>NW_026262604.1:46561104-47761104 GCF_021869535.1 Mytilus californianus
TAGTGATGAACTGTGATGTGTGATCATTTTTGTATCTGGCACCTGTTTCCTGTTTCTTATACATTGTATGTCAAAATGTTGAATGTTCTCAAATTTTTCATTACTTTAATTAGTAATGCTTATGAACAGAATGACTTCATATTTGGTAAGTGGCTTGACCTTGATGAGTTGTGTCTGCCATTTTCGATGTGTCAAAATTTGTAGATACTTCTTGTTTTTAGAGGCTTTGAATTGTGAATTTCATATGCTTAGCAAAACAACTGATTTATTCTTGTTTGTATATAGAATTAATCACTGTGTATAAATTAATTTAACTTCTAATGATTTGTTATTTAAAAAAGCAGGAAACTCAATCAAAAGTACAGAAATTTTTATATTGATATGATCTAGATATCAACCAAAAAAATCTTCTTAAAACATTTTGAAAACATTTATTAGGCACAGTCTCACTTGCAAGAAAACATCCAAAAAACATTTTTATAACATTATTTGATGTTCATGATGTTTTTCAAACGTTCAGAAAATATTTCTAGAAAACATTTTTTAAAAGATTATCAAAATGTTTTATACGCCATTGTTTTTCACATTATCATGATATTTCTTTACAACATTTTAATTATATTATGCAAATATTTTAGAAAATATATTAGAAAACGTTTTAGCGATATATATTCTACCATACATTTAATGTTTTTCTCACGTTTTTTTGTGATATTTTCATGACATTAGACACAACATTTTAAAAACATTTTAAAGATGTTTTTGTGTTTGCTGGGTAGTGCAATGCCAAAAATAAATGTATCGACAGACAGAAGGATAGTTAGGAGATTAACCTCTTTATAGATCTAAACGAACGTGGGTGTGTCTTTATACATCCCACTTGAAAAAAATACAAATTTAGTTATGTTTTAATTTGCTGATGACAAAATCGATATTAGTGCCAATATAATAACCCATTTGCCTATTGACAAAACATATATGTTTTTTAATAATTTGAATGTTTAAATATCAAGTATAATGATATTAACGCAATTATATAATTCATGCTTTGAGACGGTCCTTCTTGCGTTGTGTGTGTAGTATTTAATAAACCTTGGAATAGTTTATTGATATACAATTACTCAGAATAACCTGATTATTTCTGAACGTTTATCATTTGTTATTTAGTATTTCAATCATAGCATGAGAAAATGTCGGAAAGCATGAAGAAAATTAAGAAAACGATATATCTGTTAAAAATATTTTATCTAAGGTCGGAAACACAGTTGTCGGAAAGCAGAAAGATAATCAAATAAAAGGATTTTTTCTGTAAAAAAATATCTTATTTCATTAATAGTGCTACCAGACTAAGAGAATATTCATTGTTAAGGTAAAACTGAGACTGAATTTATTCTTAATAATTATAGAATATAATAAAAATTGTAATGTATACGTGCATTAACGTCTCACAGGTTTGATAAGACATTTATGAAAATTATATGTAACGTACGAGCACCCATGAGCAGGGATGCGTACCCAAAGTTAGCTAAATATCTAAATTTTAAACGGTCGTGAATGAAAAAATACTTGCGTGGTTTCAATTCACAAGGAATTTAAATCCTTGCATCTCACAAAAAACGTAATTAATATTTTACATCATATCATAGTGAGTAGGGAGTTATAAGTCTCTGCTTACATTTTGTATATAGGATTAACAATATATTCATATAGTGGTATATTTGACTTTAAAAACAGATTCATTTGATAAATAAAATGTTCATCCGTAAATACTTGACATTTGTGTTTATTGATATCATATTCAAGCTATTTTCTAACAGTTCACTAACAGGAATGTATATTTATTACAAAATTTCAATTTTTTAATTTTTTTTCTTTTTTCTTTTATTAGTTTAACCTTATAGCATCTAAATATTTGTACTATGGTACGGTTTTGAAAATTGTATTCATTGTGTTAACCAGCTATGATCCTACACGTCTTGATTCATTCATATTATACATCACCCTGTTCACACGCACACTATCGGTTTGCGTTCACAAAAATTCCGGATAAAATGTCAATGAATCCGGAGTCAAAACACTTGAGGTAGGTAGTTTGACATCCGAATTCAACTAAATAAATTAATATCTGTGATGACGCAAATGCGTATTCTTATCCAGAGTATCAATGCGTATGCTTTCCATTTACTATTTCTTGCGCAAAAAATACCACGTTCATGCATAAATATCAATTTCACTCGCGAATGCGAATTTTCGCTTTTCTTATCTCAATTCAAAACACGGCAGTAAGAGTTTGACGTGTGACTTTCAAGCACGGTAATCATTGATTACGGTATTCTGACCTCTAGCTGTTTCTATTGTGTTTTCGTTTTTGAGTCACTGTCCTTTTATAAACTTTGACATTTTCAAAATGCCAAGGATTTTTTACCCAAGGAATAGATTACTTAACTTCGTACTTTCTTTGGCCTTTTTAACTATTTTTATTCAAGCGTCAGTGATGATTCTTTAAAGACTTAACTCGTGTCTGGCGTACAACATGTTAATCCTGGTATCTTTTTATATCTACACGTCTACATTCTTTTTAAATAAATTGGTTCTTTTGAGAGTATGTTCAGGTATTCATAAAACTTCTGAAAATACGATATTCTTAAAAAGTTTCCCTGTAGAATATTTGGATTGTTTTAAGTAAAATCAGGAAGTCCTTAAAATTTGAGATGTTTTATGAGACCAAAATAAGTCTCTATATAAGAGGTCCAAATGAAGCTGGTGTGTTACTCTCAAGAAAAATATACAAAACCTTCTTATAAGTTGCATGCCACAGGGTTTCACTTTACATGGAAAATGGACTTTAAATTTATCTATACAACATCTACCATGTACAGACAACTTCAATAACGAGTTGAGAATATGAAGGCATCCATGCAGGAAACAAAATATAAAGATATAATAAATAAAAAAGATGCATCCAGATTATACAGCAAACTAAGTGCTTAAATGTATATTGTGATTGGTTTGTGCAATTTGCATTATACATCCGGTTTGTAGAAACTGGGATTTGCAATAGGATTATGAAAAATGATGTGCAATCCCAAGTTATAAATGAAATAGTCGAGCTTTAAAATGTATATTCAAATAGTAGCTGTATATACACTTTTCTATTCACAACTATCCAACATTGCTTTCAACTGACCAGTGCAAGAATGTACACACTATTAAATATGTTTAATAAAGGAAAAAGGCAGTTCAACTTCATCATTATCTTCTTCTATTCACAGTCAATTATTTCAATTTAAAAGCAAACAAACATTCAGCAACACTCTTTTGGTGACAAGTCAGCGATCTTAGGTTCACGTTATGCGTTTCTTTTTGTAAAGAAAGCAACTTGTTTTATTTTCATACTATTTTTATTTGTGTTCAATGATATCCGATTTGGAGTCCTCCAGAAAGGTAAAATTCACTTTTGGGTATTTCTCGTGAATATAAGTTGCACATACCATCTGCAATATACGGAAATTACACGACTGGGTATCGTAAAATTACTGAAGGAAGTTAAATGCCAAATTCATATCCCCGGGCAAAGAAATTACCGGTTTGTCAAAACACCTTTGTACACTAACAAAATGTGTATTTATCTTTCAGTTTTAAAATGTAAATGAACAAGAAGGAAGATCGCCAGAAACCTTAAGTGAATCGGAAAATGAGCTTTGCAGCCGATTGTCTTACGATACAAAAATAGTTTGGTCTGTCGATTTGAAAATTTACAGAGACAAGTAATATTTGTGAAATTGCATTAAATCTTTCATTAACAGCAATTTGTAGAACTAATAATTCCGATCCTTCGAACATGTGTAAAATGATGAATATTTATATTATTTAGACTCTTTCATATATAAAATTGCAATAGGCTTATAAATACTGTAGATTTGTATTTGATCATTGATTGCATAACGTCCAGTTACAAATATTTCATGTTTAAACGACAAGAAGAAATCAACAACTTTAAAATACAACTGTTTGGTTATTTAAGGTGATTCGATCCAAGTGACTGGTGTTAAGCTCGGAAATTTATGAAACTTGGACAGATGCTTATCTTTATGATCAAGAAATATCAACGAAAAAAAAAAAGAAAGAGTGATTTTTTTTATTCTGTTTTTTACTCATACATGGCCTCATATACATGTTACACTCAAAATGACAGTTTAACACCGACAGCAGCAATCGAAAGCGAGACACTGGTTCTATAGAAATATGGTCACTACAGGTCTTCTTCCGACCGGCAGTAAAACCCTTGCCAGAGTGGGGCATCCGTTTGGCTGTGCGGTATGTACAAATACGCAGCCTCGTCCGGTCAGAATGGAAACGTTAAATCCGATGCCTCATGTAGAGAGAGTGCCACGCTCTTTGCACGCTTAGAACCCTTGTAAAAACTATTTGAGTTGTCCGTAGATGGCCTGTTGCAAGGCACAATTTCTGTCTCTATCCAATATTTTTCAGTAGCAGTCTAAATTTCCCCGACCTTTTATCCCGGACAGCCTCTTTTTAATTACCTACCTATTGTATTTATTGATAATTTGTTCTCGTCCTGAAGATGAAATATTTGCCACTGAATGTAAAGCAACCAATAATCAATTAATCCAATCTAATATTTAGATTTGTTTTATCCCTCTTTTTTTGATAGTAAACAATCTTTTTGGGTTTTTTTTTATCTTTTTTACTCAAAATATTATTTATATAATAATTGAAATAAAGTTTCTGAAATAAAAACCCGACATATACCATATACTAAACAACACGATATACCATACGATAGATGAAACGCTAAACGATATCATATACCGTACGATAAACAAAATGCTAAACGATACCATGTACCATACGACATATAAAATGCTCAAAGATACCATGTACCATACGATACATGAAACTCTAAACGATGACATTTATCATACGATGAACGAATGATGTACGAACGCTGACCGAACATTGTACGAACGATATACGAATGATGTACGGTCGATGCCCGAACTCTATACGAACGATTCCCGAACGCTGTACGTACGATTCCCGAATGAAGAAAGTGTTAACTTTTACGTTACAAGGACTGTACTATTGTGTGTTTTCTGAATTAAAGATTATTTAATGCGTTGCACAACCAACATTATAAAATGTCATTCAACTGGTCCAGTTGGTTGCATTGCAATATTTCTTGTAAAACACTATATGTTAATCTATTCATACTAACACGCTTTAGCTACAGTGTGTTTCATTTATATGAACATGTCACACAACAGCATACATACACGAATACACGTGCTGTTTTATAGGATGGACCAATGGGCAACTTGATTATTAATGACATTCTTTCCAGCTGCATGAATCATAAATTTGCATTGTTCATGTGTGTGTGAATTCTGATTACGTTAGTCATCAGTTACTGAAACAGTTCCGACAAATCAACTTACATTGTTGTTGATGTATTATATCTTTGCATTTAAAATCATGGATCTTTGATTATATCTTTGCATTTAAAATCATGGAACTTTAATTATATCTTTGCATTTAAAATCATGGAGCTTTGATGCTGATATTTTGTATGTAACTACGTAGAAATCAATTTTGCCTCCTGTATACAATTCAATTAGGTGAACACAGTTTGACTTTCACACAATATGATGTGCTACTTTTTGTATCTATTTGGAACTTTTTCATTACTTTTCGTGTTACTTTGTTATTTTTTCGGTTTAAAAAGAAACGATTTTGCATTCTATATGCTGAAATGGTAACTAATATACATGAATCTGATGTAAATAATTGTGATCACATCTTTAAAATTACAAAAACTCAGCCTTGCCTTCTCCGACTCGAGACCCCCATAAATTACCGCCGGACCTCGTTGTCCATGAATATAGTTATACTTCCGATATGAATGTTTTTTACAAAATAAATTACCTGCACAGCTGAAATTTTCCAAAATGTCGTATATGATGTTAGACATGTTAGACGTGTACTGTACATTACACTTACCAAACATTTTGCAAAAGTGCAGGTTATTTTTTTTTTCTTTTGATGTGACAGAAACTTATAAAGAAATGATATGGAAATTGATTGTGGTATATTGTCAGCTCTGCCTTCGCGAGGACAAAAATAGTGTTTCGCTATCGTTTGTAAAGGTTTTTTTAAATTATTGTAGTTTGTTTAGCTTTAAAATAAAAATGTTTAATAAATACAAACGATGGGAACGAATAAAATAAGGTGATGGGTAGGATTAGAGTATCGGTACGACATGGAGGAAGGTTGGGTAATTAAAACTGCAACTGGCATACTATTTCGCATAACAACCTCCACTTACTAATGTGATTGCTGTTTTGAAATTTTTTTCAAATAGATGACTTGATTTTAAATGATAATTCAAATCGTTATTCATTCCAACTACATATTTAAGTAATCTTCATTTTTTATACTGTCTTATACTTAAGACAACAGTTGGACGAATCATTTCATTAAGATATAAAGCTGATATTTTGATTATGAATACATTTATTTGATGATCAATTAAGCGTTCTGAATACATTTCCATTTTTTGCATATTTTTTGAAAGAGGGGTTTGTTGATGCTGAATTACATTTTGATTTGCTATTTTTTTTTCTATTTGGTTTCAAAAGAAATCTATTTTTTCAAATGCTCATTATAAATTAATTTAGATAAAACATTATAATCAGATATCTTTAGCCTCAAAAACACAAACGATCCTTACCCAGCGGTTTAATGAGTTATTGTTGTTTTCTTAACTTCAAAAAGACCAAATGTCATACATACATAAGACGAGAACGAAATAAAAAAAAGAATAGTTAGGATTTGACCTGCTGAATGGATTGCTAATTTAATTTAACTTCAACAGACAAAAAGGATTGGGTGCAAACATGTTGTCTTACAACAGACCATGCAACTACGCACCTTCATAAGTTTAATTATTATGGCTCTGTGTCGTATATGTATTACTATGATTGTTAATATCTATTATTTTTTCACGGTATTAATGTATATTTTCTTTCAAAGTATTGTTCAATTGTGGTTAAGAGACACTATTATCTTAACAGTGTTATTTAATACACTACTTAACACTTCCGTTTTGCAACACTTCCATTAATAGGGGTCATACTTTGAAGCCTTTGAAATTAACATTCCTGTTTCAAAGGATTGTAATTAATCATAGAAGAATACTTAATTGTTATGATAAACATTGCAGGATACAGAAGTGCCACTTATTATGCAAACACCTATTACGTTATGTGCAAACACCTATGACGTTATGTGCAAACACATATTACGTAATGTATAAACACCTATTACATTATGTGCAAACACCTACTACGTTATGTGCAAACACTTATTACTTTATGTGCAAACACCTATTACATTAGGTGCAAACACCTAATACTTTAATGACAAACGCCTATAACGTTATGTGCAAACACCTATTACGTCCTTGTAAACGCTTTTTTTTTCAGATTTACTGTATGAATTGAAAAATTAAGAAAATCACAAGTTTGAGCTTTCTAAAAAGCTGTGGACTGTTTCGCTATATCCTTATTTAAAGTAATATGTTTGCATGGGTTTGTTGATTTAGTATTGGAAATGTGGTGTTTTTAGATATCGATTCATATAAAAATGCTATAAATATTTTAGTTCAGGGGAAATGATGTTGTTCTACTTTAAGAGTGTGCGTTATACACCCATGCTTTTAAAATTTTGTCCACTTTACTTGTTGAATATTAAAACATTTACAAATATGCAGACACGACTCTGGATGTGTGCCTCTTTGGAGGTGTGCCTAGATTGGCAAAAGTTATAAAATATATATAATACATTGTTGTAAACATTGTAAACGAACAATTTTTTTAGCAAAACAAATCGTGAATATTGCAGATTAACAAAGCAAATAAACACGTATTAATAATTGATATTTCAATATTTAATTTCAGTGTGCAATATATGCATAATAAAACGACCATGAAAAAGTTTAGTCCGAGCCCCCCTCCTAATCAAACGTCTTATAAATCCAACAAATGTAGCCCCACCCTTCTCAAAAATTATCGTTCCGTCATTGACTGAGAAATCAAAAAGAGCAAAAAATATAGTAGGTCCGTGTGTTTGTTTTCCAAGTATTAGCTAATGATATTTTAGCAGGAAAATTTCTCTATTCATTTTTCATATCTTTAACATAAAGATGTTCTTAATAAGTAATAAAACATAACAAGGGTTTTATATTTTTTTACAAATGTCTTATCATCCTTATTTTATTTTAATTCATTTTGAAAATTAAAAACGTATCAATGATATATTGTACGTGTAAAAGATTTTTAAAAACTGGGAGTTAGTTGGCAAATTTTTTTATGGTGCTTAAACTGATGAACAAGAGAATTCCGAAATTCTAACAAAATTTCCAAAAAATGACAAATGCACATTCTTAATTTATTATCAGTAGCAGGAAAATGACAGAAGAATTTCCCTTTCGTGTTAAAGTCTGTCTCAGTTTACTTTTCGTTATATATTTATGAATCATTTCAAAAGAATGTTGCCTTAATATTTTACGTCGATTTCAAGGCGTACCAGATTGCATCAATTTCAGAGGGATTCCGCATTTTTAGGATAACTTGGGTGGAATCATATGAACTACATGCCTCGCTAGCTATTAATATATTTTTTGCACGCTGTAACAGCAGCCGAGAAAAATGGGACCGATATTTAAAAAAATGGCAATATTTAACGGAAACTGTCAAAACAATGTATATTTTAGAATGATAACATGTAGACCCAATAGAATATATTTGTATGCAATTTTATTTTCTTTAAAATAAGATTTCTCAGATGTGCACCAAATCCCTTATATGAACATTTGGCCTAATAGTGTATTTAGCTAAATTTATCAAACCATTCGCGTTCATAACTTAACGCATCGAAGCTAACCGTAAATGTCGTATCCGTCAATGATATTCATTGAATTTATGACTCTCCGTTCGGAAAACTTCGTTGAAATGATGAACAAAAAGATACATTCATATCAATAACTGTGGAATAATGTTTTGATTATATATACTTAGAAGACCTGTTGGTGACCTTCTGCTGTTGTCTGTTCTATGGTCGGGTTGTTGTCTCTTTGACACATTCCCCATTTCCATTCTCAATTTTATTAGGACGTCGCGTACAGTATTGGTGATAATACGGGTTTTGTTTCCAACTTGCCTTTATTGTTTTTGTTCGAAGTGTCGGAATTGATAAGTATATAAATGTATATGGCAAAATGTGCGCAATCAAATGTATAAAAGAAGTATGTCTTAAAACCAATACTTTTTTTTCATTTTGTATCTCGAATGATCCCTTATAACACTGATTTTGCGCGTGTGGACAGAAAGACCGCAACATATGACCAGCGTTGTTTTAATGCTATTCTCGTATATTTTAATTTTTTTTTAAAAAGAGGTATTCCTAGAAAGAACAGTCTTTTGTGTTAATTACGTATGTTTTACTTATAACGTAATCGTAAACTGGACGCTTCTGACCAGGACGATATGTTCTCTTTGTTTTGAGGACAAGCCGAGAAAAGTAAAAAAATCTGGATAGAGACAAGGTAAGAGTGATATTAAAAAATAATTGAAAAATATTATTTTATAAATATTACATCAACTTATTCTGTATATGACAAGGAAAAAAAAAATAAAAGTTTTTATACAATATTTCAAAAGATCGTCGCAGAATTATGATTATTTGAAATTTTTATTTCTGTCACAAAATCTCTCATTTTAAAAGGAACTCTTCCCCATTCGAACGAAAGCTGCAGACACAAATCACAATATTAATATCCACCCTTCTTATTTGTTAAGTGTCTTATGAAAATCAATAGGCATTTGCGGTCTTTTTTTACGATCTGAAATTCTATACAAACGTGAAAAGATGTTAAGTGTATGAAAAAAATATGTAGAAGTTTCAAAGGAAGATATAAAAAAGAATATAAACACGACCTTTTTGTTTGTGTCTAGTCAAAATGTCACACAACGCCGTTTTTTACATTTTAGTTAAAAGTATGATAAGTTATATAAAATAGTTTTGGAAAGGAAAAATATTTGAAATTATAGCAAAAAAAAAAAAATACTATACATAACATTAAAATCTACATTTTAGGGATTTATTTGAACCCATTTTCGACTTAATGTCGAAAGTATTAACGACACAGTCATAATGTCACACCATTCTTTTTTTTACTCGTTTCGATGTAACGTTCTGTATAACTTGACATGTAGTGCCTAACCTTGCAAATATTTCCCCCTACATATTACTTGCAAAACCATGATATTTGGGATTTTTTGGGGGAAACAATTTCTCAAACGTTTTTTATCGAATCTAATTAAAATTAATACCGGTTTCTGTTTACTTGTTTATAGTTAAGTTGAAATGTGTCTTTTAGAGTTATTATATATGTGACAAAAAATAATATATATATTGTATTCTTGGCCTAAAAAATAGTTTTGAAAACTTGCCAATCAATTAGAACAACCACAATACCAAAACTAACACCAATACCGTACGCGACGTCAAGCGATTTATTTAACTGTTACATTTTTTTTTAAATGAAATGGGATAAAAAAATTAATATACTAGCTGACTATGTGGTATGGGTTTTTTTGTTAAAGGACGTACGGTGACCTATAGTTATTAATTTCTGTGTCATTTGGTCTCTTGTGGAGAGTTGTCTCATTGGCATTCCTACCACATCTTCTTATTCTTATAGTCAACAAAAGAAACGATAAGCGCAACACTTGTATTAAAAAAAAATGATAGAAAACAATAACAATTAGATAGAATATGTATCTTTTTATGACACGTTTCGGACAAAAAATCAAAGTAATTATCTGGAATTTCAGTTTGCGGGATTTAATAGCGAGTATGACCAGTGAAGGTGATAAAAGGCTGATCACATATATTATTTAGAGGAAATATGTGTATGCGTCATTTTTGTGGATTATAGATAAGGCAGTTTTCAATATGAAAAAAAGTTTTTAGAGAAATTACAGCTTTTAAGATATCCTTTTGCCTGTATTGTACATTCCTAATCAAGAATTAAGAATCGAACCAATTTTTTCCGAAAATCCTTGTTAATTTTTAAAATGTTCTAGATAACAGGGGGCGGGCCACCTAACTGCGAGTACTCTCAGATCTGTACTTAGTATGTTTTTGTTGGTGGGATGTACAAGTACCCGGCCACGTCCACTCTGTGTTTTCGTTAGATGTATTTCTATGTGTATCCAACTGATGAGTAAAGCCTTTTTCAACTGATGTTTATAGTTTGTTTTTATGTTGTACTGTTACACCACTCTGTCCCAGGTTAAGGGGAGAGTTCGTCTCCCATTAACATGTTTAACCCCGCCACGTTCTGTATGTACCTGTCCCAAGTCAAGAGCCTGTAATTCAGTGGTTGTCGTTTGTTACTGTGTTACATATTTGTTTTTCGTCCATTATTTTATACATAAATAAGGCCGTTAGTTTTCTGGTTTTAATTGTTTTACATTTGTCATTTTGGGGCCATTTATAGCTGACTATGTGGTACGGGCTTTGCTCATTGCTGATGGCCGTACAGTGACCTATCGTTTTAAATTTCTGTGTCATGTGGGCTCTTTTGAAGAGTGGTCACATTGAAATGCATACCACATCTTCTTTTGTATATTTGTATTGTTCCTTTCGGCTGCACTTCTTGGAAACTATCGCAAAACATTTACATAAAGTATAGACATCCAAAATTAAAAGTAGGGTTTACCGATAAATCTTTCAAAAAGGGGACCTTCATTTTTATATTTTATCAAGATATGCATTAATTTTATAATTATATCACGGACGGCAAAAGGTGAACAACATGATGAAATTTCTAAACAATATCAGGAACTCATGAAATAACTATCCATTTTAATAGGAACTATCACCTGTATTTGGTTGGATTTTTTTGTTTTTTTTTTTATTTTTGATGTTTTTTTTACTTTTATATTATAAAGTAACACAGTCCGTTATAGTTCATATACTTACTTGCCAAATTGTCCGAGGGGATGAGGTTGGGAGGGGAGCGGTCCGGTGGAGCAGGCTCTTTCTATATGAAGGTATATAAATATGTGCCGCTGGAATGGGTCACTTTTTATACGTCAAATATAACAATGGGTAGTGATTTCACCATGGTAATAGGTCAATGGGTCAGTATTTTTCATCTTTCGATTAGATTTTTGTAAAAATCTTGATTCATCGTTTAAAATCTAGTTAAAATCTAAAAATGAATTTGTGATATCTGAGAAATATATAAATGGGTACTGATTTTGCGCTAAAATAATCTAATTGTCGTGATTTCACAAGACTTCAATATATGAATGGGGGTGTTTTTGAAATCCAGACTGCACATCTGTACCCAAAAACTCATGATTATAACCCCCCCTTCCCCCCTCCCCCCCCCCCCCCCCCCCGGTGAAAATGTTAAACAGTAATATTAAACCGTATTGAGGAATGAAGGTGTATAGTCTACACATAATATGCTATACACGTATATGTACATGTTTTATGAATATAAGTCGCAGTTATAATATAATAAGCCGCCTTCCAAAACCATCTGTAACAAGTTAAATAATAAGTATGTATGCAAACTATGGGGATCTATATAATGACCCGGTTGGCGAACGTGAAAGAGAGCATGAATTCATTTTCCGTTCATTTTCTCCGTAGAGAAAAGCGGTTGCATTTTGTCATTAGATTCCCTAAAATTCGTTATTCTGTAAATATATACATCATTGATGCGTTTTGTTTTAATCTGTGTTAAAAACGCGTTTACCAGAACGTAATAGGTGTTTGCACATTAACGTAATAGATGTTTGCTCGTAACGTAAAAGGTGTTTGCACATAATGTTTTAGGTGTTTGCACATAATGTAATATGTACTTGTACTTTACGTAATAGGTGATTGCACATAACGTAAAAGGTGTTTGCGCATAACGTAATAGGTGTTTGCACATAATGTCATAGATATTTGCACATAACGTAATAGGTGTTTGCACATAATGTAATAGGCATTTGCACATAACGTAGTAGGTGTTTACACATAATGTAATACGTGTTTGCACATACCATACCAGTAAATTCACATGAACATCCTGAATGTTAACAGAGAGTATCAATTGTACGGCAAAACGCATATGAACTATACCATGATGTATTATACTTTTCACAGAAGATAAATATGTATAAACACAACATAAAGCCAATAGAACATAATACCATGAGGTTATAATAGAACAAAGATGAATCAAAACAGAACGTTTAAAATATTCAACATAACAATCACATTTGAGACAGGACGCAATTATTAACAGAAATAATAGACACAACATAGAGGGAATATGAAAGAACGTAAAGATGGTTGATCATAACGTTTAGAGGTATTCACATAATATACAGTAGATACAACATAATGTACTGCATATTGGACAAAACAAAGAATAGCAATGACATATCATATAATTGTTTGACCAAACAAATAATTAATTTGACATAACACAGAGATGCAGTGTCAGGAAATAAAGGAACTTACACATAACATAAAGAAGAAATGACAGGACGTAAAGACAAAGCGACAAAACACATTACATATTTACACTATAAGACAGTTGCGGCGTTCCATATATTTGCTCTTAAAACGGGTACATCGACTGCATAATCTTTATCCGTATCTTTTTTTTCTTAGTAAATCACATCCAACATATTTATTTAGTGTGTGTATTCATGTAAAGAGGATTCATTATATTTACCTCCATTGTTTTGTCTGCTGAAATAATTGACAATAAAATATATGAGTTTTTATCGTTGTCCATTTTTATCGTTGTCCACAGAACTATGTAGAATAATAAAAAGTGTAAAGTTGTTAATTGTAATTCACAGGAGATTTCTTTGGATTTATTCATTTTATTTATGTTTGATTGTCGTCAAATGTCATCATATGCATATTAAGAAAATAAATTATTACTAGACTGTCCTGTTTTTACGTTACTTTCGACGATTTTGTGCTATTTTGTTGCGGTCAGTTCTTTTCAGGGATCCTGTCCTAAGATGACCCTCTTTGAAGTGCTAGCTCTGTTCATTTTAAAAAGAGAGACATAAGATACCAAAGGTATATTCAACATCAAAAATCGAAGAACAAGTTACCTTTCAGGAGGACCTGAGATCACCCACGGTTTGTGGTGTTGTTCGCGTTGCTTAGTCTTTAGTGTATATGTTGTTGTTTGTAGACTGTTGGTTTGTGTATCATTATTGGTTTGTTTCCAATTTGTTTTTTTTACAATGTTACTTGACTCATTTATTGTGAAATACTGTCTTTTTACGTTATGACAATACATAAATTGCATCACACAAAGATAATTTCATATTTTGCCTATTTTATTCTTCAATGGTTTGCACACGGTTTACATTTATATTAAGGTATCTGACAAGCTTTCAAAAGTTAAACACAACTTAAAATATTATACATCGTTTATATGTTGATCATATTTATACCGCAATTGTTCAGATTATGTATTCAATAGTTGTTTGACATTTTGTATCAGCCAATCATTAATTATTATATCAAATAAACAACTTTTTGGACATAAAGGATCAATTGTGCTTTAGTCTTGGATGATATTTATATTATTGTTTAATCATCACGTCCATAGCTGTGATCGTATAGTGGTTGGTTGCGATTAGAGATGATGATCAAACGCACTTACCAATAATATGTTTAAATTGTAAGGTTCTGATATTTTCATTTTTATTTTGGTCAGTTTAACACCAAATACTTCATGAAAAATTGTAAGAATATCTTTATTTATTAACCTTAATTGTTAAAATATAAGAGAGACGTTAAAATACAGATTGTTTAACCCTTTATTCTTGTTATCGGTATGCAGGATAAGGGGTTGGGCTGGCGTTTAGGTGTGCATGATTTTTATATTGGGTTTGGCCTTAACAAACAAGTTTTGAAGGGTGCGCTCTGACAAAAACCTATAGTAACAATGCAGAAAAATACATTACAGCAATCAAAATAGAGTTCTGAAAAAAAAAAGATATTAAGAGAACAAAATAAGCTGCTTCGATATGTTCATAGACTTGCTATACTTTAAAAGAAAGCATGTACTATTCGTGTTCACACTTAACCAAATATAACATTTAGTGCTGGTAAGTGAATAGCTGCAGCGGAACACATATGGAGAGAATATTGCAATTTAATCAAAGTAAATCAAATTTTAACTGTTTTATTTATCCACTTACCAGCTTATTTAGCAGAGCAAGATAGCATTGACGCTTTTTGAAGACAGAATTTGTCAGATTAAATCGAGTGTTTCTAGACAAGTCCACCCTATGTCTGGTAGTACGAGTCATGTGCATGTAATTAAAATGTCCAGCTACGCTTGTAACATTACGATTAAGTATGAAATTTAAAACTTAAATAATACTGGAGATACATTCTTAAGAGTTATTTGCGAAAAACAAAGTCACTTTGTAATATGTGAGGATCACCATATCACAAATACAGAAAATTACCATTATTAAGTGGTGGCGGGTGTGATGAACTAGGAAACAAGATAAAGGAATGTAAAGCGGCAACATGTAAAACTTTTCACTGTCTGCCTGTGAAATGTTTTTACTAAAAACAAAACTGGTCCTTACTTTATATTGTCCGTGTATAATGTTAAACCTTCGATTTATATAACGGTACTATTAAAAACTGTCATACAAGTGGGAGATTTAGCTAGCTATAAAACCAGGGTTAACCCACCATTTTCGTCGTAAAATGTCTGTGCCAAGTCAGGAATAAAGCAGTTTTTTTTCACTTATTCCGTTGATTGATAGCGTTTGATTTTGTCAGTTTTTATGGACCTACTATTGAATTTGCCTTGGGGTTCGGTGTTTTTGGTATACTTTTAGTACAGACCAAGGCAGTTGTGGAAGGTGTAAGTTAGCCTATTATGACTGTTCGTGCAACATTGACAACACTGATAGAGATTTAATAAACAAAATGGTGTATGCTGTTGGAAATAAAAGTAAAATTGAAAGAAACGAAATAATGAGCGTACAAGAAAATCGGAAAATGTTACTGAAAATGTGTAGCATGCTTAATTTAACCCGTACCGTAAAATAACAAAGACATTCCAACTGATAATGAAACTGTTGATACAGATCTGTACCATAGACGTGCGTGAAGATGATAATAAACAGTTGATGATTAAAGACGATACAGATGGTGCTATTGAGAAAAAGGTTGATGATGATGAGAATGATACTATTCCTAACATAAATGAAAACACTTGTGACGAGGATGGTAATGTGGTGAATGGTGTGTATGAATTAAATGGTGACGTTTTTTGTCAGACGAAGACATTGTAGTAGATGAAAGTAAAGATGGGAAGAAAGACACAAACAGTCAAGGTACTTCCGATGAACAATTTCAAATGAAGATGACTCATTGTAAACCATAATATTGTACATGAAAATCAACAAAACATTGAAAAAAACAAACAATATCAACAAGATCATTTAACCCGTACCGTAAAATAACAAAGACGTGTGTTATGACGGTATGATACTAAACCCCTAACGGGAAGGATTGTGCCTGATATTCATATGATGAAGACATAATCTTTCAATCAGTTTAATTGAAGTCTGGAGCTGGAATGTCAGTTAACTGATAGTAGTCTGTTGTTATTTATGTATTATTGTCATTTTGTTTATTTTCTTTGGTTACATCTTCTGACATCAGACTCGGACTTCTCTTGAACTGAATTTTAATGTGCGTATTGTTATGCGTATACTTTTCTACATTGGCTAGAGGTATAGGGGGAGGGTTGAGATCTCATAAACATGTTTAACCCCGCCGCATTTTTGCGCCTGTCCCAAGTCAGGAGCCTCTAGCCTTTGTTAGTCTTGTATTATTTTTAATTTTAGTTTCTTGTGTACAATTTGGTGTTTAGTATGGCGTTCATTATCACTGAACTAGTATATATTTTTGTTTAGGGGCCAGCTGAAGGACACCTCCGCGTGCGGGAATTTTTCGCTGCATTGAAGACCTGTTGGTGACCTTCTGCTGTTGTCTGTTCTATGGTCGGGTTGTTGTCTCTTTGACACATTCCCCATTTCCATTCTCAATTTTAAGATCATGCATATACACTATGACAGTACCTAGTATAGATGCTCCTTGTCCTTAGCTCTATAGACTGTTTTAAAACGGATCCAAGATTATTTTCCTGAAGCGTAATCTTGGGTTGCACATATATGTAATTTTATCTATACCAGTCAAATCTATGAAATGTGTGTTCTGATTTATCAAAAAATCTAACATTAAAGTTAATATTACAATATAAAACGTCAGAACAAAACAAAAGATTGTGTGTGCTGTAGAACAATATATCTTTATGGTATATTTCTATACTGAAAAGAATAAGACTTTCTAACTCAGACATTTGTAATAGTTGCAATTATGTAGTCGAAGACGTGTTTAACCCATTTTTGAACTGTCATGATCCACATGTTCCCTTTTTCTGCCAGAATTATGTATGTAAATAAATATATGTTATGAGTTTTCATGTTAACTTCTAGAAAAATGTGAAATTGATGCCTTGCTAATACAAGGATAAAAACAAATGTTAAAAATAAACTGTGATACCCTGTTGAATATTTTTTTTTGTAGACTTGTGAAATGTAGGTTTAAATGATTTATTAGATAAAGATTGAATAAAAGTCAGTGCTTTACAAAAAAGTCATACCGTAAATATTAAAAATAGTAGTTCGAACCTTGTACCCGGAATAAAATTTTGCTATTGTATTTTTTTCTGTAGCTAAATATCGTTTACTGAGAGTAATATACATATCATTTCCATATAATGATAATATGTGTTTATATGGAAAACTTATGATCAAATAAAGGAAAAAAAATGATCGATAGCATATATTTTAAGGCTAAAAGCATAAGTAAACGTTTACTACGACAGAAAAGAAAATTGAAAGTCCTTAATCGTAAACAATGACACGTGTCATTGGTGTAATGGATGTTAACTTTACTGTTTCATAACATAACTATGGTGTAATAGCCGCAATCGTATTTCGATCCAATTCAACACACTACAAAACTAATTCAAACAGCAAAGCATGTTCAAGTTTGACACCAAGGACACATTGACGTATATAGGCTTTGCATTCATAGATTTTTGTATTTCTCGTTGTTACAGTTTTTTGTTCTATAATTCGGTTATGCTGTATAATTATATAGCATTATGTTTAGTGTTAAATTGTAATGTACTAACGTTTGAATAAGAAATTTCAAATGTTGAACGTTATATTCAATGGGTTAACAAAACCAACTCACATACAAAAATACTCTAAAGTTCAAAAACAACAAAAAAGAAAAAAAAATACCATTTCATCGTATTGGATAATGTACCGAAAAGAGTTATCAATCAAACGAGTTTTTATTATTAGCTATAAAAAAAGTATAATAACAAAAATAACGAACTCCAAGGAAAATTAAAAACGGAAAGACCTTTATCAAATGGCAAAATCAAAAGCTAAAACAAATCAAACGAATGTAAAATAACTGTCATATTCTTGATTTGGTATTGACATTTCGGATATCAGCAATCGTAGTCGAGTGAAAAAATGCGCATATCGACGACTATTATGATTATTGAAGAAAACGCTCGTAGAGGTAAACCGTGTGCTATTAAAAAGTAAGAATATCAGCTTTTTTCGGTTGACAATGGATTCTTGAAAAATAATTTACTGTTAGAACAATAGACTGACGTCAGAAAAAAAGAGTAAAGTTTAGTGTACCTACCGTACATCTATCACAAAATAGATTTTACAGTAATTCCATACAAAGAAACCCAATCATATTGTTCTTTAATCTCCCAAAGTAAAATGGTAATTTTCTTTTAGGTTAGTTGTATAGTTCCCGAAGTCGTCCATGCTGTTTTTGGTTGTTTTAAGTTTTTAGACATACCAGCCGACGTTGCAGAAGTTGCTGGTTGAGTCCAAGGTGTGGTTCTGTTAGATTGGAAACATCTGCTCACAAATTGACAGTGGACCTCTTTGATTCTGAAAAGATATATTAAGGGGTCTACCAAAGGATTGAGCAAAAGCAAATTGTTCGTAGCTCGGACGATTTCCCCATTAATTGTATTAGTAAAATTAACGTAGAGACCATAGATAGTTCTGGGTAAAATTGAGCAAGCTGTCACAACGATGATACAGCTTAGGGTAATCATGTTATACCGCATTCGTAATGATGCTTTTCTTTGCTGATGACTCAAGCTCTGAAAATCATTTACCAATTGTCGACTCATTCTCATTCTCCATATCACAACGATGTAGCAGCAAGCAATCAAGGAAACGTAAAAGGCATTTGGAACATCTACAAAAAGGAGAAAGTTTATTTGTGTGTTATATAGTGGTTCACATGGCATTCGTACACTCTCGTCTAGTAGCTCCAACACACAACGAAATAGGACGTAAACGTGTGCAAATATGAATCCTAGTCCTATAGCAATATTGCTTGTCAAAACCTTCAAAACTCTTTTTGGTGTTGTAAATGTAGCATTCAACCGATGCAGGCACATGTAAAAATTCATAAGCAGGGAACATAAGATTGCGGCAGGACCGAGATGTATCATTACTAGACAATGATGTTGATGTCCGCCATCTATACTTAACTCATTCGTATTCATTATTATGACCATCCAAATATATTCAATCATTAAACAGGCATGAGAAATGATCAGAAAAAGAGCCAACCGATAAAATCGGTTCTTCGCTAGTAGTCTTGTTTTTGCTAAAGTCACTGCTGCCAAAACATGAACTCCAAATAATGCTATACATAATGCTAGAATAAATACCCACTTCATTCTAACCAGTTGGATAAATATAACAGCATACATCAGTGATATATCTTATAAAATTGTATGTTCGTTTAATTCGATGCTTAAAGCCAATCGTATTGGAGAAAATCCTTGACCTAAACATTAAATAAGGAATATCGTATTCAAGTCATTTTTATTTGTTGCAGCTCATATTCGGTAAATTTGTATATTCATGTTTTGTCATATGTTTACGCCAATTAGTCAACTATGATTGCAATACAATAAGAACTGTAGAATTATATATCCATGCGCACAATTAAGATTTCATTCCGCACCTGTCTGCTAATGGAAAATAAAGTATTGGAATCTGAAAATAAAATCATAAATAATCGTCTTACTTTACAGGAGCTCTCAGATGTAAATGAATAATGATCTGATTTATATAAAAAAAGATCCATGTTATCAGATATGTTTTTATTTTATTCTTTATCATTGTATCAAATCACAATTTTCCAGTATTAAACTAACTATTTTAAAAGTATAATGACTTTTAGGTACATTTTTGTACACAAATAAGTCTTAGTGAATTATGGTTTAAAAATGATTGTTGTTAAATAATTATACAATATTAGGTCAATGTCAGAAAAAATATAAACTTTTTTGTATGAGTTTTAATAACTGGAAAAAGGCGAGGTTTTACCGAGCCCTTCCACGGTTTTGTCCCGAATACAAAAAAGTCTATATTTTCCTGACATTGACCTAATATTGTTTTTATATTGCAACTTAAATTAAAACATTGATACCCATTTAAATTGTAACACAAATTTCAAACTTATTTTCATCCCTTAATGAACCCCTGATTGTGTAAAAAGTGATTCACGATGAAATTGACATTGCACAAAATATAGCTTTGTTACTATATCTAGGAAATGAACACAGCTAATTGCAGTATAAATGATCCTTTATTAACGGATAATGAAACCTACAACTTATAATATATATCACCTGATCTCTTTCGATATTTTCTATTTGCAATCTTATATGTCAATTGTTATAAAAAGGCAATTTCTAACAAGAACTTTCGTTTTATTTATGTGAATTTTCAGAGATATATTCCACTAAATAATATTTACCCAATTAAAAAATGATCAATAATTAAACAGATAAAAAAGAAAGAAAAAACATCTGAAGTCAGGAATATGACAGTTGTTTTCAAATTGTGTGAGAGCTTTTGATTTTTCCATTTGATAAAGGACTTTCCGTTTGGATATTCCTTGGAGTTCGGTATTGTTGCTAATTTACTTTTTGATGATAATCAAACAAATGAACATGTAAAATGTAGAATAACAGCTTATATGGAAACTATATTAAAAAAACAATTGTCAAGGTCAAAACGATGAACCTCTTTACAATCGTATGGTAGGTAAATAATACAAGTATATATGTGATCGTATGACAGGGAACATTTAGGAATCTGGAGAATATGTTATCAATAAAAGAACATGATTTCTGTTATTCCTTGGTCTCCTTAAAATCCTTGATATTGACGAAAATTCCATTGTGCGATTTTAATAATTTTAATTTAATATTGCAATATTTACCTAAAACTTTAGCGACGTATTTTTCCAAAGTTAAAGCGAAGGTTGCATGGCAGTAATCGGTTCCATAAGGTCCTTACTTTGAGGTAAGTACGTTCTTCGTTGTTTTATAAATCTCTTTAAAGACGTGTATTACTTAACAAAAAATCATACAATTAACTTATTTTCTATACTCAACGGTCAACATCTTGATGAATAGTCACAGTGCAAATATATTGTAATGAGAAGCATTAATATGAAGATCTGAATTGGGTTTACAGGATATAGAATATAAATGGCAAAAAATGCAGAACATAGGGCAAACAGTTTAAAACAATTGTGAAAATAGACAAAAAAAAAATAAATAATTGAGAATAATAAGGTGCGAAAATGTAGAGAATAGAGAAATAAGGTCATACTATATAAATGATAGAGAAAAATGGAGTCACAATTGATAGAAATAAAGAAATGAATGGTCCCCATCAAGACCCTGTCTAATATGTAGTTGTTCGTAATTTGAATTGAAAGGCGATCATATATTAAGAGCCAATCCGCCAGAAAACCATGCAATATTCAGAAAATCGTCCAAATCGACAATCACAACTTGACAAATTTTTATACATCATCTTAATCCTTGACATGAAATAAAAGAATTTGACCACTTAATTTTTCCCAGAATCGTATCTATTTTTAGTAACAGCCTCATTTGCATAATTCTGTAAATTCATAATGAAACCAAGAAAAAATCCAACTTTTTTATGCCTTTTAAGAATGACCCAGAAACATATTAAATGGGTTAGTTGAGTTTTTAGAGTAATGTCAGCTGAAACTCATCCATTTTACTATGTTATGATCAATACAAAGGAAAATTTAAACAATTTGGAACATTGCCAGGAGCAGGGACACAAAGGCGGGGTTTTTCATACATGAATTTACGTGGTTTTCATTCGCTTCTATCTTGCAAGACCCATTCCGGATTTGTTTGCAACTTATATCGGTTTTAACTATGGGGTATGTTTTATATCAAAACAAAAATATTAAGCTTGGCAAATGACTATTATATGTTAATTTATGTCTTGGAAGAATAGTGATTTTAGTCCCAAATTGACACATTTTGATTTTGATTTTAATTAAATTCTAAACACAATTGGTACTAAAATGGCTCATAAAATCATTCGAACAAGTAAAATCAATTTGTCTGAAAAATGAAATAAGACGTATTTGTACTGCAAGTCCAAAAATCAATAAATTGTCTGAAACCAGGGAGTCCATCTTGTATGCTCTTCCATTGACTTATCTCCCTTGGGTAAGATCTCAAACATGTCAGCTCCCAGTGATGGTTTGGCAGACAAATGTTTACAGTGAAGTTTGTGACTTTAATAATCTAGGATGAGCATTTGGGCTATCCCAGCCTTACACATCTACATATTACAAACTATTTAAGATATCTGAATGCACTAAAGACCAAAATAGCATTTCCAAAAAAAATATTTACTGCCAAGAAATTTGACAATCATGACAATAATTTAGTGAATAAACATGATAAATATTGATTGGAAAAATAAGTCCATGAACAGCAAAAAGTGTTTTTAGATTTCAACGAGCAAAACAAAAGTATTTTTAATCATTCTTCGTAAAAAAAAAAGTGAGTGAGTGGAACCACCTTGCTCGCACCAAAATTGAGATTGAGAGTGTCAAAACTGCTCTGGCGCACCATCAATAAATCAACGACACTCTCTCTACCATGGTATTGAAACCAGCATTGGTAACCAAACATATTCATACAGATACAGACTACCATTCATCTACATTTAGGAAGTCTGAATAATACTGAAAACTATGGTGTAAAATTTCCAACAGGACTCCTTATTTTATATAAGACAAGGAGTGGTTTATTTTCCCATGGTTGTTACATCATCTTGTCTTTGAATATGCTCGAAGTACAGGGACTTTTATGGAATTCATTGACATGATAGTCAAGCAAGATGTCAACATCTCGTCCAACCCTCTTCCAGCAAAGCCAAAGCTGACTAATGATCTTCACCTTTTCAAAACAGGCTGTATACAGGACGAGTTATTCCAGTAGGAACAGGTACAAATCTTACAATAAATTTTCATTTGTTCCATATAGGCAATCTGAAATTAGGGGACCAACAGTTGATACATTAGCTAGATTAAAAAAAAGGGGGGGGGGGGGGTGTTGAAGGGGCATGTGAATATTCTTTTACACCTGACCTGTTTCTAAGACATCTTATTTATTTCCTATGGCAATGTGCAAGCAAATAATATATATGCGTATATACATTGTTCTGTCTTGGGACCATTTGATTAAAAAAACAAGAGGGAGGGTTAGAATGGTCAAAATATTTATGTCCTTATCAGCTTAGGACAGAATTTTAATTTTCAAGCTATTAACCAGGGTACAATATATATTTATTTTCTGCTTTAAAAAATCAATTTATAGACCAGAATCATGATAATAATCAAAATCTATTTCAACATATTCAACGTTTAGCAGGTCAGGTTTTTATTCTCGTCCCCTAAGTTATATTTTCAGTTCTTACTGGAAGTTGTTCAGCTCTTTGTCTACTAAAAAAACTTTTATCTCGTGGAAAAGCCTCCTACAAATACATGTTTTACATACAACATACTGTACATGTAACACTAGACAACTTTATCCAGAGAATAATATTTTTTTAATGAACTAATAGGCCATGGAGACTAAAAAAATCAAAAGCATTGCAAACTTTTGTAAAGTTCAATTTTAGAACCCTACATGTACATGTATGTAGATTACTTATAGAGCCCTTTTTAAAAGAAAAAAAACATACATTTAAACTACATGCACAGTGATGCTACACTACCCTACATTTCCTGTCTGATAAATTTTATTTCATGTAAAACAAAATTGAAGAATTATTTTATAGTTTAACACTTTTTATTTGTAGGGCTATATATATGCAAGCAATGCTCAATTAAGATGCATTTTTGTAAAAGTGACAATAGCCAGGTCAAACTAAATACATGTATAGAAGAAGATATTGGTAAGTTATTATTAACTTATATATTAATTTAACTGTTTGTATAACATGGTAATCATACAAAGTATATGTAATCACTTATATAATAACATAATTATACAATTACATGTTATACATTTGTACATCAGTTTTCTTAAACAGGTCTTTGTTAACTTGGTTTTCCCATTGAAAAATCACTTTGCTAATTTTAATTTGTAGTACTATATTGGGCGGCTCCTATAGTTTCCATTCAATAACTAACTGACTTATGAATTGTTCATACATTCCATTTCAATTATTTTATTGAAAAATATTTATTAATACGTATTACTTTTACTGTTAAGTCTGTTTTTTGTGATATCCATTTTACGTGACTCTGTATTTATGTATCCCGTCATACTTTGAATGACAAAATTATTTTATGTCTACCTGTGCGAATTTCAAACCCGCGATTTTACGCCAGTACTTAAAACCTTCCATCCTTTATGGGTGGATTTTACATAGATATATAAAATCGTATAATATAAGCAAAATGAGGATGTTAAATTTGATGTATGCCTTTTTGTGCTTCTTCGTTACATTTGTTTGTTTTTATAGTTATTAAGATGATAACACAATGTTGACTGCTGTACCCCTATTTTTGACAATTTTACCTATTGTGTCTGTTTGTTTTGTTCACGCACCGTTGTCAATATAATGGAATTTGATGCGACTGTCATACAAGTGAGAGGTTTATTATCTAGCTATAAAACCAGGTTCAATCCACCATTTTCTACATAAGAAAATGCCTGTACCAAGTCAGGAATATGACAGTTGTTTTCCATTCGTTTGATGTGTTTGAACTTTTGATTTTGCCATTTGATTGGGGACTTTCCTTTTTGAATTTTCCTCGGAGTTCAGTATTTTTGTGATTTTACTTTTTCAAAATAAAAGGGGGAGATTTTTATTGGTACTTTTGAAGATATTTCATCTGTTCGATTAATTGATTGGTTGTTGGTAATGCTAATGTCCAATGGCAAATAGTTCATGCATGTTTAGGACAAGAACAAATTAAAATAAATACATTATTTGGGTTCTTAATATGCTAAATCTAACAATGTATTTTAATAATTTAAGATGTTGCAATTGGGCCCCATTTTAAATTGGTTCACATTGATTTCAAAATGGTCCAAAATTTTTTTTCTTATTTCTACATAACTTGAATTCTTGAGGTTCTTTTGATATACAAAATGCAAATGTTTTATATTTAGATTTTTAATTTTGGTCCAGTTTTCAAATTTGTCCACATTTTAAAGTCCAAAGGGTCCAAATTTTAACTTAGTTTAATTTTAACAAACCTTTTCAATTTTGTTGAGTTTGATTTTAAAGAATATTGATATTTAGCTGTACTTTGACACAGAGAACAGATATAAAGATGGCCACTATTTCAAAGATTGTCACTAAAAGCGGTCAAATTATCACCACTGTCTGTTTTCAATGTAAAATTATATTGAGAGGTAATTTGACATGCCAAACCAAATGGAGGCAATTTTTATTGTTGTAAAGATGTTAAGGGCTATTTGGACAGGCTTAAAAGGAGTGGATAATAACTATTCTGCAAAAATGATTTGGCTTTAGTTGGGAGAATTTTGTAACTGCATCCACTTACAGTAAAAGTTGTCAATTTTATTTCCTGTCAGTGGTATATATGAAATTAAAAAAAAAGGTGGTATGATTGCCAATGAGAACAAATGACATAGAAGTAAAGCTATAGGTCTTCATACGCCATATGGCCTTCAACAATGATCAAGACCTATACTGCATATATATTCAGCCATAAAAGGCACCTAAATAAGAAAATGAAAAAATATGAAAACTAACAGCCTGATTTATGTATGTATGTTTTGTGGTTTTCAGATCTAGACTCGCAGCTAACCTTTCTGTCAGTGTCAACAACAACTGAACTTTCACAGCAGTCAACATCAGATTGGGAGACTGATAATGCTTCTAACAGAAACAATTTCAACCAACCAAACAAGCAACAGAAACTTTCCAACTTTAAAACATCAGTTAAATCTTCCATGGGATGATGTCTAAAAAAATAACAGTTCATCATTTATAGAGATTTTAATGTTATGGCTTTTCTTTTACAAGAAAGTTAATGTACACTTGCTTTATAGTAAAACCTATAGCTGTTCAAGTATAAAAAAACACATTCAACTTTATTGAAATTTGAAGATTCATCTGACTTATTTTAATTCTGTTATCTCCGAGGATGTGATGTAGAGCATTATAGGTACAGTAATCTTAACAGCTATCCAATTTCA
Organism: Mytilus californianus; assembly: GCF_021869535.1. Lineage (NCBI taxonomy): Eukaryota > Metazoa > Mollusca > Bivalvia > Mytilida > Mytilidae > Mytilus > Mytilus californianus. Next base: position 46,587,911 of record NW_026262604.1, read on the forward strand.
TTCAAAATTCTTTATAAATTTTGCACTGGTATATCAGTAGGACAACCGGAAGCGCCTGAGTATTGATTTCGGTGCTCAGTGATACGGTTCACTAGACGACGTTGTCAACACGTAATGGCGGCCATTGTTTGACGTTGGATTTGGCATTCCACGCTGTAAAGATGCATTTATGACATTCTTGGATGCTAAAACTTAATGCCACACAACATGAAAGGTAAAGGATTATTTCAGATATACCGAGTTAACTATTTTCAAATAAGTGGGATCCCAAAAAATGATTTAAACGGCAAAAATAAAGTGTAAAATTATATGAAACATGAAAATTGAAATCCCATTTTTCATCATTTCCTTTGAAATCATATATTGAATACACTATTTACACCAACCTCTGGTGAATTATATTCGGATTTCGGTCTTAGGTATCCGTCCTTGTCTCCGGGAATATTATACCCACACAAGTTGTCAACATCCGTTTTCAAATTGTTCAAAGTGTTCTTCACAATCTCCCTGGAAAATATTCACGCTATCACTTCGTGCTCAGATAATAGAACATTGTAAACCTCTAACAGCAAATACGGACCAAAATTAAACAAATTTGAAAGCACGGATGATCACGTGTAATGCCGACTGTAAGTTCTCTAAAAGGGGGTAACTTCTCCCCCAAATACACCTGAATTTTGCTGACCGTCTCAAATTCAACTCAAAAGTCCATTATCAAATCAGAGACGGAATAAGGGGGGGGGGGGGGGTGGGCTGGGGGTCAGGGGGCCCGGGCCCCCCTTTTGTGGGAAAAATTTGGTTGATTATATAGGGAATCACTGACGCATGACTGGAGCAGGCCCCCTCTTATTAAAATTTCTGGATCTGCCACTGCAAATCATTAGAATGTAAGACATATTCACTTCAACTGTTGCCTATTTTATAGCTGGTCTAATACATGTATTAATAGATTCGTCCCATTTCATATACAATGCAGTGGCGGATCCAGAACCTTTTGTAAAGGGGGGGTGCACTGACTGACCTAAGGGGGGCCCGCTCCAGTCATGCTTCAGTGATTCCCTATATAATCAACCAAATTTTTCCCACAAAAGGGGGGGGGCAGCCCCCCCCCCCCCCCCCCCCCCTGGATCTGCCTAACTTTCATTATTACATTAACATATAATCATGATAATACAAAGGGAAATCAATCACAAGCACTTGTTTCTGTCAATGGGGGGTTCACTATCCACACACAACGGAAATTTTTATTTTTAGGTAGGAAGAATTTAAGGGGACATTATATTCATTTTCTTATTTTTTTGCTATTATGGCTTTAAGTTATTAATTTTTTTTCAATCTGTACACAATTGTTCTTTCCTTAAAGATCTTTTTATTGGACAGAATATTCATGTTCATCCTGTGTCAGCACTCTTGAACAATGTTTATTTTATGTTCAGTTATTACCATGCATGATTACATGGACATGTACCAGATCTTTCCCATAAAAAAATTAATTAAGATAGCCATCCTCTAAATCATATCTCTGAAATTATAAAAGAAATTTACACATTGAAATTAACCAATCACCCACCCATTTGAAAAGCTTGTACACATGCTGCTTTGCATTACATGAATCCCCAGAAACTAATTAATTTACAATTTCTTTATTCATGTTATATCTGACATGTTATATTCTTCCAATGATTATATACATAATCTAATTAGAAATGATAATCCATTAATAATATTACTTTCTCAAACTTCATTAATATTGTCAAATTCAAGGTGTCAATTTAGTGATAATACAGTCATGACAGTGGTGGTTCCAGGATTTAAATTAAAATAAAACTGGGTTGTGAGTGCCCTCAAAATGTATAAAATTTCAGCTTGCATTGTACAATGGACATGTTATGATCTTATGATGTTTATGCACGCTATTAAATATAAAAATGTTATCAAAAGGTTTGGTATGACATAAATTTGCTCCTTGTTAAACCTAAAAATTATTTTTCAAGACTTTTGAAAAGTTTTCTTTGAAACTTTTATGTACATGTATTGAGCAAAAATGCTGGGAGCATAATTATCTATAACACTTAATAAATACATATACATGTATTTTCTTGGTAATTTATTTGGCAAATGTGTATTCATGTGTTGATAATAACAATGCAAAGTTTAATTTTGCTTTGAATAATTTAGTATATATACATTAATAGTATTTGTATGTAAATTTGCTTTATATTTACAGGATGGAGAAAGATGTTCACTATGGATCAAAATTTCAAAACAGAGGACCTTTTTATTCAAACAAAAATACTTGTACATGTATGATATTCTGTACATACAACAAGAAAACAGTAATCAAATGGAATGTCCAGTGATGTTGAAAGCAAAATTATTTTTGTTAACAGAAAACAATAGGACTACAATATATTAAGGGTAAGTAATCCAAAATTGTCTGTTTAGGGTTACAAAAGTGGGTTATTGACAATGTGCTATGATTTCAATCCCCCAAATATGAAACAAAAACATAATATACATGGTATTTAAACTGTTTTCATAAGGAAACAGACTGAAAATATTCTGCATTTAACAGTCAGACATGAAAGTTGCCAATGGAATACATTGGGACTAGAACTTAAAATTTAAAGGATATAGGCCAAGGAATCATTCAGACTTTAAGGCCAAATGGTATACTTTTAATAGTTTAAAGATTTTATTCTATTATCTATGCTGTATAAATGTTAATATTGTTTCATCTAGATTTAAAACCTAATTTCAAGAATGAAGGGTACAGTAATTTAAAATTAATTTCAATGATTAAAAGCAATATAAGGGAAGTAACTTTTACAAGATGTGCATTATATCCTAATGAAGTATTTCAATGAATTTGTCCATTTTTTTCAGATAAGAGAATGACTTAAGCAGACTGTATTGGGGTCATAGATGGCCATAACAATGAAATACAATATATTATAATTATCATTCTTCATTACGTTTTGATTGAATTAACAAACTTAATTTAATAACAAAATATTTTCTTTTTTTCAGTACACAACACATCATGTCAGAAGAATAATTTTACTGGAGAATAAAAAATTTAATACCTGGAATCAGCAATTTACAAAATGTATATGAAACTTATTAAGGATGTTCGCTCCTCTTGTTTTTGAATTTTTGCCAGATATTCGGAATCCTCTGGTTTTATCCATGTAGTGCCATTACAAATTTTTGCCCACTAACCCCTAATTTTCTTTTCATAATTTGATTAAATATAGTTTTAAATACCATCTTTGAAAATCTTTTTAAATCCTTGTTATTTTTTCATACTTTTATGCAGAAAAAAGGTGCCAATGTTAAATGCATGAAAAATCTAGAGAGAATCATTTCCCGCCAAATTTTCAATGGCTTATATCTCGAAAACAAGCACACAGACCTTTCATTTTTATCTGCTTTTTTAGTTCCTTTATTTATATACTGTCAATTTATAACAGTCTTTTAAAAAGCTTATTATTTTGAAACAGAGTAGCGAACATCCTTAAGAGAGATATATTCATGTACAGAATGGTAACCCCACCAAATAACCCAGGTGGTTCAAGTGATTATTAGCAGACATTTTTGTTGAACTAATGCAGGATTAAATAAATGAAGCTTTAGCAGACTATGGGCTCCAAAGTGTAGTAAAAAGAGGATTTTTAAATATGTGAGACCCATCAACATTAAAATGCGCATAAGTGAAATGTTACAATATTTAGTAAAAAATTCAGATTATTGACTCAGTTGTTTTCATGAATTTTTTTATCAAAGCAATATCACTGTTATATAATTAATAAGATTCCATATGTTTTATTTATACTTTTGACAACTGAATATATCTTCCCTCTGGCCTCAAGTGCATGTTTCCCTTTTATTTTGTATGAGTGTAATTTACAGAAAGCTCACTTCGCTTTTGGCGAATTCAAGTTTTGCCTTTCCAGAATTATTGGACTTTATTCATGGAAAATTAAACATTTACCCATATGTTGTTGAAGAACTCAATTTTGCTTTAATACTTTTTCAAGAAATTGTATCACAAGGCTAGATTTGATCAAATAACCTCACTTTTGAATATTTATCACATATCACATACTTAAATAATCTAGTATGCATAGATTGATTTCCTTCACTTTTGCCCTGTTGTTGAGATTGAGTGAAATAATTTAATTATTTTATCCCTTTCAATTTGGGGTGGGGATCTGTGTCCCATTGGGACCGACATTCAACACTGCATAACTATATCCTATCACAAGTTATGATACAGCCAACCATATAACATAGCCCCTGCCACTGAAAGGAGAAAAGAGGTGCACAACATACAAAAAAATTATTTCATATGGCTAGCTAAATCATATCCTTGGAATATTTCATAGATTTTTAGCTCACCGTTCCTTCGGAACGGCGAGCTTTTGCCATCACTTGGCATCCATCGTCGTCCGTCTGGTGTAAACTATTTCAAACATCTTCTCCTCTGAAACTACTGAACCAATTCCAACCAAACCTAAGCTGAATGATGCTTAGGGTATCTAGAATAAAGTTTGTGTTTTATTTACTGTTTCGTCAAATAACATGGCCGCCATGGCTAAAAATAGAATATAGGGGTAAAATGCAATTTTTGGCTTATATCTCAAAAACCAAAGCATTTTGAGCAAATCTGACAGGGGTTAAAGTGTTCATTAGGTAAAGTTCTATCAGCCCTGAAATTTTCAGTTGAATCTGATAACCCATTGTTGGGTTGCTGCTACTAAATTGTTAATTTTAAGGAAATTTTGCAGTTTTTGGTTATTATGTTGAATATTATTAATGATAAAGATAAACTGTGCACAGCAAAAATGTTCAGCAAGGTAAGATCTACAAATAAGTTCATATGATCAAAATTGTCAATTGACCCCTTAAGGAGTTATTGCCCTTTAAGGACAATTTTACACAATTTGTTTATCATGTTTTAAAAAATCTTCTTCTCTGAAACGATTTCACCAATTCCAACCAAACGTAAGCTGAATGATTCTAAGGGTATCTAGAATAAAGTTTGTGTTTTATTTTCTGTTTCGTAAAAAAGCATGGCCGCCATGGCTTAAAATAGAACGTAGGGGTAAAATGCAATTTTTGGCTTATATCTGAAAAACCAAAGCATTTAGAGCTAATCTGATGCGAGGTAATAATGTTTCTTAGGCCAAGCTCTGTCAGCCCTGAAATTTTCAGATGAATCTAACAACCCATTGTAGGATTGCTGCCACTTAATTGGTAATTTTAAGGAAATTTTGCAGATTTTGGTTATTATCTTGAATATTATTAATGATAAAGATAAACTAAACAGCAAAAATGTTCAGCAAAGGTAAGATCTACAAATAAGTTCGTATGACCAAAATTGTTAATTGTCCCCTTTTGGAGTTATTGCCCTTTAAAATCAATTTTTCACAATTTATTCATTTAGTTTGCTTACTTTAAAAAATCTTCTTCTTTGAAACTGCTGAATCAATTTCAGCCAAACTTGGGCTGAATGAGTTTCAGAGTATCTAGTATAAATTTTGTATTTTATTTTCTTGTACGTCAAGAAACATAGCCACTATGGCTAAAATGAAACATACGGGTAAAATGCATTTCTTTGATTTTGAAGAAAATATGACAGATACAAAGAACATTAATTTTCAATGGAAGTTTTAAGCCATTCATTAATATATATTGAAAAGCAAAAATAATCATTGATGAAAGATTTAAGCAAAAAATTACAGGTGAGAGATTCAGGCTCTTGAGAGCCTCTTGTTTGTATGTGTAATTTTTTTTGTAAGTAGTTATTTATTAAAGGTACTACAGTTCCCTTTCAGTTTGCCTGCTTAAGACTTGATTACAGTTCCGACAATATAAAGATAAGAAGTTGGGGTATGATTGCCAATGAGACAACTCTCCACCAGATACCTTATGACGGAAAGGTTAATAAATATATGTATAGGTCTCTGACAGCCTTCATCAATGAGCAGAACCAATAACCCATAGTGAGCTACATGTATAAAAGGCCCCTAAATAACATGACACAATACAGGCTGAAAATGAATATTCTGCATCAGTGAGTATGCAAAAGTGAAAATATATTTAGAAAGAAAAGCATGTGTAGCAATGGATGCAAATAAAAAGTCAATACAGAAAAAAAATCCTACTACCTCACACGTTATGGCTTATGCAGTTTATTCACTAAATTGTCAACAAACTTTTACATATTTCATTCAACTTATTTACATTAAACCTGGGAACAGTATATCTGTCAATATATATATATATATATGTTCGTGATTAAACAAGACAAAATAAAAGAAAAGAACAGGGCGAAAAGAACAGGGCGAAAGGACCCAGAGCGAACAGACCAGGATTCCCTTCCCACCACCTAGCTAGAATAGCATATGGTTCTCCCCTTATGCATAGATATATTAATACTAGTCTAATAGTCATTATACATGTATACTGAGACTACTATAACAGTAATCTCAGATGTATATCAATGCCCTAAGAAACTGCACATTGAATTTTTAAAAAGTAAAGTCATGAAGAGTTTAAACCAACACTGCAAACCAGAAATTAAGAATCATGAGCCCCTAAAAATGACACATGCCTTTGACAAAAATACCCCCCCCCCCCCTTTCTTTTTTTCAAAAAAGAAACAAAACAAAACACATAACGATAACTGTATTAACGAAAGGAAACTTATGAAGAAAAAAAAAACGATAGCTTTTCTATGGCCTATTCAGGTTAGATGCTCATTACAAAGTCATTGGCCGTTAACATACTAACAATATTCACGAAATAAATATGGATCAACGAAGTCCGATATCAACAAATCAATCCCATGATGATGTAGGCCTATACATATGTAACTGTTAGTTTACCAAGCTCGGCCTGTTTTGGTATAACTTTGATATGAATTCAACATATCGCATGACTTCCTTGGCATTCAGATAAACAAAATTGCTACAAAGAAGTAACGAATCCAACTTTAAATGACATTTACGTTGACATTTTCGGCGCCGGAAATTGACAACGTTGGGCTATATACTGACACAACATCGGTTGAGGTAGATTCCGGCAATTCTGCTTCAAAAATCTCTAGCAGTTAGAATTTATTGATGTCTTCAAATATATTTTTTTATGTTTCAATACATTTTAGTGGATAATTATTTTTGAGAGAAGAATAGCTATCGCGTACTTCAGAAACAAGGTTTAGGGAGGACCACGCCCCCATTGTGGGAACATACAAAATAAAGATGACCGTTCTCCATTTCTACTCGATAGAAGTGCCTAATTTTTTCATAACATATACATTATGTACCAAGGATAATTATATGAAAGTATACAAAAAATCGAGGCGGAGATTTTTTAGAAACAGCTAATAATTTTAGCAGACCAATTGACGTAATAGAAAAATAGACGAAAATGGCGCCTTATTCAATTTCGAAAAAAATCTATTATTTTACAATTTATTGACACATATTGTCATTTTTAAAGGGGTTTAATATCTATTGATTCACTTTTCCATGAGAATTGAATGAATATTTACTTTAAAAACAGAAACTCTTCCAATTTCTAAACCTACCGACCATGCAAGAAAAAACCTATAAAAAATTGAGACCCCTACATTAAAATGGGAACAAATTTTTGCCCTGGCTTGAACACTCCTGTTCTTAACGAATTTCGATGCCAAAAACTAGCGAGAATATGATGTAAATTTTTTTAGAAAATCGAAGGATAGGTATTTTTTTGTTCCCATTTTTAATATAGCCATTTTATCCTACAGTGCAGAAAATCAATATCCGAAATTCTATGTTCAGATATAAAAAAATGAGATTTCCTTTTATTTTAATGTTCAAAAATGAAAATAATATGTAAATTCATATATTTTTCTCATATAGATTTGCTTACAATCAACAGTATTTATCGTCGGTACTTTGCCGCGAACGAACGAAAAAAAATACAAAAGCGCGCCATTTTTCAGTTGACGTCGGCCGACGCAAAATAGTCCAATTTTCGGCGTAGGACTACTGAGCGCCGCCGAATCACATTTTGGCCAAAAAGGCACATCCGGTTGTCCTACTGTATATAGACTAAGTAATTTGTTTTTCGTCTAGTTATGGGATTTTTTTTTAGAAGCATTTATGATTTTCATGTTTGTATTGACCACATTGCAGCAACATAGATATAGGTACCTGGCAAATCTTGCCTTGTTAGCATACTAGGCTCAAAGGGTCATAAAAAAATTTCCATCACTAAGTGTCTGTTAAAATCATCTGTTTACAGTTTTCACTTTTAAACCATCATCTTAATAACTTTAGAAGAAGTGTCATACATATATATATATGTATACAAAATTTTAAAACTTTTCAATATATATAAACATGATAAATGTTGTTTTCAATTTAGACTTTCTTATAATTTTTCGTTTGGGCTTGTATTATATTTGCCTTCGGGTTTATATGATCCGTTCATCCTATTTCGACTCTTTCAAAAATCAAGAGTCTATCCTAAATTGAGGTAAATTATATGGCCTTCCAAATACCGTTTCGATTCCTAACATCACTGAAGAGACATTAATTGTCGAAATCCGGATATGGTGTACAAATTTTTGCACCTCATGTTTGCGGTATACCATCTTTTCCGCAAGTTTATTGTTTTCTGTTTAGTAATTAATTAATTATAAGATCCATTTTGTTACATCTTGTGATCCGTTTATTTGGCAATCGCTAATGGCAGTCAGCAGGGTTTAAGAACATCAGTTGTTCGAACTGCTAGTCAAATGCGTTTTGTTAAAATATACTTTTTCACTTTTGTTGTCTTTTGGAAAATGTTGTTTGTGCTGTATTTAGACCCCTCTACCAAGAAATTTGTTTTGCATGCACACGTATAAAAATTGTGGTTTTTATCTAACGCAATCATAGGTTTGAACGTTGTTTTCAATTTAGACTTTCTTATAATTTTTCGTTTGGGCTTGTATTATATTTGCCTTCGGGTTTATATGATCCATTCATCCTATTTCGACTCTTTCAAAATTCAAGAGTCTATCCTAAATTGAGGTAAATTATATGGCCTTCCAAATACCGTTTCGATTCCTAACATCACTGAAGAGACATTAATTGTCGAAATCCGGATATGGTGTACAAAGTTTTGCACCTCATGTTTGCGGTATACCATCTTTTCCGCAAGTTTATTGTTTTCTGTTTGGTAATTAATTAATTATAGGATCCATTTTGTTACATCTTGTGATCCGTTTATTTGGCAATCGCCAATGGCAGTCAGCAGGGTTTAAGAACATCAGTTGTTTGACCTGCTAGTCAAATGCGTTTTGTTAAAATATACTTTTTCACTTTTTTGGTCTTTTGGAAAATGTTGTTTGTGCTGTATTTAGACCCCTCTACCAAGAAATTTGTTTTGCATGCACACGTATAAAAATTGCGGTTTTTATCCAACGCAATCATAGGTTTGAACGTTGTTTTCAATTTAGACTTTCTTATAATTTTTCGTTTGGGCTTGTATTATATTTGCCTTCGGGTTTATATGATCCGTTCATCCTATTTCGACTCTTTCAAAATTCAAGAGTCTATCCTAAATTGAGGTAAATTATATGGCCTTCCAAATACCGTTTCGATTCCTAACATCACTGAAGAGACATTAATTGTCGAAATCCGGATATGGTGTACAAAAACCTTTGCACCTTTTGTTTGCGGTATATCATCTTTTCCGCAAGTTTATTGTTTTCTGTTTAGTAATTTATTAATTATAAGATCCATGTTGTTACATCTTGTGATCCGTTTATTTGGCAATCGCCAATGGCAGTCAGCAGGGTTTAAGAACATCAGTTGTTCGACCTGCTAGTCAAATGCGTTTTGTTAAAATATACTTTTTCACTTTTTTGGTCTTTTGGAAAATGTTGTTTGTGCTGTATTTAGACCCCTCTACCAAGAAATTTGTTTTGCATGCACACGTATAAAAATTGCAGTTTTTTTCCAACGCAATCATAGGTTTGAACGTTGTTTTCAATTTAGACTTTCTTATAATTTTTCGTTTGGGCTTGTATTATATTTGCCTTCGGGTTTATATGATCCATTCATCCTATTTCGACTCTTTCAAAATTCAAGAGTCTATCCTAAGTTGAGGTAAACTATATGGCCTTCCAAATACCGTTTCGATTCCTAACATCACTGAAGAGACATTAATTGTCGAAATCCGGATATGGTGTACAAAAACCTTTGCACCTTTTGTTTGCGGTATATCATCTTTTCCGCAAGTTTATTGTTTTCTGTTTAGTAATTAATTAATTATAAGATCCATGTTGTTACATCTTGTGATCCGTTTATTTGGCAATCGTCAATGGCAGTCAGCAGGGTTTAAGAACATCAGTTGTTCGACCTGCTAGTCAAATGCGTTTTGTTAAAATATACTTTTTCACTTTTTTGGTCTTTTGGAAAATGTTGTTTGTGCTGTATTTAGACCCCTCTACCAAGAAATTTGTTTTGCATGCACACGTATAAAAATTGCGGTTTTTATCCAACGCAATCATAGGTTTGAACGTTGTTTTCAATTTAGACTTTCTTATAATTTTTCGTTTGGGCTTGTATTATATGTGCCTTCGGGTTTATATGATCTGTTCATCCTATTTCGACTCTTTCAAAATTCAAGAGTCTATCCTAAATTGAGGTAAATTATATGGCCTTCCAAATACCGTTTCGATTCCTAACATCACTGAAGAGACATTAATTGTCGAAATCCGGATATGGTGTACAAATTTTTGCACCTCATGTTTGCGGTATACCATCTTTTCCGCAAGTTTATTGTTTTCTGTTTAGTAATTAATTAATTATAAGATCCATTTTGTTACATCTTGTGATCCGTTTATTTAGCAATCGCCAATGGCAGTCAGCAGGGTTTAAGAACATCATTTGTTCGACCTGCTAGTCAAATGCGTTTTGTTAAAATATACTTTTTCACTTTTTTGGTCTTTTGGAAAATGTTGTTTGTGCTGTATTTAGACCCCTCTACCAAGAAATTTGTTTTGCATGCACACGTATAAAAATTGCGGTTTTTATCCAACGCAATCATAGGTTTGAACGTTGTTTTCAATTTAGACTTTCTGATATATATATATATATATATATATATATATATTGATAAAAACTATCAACATGACAAGATCTAAATACCCAAAATTTTTCTGAAAAATTGGACATAACATCTATGAGCTATTGTCCCTGAAATGTGTAAATTTACAAATTTTCACAGTTTTCTGCTACTATCCGACAACTATATATCAATATTTTATAAGAATAAATTGCAAAAGTGGTCAGAAGAAACTTTTTTTTTACCGTTTGAACTTATTCTGAATTGTTTAACTTCTAATTTAAATTGATAGCGTTTGAAATATGTGTTTTTTATCGTTTTAGGTGCACAATTTGTCAATACGATATATTTCGGCTCCTGGGAGCCTCTAGATTTATAATGAATAATTTGTATTTATGTATGATTATTTTCTTAACTTATTAAATGAAACATTAATTATTCTTTTCCATTTGTTGTTATACTTATTTATAAGTCCAGATCCTATCATATGTCAGTAGTTACAAATTAGACGGCAAAATTGAGAAAATTTGAATATGCAGGTTACCCCATTTTGTTGTGGCATATACCAGACACCAACATTATTTGCCGAGCTTGATATTTTTTTTGATTGGGTATATATAGGTATACTTTGCAAGTAGATATGTTGTTTTATAATAATAAACGGGTCTTGGAGTATTTTGGCTCTGAAAGATGACCAAAATCAGCCATTTTGGACATGTAGCTAAATAAGACATATTGAAACAGTTAGATTATACATACACTTAATAGACAGCATTGTTAATTCTATGCATTCTTACACTTAAAGTGATGTATTACTAGGAACAACTATCAAAAAATTGTTAATGTTACCATATTTTTTTATTTAAACCAGCCAAATATGCCAAAAAAGGCTTATTTTTGCTGTTTTCGAGCAATTTCATCTGTTAAAACATGGCGCTCAAAAAATATCCAGATCGGTTCAATATTTTCCCAAAAAAATTTGTGTGGTTATTTACATTACTAAGGTGCACCAATATGCCAAATATGAACTCTTTTGGAAAAAGTGACATTCGGACGGTTTTGCATGGTTTTCTGGCAGATTGGCTCTTAAACATAACAAATTCGAAAGAAACTCATACAAAAAATCAGAGTTGAAATGATATATTGCTTATACATCTATCTCAGTTGGATGTTTAATTAATTGGTAACTCTTATGAAGGTTTCGATCTCCTATCAGTATTTGTTACAAGAATAGGTCAACATATCATGTTAACATTGTTAACACTATTATTTTCTATTTCTTAGAAAGAAAGACGTGAATTACTTGATTAAAAGAATCATACCTATTTTCTGTACTCAAGGGTAAACATCTTGCTGAATAGTCACAGCGAAAATATATTGAAATAAGAAGCATAATTATGAGGATCTGGATGGGTTCACAGTATAGAGACCCAGAAAAAATAGAATAAACAAGAATTTAAAGAATAGAGAATAAGGTTGAAATAAATAAATGATAGAGAAAAATGGCGTAAAATTAAAAGTAAAAAAAAATAAAGGATCCCCATCCAGACCGTTTAATAAGTATTTGCTTGTAGTTGGTATTGAAAGGCGACCAAACATTAAACATATCAAGTTCGAAAGAAATGCATAGAAACAATCTGTTTTGAAATTATATGTTATTATATATATATATATATATCTCAGTTGGACGTAAAATTAATGGGTCAATACACGACGGTTTCAATCTTTTATCAGTATTTGTTTAAATAAAAAGGTCAACATATCATGTGTTCATTGTTAACACTATTATTTCTTTTTAGATGTCGCCGTTTTTGTAAGATATTATAAATGTTTTCGTGAGAATCAGATACATATGACATTTAACATGATATTATATCATTTTTCATATGTATTCGATAAACATTTATTTCAATAGCACGCTACTGTAAAAATGGAAAATAATGTTCAGGGTGTTAGCAATTTAATGCATTCTCGGAAATATTTTCAAGCATATCAAAACGTTGTGATTGGTTGAAAACGTACTAAACAATGGAAATTCAAACACTGACGTAACGTTTTTTTTTCTTCATTTTTGTGTACGAACAATAAGATTACCCATAGTCTTTAACATGTTTAAGATTCTAAAGAGGCAAATTTGTAATTTTTGTTTCGTGAAAAACGATGGACCAAACATAGATATAAGAAGATGTGGTATAATTGACAATGGGACCACTCTCCAACAGAGACCAACTAACATAGAAAATGTTATTAGTTCAATTTTGGTGAATAATACATGTACTCGGGTTTTTTTTTTCACAGACGAACATAATGTATCAAAAACAAAAGTAAGATAACATGTAATCATGCGATCAAGGTAATGATGTAAATGCAATGCATTAAATGATAATTAAGAACATAGAAGAATGTAGTGAAAAACACTGTTTAAGTAACAGAGTCAATTATTACAAAGCTAGCCGATGGTGGTTGTGCTGGTTCTGTATCTGGCTGTTAGTTTACCGCTGAAAAATTGTATTATTTCGACTTTAGAAATGATTGCTGATGATGAACGAACAAAATACCAGGAACTCCAGTGAATGTGACATGCAGTACCATAGATTTGTTTCTATACAAATAGACATTTTTAGAATTTCAAAAAAGAAAACAACTGCTAAATGCCATCAATTATCAAAAACGAAAATATATCTTATACTTTTCTTATTTTTGAGGCAACCTTGGAGGTCAAGTAGTCTATGCAGTTCAATTTCTGTTATCAATGGGGGTGTGAGTTTGAGTCCCGCACGGAACAGGTGGTTCGACTACAATCTTAATTGACTTGGATTGTCAGTTTTCTTTACGAAAGTCGGTGGTTCTCTACGGACAATCCGGCTTTTACCATCATTATAAGCTGGCCGCCACGAACTAGCCAACGGTGCTGAAAGTGGCATTAAACACTAAATCCTTATTTTGTACTGTATAATAGTTGATATATTATGTATCATTTTTATTTTACATAATTATGTCGTACTTAAAAAATCGATTTAGAACTGAAACAATCTGTTCGAGATAAACAGGTGTTACAAGATTAAATAGCGAATAAGTAAGGCGTGTTCCGATTTTTCACTTCATGTTCAGACTTATTAACTGCTGTAATGCAGTACTGTTCCAACAATTTCACTCGCCGTCAGTTGAGATCTGTTCAGTCAGATTCCGGATTTATCAACCATTACAAATACAACATAAGTACATAAATGTCTACACAATACTGGATTAACGGTTAATCAAAAGAAAATATCAAACTGATAACGTAGAATATGAATTATAATTGAAGTTTTCTATACAGTTCAGACTTTTCAGATGATGCTAAAGAGAAAAACGACCATTTTAATATTTAAGGGTGTTCGGTACTCTTGTTTTTGATTTGTTGTAAGATAATCGGAATCATTTAGTATTGTCCATGTAGTGCCAATACAAATTTGACCCGCTAACCCCTATTTTTCTCATTATCTTATCACATACAGTTTGAAAAACCAATTTCTGAATCCTTTATTTTCAAAATCAAAATATCATAAATATATGTAGAGTGAATCATTTTGCGCCAAATTTTCAATTGCTTGTATCTCAAAAACAAGGACACTGACCTTTAATTAAGTTCCATTATTTATATATTATCTATTTATACCAGTCTGTATAACAAATTTGTATTTTTAAAAACGAAGAGTGAAAATCCACTACTGTCTCCTCTACTGTCTTGGCAGATGTTCAGAATTGAAGTATCATTGATGTTCGTCCGATACTTTTTTTTTCGAATTCCGGCAACATTTATTTCTCTCATTCATTTAAAGAAAAGCAAAATGTTCCTCAGCCAAAATTCCGGTGGTATCGCCACAATATTCTTTTTATATCCCTTTGGTTAAAAAAGAATAAAAACAACAACTTATAACATTTCATTTAAAACCTCGTGCATGTGAGCAATATTTTTCCCCTGAGATTAGGTACAATGTACCTATATACATATAAAAATTATGGTCAATTGTCTATTGGTGAATTCCTTTCTGATAGATGTTTTCTCGTCTTTTTCTTCAAATATATGTAGTGTCCTAATAATTCTATTGTAACAACAGATAATTTTGTCTTTATTTAAAATTAATGACGTTCGCACAAAATTCAAGACAATTGTATACAATTGAACTAAACACAAGCAAACTGTATTTGATCTCAAATAGAAGGTTTGTTCCTACACTTCCAGATTTGTTTCAAAGAGAGGTATGAGACTTAGAAAAAAAAAACACATTCACTGACTTTAAGTGCATTATATTCTACGTGTTTGTTGGAAATTCTCAGCTTGGTAGTTTTTATAAAGATGTAAGCGATAACTTCTTTCATTGGACAAGACACGTAGAATTCCCAAGTTTGTATTTTCTGCGGTTTACATGTTGTAAAGACAATGAAAGACTATTATATTATTTATTTGTGCATTTCTCTGAGCTGAGTGTTCTTGCGTTTGTTAGTGCTGTATTTCTGTTACGTAGTGATGTCATTTTAGCGATATTTTTCAATATTGCTATATAAGCGGGAGGTTTGGCTAGTCATTAAACCAGGTTCAACCCACCATTTTTTCTTAAAATGTCCTGTACCAAGTCAAGAATATGGCAGTTGTTTTCAAATAGTCCGTTTCTATGTATGTTGGCGTTTGTTTTTGTTGCACTTCAGTGTTTCTGTTGTTCTGTTGTTTTCCTCTTACAGTTGATATGTTTCCCTCGGTTTTAGTTTGTAACCCGGATTTGTTTTCTCTCAATCGATTTATGACTTATGAACAGCGGTATACTAATGTTGCCTTTATTGTATACATTTGAATAATGTTTTTGTATATTGAATTCCGATGTTTCGTGTTGTGGCTATACTAGTATATTGAAAAGGTTAAGCTATCTTTATCTAAATAACAAAAAAGAACAGTCGAGAATTTAACTTAACGACAAACGTAATGATTTAAACTTTTGAATTGGGAACTATTATTCTAATACAATGCATGTGTTTTTTAATTAGTTGTTATTTACTTTAAACTAGCTGTTAGTAACTGCGAGTACTCTCAGATCTGCATTTAAAGTAGTTTTTGTTATGGTGATGTATAAATACCCTGCCACTTCTGGTTTGTGTTTTTGTTAGATGCTTTTTTCCGCATTTAATCGATCTGATGAGTTAAGCCTTTTCAACAGATTTTTATAGTTTGTTCTTATGTTGTACTGTTACACACTGTCCCAGGTTAGGGTTTGGCATCATCAATTGACTGTTACCCCGCCACATTATGTATGCGTCTGTCCCAAGTCTCGAGCCTGTAATTCAGTGGTTGTCGTGTGTTGCAATATATCATACTTGCGTTTCGTTCATTGTTTTGTACATAAATCACGCCGTCAGTTTTTTTGCTTGAATTGTTTTACATTAGTCATTTCAAGGCCTATTATAGCTGACTATGCGGTATGGGTTTTGCTCTTTGTTGAAGGTCGTACGGTGATCAATTGTTGTTGATTTCTATGTCATTTTGATTCCTGGTTTAGAGTTGTCTCATTGGCAATCATACAACATCTTCTTATTTGTATTTTGCAAATCGATGTTGCATCATTCCAGTAGCGCCTACATTTGGAATATCTATATCCCAGGTGATCCAATAACACAGGCCTTTTGTTTTCCGTCATGCTTTTCTTTGCAGATTGTTATGCTAACAAAGAAGCTGTAGCAATATAATTCAAAATGGTAAAGGCGAAGTAAATCCTTATTACGTTTAACAGACGCTCCTAGAGTTTGTTAAGCCTATTGAATACAAATGTGTATGTATGATGAACGGACGTAACTACGATTTTGTATCCTTCTCCTCGATTGTGACATACTAAATGCGCCTGCTTATGATGCCCCTAGCGGGGAATAACATTGTAATCTCATCCGGAGCATATGACTTCAACATCCGTTTTCAGTGGGGATGAGATTTCAAGATAAAGCTTTCGGTAGAATGTGTTGCTATTAATTTTGTTCCGTTTGTACTTTATTTAGGCCTATGTGTTAATTGTATTAACTCTACCCTTGGTGTATTACCTTTCCCTTAAAGAGTCACGATTCAAATCCTGTCATACGTGCATGAACATTTTGATGATCGTAGATGTTTTTCCCTATTCAATAGATGTTGATATGATAATGGATTCTGATAACTATCAAGCGCCAAATATCAAATATATATATTTGATCAGGACGTGTATATCTTGGCGCGATACGAAAATAATTTCTACTATTCCAACATGTTGAAATAAATATTTAACTTGCTACTGAGAAGTGTTGTTAGGTTGTTACATGTATGTCATAAACATATGCATTGTATTGATCAATGGTATACTGCAATCATAATTCAAACCATAAACTATTAAGGGTATACAGATATAATCAAAGAAAGCAAATCACCATTTTTAATTTATAAAGAAGCTTTCATATACAATCAGGAGCTTACAAAAGTCAAACAAGAACCAACTATATCATGGTTTAAAGATAGGAAAAACGAATACACTTCAGATTGATAGCTGTTTTAACGCCACGTTTAGCACTATTGCGCTATTTCGTGGCGGTTACGTTTTGTTGGCGGAGAAAGCCGAAGTGCACGGAGAATACCACCGACCTTAGGTAGGAAAATTGACAATCCTAGACAATTTAGACTGGGGTCGAGCGCACCTGCCACGCGCGAGATTCAAACTCACAATCTCAGTGTTGACAGGCTAGTGATACAGTAGGTCGACTACTTAGACCACTCGTCAAACGAGGCCCCAATACAAATTACTTGTAGTTACAACGGCAGTTCACCGCTGCATCAGCCAACCGTGATGATATCGAAATCAGTCAAGGTTGCAAAGGCTTTATCAAACCCCTAATCTGTATGACGTCACGTAATCGATATCAGTCAAGGTAACAAGGGTTTTATCAAAGCCCTTATGTATATTTTACGTAATGTCTCTTGCAAAAACATTTGAATTTAGTTGTACTTGAGGTACATGTATATAATAAAGTGTATATGATATGGCTTTTTCAATTACACACTCTGTATCAACGCTCAACCAATAAAGCTCTTCGGGCAGAGCTCTTTGGATTGTATTGGTGTCTCGGGTTGATACAGGTGTGATATTGAAAAAGCCATATGATATTCTCTATATAATTGACATATTTTTTCTTGTGTTACATTGCTTTAACGATAGTGAGAGTTCTACATCTGTATCCTGATTTTCAATAAGATATACATTTAAGTTTTATGTCAGCTTTTATGAGAAAAAAATACATCGAATATATAATGTTTCAAACTTTTCTTTGTTAAATTGTGAACAAAAAGAACATAAGGAAGGTTAATGCTAAACAGGAAGTGAATGAAAATAACAATTGTAAATATTGGTGAGTACGGATCCTTTTTATGAATTAATCTTCAGGGCAGTGCAAACCCTTACGTACAATTACGTAAGGAGCTACATTAAAATTACGTAAGGAGCTATATGACAATTAGGTGAGGAGCTATATGACAATTACGTAATGAGCTTTATGACAATTATGTTAGAAGAAATGTGACAATTATGTTAGGAGCTATATGACTAGTATGTAAGGAGCTAGAAAACAATTATGTTAGGAGTTATGTGACAATTCCGTAAGGAGCTATATGACAACTACGTAAGGAACTATATGACAATTATGTTAGGAGTTATGTGACAATTACGTAAGGAGCTATATGACAATTACGTAAGGAGCTATATGACAATTATGTTAGGACCTATATGACAATTATGTTAGGGGAGCTATATGACAATTATGTTCAGAACTATATGACAATTACGTAAGGAGTTATGTGACAATTACGTAAGGAGCTATATGACAATTACGTAATGTGCTTTATGACAAGTATGTTAGAAGTTATCTGACAATTATGTTAGGAGCTATATGACAATTATGTAAGGAGATATATGACAATTATGTTAAGAGTTATATGACAATAACGCAAGCAGCTATATGACAACTACGTTATGAGCTATATGACAATTATGTTAGGAGTTATATGACAATAACGTAAGGACCTATATGACAATTACGTAAGGAGCTATATGACAATTATGTTAGGAGCTATATGACAATTATATTAGGAGCTATATGACAATTATGAAAGGAGCTGAATGACAATTATGTTAGGAGCTATGTGACAACTACGTAAGGAGCTATATGACAATTATGTTAAGAGCTATATGAAAAATATGTTAGGAGCTATATGACAATTATGTAAGGAGCTATGTGACAATTACATAAGAAGCTATGTGACAATTACGTAAGGAGCTATATGACAATTATATTAGGAGCTGAATGACAATTATGTTAGGAGCTATGTGACAACTACGTAAGGAGCTATATGACAATTATGTAAGGAGCTATATGACATTTATGTTAGGACCTATATGACAATTACGTAAGGAGCTATGTGACAATAACGTGAGAAGCTATGTGACAATTACGTAAGGAGCTATATGAAAATTATGTTAGAAGCTATGTGACAATTATGTAAGGAGCTATATGACTTTTACGTAAGGAGCTATATGACAAGTACGTTAGGAGCTGTATGACAACTATGTTAGGAGCTATATGACAACTACTTAACGAGCTATATGACAATTGTGTTAGGAGCTATATGACCATTATGTTAGGAGCTATATGACAATTATGTTAGGAGCTATTTGACAATTATGTTAGGAGCTATGTGACAAATACGTAAGGAGCTATGTGACAATTATGTTAGGAACTATGTGACAATTACGTAAGGAGCTATATGACAATTATGTTAGGAGCTATGTGACAATTATGTAAGAAGCTTTATGACAATTATGTTCAGAACTATATGACAATATGTTAGGAGCTATGTGACAATTACGTAAGGAGCTATATGACTATTATGTTAGGAGCTATTTGACAATTATGTTAGGAGCTATATGACAATTATGTAAGAAGCTTTATGACAATTATGTTAGGAGCTATGTGACAATTATGTAAGGAGCTATATGCCAATTATGTAAGGAGCTATTTGACAATTACGTTAGGAGCTATGTGACAATTATGTAAGAAGCTTTATGACTATTATGTTAGGAGCTATGTGACAATTATGTAAGGAGCTATATGACAATTATGTTAGGAGCTATTTGACAATTATGTTAGGAGCTATGTGACAATTATGTAAGAAGCTTTATGACAATTATGTTACGAGCTATGTGACAATTATGTAAGGAGCTATATGACAATTATGTTAGGAGCTTTATGATAATTATGTTAGGAGCTATGTGACAATTATGTTAGGACCTATGTGACAATAACGTTAGGAGCTATATGACAATTATGTTAGGAGCTATTTGACAATTATGTAAGAGCTATGTGACATTTACGTAAGGAGCTATGTGACAATTACGTAAGGAGCTATGTGACAATCATGTTAGGAGCTATATGACAATTACTTAAGGAGCTAAATGACAATTACGGACAATTACGTAAGAAATGAAAACAACACGTTATAGATTTCATGCGACAGACGCGCTTTTTTGGATTTAACTTCGTGAGGAATGCCTAGAGCCGAATATTTGAAAGCTAAGGATGTATAAGAAACGAAAGAATTGAAGAGCTATATGACGAAAATGGACACAAAAATAGTGCAAATTATAATATGAGGAAGGCGCTACCTTGAATGCCAGCTTACCAAGACTATGCCCTACATATTGATTGATTGTTGGTTTGCTTAACGTCCAGTCAGTGAGTGGCAAATATTTCATGCATGTTCAGGACGAATGTCCTACATATAGTTTTTGTCTAAAATAAAATAATAAGTTCAGATGGAAAATGTTAAGAGAACGATCATTGAACTTCAAAAGGCAGGATGGAGTATTTTTGTTTTTCTTCAAATATATTCAAATTCCCTAATTGATGAATAAAGAAATACTCTAATCAAGTAGAGGACAAAACATATTCTGAATACAGATTGTCCCCATACCTTCTAGTGTTAATTTTTGACCAAATAATTTTGATTGATAGTGCTGAAGCCCTTTGCATGAAAAAAAATCTAACTCAAACAAAAAACCATACCTCCCGCCCTTTTGAAGCTAAATGGTTGCACCCTTATTGTCCATATTGTTTTCTGCTGAAAATAAATTTACTGGTGATTTATCTAAATGACAATGCTTAAATTCATTATCTTGTGCCATTTTCAAATCCATTTTTCTTTCTTTGCAAATTGTACAAAATTTAAAACAATAAGACATTTGTTTAATTTCAAAACTATGAATACTGTTATACAATCCATAACTTTATTAAATTATTTTTTTGTTGATTTTCATGAAAAGGTGGAGGATTTGGAATATCTTTTTCATAAATATCTAAAAGTTGTAGCTGATTTTTTATTTAGTATTGCAAACAACGCTTTTTTTTGTTTGTTGAATTATTTTTACTTTCTAAATTAGCTTGATGTTCATATTGTATTCCCAGCTTCCTTCATCTCATATATATGTGATCAACAAGAGGATCATTCTGATTGTTAAAAGAAGACTTTGAATTTACAGTGAACCTGTAGGATGCTATTTAAAATTTGAGGGGAGAACACTGCTCAGTAGTATAAATGTATTCCTGATCATCTTCTGTTTGTGGGTTTCTACATCAATTTCTTGTCCTAATTCAGAGTCAGTTTTATGTCATTTTTGCATTTTGTTTTATTAGCTTACTTTTCAAGTTTTTATACGACGGCAAAATAAAATTCAGAATGGAATTTAATGGGGAATATGACAAAAATTTGCTTTCGAGTAACGCAATCATGTCGCTGTTGTTGTCCGAAGACACATTTGGTTTCCGGACAATAACTATAGTTAAAGTAAATGGATCTCAATGACGATGTATGAAATTGTACCAGAAGGTTCAACTTCAATACACAAAAGGAAAGTTAGAATTGATTCTGGGAGTTATCATATGGTACAAACAGTTTAGGAGTCAGTGATCAAAAACAACATTTTTGGGTTGTTTTTTTCCATAATTTTGGGGTTTTTTCTCCAAAAAATTTATCATTTTTACATTGATTATTTCTCATTTATATATAAATGCAACAAATACTGATATAGCAAGAGATACACACGAAACACGGTGTGTAAATTATTCTATCGGTAATTTGTGCATTGTTTCTTTGATGTGTACTTCTTGATAATGTATTGGTTCAGTTCACAATTGATATGCGCGAGTGCACTGCAAAAGGATCTTCTTTCCCTTTTATTCACAAAATTGCACATGATTTTTTTTGCATAAACGCACGAGTTATTTCATGAATGAAACACTTGTCATTGTTTGAAACTTTCAGTAATATAACGTTAGTTTAGCCTTTTTGACTGATTTACTGATTGTGTGAAAATTTGAACAGAAAATGTACGATAAACCTGATAAAATTGCGTTATCTGCAGAATTATAGATAGCTTTCCTTACTATTCACAAGGACATATAACTAACATATCGTCCATGCTATTCCGATCTGAGTTTTTATTCATACATAGTCTGTCATGGCTGGTGCTGTGCCAAGCTGTTTTTTATATGCTAAATCTACATCTGCGGTTGTATTAGGCTGTGCTTGGCGAATCATTTTATTGCTTTTTTAGTTGTTCTTTATTTTATTTTGATCATGAAAATTAACTTGTAGTTGTGAAGTTGCTTACATTTTTAAAAGACAATAATTAGATAACTTCGCATGGTGACAACACTGACATTTTTGTAGATTTACTTTTCCCCAGGAATGCTTCATCTGTTGATATATTCTCATTGTGAACGAATTGTGTATATTTAAATATGCCTTGGACACATTTTCGCCGTTTTGCTATTTTTTTTGTAAAATTTGTGTGCCCTTACCCAATACTTGCCTAAATAGATGGTAAAGGCTGTTTGTAATGTTACAACTGTTGATAATCCTCTTTATCCCATTTCCAAGGTTATTTACACATATAAAGAAATACACAGGTGTTTTTAATTGATTTTTGGCAATTATGTAAGATTTATATGGCAATCATGCGCAGTCTTAAAGTAAATATTTGTGAGAAAAATCGTATAGGAATGATCTCTCAAGCTAATTCATGTAATTGCAAACATTCGTTTTTATAATGTACCAGGTTAATGAGGATGGTCATATCATACATTCCGGCGAAAATGTGTCCCCCATGGTACACGAACAACTTGATTTCCTCTTGAGTTTGCGTTCGTTTTTACAACAATTAGCCAATGTTTTGAAGATAATTCCTTTATCAAACATTTTTTTCATATAGTTAAATTTCTGACACCTACATAAAAAGTTCCAAATATTCGAATGTAGGTCGGATGTAAGTGGAAATGAACAAATTATGCGGCGAATATGGGTCGCTCACTTTAAGTGTTTATTGCTTTAATAAGTTGAAATTTGCACCTGATAAAAGTATTCAGTAGAAGGAAAATGTTTTGATCAGGTTTAAACTGACGCATAAAATATACAGGCGACTGAGAGAGGCAATTATTTATATTGCACCCAGATAATGTGTCGGCAGCTTGAATTTCAAAGGATATAGGTAGCCCACATACTTCCAAGTAACATGCTCTATACCTATCAAAAGTCATGGTATTATCATGGGTTATCATAACTCCATCTACCCATAAAATCCTATTTTGGACAATATGAGTGCATACAATATTCGGATGCAATATAAGTACCTATAAATGTATCACTCAGACTCAATTCTCTTTTTACAGCTGTTTTATGATTAAACTTAGAGATTGAAAAAAATAGTCTCCATCTCCTGGGACTGTTTAAGGTAGATATGTGTCATAATTAATGACAAAATTTGTTGAGAGTTTGTCAAAGGAAGTAGACTCTACAGATAGTGAATTTGAATATATTTTTTTTTGTTTAAAACTATTGTTAAGTTTTGAATTTCACCTGCATTTGTCTGTGAGCTACAAGAATAACCACGATCACATTCAACAGTATAACCAACTTCACTATCACTGTAACTTGATATGGGAAATTCTGTAGCAGATGAATAATAGCAGTCATGGTCAACCTCTGGCTACGTTTCTCCCAAAATTTATTGCTTGCAGAGGGTTTTTCTATGTTCCCATGGCTGGACGGAACTTTTACACTACAAATGTTATCATGAACTATGATATTGTAACTTTTAAATGAAGTACCTGTGGTTTTTTTAGGAAATTTGTCACTGATAATGAAAAGATGAAGCAGACGATGATACATGGCGTAAGATGTTGTCAAAACTTCGGTTATTTCCGTGGTACAATAAAATTTAAATAAACTACACAAGTTTCTAAAATTTCGAAATTCTTGTTTTTGTAAACAAAAACAAAAAATTCATGTCGTATTTAACATCGAATTTATTCCGTTTTGTCCCGTTTTTTCAAGATCGCGATTTTATATATAAAAAACGAGAATCTGGCAGCCATTAAAAATATAAGGGTTAAACTTTTTAGATTGATCATGTAGAGAGAGTTATCGTTCTTTATTCCAATTCGATGCTTCTACCATAAGTGCCAGCTAAAGCTGGCATAATAACAAAAACAATCCAGTTCAAATCTTTATTGTCAACACAATGCATTTATAGAATGTGACACCACATTAAAAACCAAAAATAAAAAACCAAACAATATCAACAAGATCATACATATGCACTATGAATGTACCTATTATAGTGGCCCCTTGTCCTCAGCTCTATAGACTGTTTTAAAACGGATCCAAGATTATTTTTCTGAAGCGTAATCTTGGGTTGCGCATATATGTAATTTTATCTATATCAGTTAAATTATGAAATGTTTGTTCTGATTTATCCAAAAATCTAACATTAAAGTTAATATTACAATATAAAACGAAAGAACAAAACCAAAGATTGTGTAGGCTAACTCAGACATTTGTAATAGTTGTAATTCTGTAATCGAAGACGTGTTTAACCCATTTTTGAACAGTCATGATCTACATGTTTTTCATAAATATGTGTTATGAGTTTTCATGTGAACTTCTAGAAAAATGTGAAATTGATGCCTTGCTCAAACAAGGATAAAAACAAATGGTTTTCCTAAGTAAGTATACAGACGTATTTACAAATGTACATATTTGGTAAATTTTGCAATTCTTCGTATTTTTGAAAGGAGATAAATGATAACAAATGATGTTAAAGGCGCACTAGCTGTCAAATTCATGTTCACCGATTTGACTCAAATTCTCATATTTGATTTATAACAATGTAAAACATTTATCCAAATTATAAAAAGTCTAAAATAAATAATGTACAGGACTTGGGCTCGGGAATATGTTGCTTCGTTTCGTGTGTATTTTAGTTTAGACGCCATCAACTATCGTGTTGACCTCCGAAGACATCCGATGGTCATATAAGCGATATAAACATGAATATAGATATAAATAGATAGCGAAATCGTGCAGTTGGATTTTTCTAGGTCTGCTTAATTTCATATTATAGATTAAAAATATATGTTAATCATCGTTTTCACCTGTATAAGAATGATGTTTTGTGGATCGAATCAGTCAATCAATGATTTACCTTTGTTTCACTTTCAATGTTGTCATTCTTTTCCTTGAAATAATTCAACACGCACGATTCATGCAGTATAGATCGCTAGCTAAGGAGTGGAGTTGAAGTTCACATGAATACAGATTCAATGAGGTCGAATTATTCACTTGCAAGTGAATAATTCATCATCACTGTTTCTTAGCTTAATTTGACAAAATTGAACCATACTGGCCGCTAAAAACGAATTATTATTTCACTATTTCACTTTCATTAATGATTGAACAAAAAAAAAATATTTTTGATTTTTTATATATCTCGTAGCTAGTGCCCCTTTAAGAATATATATCTTATTATATTTTTCAAGTATACCATGAATCATTATATTTCATTGTAACACGTGTACTGCAAAGTTGCAAATGTTGATAATTTTATAAAGAATAAGTGTGTAGACGAATGAAATTGATGGTGTTTTGATATTTTACTTTTTAAGACATTTAAAATAAATTGTGATACCCTTTCGAACATTTTATTTTTTTGTTGTAGAATTGTGAAATGTAAATTTAAATGATTTATTAGATGAAGATTAAATCAAAGTCAGTGCTTTACGAAAGTCATACCGTAAATATTAAAAAAACGGAGTTCGAACCTTGTACCCGGAATAAAACTTTGCTATTGTAATTTTTTTTCTGTAGCTAAAAATCGTTTACTGAGAGTATTAAACATTTCATTTTCATATAATGATAATATGTGTTTATATAATGATAATATGTTTTTATATAATGATAATATGTATTTATATAATGATACTATGTGTTTATTTGGAAAACTTATGATCAAATAAAGAAAAAATGATCGATAGCATACATTCTAAAACTAAAAGCATAAGTAAACGTTTGCTACGATGGAAAAGAAAACCAAACGTCCTTAATCGTAACCAATAACACGTGTCATTGGTGTAATGGATGTTAACCTTACGGTTTCATGAGATAACTATGTTGTAATAGCCGCAATCGTATTACGGTCCTGTGCAACACACTACAAAACTAATTTAAACAGCGAAACATGTTCAAGGCTGACACCAGAAACAAAAGTATTTAGGCTTTGCATTCATAGATTTTTTTTTCCTCTCGTTGTTACAGTTTCGTTGTTCTATAATTCGGTACAGCCTTATTTTTAGTGTTGAATTGTAATGTATTAACGTTTGGAGTAGAAATTTCCAATGTTGAACGTTATATTCCATGGGTTAACAAAACCAACTCACATAAACAAAAAATACTCTAAAGTTAAAAAACAATAAAAACAAATTTAAATTAAAAAATAACTATTATTCGTTTTGGGTATAAATGAAAGAATCTAATTATCAATTAAACAACTTCATAATTTGTGTGCGAATGTACCGGAAAGAGTTATCAATCGAACGCTAAATTATTAGCAATAAAAAAAAAGTAAAATAACAAAAATATCTCCAAGGAAAATACAAAACGGAAAGTCCCTTACCAAATGGCAAAATTAAAAGCTCAAACACATCAAATGAATGGAAAACAACTGTCATCTTCCTGACTTGGTACGGACTTTTCGAATATAATCAATTGTAGTCGAGTGATTTAATGCACATATCGACGACTATTATGATTATTAAAGAAAACCCTCGCAAGTTTGCACACTGAATGTGTTGTGCGTTTTTCATAGGTAAACAGTGTGCTATTAAAAAGTGAGAACATAAGCTTATTTCGGTTGACAATGGATTCCGAAAAATAATTTAATGTTAGAACAATAGACTGACGTCAGAGTAAAGAGTTATGTTTATCGTACCTACCGTACATCTATTACAAAATTGATTTTACAGTAATTCCATACAAATTAACTAAATCATATTGTTCTTTAATCTTCTTTAGAAAAACACATCAAACTATTATGTTAATTTTGTTTTAGGTTAGTTGTATAGTTCCCGAAGTCGTCCATGCTGTTTTTGGTTGTTCTAAGTTTTAAGACATACCAGCAGATGTTGAAACAGTTGCTGGTTGAGTCGTTGTTATTGTCGTAAGTGTGATTTTGTTATATTGGAAACATCTGCTAACAAACTGACTCCGTATTTCTTTGATTCTGAAAATATAAATGAAGGGGTCTACCAAAGGATTGAGCAAAAGCACATTGTTGGTAGCTCGGACGATTTCAGCATTAATATTATCACTAACATTAATGTAGAGACCATAGATAGTTCTGGGCAAAATTGAACAAGCTGTCACAATGATAATACAGCTAAGAGTAATCATGTTATACCGCATTCGTAATGATGCTTTTCTTTGCTGCTGAATTCGTTCCTCACTCAAGGTTGCGATTTTCATAACCAACTTTTGATTTATTTTTATTCTCAAAATCACAACGATGTAAAAGCATGCAATTAATGAAACGAAAATGGCTTTAGGAACATCTACAAACAGGAGAAAGTTTTTGTGTGTGTTATATTGTGGATCGCATGGTAAGGGTACACGTGGGTTCAGTAGCTCTAACACACAACGCAATAAGACGTAAACGAGTACAACTATAAATCCTAATCCTATAGCAATATTGCTTGTCAAAATATTCAAAACTCGTTTTGGTGTTGTAAATGTAGCATTCAAACGATGGAGGCACATGCAAAATGTCATCAAGAGGGAACATCGTATTTTCTTCATCTTCATTTAAGTAAGATTATATGTATCGAATTAGGTGAGTATTGTTCACCAGACTGCTTTCTACAAAATTAACTAATAATCAGTACCAAAGCTATTTATTTCAATACTTTTAATCATTTTGATATACATTGACATACTGAGAAAAAGAAATATTGAAATGCGTGCGCATTAGTAGTGATTCATAATTTGATATTGGAGATAAAATATTGAATTCTGAAAATTTAATCATTAACGATAGACATACTTTACATCGGCTCTTTAAGACGAAGATGCATGATGATCTGTTATATGAAAAAAGTCAAGTTGTTATGTTTGTATGAAGATCTGCCATTTGTATTTTTAAGTATCAATTCTAATATAATACAAATGTGTATCTTCATGACAGAACTTAAGGATGTAGTTAGGTGAAATTGTTAAAATCAAGAATTTAAAATTGATACTATCAGTCGAAAGAGCATTTAGTTAAGGAACTAAATAAGCTAAACATATTGATAGGTAATGGAGATCTTTTTCGAGATACTTGCGGTTTAAAATGTGGCGGGAAAAGGCTGACTCGGACTTTTACCTTATATTTGCATAGGTTTTATTTAGGTCTCAAGTCGAAAGAAAAACAATCTAGAATCTGATAAAATTTTGGTAGATGACCTTTTATGAGCCATTGAAGTCTTATATGAAAAGAAAAATGGGTGTTTTATGGGGCAAATTTTTTTACCTTGTATCGTAGGAAAAAAACCAAGCAGTCCGAACATCTGACACAAATTCCAAAACCTCACCTAACTACATCCCTAGGTCCTGTCTAATAACTGATAGCGAAATATTGTATCCAAGGTTGAGAAATATATTTGTTTTAAATGATGCATCATTTCAACAAATCTTTTTCATACATTATTAGAAAGATCTATGCATGTTTCTATTCAACTAATTATGAAAGGCAGAGAGAAGGAAACACAATGATTTATCATACAATGCTTATGTTGACAAATGCAGACAATGTATACAAATGGAAATTCAAAATACGAAAAAAAAACTAATAAAAGAATACAAGAAATAGGTTTTGATCAACATTAAAAGATAGACATGTATGCATAATCAAGAAGCATTATATTAACCATCAGAGCAATATAAGGAATAAAATAAGCTTCTGGATTTCTACTTTGTATTTGATTTTTGTCTATCTTAATGGATATTGGAGCCCACAATTTATAATCTATATCCCTTGCTTTCTTTAGAAATCTTTGTTTCTGTGAAAATTTATATATTTTTGTTTTTCGTAACCTTACAAAAACTTTGGAATGCTTTTATTAAAACTGAATTTAAAACATTTATTATTAAGTCTGTGATCATGAACGCCTTTTTTTTTTATTCTACATACATGTACCTTATTTTGTGGTATTGTCATGTGGTTATGAGCTTCTAAGACTACCATGTAATATTCAAAAGAAATCGCAAGAAGACTTTACAAGATTAAAACGTTTGGGTATAAAAAGATACACAATATCTGCACCTAAAATGAATAACTCAAGACCATCTAGTATTGTTTGTGGCGTATATACTAACTAGGATTGAAACTGACAATAGAAAAAGATATATACAGGATGAAGTGTGCTTGGATTGTGTTCATGTTCATTATTGAATATTTTTAATATGACTATTTATGCAAAATTTTGGTAATGATGTTACAAATTTTGACCTGCAAATGCCCTTGTCACATTATTCTGGCAAGAATTTTGTACAATATTCTTATAGGTGTGTTTTGTACAATACATTCAAAAGAACACAATTGGCACTGCTTTGTTTGAAACATAAAATGAACTATCCAAAAAATAGTAACACCATGAAAACATTATAAGTGGAATGATTGACAACAAGACAACTATCACACAGCGATAAACTGTGAAGTATAGTTATAAAATTTAAGGGCATCATACGATCATCATCAATGAACAAACGCATACCATGAAGTCAGCTATAAAAGTCCACGGTATGATAAAATGTAAAACAATTCAAATGCGAAAACCAACGATCTCTTTTGTGTTACAAAGTAAGCGAGAAACAATGAGGCTGACAACGATCAGTATTAACTCCTCAATTTGGAAGATCTCTCTTTTGACTGGCACATAATGGTGTTATGCATATGTCTAAGCAATCGCCCTCTCCATGGCAAGTGCAATGAGAGCATAATAGAATAGGAAGAAACCATAAAAAATAATAGTTACATAATTTTTATACTTATTGACTGGTATATATTAGTAAGTTTATTGTCCCCGAATATCCTGTCAGTAAATGTTTTATTATACCAAAAAAAAAGAGACAACAAACAATAAATGTTGGGACTAAATTAACTGTTGTAGCATAAAAAGCAGAAACACAACCATACTGTTTTACGTTTGATATTCTGAATGCTAAGGCTACGTCCCACACTGACGTCAACCCTAGATACAATAGGTAAAACGCGAGTCATTACTCCCGCGATATTTTCAATATTATCCAATCCCGTGGCTGCATTTAAAATTCCACGAAATATAATGAAGCTTGCGGTCAAATAGTTTCACCGAGAACCAACAGTTGGAAACAAATGACCGGTCAAATAGTTCAACGCTTGAAATTTGAAAAATAGTGAAAATACTGTGTACTTATTTTATATAGAAAATGATAACTGAGGTATAATAATGTATACTTATTGACCGAGTTAGAATGGAATATTTATTGTCCTGAGGTGCAACTATTGCCCTGAGAAAATAATAATTGACGTATAATAAAAGTTACTAAAGAGAATAAGTTAAAATATGGAGACAATAACTCTGATAAACGCACCTATATCGTGATTTTTAAACAAAATAAAATGTCTTCTATCATTACCAAAACAGACATATTATACCGTCAATGTAGTCATATAAAATAAGGTTTTAGCACGTACATGACATTGAGAATGGAAATGAGAATTGTGTCAAGGAGACAACAACCCGACCAAAGAGCAGAAAACTGTTGAAGGCCACCAATGGGTCTTCAACAAAGCAAGATTTCCCACACCCGGAGGCTTGCTTCATCTGCAAAAACATTGTACTAGCTCAGTAAAAACATACATATATGATTGAAGAACACAATTCGTGAGAGATCAATCATTTTTTTAAACGAGAGAGATGATTTTGAAAAGAGAGCAATTAAAATTTGCTTTTTTATCGAGAAGAAAATAACAATCCATAATTTCAAAATCAATGGGAAAAAGATGGCACAGTGCTAACATGAATAGGACAGTCCGTGATCATCTTGGAAAAAGATACTGTAAACCACCTTTTTTTTCGGATACTTTATTCTGCATTAAGTTCTTTCTAGCCCATTTCGCGGCGATTTAATATTGCGTTTTGTAGCAAAATAAATTTACACTCGCGAAAGTCGCGAAAATTAATTTCTCGCGAAAACGAGTTGATATGTTATATTAAAAAAACGAGATTCGATAAAACACAACTATTCACCGGATTTCATATGATGTGAAAGTAATTAATATAGATCATTATAAGAGATAACACATGTCAAGAATAATATATATTTATTGGCGAAGTAAGATCACGGCTTCTGTCGGTTACCAACCCATGAACAAAGGGTCTTTGGGTAACCGTAAATTAAAATTGCAAATCAAATCTTTAAAATAGAATAGATAATTAAAATTGAAATAAAACTAAAATGTAATAAAATTATGAATTAATAGTGTGCTGAATTGAACCCTGGCAACAGATGTCCAAATCAACATGAGAAACTATGTTTGAAGTGTAAATGAAGATTAAATGGATTAATGTTCTAAATTAAATAATAATAAATCAAGTTTATCGGTACTGGTGCAACCTATAAAGACCGCCGTCCTTGACCTCTGGCAACAGACGGTCATAACATCATCTTTGATCAGTGCATTATTATTGTCAATACATTATCACTTCACCATATGGAGGTCATAGTTCGGTTATTTGTGTTTACATAAACACAAACAGATCCAGAAGCCGTGACAGGTTTTCTTTAAAGTTGAAGTATATGTACAGACAACACACATAAATCTGTAAAATAAAAACAGAAACAGCAGTATCGAAAATAAAGGGACAGGCTGGGTATCAAGTAATCATGTGTATACTAAATTAACTCAATAATCTGACCTTAAATCAATATAAATCCTTGAAGATAGCGTTTGCAAAATTTGTGATGAGGAGTGCAAGAACAGTTAATTTATATGTAGTGTAATAAATTTAGACATGCGCGTCTGCTTTGACCCGCTAATGAACTATTGCTGGTCTTTATCTGATAACGCGATTTAATGGTCGAGCCCTTTAAATCAAATTATGAGAATTTCAACAATGAGGAAAACCAAAACCGTATAGTCATCTATAAAGGACCTCGACACGAAACATGTTGAACAATTGAAAATAGAAAACTGACAGTCTAAACTATGAATAAGAAATGAATACGTCTTCTTATACTATAAATGTTCCAAATACATCCGTCATTTACATGCTTTATACAGATTAAATCGTCTGAAATCCTTTAAAATTTGTTTTTGCTACAACACAGATCAATTAAGTGTGTAATGATTTACCCTAAGCTTGAACATAATGGTATTTTTGTTGCCTTTTTTCTCTATATCATGTTATGGATCCAGTCCTTCTGAGGGGCGTGAATAAACAGTATTCCGTTAAACCCTCAGTAATTAGAACATACGCATACAAATTTATTCTCAGTGCTTATTTTCGGAACAACTCAGATAACGCAAACTCTTAACTGGTGCCACATGTGGAGAAGTGTGCTCACAATAATGGACCATTGGAGACCACATGCCAGTTTTATGTTGGGTTTGTGAGGTTCAGTTTTTCTATATTTTATTTTGCATACAAGAATAAAAGTAAACACAAAAAAATCAGTTATGGAATGAGATTATCATAGGTAGGTTAGTGCTTAAAAAAACAATTTAACTAAGTGTACAGAAAAAAGTAAAATCAAAAACATACCGAATTCCGAGGAAAATTCAAAACGGAAAGTCCCTAATCAAATGACAAAATCAAAACCTTAAACACGACTAACAAATGGATAACAACTGTTATATTCCTGACTTGGTACAGGCATTTTCTTTTGTAGAAAATGGTGGATTAAACCTGGTTTTATCGCTATTTAAACCTTTCACCTGTGTGACAGTCGCAGACAATATGGATATGGACATAATAATTATAATTAATTTGATTAGATCAAATAAATCAACACACATTTATACAGATGATTGAGTTGTCATTTTCCGGAAAATTTGTAAGCCCATCTTTTACTGAAAATACTGTATGTGTAGTAAGGAATGCTAAAAAACGATTTATTTACATCACGACAAACCTGCCTAATTTCGTTCCTTGTGAAGATTATTGCTTATTTTATA
This sequence comes from Mytilus californianus, assembly GCF_021869535.1. Classification (NCBI taxonomy): domain Eukaryota; kingdom Metazoa; phylum Mollusca; class Bivalvia; order Mytilida; family Mytilidae; genus Mytilus; species Mytilus californianus. The sequence goes on from NW_026262604.1 coordinate 46,621,648, forward strand.
CAATGGCGAAGTCCCCGTTTATTTGTAAAGTGGCAGTGCACGAGAAAAATCAAGTGGTTTGTATTAAGCATCAGCCAGAGTCATAATCGTGTATCCTTTATTTTTTTTATAATCTTTTAATAAAAGCAGGTAGGATAGGTCCTTTTTTCTGCACAGAATTATCTTGAAATTGTACAAATACTATACTGTGACAGTACAAGAACCTGAATATGTATATTAAACATTAACTCATAAACCGTTAACATTATTTTATTACATTTTAGAAAGCAGTTTTCTTTGGATAAAACACGGACCTGGCAACATCCTTGATCTAATTATTTTAAAACATATTTTCCTAGCAGAATTTGTATGTTCCACTTAGTGTTTTTTGTTTTGTTGACGTGTAGATTTATTTGTCCACCTGCTGTTTGGTTGAGATTTCTTTTCTTTTTGAATTGGCGTATAATTTATTGTCAGCTTTAGGTATGACCATAATAATGATAATAATTAATTTATTTCGGCAAATCGTGTATACGAAAGTGCCATTACTTGCTATTTACAAAATGATATATATTTACAGTAACTATGTCGTAAAATACATTTACTTCTATGTTCACCTTTATATGCATCTTTTGTTCTTAATGTCACGTGTCATCAAGTAATAGACACTGAAAACAGGAAATACTACCATTAGAACATGTAGAAATATGATTTATGAATTGGATGCAATATATTTTTTTTTTCAATATGATTAGAATTGAAGGGATAAGTGGAAAGCTTTTGTGATTAGGATATTAGAAACATTTACAATCTGTGTCATATATGAATTAGCTAGATAAATTACAAAGTAACAACATTTGGACAAGACTAATCTTTGTGTGAATTTGTCTTAACATCAGAAAAATTATTAATGTTTGACTTTGTCCAACATATCATAAGTTTTTGGAGTTCTTTTTCACAAACTGATACATGTAATAGACGACATTTAGATTTAGATTTAGATTTAGAACAGAATAAAAACATTACGAAATCATATTAACTGGTGCCACATGTTGAACAGGACTTGATTACCCTTCCGGAGCACCTGATATATCCCGGTCACTGGTGGGGTTCATGTTGCTCAGTTCTAAATTTTCTATGTAGGGTTTTGTGTAATAATTTTTGCCTTTTCATTGTTTTTCGTTTTTTCTATGAAATTGTTAGTTTGTTTACGACTTAGGAGTTTGAAAATCCTTTTGACATCCTTCGCTTCTCTTTCACATTCTAAATTTGTTTAAATAAGGCGTAATCTATTTTAAAGTCATGTTACTACTTTTTGTAATATGCAAGAGATGGGCGAAAGATACTGGAGGGACATTCAACGTTTGAACGATACTCATGATACTATTATCAGTTAAATACAAATGATTCATATATACTGAGTTTTTGGTTTTTACGACAACTGATCTTTGTCCGCTTTAATCAAAATCAAATTATTTCATGGATTAAAATAAAGGTACAAAATAATATGTTTCTCAACGTTATATTTATTGTGTCGTAATTATTTCATTGGAATCATTTTAGTGTTGTTCCTTGCTTTTTTTGCCTGAATGTATTGCTGTAAACATGAGAAAGAGTCAATAAATAAAACTATAACAAAGCATTACAATTTCAAATAGAAAGATTAGATATACATAATATATAACAAATATAATATCAACATAAATATATAAACATGGACGTGTACTTTATACATTATTTTGTAGATATATGAATATTTTCAGTTATCAAAGTGTATTAAATGATGAGACATTAATGTTAATCACAACCCAAATATTCAAAACAGGGGTTTGACGAATATAAACGTACATTATTTTGTATCGTTCATTTTGTTAATATACGTGCATTGGCCTTTTATATGGTACAATGGTGAAGGCAAGTTTTCTAATCAGTATAATTATGAACAACAAAAACTACTGGTATTCTTTATTGTGGTTGCAAACTAGTGACACACGTATAAGGAATCTGATAAGCAAACCGCATCTGTCATTGAGAAATGATTAATTTGGTTATACAATATTCTTTGATCTTAATCTGGCACAGTCATAACAAAAAATGTGAATTATTCGACAAATATAACATGTATAACAAATCTTCTGAAACACAATACATTTTGTACTGACGAAAGAATTTAAAACTTGACATATAAAACAGTTGAACAGGCACCTCAGTTGAAATAAAAAATTAACATAATAAGGGTTACGTTGGAGTTTCATTGTGTATACTTGGATAAATCTTACATTTTACATTAAAAATAGTTCACATTTTTCCCACAATTGTCTAAACAGATCAATTTTCCATAATGATTGAGATTTTGATCATTACTGAACAACGATTTGAATATATATATATATATATATATATATATATATATGACTTTTCATTTTTTAACTTGATTGTCTCCTTTCAATTGGTTAAATATTTCTTTTATCGATTGCAAAGGAATCATATGATGAACACAAATACAGTATGGGTTCTTATGAATATTAGTTTTGGCATTTTTTCCAACACTTATTAGCTATTGTATTCCTAATGCTTAGTAAACTAACCAAGTTGTATCAACAGTCTGAAGACGTTGATATTGAATAAACTAAATTGGGGTGACCAAGCCTGTAGATATCATTACAGAAAATCATTTTAGACTATTACATTAATCTTCCTGCATTATGAAGATAGCAAGTATTAGGTTTCTATGTTAAACAATCATGTTTTCTGCTCTTTTGTCGGTTTGTTGTCTCTTTGACACATTCCCCATTTCCATTCTCAATTTTATTGTGTAGTTAGATCAATGATGATTTATGAACAAGAAGCTAATTTTTGTTTTATTAATGTTTTTTTTTAAAATTTAATATGCACTTATTTCTCTATAGTGCTGATTGAATTAAAAATCGGATACATGTGAATTAAAAACATAAAATGGCATTCCGTACATTCATTGAGCCAGTTTGATTCAGGGTTTCTCAATTTATTTCACAGGGAAATGATATTTGCCGGATTTTCCAAAGACACCTTCGTTCTTTCGCCAAGGAATATATAGTACAACCTTTATTAAATGAAGAGTTTCCTTTAAAATCTTACAAGACATTATAGTATTTGCAGAAATGTTTAGTTACTGTTTCGTTTTTTTTCTAAAAAAAAGCTTGCGTAAATAACAGATGAGCTTAAAAATACAGCATGTAAAAGAATAATTACCAAAGTGATATTTAAACGCATAGGTCGAACACAAACAGGCTATGCAAGGTAAACAAAACAAAAAAACAAAAAAACGATCAAATGACAGCCAATATAGAAACACAACATACTAAACTAGATATTTAAAACCACGAATCCGACCAAAAAAAAAATGTGATTTCATATGCTCCACATGTGACACCTGTCTTTGACTCTTTTTCAAAACGTTTCAAGATAATATATGACGGAATTAGACAACATACGTTAGCGGACTGGTAATTGATTCCTCTGACCTGTCTAATCTAACCGTTAGACAACATTACAGTTCTTAGACATCGGTCATGTATATTCTCCTAAAAAGTAGACGAATATGAATTTTCGGAATTTAGACGAAACCCGTTTTAACACGACAAAGGATAGCTTAGACTGTATTCGGTATACACACAATAACACGCAAACATTGTAATTTTAAATTTTTCTTAAAAACTCCACAACTCTTAAGGACATACGATACAGTTACAGGGGAGGTAATGACGTTGCTAACGTTAAATGTTATTTTCGCGACGTCAAACTGACTTATCGGGAAAGGATGCATTTTTCGACTGTTTTGTATGTTTTAAACTGATTTAACTTTAAAACGAGTACATGGACCCCTCTTTTTTAAGGTTTGATTACGTATGAAGTTTATTTGTAACAATTTAAAATGAAAAAGTCAACATTTGATTTTTTTTTTTTTAAATTTGATTTATATAGCGCAAAAAATATAGTTTCTTTTTCTAAAATCCTGAAACTTTGTTAAAAATTAATTATTTTCAATGAACTGTTGTACATATTAAGAGCATATGTATGTAATGAAGATTTTCATTGTGTTTCTACAAAAATCCGCTAGTGTTTATCTGTTGAAATAAAAATGTTAGGTGTGTCTATCTAAAGGATAGATATGTCCAAAAGACCAACATTTGACTAAATGTCTAAAATTTCGACCCCTTCTATCTCTTAAAGTAGCACGTGAAGGTATATGTTTTATTACATATTTGAATTGCTTAGGTGAAAAAAGCTTGTATGCGAATTTTCGTAAAAAATTCATCATGGGATCGAAACTGTATCGTATACTAGTATTATTTACTAGGGAAATATGTATGTGCTTATTCAATTTGAAGAATCAAACTCGTTGTAGAGGGAAAGAAAGTGATTAAAATAACGTTTGCGTCTTCAAATAATTCCAAGAAATTTTTTAAAAGGGAGTGATATTATAAATGTTTGATCATTTCAAAATATTTGTTTTTAATAATGCATAATTGTTATACTAAACAATATGTCTGTGAAAATTTTTGGACTGGCTAATTTCTAAGGTGTGTATGAACATCGCACAACAGTTCAAAGGAAACATTTCGAAAAATTCCCGTTTAACGTTTCAATGAAACGGAAAGAACAAACCAGTAAGCCTCATTGTTAAAAGAGAAATAACGTGTTTTGTGTAAAGGAGCACTGCTCAGTCCTGTATTTCATACACGTTAACCTCTGTTCTGTGTTTACATGTTTATAACTTTACGTTATTTCGAAGTGTACTGATATCTTTAAATTACTTTGTGCTTTTTCTGAGATTTTAATGTGCTATTGGTTAGATTAACGATCATTATTAAATACAGTAGATTTTTTTTTTACTTGATTGCTTGAGATTTTAATTTTGATTTGATTTATATAAATATAATAAGAGTTATCGTTCTTATAACGTTTGCTATGTGGTATTTATTTGAGATTGCTGTTAATATGATAAAACTTGTTATATTATACATACTAATATACGGAGTACGGTGAAATATTACCAATTAATGCTTCCCTTACCATTATAGTCAAATAATACAAAAAAATACCAAGGTGTAAGCTACTGGCTTGATAAGATTATTGCATCAAATATGCGATAAAGCATTTATAGTATGTTTTATTTGAATAATTTTAAAAAGCATTACAAAATGATCATCAATTACAAAAAAAAAATCGAAAAAAAAACAACAACAATAAGAACAATTTAATATCAGTATTCTGACTTGGGACAGAAACATACAATTTGTTGCTGATTTTAACATGTTTATGATATCTCAATCCTCCCATCAACCTGCGACAATTTTGTATTAGCTCACCATAACAATATTTACCGGTCTTGATGCACTTACCGTTAATGGAAAGAAGATTAAAGGCGATTATTGAATAAATCATTCTTCCAATATTATACGTTTATGGTTAACAGTCAATGGATTTAGTGTACAGCATGTTTGTTCGTATTAGTAATTGCAAAAACTATAAAATAAATTAGACGAGAAATGTAAATATAAAAAAAGATAAGCAGGACAGAATATCAAAATGTGGCTGGAATCATCAGTCTACTGTAATAGTAATATTTTTTTTTCTTGAATTACAATTTTAACCAATGATTATGTTTTGCTGAACCTGTAGTAGAAAGTAAAATCACAAAAAAACTGAACTCCGAGGAAAATTGGAAACGGAAAGTCCCTAATCAAATGGCAAAATCAAACGCTCAAACACATCAAACGAATGAATAACAACTGTTATATTCCTAACTTGGAACAGACATTTTCTTATGTAAAAAATGGTGGATTAAACTTGGTTTTATAGCTAGCTAAACCTCTCACTTGTATGATAGTCGCATCAAATTCCATTATATTGACAACGATGTGTGAACAAAACAAACTGATATAATAGGTAAAAATGTCACAAATAGGGATACAGCAGTCAACATTGTGTAATAAACTTATTACTATAAAAACAAATAAATATGTAACAAAGAGGAACAAAAAGGCATATAATTTAAGCACATCAGCAAAAAATGAAAGACAAGAAAACAAAATTTACAATAGCACAATAACACAATGACGGGATGTAAAAGTACAGAGCCATGTCATATGTATGAAACAAACACAAAAGGCATATAGACAAAGCACACCAGCTAAAATGAAAGACAAGAATACAAAAATTATCATAGACCAATAACACAATGACGGGATGTATAAGTACAGAGCCACGTCATATTTTCAAAAGAAACACAATAAGACATACAGACAAAGCACATTAGCAAAAATGAAAGATAAGAACACAAAAAATGTCATAGACCAATAACACAATAACGGGATGACTAAGTACAGAGCCACGCCAAATGGACATCATCAAAAACAGACTAAACAGTTACAGTAACAGTAATATTCATATAGACAAAAAAAAAAAAAGAATACTATACCAGAATCTATACTTCAAGACAATCATGTGTTATTTGTGAAATTGATACAGAATATTTATCAACAGGGTCTTGGTACCTTCCGATGAACTTTTTTAGAAAAAGGATGAGACGTTCTTTTACATACCCCTGGTTCATCCACTTTCTAATCAGACACTGGGGACGTTTTGGAAAGTCTTGGTAGGAGCTGCGAGCTCTTGAATACCGAATAAGGTTCAAAATGTATATCCCATATGCAAGTAAAGTTGGTGTATTGCTACTAAGGTGAGGGAAATTGATAATTTTAAGATTAAAATCGACTCGTTTGTCATAGATTCTGGTACTGAAATGACCGTGTATATCAAATTCGAGGTATAAGACTGATTAGTTTAAAAATGAGGCGGAGCAAACCGTGTCTGATGTTTCTTTAATTTCTAGTTCTTGGGGATATATTAATGGAACTCAATCAGAAAAGTTCGTAAAAGAGCATTAATAGTGTAAGAAACTGTAAAATCGACTTTTCAATTCGTGATGGTTTTTTTACTGCAGCTAATAAAGTTCACCTGTCATGGATTTGGCAGTTTTAGTAACTTTTGGTCAAATAGCTCCAAACATTTCAACGTAATCAAAGTTACGTAACTTTCCGATTTTAATGTGTTGACGTTCATGAGCGTATATTGAGAAAAACACTTCAGACTTACGCAACTTTTAAAGTGTTATTATTATTCAAATTTAGATTTGCAAATAGTGCATTCTTGTTGAGGTTGTTCAGTGAAGATTCTTCTTCGTCAAAATGATCTCCCCATTAAAACAGTTATTTTTTACAATCGTAAAAATGGAAGCCATTGTAGGATAACGCGCAGCAAATCTAGCTCTTGCAAACAGTTAAATTTATCAACATAACACCATTACCATCCTTATAAGCCTATTGAATTCTAAAAGACAAATGTATATACTAGATATTGGACTTCTTTAAATGCACTTTTCTGCATTCAATCAACTTCAAACTATTGTCTCGTCGGTTGTCATGTGGAAATTACGAAAGTTCAAAAACATTTTAAAAGGTTTATACTAGTAACCTTAGATAAAACAAACACAAAATGAAGTTTGTTTGAAGTTATGCCTTTTTAAGATCCAGTTGTAAAGTTTGTCGTTAATTACTTTAAAAAAAATGTTATTCGAACACATCTACTCTGTTGTTACGATTTCATTGGAAAGGTATTTCACTTGACCTTATATATTTCTTTCTTTATTACTGTGAATTTGTAATGTTATTTCCACAATGTGTAGCCTTAATATATACAAATAATAGAATCTGAAGCGAGATGATGTATCAAATATATTCTCTTCATACGTTTTCAGGACAAAACAGTGACACAAACCCACCCGAACATAAAAATGAACACTAGACTTTTTTTTTTCAATGCAATAATTTTTTTTTATTTTTCCCAAAAAACTGTCGCCGGGGCAGAAATTCAAATAAGTGCTTTAGATAGATCAATCTTTTATTCTTCTTTTGAATTTTTTTCGGCGGAATTTCTGCTAATGCACAGAGTAGAATTACTTGGATTTGAACCTGCAACAATCGAATGTTTTATGAAAATTTGTCCATAATTTAAAAGTTTAAAAATGCCTATAAGCCCGAAACTTTAATTGAAGTAAACACACGTATATAAGATGCTTAAAATCCTAAATTATGCATCTTGGTTATACTTTAAAAGCCCATAGAAACAGATTGAAGCAATTCAAATATACCACCAATTTTGCTTTTTTATCTTCCCTAACAAAGAGCTCAATTTCATTTGTTTAATTTTGACTGGGTGTCAGCCTTTGTTCGACACGTTAAAATGAACAAAAAGTCAGTTTTTCAAAGGTAGGGTCCAGTAAATGTGAAGTTGTATTTATTCACAGTTGTGTGAGTGTTTACAAAGACACTAGATGTATTCCTTGAAAGAAATAATAATATGCATATACTGATCCATACAAGAGGTCACGTTATCATCCAAAATCAAAAGAAGAATATTACGAAATACATTACGATACTTAACATGCTTAATGCATATGAAGTTAGCGGCCAGTTCCTCATTCGTTATTCGATGTTCAATATCCAACCGACTGTTAGCAATTTATTCGATATACAAATTGGAAAGTTGAAAATAATAAAAATTAAAAGATTTGACAACATTAAAAGTATGATAGTCAAAGCTGAATGGAGTAAACAAATATGTAGCAGATCGTTAAGGACCCCCTCATGCTGTCTTAAATTCTGGTTTTCCTAAAATATAAACTGTTATATACTTCGCACATTTGTCGTTATGAAATACTAGAACACACCGCAGCATCGCGGATCAGTGACTGAATTAAAGTATCTACACCTTGGTTTTAGCCTGGATTTACAGTAGTTGTACTGCCCTCTGATAAAGTAATGCTGATTATAGGGTGCACAGTTTTCCATGCTTTCAAAAATCTCTTTATTTCAACCCGTCCTGGTAATCTTACTACAATATCTTCCTACCGGTTTCCATAACACTTGTGGACCTTATCCCTTTTTTTATTTAAATTATTTTTATATTTTGCATTATTTATATTTTTAAGGATGAGCAAGTCAGGTAAGTGCGGTTTTCGTATGTTTTATTGCATTGCAACTGTTGTTTCGGGGTCGGATAAATGAAAATTTCAATTGTATGTTAAACTAAAGGGCCTGGAATGGTGTAATTTTTAAACAACATCATTGTCCTATATTAGTTATATATAAAGTTGAATTTTTTTATAAGTCATTTTTCCGTCATGCCTGTTAACAAATTGGACCTCGTTATTTAAGTATTATAGATAGATTTGTATCAATAAGATGAAATTAAAGGTACCCTTTTATACATGCTATTTCTACAAAATAAAAACACACAATCACTCTGTTAACATTAACAAATTTGAATAAAATTAACTATGGAAAGCCCTCCAAAATAAAACAATTTTAGTTTTAAGCTAAAACTGGTCGAAAATTCAGGTTAAAGGAGACAGGGCGATGTCTTTGTTTCATAGAATCGATCAATGAATCGAATTGTTGAACCACAAATTGCTTAATAAAACTTATTTAATTCTGTCATAGCAATAGTTGAATGCAACCAAGGAGACAACTGTCATTTAGTTTTGTCATAGCAATAGTTGATTGCAACCAACATTTACCAGGAGACATTTGTCATTTAGTTCTGTCATACCAATAGTTGAATGCAACCAAGGAGACAGATGTGAATTGGATGGTTCACTTGATTTTTTTTTTTCTCTTTTGTTATTCTTGCGTCACCGACGAGATTTTTGTAGATGATACGCAGAAGGCAACACTGTTTAGATGTACAAACTGTTATTATAGCTTCGTTGTACCATGTTTTGTTACATGTTCTATGTAATTAGAGTTGTTAGATTTTTCTTACAATTTAATAAACAGTACATACGACTGATGAATCGTAATTAAAAACCAAATCCTCTATTTTAACTCTTTTAAAATATGACATATCTATGTTATCATAATCAAAGGCTGCCATGTGGCATTTTGTCCAATGTTTTCCTGACTAGGACCATAACACTGTATGCATCGACACAAGAAAAACTTGAATTTTTATGTGACATGGTATTGTTTTGATATATGAGGCAAAATATATTTTACCACCAGGGAAAGGAGATAACTCAATAAAATTTATTAAACACCAGTCACGTCAGAAGACGAAATAATACCACTTAAAACATTGTCCTAAATCGCCCCTCCTAAAAAAAAGAAAAATGAAATAACAAAGCAAATATATTGCCATTGAAACCATTACTTCCTGAATTATTTTTTCACTCCTCCGACCCCCCCTCCCCCTTCCCCCAACCCCCCTTAAACAATAAAATAAAACAATTAAACAAAATACCCAAAAATTTTATAAACCTCGTTTAATTACTCTTATATAGTCCATCCCCTAAGTCAAACCTGTTGTCGACTTGTGAATGTACATCTTCTTGTGTCTGAAAGTTTACATAATGAATCGTTCTTTCGATGTGTAATTGCGCTTTTCTTTTCAAGCATGTTTACTGTTAAATCATCAGTATTGAAATTCAGAATATATGTTTTATGTTGACAATCTTTGCTTAACTTTCAATCATACCATATCATCAAATTGACAACTATTTTAGAGGTTTGATATCTAAATACTGATTGATCGCTATGATATACATGTAAATAAAGGCAACAGTAGTATACCGCTGTTCGAAATTCATAAATCGATTGAGAAAAAAACAAATCCGGGTTACAAACTAAAACTGAGGAAACACATCAAATATAAGAGGAGAACTACGACACAACAGAAACACAAAATTGAAATGTAACACACACAGAAACAAACTAAAATATAAAAATGGCCATTTTCCTGACTTTATACAGGACATTTTAAGGACAAAGTGGTGGGTTGAACCTGGTTTTGTGGCTAGCCAAACCTCCCGCTTTTATGGCAATGTTAAATATAACATTAAAATGACAATATTACATGACAGGACTACAATACAAATAAATGGGAGAACATATAGGACAAAGAAACATACGAATAATAGCTAACGAAAGGTACCAGGTTTGAAATTGAATACGCAACACGCGCGTTTCGTCCACACGACTAACCAGTGAGGCTCAGATAAAAAAAGTACGAAAGCCAAAACAAGTACAAAGTTGAAAAGCATTGAGGACCAACAGTTCCAAAAAGTTGTGCCAAATACGGCTAAAGTTATATGTCTGGGATAAGAAAATCCTTAGTATTTAGAATAATTCATACTTTTGCAAACAGTAAATTTATAAAAATGACTATATAATAGATATACAAGATAACACCGAAGTGGTGACTAACTACAGAATGAAAACGGATACATAAAACAACATAAACCAGCACATAAAAATTCACAGCCGAGTTAGCCAAAGAGATCAACACTAAAAAAAGGTGACGTCACATTTAAATTTCTGAAATTTCCCCAAAATAGGATAGAATTAGGATAGAATTCAAGATTCGGTTTATAATACTCATATAACATTTATCAATAACAATGAAAATTACAATACTAATTAATATAAAATGTGGTAGTAATAAGATAATTAATAGTATTATCTAGCTATGTCGGTGTTTCTTCTAAATCAAACTGTAAACCAAATATATCGTATAAATTTAGTTGACCCAAACTAAAATCTAATTAACGAACTGGGTGATTAATAATCTTTACCATAACACACGAATACAACAGAAAAAAATAAGATTTACAACTACAAACGATAAAACATTTGACAAAATCCGATGAGAATAACAAATATAACATCAAAACTAAATACATGAATTTTGGATAGAAAGTTACCGTGACACGTCTTATAGCAATGCAAATTCACGCTCAGCAAAACAGTCACAATCAGGAATAAGTCACGTTCGGTAATTAAAAGATCAGACGACATAATGTCAAACCACAATCTAACACGTGGTAAAAATGTCCTTAGTTAGTTTGGACAAAGACGCATCGTATGGATCGACCAATTCGTGATGGTGTCCGTAAAATTTACGGAGTGTCATTTTAAATCTGTCCTCCTCATAACTTTGTTGGAGCAGTTTCTGCGTTAGGAGCACACTCCTGTATATGAAGTCCGTATAGTGTGAACATGCACGAGCATAACGTATCAATTGATAATTGGGAAGTTGAAATCGTCCAGTTTATCATAGATTTTCTTGTGAAGTCGTCCATCTATGTAAATATTGAGGAAAAGATCAAGGTATGAAGCAGTCCTTCTAGTATTAGTAGTATCCTTAATTTCAAGTTTACTGGGATATATGAGATGTAAGTATTGGCTGTAATACAAAACATTGTATTGGAAAGTTAGCTAGATATAACGTTTTTGTGATTATAGAGGATACTTAAATGTATAGAAAGTTTATTGGAACTATTATATACTGTAATTGTTCACCTTTCCCACTATATTTATATTCTGTTGTCATTTTAATATGTCTTGTTTGCTACTAGACGTGTTTCGAAAAGGAATATACTCGAAGCTGAGGTTAAAAATTAGAATTTAAATATGGAAACTGTGTTAAAACATTTATGAATGATTATTACCGATTAAAACAGGTAAACTTCAATTTAAGTAATGTTCACCAGGCATCCTACACTCTTCTTGGTTCATTAAAAATTATACAATTTTAGATTTATCATTTCCTGATATCATTGCAAGTTGTAAATGAAACTGTTGAGCATCATCATATTGTCCTAGTAAACTACTACGTGTAAACTTGATATGATTCCTGCTCAGGCAGGCAATGCCGGTATTTATAAAAAAAAAATTGTGCCCGAGGCTCCGTGTCTGTTTTAAAAATGGCTCGGAAATTGCTGCTAATTACCGGTTACGCGTTGGGCATTTTATGCCTACCTTCCACGTAGTTGTCGAGGATGTACAACAGCCGAAAGGCGAGTCACATATAACATAGAACCCTTTCAAGAGAATTTATAATTTATGTTTAAACGTTTTTGTTTTTGTTCCTGTAAAGACTTTGTTAGAGTTTAAAAGATAAACAAAGAAATACATGCATTAGAGTGTATTTGCGAGTACATTTCAGACTGTTCGTAAGGCAGGTCAAAAGTGTAAGACAATTTAAGATCTCAGAAATTACAATGCGATATGTTTTTAAACTTTGCAGGATTATTTATAAGATGTCTTTTTTTAAAGATCCTCCGAGTTATTTCGTTGGGTCGAACTAATCACATTTTACATGAAAATAATTTAACAAAAAGTTAATATTTTCCAGAGTGGATATTAACAGATTTTGAAACAGTCGACTTTTGTTATTTTGAAGTCAGCCGGACAAACAAAATACTTCGAGATACCCGTAGTTCGACTCAAACGAAAACCGGACGTTTGACAGACCAAGGGACATAACTCTTGCTCAGCTTGGTGAGGCTAAAATACATAAAGACGAATTTGGGAAAGTGATCGATATTTTAGTCGTATATCGATGTATTTTTATTAGTATGATATATTTAACATTGTATGTCTCTTATTTATTTCTTTGTACAGTTACAATTTTTCCGTGTGACTTTTACCCGAGAAAGTTATTTCCAATTGATCCCCGTTATTTAAGTTATTTAAAGTTGACAGAATTGTTCATTCTCGTATACAAGACATTTTAGAAAAATTAGATTTCTTTTCATTTTCTTTTATCGAAATTTCTGCTAGAGAAAATACAAACAGATTAAAGACGCCGACTAAGTAGTTTTTTGGTTGATCATCAACGGAAGTCTCAATCCCCACTTTATACACAGCGTAGCTGATTAGTGTATGCTTACGATCAATTGTTTTTAAAACGATTTAAATAATTTTTCATAAACTATAACAATGCACTAGTATCACTAATTATCTATTGTGGTGATCAAAGATAATCTTAGGTAAACACTCGTGGAAAAAGCATGTCATAAATCAATACACTGGTCAGTGACGGGAAATTTAATTACATGTGTATTGTCATATTAAGTCTTCAATCTATTTAAATGCCCGAGGTCATGTTTTGACATATGGATACAAGTTCGAAACAAATAATGAATTCTGAATGCTTTTGTTAACCTAGGGACCGTTCATTTAGTTCGAGTCAACCGAAATTTCGACTTATCCAATTTCGACTCATCAGGAGTCGAAATATATATATTTATATGGAACAAAGTTCGGGACCACGAGAAACTTTGACTCATCCGAAAATTTGAGTCAACCCAGTTCAAGACAACGAGAGTTAGTTGTATATAAAATAATTTCCATCGTCTAATAAGGGCTAGTGATGCCCTAGAGGTTATAAATTTACTACTTAAAACGGGTACCCTTTTCTTCTGTTCGCCTGCGCATCCAAAAGCACGCCAGCTGAACTTAATATTGTATGATCAAGCAGTTATGCATTTACAAATTCTATCTAAGAAAATGTCTGCACAAAGTCAGGAATAGGACAGTTGTTGTCCATTCGTTTGATGTGTTTGAGCTTTTGGTTTTGCCATTTGATTAAGGACTTAACGTTTTGATTTTTCCTCGGAGTTCAGTATTTTTTTATTTTACTTTTTAATACAACCCATTCAAATGTTCTGACCACTATCTGCCTAATTCACATTTTTTGTTATTATTTACTTCATAGTTTGATAGTTTGTATGACTGTGATAATGATATTTTGTATTTGATACGGTAATATCCTGTATTTCATACTATTTACAATTTTACTTAGGCTAATTTGGTTTCAGTTTTCTCAAGTGACGAAAATTAAGCATATACGATAGCATTTACATAATTATAAATCCACACTTATTGTTTAAAAATACAATAAACATTACTAATTGAAATGAATATTTTTGTCATGAAAATCAGTTTAGTCGCAAGACTTTGATATTGTCATAATTCTTTTAAATATTTAACACACCTTTAATTAAATGTCCGTCTCTACTGAGTTCGATAAAATAAAAAAATAGCATGCATTACTTTTTTTTTATCGGATTTTATACCCTTTCTGCTATCCCCTCTCCTCCTGTCAGTGTTCCAAAATATAAAAAAGAAGAAATATAATGGGATATATTGATTTTTATTCTTCATGGAATAATTATTATTGTAGAGTTGTTCCATAAGGTTTATTCATAATAAATTATCTATGATAAAGTTTTCAAAGGGACGTTTATTATAAGAAATAAATAAACGCGGACATCATTACTATGCAGTTTAAAACATAAGATTTAATTGATACACAGGTACATGCACTTTTGTGTTTTGATACAATACTTGCATTAAAGTATAATTTGTCAACCTCAGCGTCGATTATATGCCATGTCGTTACGCGTCTATTGTATGTTTTATAATCATTATATATTTGTCTATTAAACGTGATAAAAGAACGAACCTTTACATCATCGTGTTTCGTGTTTGACGCAGATAATTTATTAGCTACAGATGGCACCCACACAGATTGACAAATTGAAGCCTCACAAAAGCTTTTGCAGTGGTATTGTGAAATTCTAATTATTTGGCATTGTTAATTCACTATTTGTCATTGCAAAACATTTCTAATTTGTGAAAACATTTATTCCAAATGAGAAACCCTATATTTTTAACACTGAGAATCAACACCAACGATCGTCAATTATAAAATTTCATTTAAGTACATGTAGCAGCGATCAATATAAAGATATCCTGTACGACAAGTACCAACGAGGTCCCTTGCTTTTGTGACGAAAATAGTTTTGTTCGGATATACAATTTCTCAAATCTCAAGTCTATAGCAACAATCTATTAGATAATTGTTAATGAAAAGTATCAGATATGCTAAATCATTTTATAATAGATCGTTTGGAGCCTCAAAGAAGCTGGAATCTGAGGCCAACCAGAATAATCATTTAACAATTGAACTCATCACCAGTTAAATGATTGCAATAATAATTAGCAAAATTTTTATATTTATTTTTAATTTAAAAATTTTTAATGTTTTGTTTATAAAATATCATTCTTTTTTTTAAGTCTCGAGGGTTCATCCAAGAATTCGACGTCATATTTGAGAACACAAAATTTACAATATTACATATTATTCCATATTGTAAAAACTTTAATATGGTTTTCTATATGAATTTGAATTTGAATAGAAAAAAAAACATATTCATCTGCTGAAAAAGTATACTCACTGCTCAAAACGTCGTAAGCTTTTACGTGTATAATAACAGTGAAATGTTTGACAATTCGTTTTGGTAAATAACTGTAATTGAATACATATTTTTTTTAGGAACATCAAATAAAACAATAGCTTTCTTTTGTTTCGGCAAATGTTTTGTTTAATTGACTTTTGAAAAACCATGTGACATTCACTTCGGTCGTTGGCCTCAGTGATTAACAGTTTTCCAAAAGTCAATAAAACCACATATTTACCTCATCAAAAGACAGTAATTGTATATTATGCACGAACGTACTACAATGTACTAAGATCAATAGTTTAGGTGATGTTTTCTTTATAAAATTAAAAATAAATTATTCAAATATGAAGTGTACCGCCTTTAATAATATGACTTACTATAATATTATGAATATATGTACCAAAGGCCATACCCAAAATTGATTATAATGCAAAATTACAAAAAAAAAACAATGTGAATAACACCTTATGTCAACGATAATTGTTTAAAGGGATCAGTTATAATACACCACTTTATTGAAGGGTTTATCGTTAACTCAATAACAACACATTACAATATACAATTACCTAATTAGAGAAATGTTAATTAACACAAATGAAAATGACAAACATTAGATATTGCCTTTTTGATGTTACGTCAACGACTATCTCCATTATTATTGGCTGTTTACACTACAAGAAAAGAGCATTTATATTTCATAGCATAGAAAACTACTTTAAGCTGTCATATGTATCCAGCTATTGACAATGAAGTGGATCTTCATTTTAGCCCTATGTATCACATTATTTGAAGTTCATGTTATGGCAGCAGTGATGTTAGCAAAAACAAGAAAAATAGCGAAGAAAAGATTTTTTCGGATGGCTTTTTATCTAATTATTTCTGATGCCTGTATGATGATTGATTATGTTTGGTTGACCGTTATAATGAATACAAATGACTTAGGTATTGATGGCTTTCACCAAAACCATTGTTTAGTCGTGGGACATTTATTGCCGGCCTCTATTCTATGTTCTTTATTGATGACATTGTGCATGTGCTTACATCGGTTGAATGCTACATTTACAACACCGAAACACATTTTGATTGCTTTGACAAGCAATATTGCTATAGGACTAGGATGTATATTTATACACGCTTACGTCCTATCACGTTGTGTTTTAGAGTTACTAGATGAGCTAGTACCATTGCCTTGCGAACCAATATACAACATACAGAAAAACTTTCTCCTTTTTATAGATGGCCCGAATGCGATTTTTGTTTTTTTGATCGCATGCTGTTACATCGTTGTAATTTGGAGAACGAGAATGGATCGATTTTTGGTAACTGAAACTGAGAGCTTAAGTCAGCAACAAATTCAGCAGCGAAGAAAATATTCATTACGAATGCGGTATAACATGATTACTCTTAGCTGTATCATCGTTGTGACAGCTTGCTCAATTTTACCAAGAACTATCTATGGTCTCTACATTAATGTTAACGGTAATATCAATGGGGATATTGCCCGAGCTACCAACAACTTGCTTTTGCTCAATCCTTTGGTAGACCCCTTCATATATATTTTCAGAATCAAGGAGGTTCGTTCACAATTTGTTAACAAATGTTTCCAATCCAACAGAACCACACCTACGACTCAATTAGCAACTACTTCAACGTCTGCTGGTATGTATAAAAACTACAAACAACCAAAACCAGCATGGACGACTTGGGGAACTGTACAGCTAACCTAAAACAATATTTACATTATACTTTGATATGTGTTATATAGTGTATTAAAGAACAATATCGTTGTGTAAATTTGGATAGAATTACTGTAAAATCATTGTTTTATAGATGTACGGTAGGTACCACAAACTTATTTTATGATGGTATGACTCTAAGCCCCCAACTGGAGGGATTGTGCTTGAATTTCATATGATGAAGACATAATTTAACAATCAGTTAAAATGAGGTCTGGAGCTGGCATGTCAGTAATTGCTAGTAGTCCTTTGTTAAGTTATGCATCATAGTCATTTTGCTTTTTTTCTTTAGGTACCTATTCTGACATCGGACTTCTTTTAAACTGAGTTTTACTGTGTGTATACTGTGTGTTTGTTTATTCTACATTGGCTAGAGGTATACGGGTGGCTTGAGATCTCACAAGACATTTTTAACCCCGCCGCATTGTTGCGCCTGTCCAAAGTCAGAAATCTCTGGCCGTTGTTAGTCTTGTATGTTTTTTTTAAATTTTAGTTCATATATATGTTTTGGAGTTTAGTATGACTATCATTTTCACTAATTAGTAGACATTTTTATTAAGGGTCCAGCTGAGGCCGACCTCTAGTTGTGGGATTTTCTCGCTGCTTTGAAAACCCTTTGATGGCCTTCGACTGTTATCTGCTCTTTGGTCGGGTTGTTGTCTCTTTGGCATATTCCACATTTCCATTCTCAATTTTATTAACTCATTTATCTGACGCCAGTCTATTGTTCTAACAGTATTTTTTTTTCTCAAAAATCCAGTCAACCGAGATAAGCTTTTATTCTAACTTGTTGATAAAAAACCTATAACCTCTGAAAAACGAATATATATGTTATAACATGCAAACGTTTTTATCAATAATGACAATGGTCGTCGATCTGTGCATGATATCACTCGTTTATCATTGCAGATTTACAATAGCTAGTAATTTAAACATTTAGAGCGTTTGATTGATAACTCTTTTTGGCACATTTGCCAACAAATTATATAGTTTTCTTACTGGCAATTATATTCTTTCCTTTATAACTAATATGAGTAAGAATATTTTTTTGATGAAAGTTGGTTTTGTTAACCCATGGAATATAACGTTCAACTTTGGAAATTTCTAATTAAAACGTTTACATTCTTCTAAAAGATCACGTAAAAACTCATAACGCATATTAAAGAAATAACCATGTTGTTAACAAAAAGGTTAAAACATCCTCAACTATAGATTATC
This sequence comes from Mytilus californianus, assembly GCF_021869535.1. Lineage (NCBI taxonomy): Eukaryota > Metazoa > Mollusca > Bivalvia > Mytilida > Mytilidae > Mytilus > Mytilus californianus. Next base: position 46,640,713 of record NW_026262604.1, read on the forward strand.
AACTATTACAGATGTTTAAGTTAGAAAGTCCTATTTTTTCAGTATAAAGATATACCATACATATATTTTCTTTTATAGCAGATACAATATTTTCGTTTGTTCTATCTTTTCAAATAATGATATAAACTTCAATATTAGAAAAAGTTTATTTTAATTTTTTGACCGCTGATAACATGAAAACACACAATTTATAGATTAAAATGATATAGGTAAACATATATATATATATATATATCCGCAACACAAGATCACACCTCAGGTAAGGACACTGGGATTCTTAATAAACCAGTCTATAGATCTATGTTCAGGGCACTCTACAATCATTTCCTTTCATAACGTATATAAATAATCTTGATGATATTGTTTGTTTTTATCTTTTAATATTGTGTTACTTACCATAATGTAGAGTGTTGCCAATAAAGATCCGAATTGAATAGACTAATTATTATAATTTATCATAAACAACGGAACATCATTGTAGTTAACTGTTTTTGTTTTTGTTATCATTTTTCAATTTATTAGGTATACACTCTAACAAAACGTCATATTGCATTCTAAGTTTATATATACATAAATAATTAAAACATATGATATGGGGTATCAATCCATGACACAAAATCAGTGAATGCACAATAAAAAAACACACAAAAAGCAAAGGTTCCGCGCTTCTATTGCAGTTCATCATGTCAAATCACACTAAGTTATTCTACATTTTCATGAACATTTTCTATCATTTCTTTCATAGCATTAAAAAGCAAAAGCTCGGTATCCATTTATTAAGATATATTTTCCTTGACAAAACCAGTTGATACACATTGTTTCCAAAATGTACATTTGAAATTTACCTAAATGGACTCATATAAAAAAAATAAGTCGATTCAAAATTGTCAATCGATAGTACATACCATATCAACATAGGTTTTAAAATATTGGCATGCATCAATCATATCTCGATAAGACATAATTATGTTAGTTCAATATTTTTGTAACACTATAATAAACAATGAACACCAAAATTTGCATTGTGCATGTTGTGAATGTTGTTAAATATATTTATTAGTGTATGTTTATATAGCATGAAAATATTGGCTAGTATCTAAAATTACCTTTCCAAAAATTTTAGTCTAATTGCCAACGATTATGATTTCAAGATATCTCAAACCTACTTCATTTTGATCTCTTACTAACGTTCTATACTATATCAAATGTTCCATAGAAAAGAATATAATCATAGTTTTTTAATTGTTTATAAAGACATATCTGGTAGTGTTATCATTAGGGAGGATATAACAGTAAATCTAACAAGGAACTGTCTATGTTTCCATGAACATTGATAAATCAATTACCATTCTAAGGTGTTTGTGGTTGATAGAATATGTATGTTGTTGTGATGCAATTTGATATTGTGTCGATTATTATATAATTTTTTGTGCGTTTCTCTGTGATAAATGTTCTTGCTTGAGTTTTTGCTGTATTTCTCTCACGTAGGGTTGTCATTTTCGCGATATTTTTTAACATTGTCATAAAGCGGTTTGGATAGCCATTAAACCAGGTTCAACCCACCATGTTGTTCTTAAAATGTCCTATACCAACTCAGGAATATGGCAGTTGTTTTCAAATGGTTCGTTTCTATGTATTTTGGCGTTTGTTTTTTGTTGCACTTTAGTGTTCCTGATGTTCTCTGGTTCCGTCTTTTAGTTTATGTGTTCCCTCGGTTTTAGTTTGTTTTTTCTCAATCGATTTATGACTTTTGAACGCCGGTATCACTACAAACCAGTAAAAGTCTGAAATGGCCTATATCTGTACTCGACTGTACTGATTTTAGCTCAACCAGTCTGAATGGGTCTGAAATTTACTTGATAATACTCGACTGTAGTCTGAACCATACTTAACAGTCTGAACTTATACTCGAGCCTTATTCGTCCAGTACTTAACCATTTTATACGCGTCTGAACCATGCTCGACCTAGTCTGAACCATGCTCGACCTAGTCTGAACTATGCTCGACCTAGTCTGAACCATGCTCGACCTAGTCTGAACCATACTCGACCCAGTCTGAACCATACTAGACCAAGTCTTAACCAACCTAGACCTATTTTTTGTTTCTATCTATTGTATTTCATCAATTTAGGAACTTTTTTAAACAACAGCTATTTCCCTGGCTAGAAATTTGAACAACAGTTTGAAATCAAAAATGTATTCAATATAGCATTGAAATCAAAATTTCACAATAAACATAATATAACTTCATCACCATATTCATCAACACTTATATACATACATATATATCACCTTTAAAATAAAAATAAAACAAGCTGATCAAATAATCTCAAAACTGAATTGTGACTTATATTTTCAATGTTATTAAAAATATTTTGAATGTTTCAGATATATTTTATGGTTACTGGACAATTTTCACCATTAACTTAAGCCTCGTATAGATTTATGGTGTCAGTTGAGTTTAGTTAATAATGCAGTGAACATTTTTTTTTATTAAAATATATATAAAATAGCATATAAAGCAATTTAATAAATTTAAAAAATGACACCTTTTTTTTGTTAAACCAAGAATTTAATATAATCATGATAATAGAACTTCCTTAGTTATCCTGTGATAAACTTTTAAAAAAGGAAATGTGTTCCAAAGTTACAGTAAAAATTTATTTCAATTAAATTTAAATAAGTTTTGTCAAAACATGGCATACAAGAAGCACTTTAATAAGGCTTAATTACCTCAGTACATTTGTGTTCTACAGGTAAAAAGAAAGCCATATTTTTCTTAAACTCGTGTATTACTTATCTAGTGAATTCAAAAGGCCTTTAGATTTAAGTTTCACAGGATGTTGCAATTTTGAATGAATGTTATTTAGAATTTAATACTCTCTGACCAGGGGTGATCTTTTTCATGAGTTTGGCCCAAGCAAGAGGTATTACTTTATACTTCACCACTAATCAGAAGAACAATTTTATTAATTTCTTTAATTTTTATCCCCTTTTGAAAAATATTGTATATAATATATCCCAAATTATAATAATAAATATATTTCTAAAATAAGGTTAAACAATTTCAGTGATTTTGTTGGCTGTTGTTACCTCATTAAAAAGATAATTAGATAACTATTGTACATATTTTGTAACCTTGAAACATATGCAGTTTTTATTTAGGAATTTAGGAAATTTAATTTAAATAAAAAAAAAACATATGCCAAACAAGAAGACCTTAATAAGATTTAATTACCCTCAGTATAGGTGTGGTTTTTAGGTAAAAGAAATCTTTTTTTTTAACAAAACTCTAAAACTTTAAAATTAATATAATCAAATTATTATATAAGACAATTTGATTTAACTATCTCTATTCGATAAATCTGAGAATCATGTAAGAATGTTAAAATCTGTTTTTATAATATATCTTTATTTTGTTGTGGCTGTTGTCAGTTCAAAAGAAATTTATTTTAACAGTTAAAATTTAGAAAAAGTAGAGATTATTTGGTCAAGTATGGTCCAGACTGGTCGAGTATTGTTCAGACCTTTGGTCGAGTATGGTTTAGACTGAAAAAAAATTGGTCGAGTACAAGTCGAGAATGGGTTAAAACTGTTTCAGACTGGTCGAATAACAGTTCAGACTATCTTCAATGGCAAAGATAAGGGTCAAGTACAAATTAGTACAGTCGATTATGGTTAAGACTGGGGTCGAGTAATGTCGAGTAAAATTCAGACCAATTCAGACTGGTCGAGTAAAAATCAGTACAGTCGAGTACAGATATAGGCCATTTCAGACTTTTACTTGTTTGTAGTGTATACTACTGTTGCCTTTATCTAATTTTGTTGATCTTGTCTTTCTTGTAAAGACCATCGTACGGTATTTTCCCCATAAATACACACCTGATACTTGTGTACAGTCTTTTTCTAAAACATGTCAGTCGTATTTGCTGTATTTCAGCTTTACCCATACACATAATCTCCGATTTCTACTGAATATTTTTAACCTGATGCTTTTCATTGAAATTCAAAAAAAAATTAGCGTTTTTTTTTTATTGATTCCCAATCATTAAATATATAAGACTGGTATCATCAGCGTGATGAAATATAATAATTTTGTATCCATTTGATAAGTAATTTTTTTTTTCAACTGAGTTTGATAATTTGTTCAAATGATGTACTGTTATACCACTGTCCCAAGTTAGGAGCAGGGTACCGCCTTTAATCGAGTTGAACCCTACCATATTCTACATTTTCCTGTTCCAAGTCAGAAACCTATAAATCAGTGATTGTTGTGTGTTGCTATATCGTACTTGTTTTTCGTTTATTCTTTTGAATAGTTATGAGACCGTGATTCTCGTTTGAATTCTTTACCATTTGACATTTCGGAGCTCTTTATAGTTGACTATGCGGTAAGGGTTTTTGCTCATTGTTGAAAGCAATACAGTGACTTATAGCGGTAAATGTCTATGTTATTTGGTCTCTTGTTGATAGTTGTCTCATTGGTAATCATACCACATCTTCTAATTTTTCATATTATATTGAAAAAAACTGTTATCATATTCAAACTGAAAACGAAAAAAAAATCTACTATCCTTTGATCTTTATTTTACATTTCCCCTAAATGTGTTATCATTAATCATGTTAATAGGGAACCAAATCTATGCTATTATTTGCACTGTCACTGTGATATATATCACAATTATATAAAGTTGTTTTTTTTTCATTTGGCTACAAGTTTATCATCCCATTTGGTTTTATGAAGTGACATTTTTCTCAGATACAATAGATACATAGTTGTTACTTGTGTTTATTCTGCAATTATAAGGTGTCTAATACAATTACAGTTATGATGTACGATTGCAAATCAAATATATATGATCCACAGTTTTGTCATTAGAAGATGACCTATTCCCGGTTTTAGATTATTCACATGATGAACGTATCTAGTTATATTCCCCCTTTTCATTGGTGAATTCTGCGATTTTGTCTGAAATAGAATCGTCTCACCCAGATATCCATTTCAACTTACCAGTCAGTACGTGATGCACCAACAGCAGAAATATTGTCTAATCTCCGATTTCAGTCCTTGTGACGAAACCATGAATCCCCTTCAATATAACAACAGTGTGAATTTGTATAGAATCGTATTTGTGTTGAATATCATGTACACTATTATGGTTTACAAATGGATTATATTTATTGGAAATTGTTCATCAGAAGTACCTTGATTGTGTTTTTCTTTCTTCCATCTTCTCTGTCGTGTACCGCAATGTCATCATCTGAAGTATCAGCCTAAGAAACGTCAACATTTATCTCATACACACCATTTACAATATTACCATCCAGTGTGTTCATTTATGTCATACAGCCCTTGGATGGTTTAAACTTCCCAAAAAAACTTGTATGGTGTAAAAATGTATGGCATATGGCGCAATGGTAGAAGGTTTATGGTGATACGGTGTAAGGGACATGGTGTAATGGTGTAACGTGTGATCGGGAATGGTGTGATTGAATTGTGTACGACATTTAAAACTATGCAAAATATTGATAAGAACTGATTTTTAATTTTATTTATTAATTTACAATATTGTAATCAGAATTCGTTTTTTAAAATAAATAAATAATTTTGTAGTCGCACGCTTTCTTTGAAATTAGATTGCATTATGGTGTAATGTGAAGGTGTATGGTGCAAAGGTGTAACGTGTACGGTGTAATGGCACAGGGTGTATGATGTAATGGTGTATGGTGAATGGTGTAATGGTGTATGGTGTTAGTGGGAAGTTTACACCATCCAAGGACTGTAAATAGTATCATTCTCATCATCATCAACTTTTTCAAAATCAACATTGGTATAGTTTTCAATCATCAACTGTTCATTACCATCGCCACTAACGTCGATGGTATCAACAGTTTCCCTATCAGTAGGAATGTCTTAGTTATTTAATCGTAAGCTTTTATTTTTAGAATGCTTCTTTTCAAGATGAATAACTTAGGACTGGCAAATTTATAAGGCAGGCATATCGAGAGAAAAATATTGAAAAATAATGTTATCCATTTGTTATAACATAGGAAAGTATAGAAGCAATGTGATTTATAGAACTTAAATTTTGTAAACATCGTCCACGGAACAGTCTGTTTATAATCAAATCATCAACCACAAATGTAAAATTGTAAAAGTCTTTAGCAATAGATCAGCAGTTTGATATTAAATGTAAAATAAATTCAACATTCGAGAACATAGAAAAATGCATACCTCTGCATAAGATTATTCTATAACATTTCAATCATTTGCAGGTTGAATTATTCATGAGGTGGAAAGCATTTACAAACAAAAGCATACCACATTGCTTTACCAAATATCTGAGGCAGCAATATCATTTAGTATTATATTTTTTTTGCTGGGCAAATATGTATTATGTCGGTTTTTTTTTTTTTTTTTTTTGCCAACCATACAGTTAGCTTTTTTTTCATTGTTGAATGCCGTACGTTCACTCATAATTCATGACATCCACTTCATTTGAACTTTGGTTGATAGTTTCTACATTGGCATTCATACCTCATTTCTTTGCTTTTTATTTCATGATAATGTAGCTCATCATCTGTAAAAAGTTATTAGAAAAAAAGATGTATTTTTCGATTTGTTCTTTATATCTTACGATTGTCATTTGCTAATGCAAATACGCCACATATTTATTCAGTTGCTTATACTAAACATTTCATACAGTTGTCAAGGATACATTGGATTGCTTAATTAGTCATTTTAAAACATCAAAAGAAAAATTGGATCACAGCAAATTCTTATTTGCTAAATAACAAAATGAAAAAATTCACTTCATATTCCAATATGTAACTAACAATGAGCAATGTATATTAATGAACAATTTTAAAAATGAAATTCATTTCTGTATCAAAACTTGTTACGTATATTTACCAATGTCACTGTTGTTTTATTTATGGTTTGAAAATGTGATCTTACTTAAAGATTTGTGTATATACAAAGCGTTTTGCAGTTTCCTACCGTTACCTCTATTATGAAACTATTCTCCCTTGTTAATATGACTGCAATACCCATCTATCTATAACTGTAATAGAGTTGGAATGATTTAGATTAAATAAATTGTATAGACATGTCTTTGATAAACATAATGGTGCTGCCCTTAATATGAGTTTTTGTTTTAGTTTTGCCGTTGCGAGACTGTCTTATTGATATATTCCCTAATGATCATTATTCGCTACAATTTTTATTAAGTGTATCATTTTAAATATTATTTAAAAAAAAAACTTGTGCATGGACTTTTTCATTATACTTTTTACTGATAAAATTAAACCTTGTGTAATTTTAAAAATAATAATCATTTTCTGTTACAGTAGTTAATGAATACGTCTCTTATATTGACATTTTTTATCACTGATATAAATAAACTTGTAATGGTTTATGGTCAGTATTTATAAGCGGTTACAGTAAAAAATATATAGATATAAGAAGGTGTGGTATGAGTGCCAATAAGAAACCTCTCCATAAAAGTAAACCATTATAGGTCAAAGTACGGTCTTCAACACGGAGCCTTGGCTCATACCGAACAGCAAGATTTACAGGGCCCAAAAAAATGACTAGTATAAAACAATTCGAACGGGAAAACCAACGGTCTAATATATATAAAAAATGAGAAACGAGAAACATTTATGAAGCACATTAACAAACGACAACCACTGAACATCAGGTTCCTGACTTAGGATAGGTGCAAACAAATGCAGCGGGTTTAAACGTTTTAGTAGGTACAGACCTTCACCCTTATCTGAAACAATAGTATAACATCACATCATAGAAAGACACACTTTAAAATATCAATTGAAATAGCTTAACTCAATCAAATGTGAACACAAACAAGTGAATAAACACTGAACGAAAAAATTTGATCTATGACACAATGTAAATATAACATCAATAAAATAAGGGGTGAGATAATAAACAATTTCACAAAGGCAACCATAAACTTGTACAAAATGCCGCTATATAACGATGTAAACCTTGAACAAAAATGCCGCCAAATAGAATAATGAACACAGGTAAGTAATATGATTTTGTAAAGTATGGAGAAGAACGGAAATATTTTTTACAAAATAAATACTGAAAAAAGTAATTTTGTTGATCATAGTATGAGGACAGGAGTGAAAATGTATAGTCATACTAAATAATTATCAAAGCTGATATATATTAAAAATAGAGAGACGGTATATATTAGAAATAGAGAGACGAGATATAACTTTAAATAAGTAAACATTAAATGACAAAAAAGCATTACAAATTATATAACAGGTCACATTAACACGAAAGTACGATTTGAGAGTACTCGCAGTTACTGAAAGCTATTTAAAAGCAAAAAACAATTAATAATAAAAAATCATGCATCAGAGACTAAAATCCACTAAAACACATCCCAGGGATTTAGTATTTTAACGTGATGGACAGTAAAAAAAGACATGACTTGTGCAATGCCAAAAATAAAAGTATCTACAGGCAGTAGGATAGTTAGGAAATAAGTTCTATATAAAAAATGAACGTGAGTGTGTATTTATTTATCCCGTTTGAAAAGAATACAAATTTAATTAAGTTTTAATTTGCTGATGACAATATCGATATTTTTGCCAAAGTAAACTATATTCAAAGATCTAATTACAACATTGGTGAGATAACCTTTACTAATATGTTTTTTTAAAGGTTCGATAAGTTTACACGGATCACATAGTGGTTTCTGCACTTTATTACCGTAAAATTTAGGATGTGAAATACCGTTTTTAATAAGTTTTTTACAGGTACAGTCAAATTTACTAATCAAATCTGTGTATCGATGAAATAATTTAGTTAAAGTTTTAAGTAATTTATGATAACGAAATCTCTGACTTAATAATTTACCAGTGATGTATTGATTACGTTCGTTAAAATCTATGACATCACTACACACACGGGCATAACGAACCAAGTCAGGAAAATGGCCATTGTTATATTATAGTTCGTTTCTGTGTGTGTTACATTTTAATGTTGTGTTTTTGTTGTGTCGTTGTTCACCTCTTATATTTGATGCGTTTCCCTCAGTTTTAGTTTGTAACCCGGATTTGTTTTTATCTCTATCGATTTACGAGTTTCGAACAGCGGTATACTACTGTTGCCTTTATTTGGGATATCTAAACACCGTATGATGGAGCCAAAGGAACATTGCCGTCTAAAAATGGAAAATTAACAATAGGGAATGAAAAATCATCTCGTTGTCGTAAATTTTAGTATCGAGTTTCCCTTTAGAAATTGAAATGTCTAAATCTAGAAAAGGACAAGTACTGCTGTTTATGTTAGATTTAGTTAGGAGTCAGTTCCTTTGGGTAAATTTCAGTAGTATAATTAGAGAACTCTGGATTATTTAACGAAAAAATATCATCAAGATAACGGTAGGTATTGTTGAATGTACCAACCAAATGTAACAATTACGTGTCTTTACTGAATATGGTCATAAACTGAGATTCATAGCAATACAGAATTAAATCTTCTAATAAAGGGGCGCAGTTAGTGCCAATAGGAATATATGTCCACTATGTACCATGATGTACTGTATAACAAACCGCTAATTTAACGTGCATGTTATGACCTAGAATAATTTTACTTCGGTAGGAAAACTGACAACCTAGTCATTTAAGATTGGAATCGAACGCACCTGCCACGTGAAAGATTAAAACTCACAACCTTAGTTATGACAAGCTAGTGATTCAGTAGTTAAATTAAAAATACTAGTCATTCAAATAGACGGTTTGATGTATTAGTCACGGTGATAAACTTCTACTAAAATAAGACGGTGATTTGATTAGAGACACAATTGTTTTCATGTATTAAATTATATACAGACATTCAGAATTATTGCCAAAAAATATTAGCACTCTTCATATGAACGATTTTTTTTTCATAAGTGGACTTTGTAAACGTTTAACAAGTCATTATGATTTTTTTTTAATCCAATGGTTGCAAAAGAGGGGCGAAAGATACCAGAGGGACTTTCAAACTCATAGATCGAAGACAAACTGACAACGCCATTGAAAAAAAGAAAAAGATGCAAACGGCTTCAACTTTTTTTCTACATTTTTATTGTTTTTTAACCAGATATTTGTGAAATGACAATAAGTATACTAATTAGAACAGAACCATTGTTCAATCGCATACGATTGTAAGTTGTGATATTAAATTCAGTGTTGATGAACATTTACATTAGATGCATTTGGATTGACCAACCTCACTAGCTTGAGTTGTATTTCGTAGCGTAAGACAGCTCGGACTTAAATATGAAACTTTAAAATCTTCGTTTTGAATTGTTATATCGATCGTTTTATACAGATTGTTTAAGGTATTATTAGGTTTATTAGAATTCAAGCAAAATAACAACAACTGCCTTCATAACAGTTATAATTTAAAAAAAAACCACAACGTACATTAAATCCATTGAGATAAAAACTTTAGTTTACATTATAAAGTTGTTCTCTTTCATAATGAAGACAACTAAAGGATATAACGCCATGCTTTCGAAAAAAAAAAGTAGGCAGTGGTATCCTCGATGGTGGAATGTATTAATTCATTACCATAACGGGAGAGCTACCAACAAATAACCATACGCCTAAACACAGGAACGTAGTCTTATGGACTTGGTATAGCTAAAGAATAAGTTGGGAAAGTAAATAGACAATTCTCTTAGTATGTATCTTTCAACTTCTCTTCGTTAGTCTTTTCTTACTTTTTTTAACTTCTCGTTCCCTTCCTCTCTCTTCTGTACCTTTCAACTCTCTCTCACTTGTCCTGCTCTGACAGTGTGAGCGATATAGTTTTGGGGTGAACGAGATTATGTCTAGTGAATGAAAGACTGTTCGGGTGAACACGAGACGGTATGCGTAAACGAGAGACTGTATGCGTAAATGAGAGACTGTATGCGCACACCATAGAGATAGTGGTCGGTGAGTGAATGGATAAATGAAGGGCGAGAAAGATCGTGCGGGTGAAAGAGAGAGACCGAATTGGAGAACGAACGAGAGAGTGTCGAGAAACAAGGGTGAACAACACTTAGAGTAGGCAAATGAGTTGTGAAGCAGGATGAGTGCGTGAGGGATTACCAGAGCGAAAAAATAGAGAGAAAAAATACTAGTGCGAAAGAGTAAGAGGTAATGAGAGTAAGAGATAATATTGGGCGAGTTAGAGGGAATAAGCGACAGAATGACAAATTTGACGTAGCTCTGTACTTATACATTCCGTCATTTTGTTATTGTTCTTTAGTAGAAAAAAATATTCTTTTCTTTCATTTTTGCTAATGGGCTTTGTCTTTATGCCTTGTTATGTTTTTTTTGTTACATATGACGTGGCTCTGTACTTGTACATCCCGTCGTTCTGTTAATATGCTATGGTAAATTTTTCGTATTCTTGTCTTTCATTTTTGCTAATCTGTTTGGTCTATATGCCTTTTTGTGTTTCTTTGTTACATTTTTTTTTGTTTTATAGTGATTAAAATTATAGCACAATGTTGACTGCTGTACCCCTATTTTTGACATTTTTACCTGTTATATCTGGTTTTTTTTTGCTCACACATCGTAGTCTATATAATAGAATTGTATGCGACTGTCATACAAGTGAGAGGTTTAGCTAGCTATAAAACCAGGTTTAATCTGACATTTTCTGCATAAGAAAATTCCTGTATCAAGTAAGGAATATGAGTTCGGCATTTTTGTTATTTTACTTTTATAGAAGATAGAGTAAGTGAAAGAACGTAAGAAGAGTGAAAGATACAAAATAATAATCATTCTTGATAAATCGACGTTATGGTACCCACCTTCTGTTTCTTTAGTACCTTTGGGTTGTGGGTTCCTGTATAAGTGTCTTTTTATAAACCGCCATTCGCCTTTTTCGGATTTATTGCCCATCGATGGCGATTTTTTTATATTGTTTTTTTTTTATTTTAGGTTTGTTGCTAACAATATAAAAGAAATAAAAAAAAAATGAAGACAAAAATAATTAATCAAAACAGACAACATCTGACCGAGATCTTCAATTGACTCTAAAGAATTTGTAGTTGCCCTTGAATGACGTTTATAACATCAGTTAAATTATGTTGCTTTATCTTGCAAACTATGAATATATTAAGAGAAACAACAATTATCGAGTCGACAGGTTCTTCAAATTAGTCAATATGACCGAATTAGTCAGTTTATAAAAATCATTTTTTACCTTTTATTAAAAAAAAACTGTACTATTATATAATTGATAATAAACGAATGATTGTTGGTTGCTTAATGTTCAGTTGCAAAAATTGCATGGAGGTTCGAAACGGTTAATATTCATGAACTTGTGATAAGATTTGCCAGTGTGCAGGCCATCTGTTTATGAAATACCGCTCATTTATTACGAATAAGACAAAAAAAGAAGGAAAATTGTATTAACTTTAAAAAAAAAAACGAACACTCCTCCTCCTAAAACACAAATACTATAACAGAGCAATAATTCCCGAGGATGGTGTAGCCTTAGTATGATTATAATTACTTTTTTTTTAAAACATCGAAGAAAAATCCAATAACGGAACGTGTGTTTTTGAGCAGAATATTTATTCGTAGGCCGAAACGATTTATTTTTAATGTTTATTTTGTCTGCACGTAAAATGAACTGAAACTACTACTTCTCTGTCTTTTTCGATATTACAATTTGTGAATATGGCGTTCATTGATTTTGGGGAAAGGTGTTTTAAAACAATTACAATATCATAATAATGTATTCAAATCATAAAAAAAAATATAGAACATTAAAAGTACATAAACTACCGTAAGTGACCTTTGCTGTTAAACATTTATTGCAATACAAGACTGGATGTCTGCAATATGAAAAAAATACTATACTATGATTAAATATAACTTCACATTTACTGGACGCTCACTGTGAAAACACTACCTTTTTGTTCATTTCAAGTGGCGAACAACCTTAACATCAATGCAATATTGCGAACTCTGAATTTGCAATGTAATCATACACTTTATACATTGTATACATCCGACGTGCCTTTCGTATTCTACGCTCAGGAATGCCCAAACATCAACATTTGATAGCCAGGAATGTATGAATACGTTGAAACGTTGGGAGCTATTTAATCAAAAGGGATTAAAACTGCCAAATTAATATAAAGGTAACGTTGCATGCTGGTGTTGGAATATTTATTCATCAGTGCTGTTTTAATTTACAAATGGGCATTTTATGAATTGTATGGTTTTTGTTTATAAATCATGTCACTACCGAAGCACTGACTACTAAGCAAATGATACACTCAGGGGTCAACCAGTGCCAATGAATAGACATAACATTCGCAAAAGTTTGTTCAACTAAAACATAAAAATGGGTAAACAATTTCATTTTAGAGTTACAACACATACTAGTTGATTGTTATTTTTAGCAACGTTTTAAAATTCTGTACAGCTAATCTTGATTTATTCATATTTGTAATCGGATTTTAGCTTGTTTCGAGGAACGGAAAGTAATATAAATCAGGTACAAATATTCACGAGATGTGCTATTATAAAATGTTCTCTGGATAAAAGGAGGGTTGAGCGCTTGTCAACATGTTAAAACTCGAAACATGTAGTATGCGTCTAATATAGTCAGAACCATGTAATTCAATTGTTGTTGTTGGTTTGTTTGGTTTTTTTTTTCTTATTAGAATTTATATAAATAGGGTCATACATTGTTATTACTCTTTAGATAATACATATTCTAAATGCTGCATTGTACATTTGCTGTAATAATTGTACTAAGTTAACAGCTTTCAATTTCGAAACCATTGTATACATTCGCTACATGTATAATATTAAGGAAATGTTTAGTTGTTAATATATAAACTTTTTCTTTGTGTTCGTATTTTATAAGTTTTATTATCATATGCAATCTCAAATAGCCTTATCCTGTAATATATAGAAAGAAAAAACACAATACACACGTAATAAGAACGATAAGTCTACTTATATATACATTAATCATTTCAAACTAGAACTAACCAAACAGTTAGCTTCAGCATGACATATATCATAATTATTAAAATATGTTTTACTACACAATTTTAAGTATCTTAACCAAAGTCTGCAATCAATTTTAAAATACTGCTGTATTTAGAAATAATCGTTAACTAGTGAATAACACAGAAAAAAGCACAGAAAAAGCACAAATTAATTATCACAAAATATCAGTACACTTACAAAGTACGTAAACTATCATGCCCTAAAAACCTTTCTCTTGATGTATGATTCTAAGGGGTACACGAAATGTTAATCTAATTATGTGCCCTATTAAAACGAATTTAAAACTTCAAATTAATGGAGCACGGAATTAATTCTCTAGGATATAATACTAGTTCACCATGGAGTTAGTTTCTAAGGAATATTGAAAATTACAATGTTTGCTTCTTATTGTGTTTATTCCTGAAACATGTTTAGCTATCCTCAGTCACGGGAAAACCGGCTTCATTTTAACTTCAAAATTTCATATTTGGTCTATTTTTAGAGTTAGAGAATATGAACAACCGATGGTTAATAATTTTGTTTATGTATGAGGGTAAGATAAGATAAATCAATTACCAGTCCGCTAGCGTGTGTTGTCTAATTGCATAATATATCTTTTCGGTGCATATGAAATCACACAGGTTTTTGGTTGGGTTTGTTTTTTTTCAATTTATAGTTTTTTATGTTTTGTTTTTATAATGTGTGTCGTTTGATCTTTTTTTCATTTTGTTTGCCTTAACATTGTCTGTTTGTATTCGACTCACGAGTTTGAATATCCTTTTGGCATCTTTCGCCTGTATTTTAACAGCTGTTTTAGTATTAATCTTATCTGTTATTTTTGCAAGCTTTTTCATAGGGAAAATCGAAACAGTAAATAATCATTTATGGAAACACCTTTATGTCTTGTCATTTGTTAAAAGAAACTCTTCCATTTCCATGTGAAATAATTTGACACACGTGGTTTTCATTCACATGTTTTCCGACTTATTAACTCTCGAGAAATAAGTGTATTTACTGAAAAATAACCATTATTAAAACGAAAATGTACAGATACTACTATATAAATCATCATGCATACAAATACATTAACATTACTGTTGAAAAAAATGGTATCTTCATAATGCTTAAAGGTTAACGTGATAGTCTAAAATAATTCCCATTAATTATACCTGCAGACTGGTTCAACCCAATTCAGTTTAATCCATGCTAGAGTTTTAGAATGCAAACACAATGGTTTACTCACCTAAATTTATTGTAATTATTTTTTTTTATTACGAATTAAACAAATAACAATATATACTCACATTTACAAAAAGAATTAAAAAAACGAGGAACAAGCGCTAATGGTAAACTGTCTCCTTGGTAAATTGGATACAGTATACACAACAAAATCAAAACAATATGTTCTGTTACATAATCAAATTATTGATAACGTCAGTTTTGTTTCTTAATGAACAGAAAAAGAAAAGAAAAATGCAACTTATCAGACAAAATACTTACATGTCTATTGTGAGAGTTTGTAACCCGTTTTATTTTCTTCGCTAAACATATTATGACTATTTAGTAGCGGTTTACTCCTGTTGCCTTTATACATTAGATTGTAAACCTTTTAGATTTATTAATGAGCCTTTGTACCTTAAGACATACACTTATGTTTTCTTCATTTGAAATCATATTTGAGCCGTTTATTATTAACTTAGTGTTCATTGGCATTTTAAGTTGTTGGCTTCCAAATGCTAGTATCATTTCTTGTCTTTAGTCAAAAGATAACGGGCAAATGATTTTAAAAAAAAATGCGATTTAGCTTCCAAGTCATCACAGCGACAGTGAGGAGAAGACATTAAATTTCTTAGAAAAAAAGTGACAGTTTGAAGAACTATTATTCGTTCTGAATCTTCCAAAAACATTTTGACCTACAGGATAAATGTATAAAGGGAATTAATTATTCTGGTTACGAATCTGTTTCTTGTATACGGAGAGCGATTCACAACTTCTTGCACTTAATGGTAAACAATTCATAATTTGTTTTTTTGTTTTGTTATTAACAAATTTGTGAGGTAGTATTATTATGTGGTTACTTCTTCGATCTGAAATATTCTCCCTTTGGGTTTCTTTATATAACATCGACATACTTGTGAGTCAAGCCCCGCCTGTAACTTTACGAGCAGCGTCCGACTAGACGTTTTCAAGTTTGATTATTAAAATTTGATTCTCAGAATCCCAGCAAAGTTTGATAACAAAATAGCATAAAAAAAGTGGGAAAACTATAAGTGTGAAACATCCTTTTCTTATTCCTGTGGTATATAGAATATCCGTTTCAACGATGATAGTTCCTTACATCGTAACTATAATCCCATCCCCTTTTCACGAATAAGATCTACCGAATAAGACTTGTTACCGGGTTTGTACTTACATGAGCAACACAACGGGTGAATGTGGAACAGGGTCTTCTTACCCTTTCGGAGCACCTGAGATCACCCCCAGTTTTTGGTTGGGTGCATGTTGCTTTGTCTTTTTCTATTCTGTGTCTCAATTACTACTGTTTGTCTGTTGGTGTCCCTTTTTTTTTACACCATGGTGTTGTCAGTTTTTTTTTCGACATATGAGTTTGAATGTCACTCTGGTATCACCTGCCTCTGTTTTAAGTTTTCAATATAACTGACAAATTATATTATAAACAGTCGTATGGAATTGAACAATGGTCCTTTTCTCATTCTTATACCGCTTGTCCGTTTCCAATTACCTGGTTAAAATTAAGAAAAATAAAAAAAAATATTGTTAGAGTTTGTAACATATGAATTAAAAAAAACATGGTAACTGGTGAAAAGTATACGTTGCTCACTGATAAAAATAATAACTCAAATAGACGGCGCAAAGCTTGACAGGCAAATTTATAAAACAGACGTAATCGAGAAAATATAAAATATTATACCTGCAGACTGGTTCAACCCAATTTAGTTTAATCCATGCTAGAGTTTCAGACTGCAAACACAATGGTTTACTCACCTAAATTTATTGTAATTTTTTTTTTTTATTACGAATTAAACAAAAAACAATATATACTCACATTTACAAAAAGAATTAAAAAAACGAGGAACAAGCGCTAATGGTGAACTGTCTCCTTGGTAAATTGGATACAGTATACACAACAAAATCAAAACAATATGTTCTGTTACATAATCAAATTATTGATAATGTCAGTTTTGTTTCTTAATGAAGGGAAAAAGAAAAGAAAAAAAAATGCAACTTATCAGACGAAATACTTACATGTCTATCGTTTTGTTAGTACAATAGGATGAAAAACATAAGGAAAGTACAGAGTAATGCAGTTTATAGAATATATTACTTGCAAACATCGTCATCTGTGCTTTGAGATACATCTCATTAGTTCCTCAAACACGGAACAGTCTGTTTATAATAAAATCACCAAATACAAATATATAATTTTTAAAATTCTTCTGTGAAAAAAATAGCAGTTTGATATAAATAAAAAAAAATATCAACATTTAAAGACATTGAAAATTCATATCTTTGCATAAGACTATTAGGTAGCGCTTTAAACAGCTCACAGGTTGAATTATTAAGGAGTTGAAAAGCATTTACAACCAAAAACATACCACAATGTTATACCAAATATCTCAAGCAGGCAATATCATTTAGTATTATACTTTTTTTTTCTAGGTAGATATGTACTATTGCATGCTTATAAAGCTCATTATCTGCTTTAGGCAATTTGATAAAAAAAGATGTAATATTCGATCTGTTCTGCATGTTTAACGATTGCCATTAACTAAGGCAAATACGCGACTATATTCATTTATTTATTTGCATGTAATAAAGACTTCGTACAGTTGCCATAGAAAACTTGGGTTGCTTAAGGATGTATTCTTCTGATGAGAGAAATAAATATTTGCGGAATTAAGAAAAAAAAACCAATTGGACGAACATTTAAGATACTTCAATTCTGATCATCTGTTATACAAAAAAAGTAAAACAACAAAAATACTGAACTTCAAGGAAAATTCAAAACGGATAGTCCCTTATCAAATGGCACAAACAAAAGCTCCAGCACATCAAACGAATGGAAAACAACTGTCATATTCCGCACTTGATACAGGCATTTCCTTATGTAGAAAATGGTGGATTAAACCTGGTTTTATAGCTAGCTAAACCTCTCACTTGTATGACAGTCGCATACAATTCCATTATATTGACAACAATGTGTGAACAAAACAAACATAATAGGTAAAAATGTCCAAAAAAGGGTACAGCAGTCAACATTGTGTTTTAATCTTAATCACGATAAAGCAAACGAATATGTCAACAAAATGGCATATAGACAAGACACAAGAGGAAAGAGTTGTACATCAATTCAAGTATTAAGGATATTCGCTCTTTGGTAGCACAATAACAATCTTTTTAAAAGACTGTTATAAATTTATTGTATATAAACAATGGAACTTAAAAAAGTAGAGAAATTGAAAGGTCCGGGTTCTTGTTTTTGAGATGTAAGTGAACAATCCGGGATGAGACTGAACAGATCTCAACTGACGGCGTGTGAAATTGTCGGAACAGTACTAAATTACAGCAGTTAATAAGTCTGAACATAAAGTGAAAGATCGTAACACGTCTTACTTATTCGCTCGAACAGATCGTTTTAGTTCTAAATCAATTTTCCAGTGAGACATAATTGAGAGTAAAATAAAAATTATACATAATTTATGAACTATTACATAGTACAAAATACGGATTTAGTGTTTGACGCCACTTTCAGCACTTTTGGCTAGTTCGTGTTGGCCAGTTTTTTTTTTTTTTTTGATAGCGGAAGCCGGAGGTTCCTTTGAGAACCACCGACCTTCGTAAGGAAAACTGACAATCCAGGTCAATTAAGATTAGAATCGAACGCACCCTGAGTCTTAACAGGCTAGTGATACAGTAGTTCAACTATTTAGTCCACTTGGCCTCCGAGGCCCCTTCAAAAATAAGGAAAGAATAAGATATAATTTCGTTTTTGATAATTGATGGCATTTACCAGGTTTGTTTTCTTTTTTGACATGCTAAAAATGTCTATTTATTTGGAAACAGAAAAACATGAATGTATGTTACTGCATGTCATATGCTCTGGAGTTCCTGGTATTTTGTTCGTTCATCATCAACAATCTTTTAAAAGTCGAAATAATACATTTTTTCAGCGGTAAACTAAACAGCAAGATACAGAATCAGCACATCCACCAACGGCTGACTTTGTAATAATTGACTCTGTTACTTAAACAGTGTCCCTCACTCCATTCTTCTTTGTTTTTATTTACAATTTAATTCATTGCATTTACATCATTACCTTAATCGCATGGTTACATGTTATCTTACTTTCGTTTTTGATACAGTATGTTCGTCTGTGAAAAAAAAAAAAACACCCGAGCACATGTATTTGATATTATTCACAAAATTTAAACTGGGTCAATATCCTTAATGCGCCTTATATCGAGAAACACAAAAGTTGTTTGTAAACAAAAAATCTCTGTGTGGTGATATTAGACATGTTTCAATTTTTAACAAGTGACTGAGCTTAACCATTTGTGCTGATTAGGAGAGTAGAGGACCATAGAATAAATGTGTAAAAACTATGGAGTTATTAAATGTATGCAAAGAACAAAATCTTCAAAGAACTTATTGTGTGAAAAAAGGGAGTTTTTACCACGAGGAGCGGCATCACGAAAGTATTTTCGGGGTGTGTTAATATACGGAAAAATGAATCTCACGTCGTACTCCGAAAATTTAACCACATATGTGAAAATGTCACAGCTTTAAAACGAGCCATTATACATATCAAAGTTAACGATATGAACAGAGGAATTGAGAAAAAGACTACCATTATCGCCTACCTGAAATGAATTACGCATCTGCGCCAAACTAAAAAAATGAAAAAAAAACGTTACGTCAGTGGTTGAATTTCCACTGTTTATATAAATAAGAATATGTGGTATGAGTGCCAATGTGACAACTATCACAATGTGTAAAAAGTAAACAATTATAGGTCAAAGTGCGGCCTTCAACACGGAGCCTTGGCTAACAGCGAACAGCAAGCTATAAAGGGCCCCAAAAAGACTAGTGTAAAACAATTCAAACAGAAAAACCAACGTTAGTACGTTTTAAACCAATCACAACGTTTGTATATGCTTTTGAAAATATTTCCCAGAATGCACTAAATTGCCAACACACTGAACACAATTTTTGCATTTTTACAGTAGCGTGCTACTAAATTAAATTTTTATCGAATACATATGAAACATAATATAATATCATGTTAAATGTCATATGTATCTGATTTTTACGAAACCATTTACAAGATCTAACAAAAACGGTCACATCTGCTGTTTTCTTTCTAAGAAATAGAAAATTATACTGTTAACAACAACACATGATATATTGACATTTTTGTTTAATCAAATCTTGAAAAAAAATCGAAACCGTCATGGAATTGACCAATTAACTATACGTTCAACTGAGATAGATGTATAACCAAGATATTATTTTAAAACAGATTATTTGTAAGGGTTTCTTTCGAATTTGATATGTTTAATAAATGGTCGCCTTTCAATTCAAATTACGAACAAACACATATTAGACAGGGTCTTGATGGGGACCATTCATTTCTTTATTTCTTTGAATTTTTACGCTATTTTTATCTATCATTTATTCATTTTGACCCTAATTCTCTATTTTTTACATTTTAGCACCTTATTATTCTCAATTATTTATTTTTTTTGCCTATTTTTTGCATGTTTTCTATATTTTTTTGCCCTATGTTCTGCACTTTTGGCCATTTATTCTATATCCTGTCAATCCCATATAGATCTTTATATTTATGCTTCTCATCACAATATATTTGCACTGTGACTATTTTTGTTAAGGAATACACGTCTATAAAGAGATTTCTTATACAACGAAGAACGTAATTACCTCAAAGAAGGGATCTTCTGGGACCGGTTACTGCAATGCAACCTTTAACTTTGGAAAAATACGGCGGTCATGTTTTAGCTAAATATTACAATATTATTACAGTATTAATATCGAACACTGGAATTTTCGTCAATATCAAGTTTTTAAAGGAGACCAAAAATATCAGAAATCATGTTCTTTCATTTATAACTTATTCTCCAGATTCCTACCTAAAAGTCCGTGTCATACGATCATATATGTACACGTATTATTTACCTACCATACGATTGCATAGAGTTTCATTGTTTTGACTTTGACAGTTGTTTTTTAATAGTTTCTATATAAGCTTACTGTTATTCTACAGTTTACATGTTCATTTGTTTGATTATCATCAAAAAGTAGAATAGCAACAATACCGAACTCCAAGGAATATCCAAACGGAAAGTTCTTTATCAAATCAAAAGCTCCAACACATCAAACGAATTGAAAACAACTGTCATATTCCTGACTTCAGATATTTTTTTTTCTTTATTTTTTATCTGTTTAATCATTGATCAATTTTTAATTGGGTAAATATTATTTAGAAGAATATATCTCTAAAAATTCATATAAATGAAAACGAAAGTTCTTGTTAGAAATTGTCTTTTTATAACAATTGACATATAAGATTGCAAATACAAAATATCAAAAGATATCAGGTGATATATATTACAAGTTGTAGGTTTCAGTATCCGTTTATATAGGATCATTTATATTGCAACTAGCTGTGTTTATTTTCTAGATATAGTAACAAAGCTATATTTTGTGCAATGTCAATTTCATCATGGATCACTTTTTACACAACCAGGGGTTCATTAAGGAATGAAAAAAAGTTTGAAATTTGTGTTACAATTTAAATAGGTATCAATGTATAAATTTAAGTTGCAGTATAAAAACAATATTAGGTCATTGTCAGAAAAATATAGACTGTTTTGTATTCGGGACAAAATTGGGAAGGGCTCGGTAAAACCTCGCCTTTCTCCAGTTTCTCAGACTCATACAAAAAAGTTTATATTTTTCTGACATTGACATAATATTGTATAATTATTTATCAACAATCCTTTTTTAAACAATAATTCACTAAGACGCATTTGTGTACAAAAAATGTACCTACATGTACTTATACTGTTAAAATAGTAAGTTTAATAATGGAAAATTGCGATTTGATGCAATGATGAATAATAAAATAAAAACATATCTTATAACATGGATCTTTTTTTATATAAATTAGATCATTGTTCATCTACATCTGAGAGCCTCTGTAAATTACGATGATTTTATTGTCAGATTTCAATACTTTAGTTTCCATTAGCAGACAGGTGCGGAATGAAATCTTAATTGTGAGCACGGATATATGATTCTGCATTTCTTATTTCATTAACAATCATAGTTGACTAATTGGCGTATACGAATGACAAAACATGAATAAACAAATTTTACTGAATATGAGCTGCAACAAACAAAAATGACTTAAATACGATATTCCTTATTAAATGTTTACGTCAAGGATTTTCTCCAATACGATTGGCTTTTAGTATCGTTTAAAACGAACATACAATTTGATAAGATATAACACTGATGTATGCTGTTATATTTATCCAACTGTTTAGAATGAAGTGGGTATTTATTCTGGCATTATGTATTACATTATTTGGAGTTCATGTTTTGGCAGCAGTGACTTTAGCAAAAACAAGACTACTAGCGAAGAACAGATTTTATCGGTTGGCTCTTTTTCTGATTATTTCTCATGCCTGTTTAATGATTGAATATATTTGGATGGTCATAATAATGAATACGAATGAGTTAAGTATAGATGGCGGACATCAACATCATTGTCTAGTAATGGTACATCTCGGTCCTGCCGCAATCCTATGTTCCCTGCTTATGAATTTTTACATGTGCCTGCATCGGTTGAATGCTACATTTACAACACCAAAAAGAGTTTTGAAGGTTTTGACAAGCAATATTGCTATAGGACTAGGATTTATGTTTGTACACGTTTACGTCCTATTGCGGTGTGTGTTAGAGCTATTAGACGAGAGTGAACCAATGCCATGTGAACCACTGTATAACACACAGAAGAACTTTCTCCTTTTTGTAGATGTTCCTAATGCCATTTTCTTTTTCTTGATTGCATGCTGTTACATCGTTGTGATTTGGAGAATGAGAATGAGTCGACAATTGGTAAATGATTTTCAGAGCTTGAGTCACCAGCAAATTCAGCAGAAAAGAAAAGCATCATTACGAATGCGGTATAACACGATAACCCTAAGCTGTATCATCGTTGTGACAGCTTGCTCAATTTTACCCAGAACTAGCTATGGTCTCTACGTTAATTTCACTAATACAATTAATGGGGAAATCGTCCGAGCTACGAACAATTTGCTTTTGCTCAATCCTTTGGTAGACCCCTTAATATATCTTTTCAGAATCAAAGAGGTCCGCTGTCAATTTGTGACCAGATGTTTCCAATTTAACAGAACCTCACCTAGGACTCAACCAGCAACTGCTTCAACTAGTGCTGGTATGTCTAAAAACTTAGAACAACCAAAAACAGCATGGACGACTTCGGGAACTATACAACTAACCTAAAACAAAATTTATATTATACTTTGAGAGATAAAAGAACAATATGATTGGGTTAATTTGTATGGAATTACTGTAGAATCAATTTTGTGATAGATGTACGGTAGGTACAATAAACTTAACTCTTTTCTCTGACGTCAGTCTATTGTTCTAACATTATATTATTTTTGAAGAATCTATTGTCAACCGCAATAAGCTTATATTCATACTTTTTAATAGCACACTGTTTACCTATGAAAAACGCTCAACACATTCAGTGTGCAAACTTGCGAGCATTTTCTATAATAATCATAATAGTCGTCGATATGTGCATTATATCACTGGACTACGATTGCTGATATCCCAAATGTCTGTACCAAATCAAGAATATGACAGTTATTTTACATTCGTTTGATTTGTTTTAGCTTTTGCTTTTGCCTTTGATAAAGGTCTTTCCGTTTTGAATTTTCCTTGGAGTTCGGTATTTTGTTATTATACTTTTTCTAATAATAAAAACTCGTTTGATTGATAACTCTTTTCGGTACATTACTCAATACAAATAATATTTGTTTTTTTCTTTTTATTGTTGTTTTTGAACTTTTGAGTATTTTTTATGTGAGTTGGTTTTGTTAACCCATGGAATATAACGTTCAACATTGGAAATTTCTAATTCAAACGTTAATACATTACAGTCTAACACTAAACATAAGGCTGTATAACTATACAGCACAACCGAATTATAGAACAACAAAACTGTAACAACGAGAAGAAAAAAAAAATCTATAAATGCAGAGCCTAAATACATCAATTGTGTTCCTGTTGTCAAACTTGTATATGCTTTGCTGTTTAAATTAGATTTGTAGTGTGTTGAACTGGACCGTAAAACGATTGCGGCTATTGCACCATAGTTATCTTATGAAACCGTGAGTAAACATCCATTATACCAATGACACTTGACATTGGTTACGATTAAGGACGTTCGATTTTCTTTTCCATCGTAGTTAACGTTTACTTATGCTTTTGGTTTTAAAATATATGCTATCGATCATTTTTTTCTTTATTTGATCATAAGTTTTCTAAATAAATACATAGTATCATTATATTATTATCATTATATGTTTTATCATTATACATGTTATCATTATATGGAAATGAAATGTATAATACTCTTAGCAAACGATATAATGCTCAGAAAAAAAATACCATAGCAAAATTTTATTCCGGGTACAAGGTTTGAACTCCGTATGTTTAATATTTACGGTATGACTTTCGTAAAGCACTGACTTTGATTTAATCTTTATCTAATAAATCATTTAAATTTACATTTCACAATTCTACAAACAAACAAAAAATCCAATGTTCAAAAGGGTATCACATTTTATATTAAATGTCTTAAAAAGTAAAATATAAAAACAGCATCAATTTCATTCGTTTACACTTATTCTTTTTGAAATGATCAACATTTGCAACTTTTCAGTACACATGATACAATGAAATATAATGATTCATGGTTTACTTGTAAAATATAATAAGATCTATATTCTTAACATCATTTGTTATCATTTATCTCCTTTCAAAAATACAAAGTATTGCAACTGAAAGTATTAAATTTACAAAATATGTACATTTGTATTTACATCTGCATAATTACTTAGAAAAAACATTGTGTTTATCCTTGTTTAAACAAGGCATCAATTTCACATTTTTCTAGAAGTTAACATGAAAACTCATAACACATATTTATGAAAAACATGTAGACCATGACTGTTTAAAAATGGGTTAAACATGTCTTCGACTACAGAATTACAACTATTACAAATGTCTGAGTTATGAAGTCGTATTCATTTCAGTATAAAAATATACCATAAAATATATTGTTCTACAGCATACACAACCTATTTGTTCTGACGTTTTATATTGTAATATTAACTTTAATGTTTGATTTTGTGATAAATCAGAACACACATTTCATAGATTTAACTGATATAGATAAAATTACATATATGCGCAACCCAAGATTAGACTTCAGGAAAATAATCTTGGGTCCGTTTTAAAACAGTCTATAGAGCTGAGTACAAGGGGCCTCTATAATAGATACTTTTATAGTGTATATGTACGATCTTGTTGATATTGTTTGTTTTTTATTTTTGTTTTAATGTGGTGTCTCGTTCTATAAATGTATTGTGTTGACAATAAAGATTTGAACTGGATTGTTTTGTTATTATAATTTGCACTATTTTTGTGTCCATTGTCGTCATATAGCTCTTCAATTGTTTCGGTTCTTATACATCTTTAACTTTCAAATATTCGGCTTTAAGCGTTCCTGATGAAGGTAAATTCACAAAAGCGCGCCTGTCGCATGAAATCTATAACGTGTTGCTTTCATTTCTTTACAATAAACAATTGAACATTATTGCAGTTTACTTTGTTTCAATTGATATCACATTTTTCTAGTCATTAGGTATACACTCTTACAAAACGTGATAATGCTTTCTAAGTTCATATTAGTCTATATTATCAAGAACCTTCCATTCATTTCTTTTATAGCTGACTTTGCAGTATGGGTTTTATTTATTGCTGAAGGTCATACGGTGATCTATAGTTGTTAATTTCTATGGCATGTTGTCCCTTGTGGAGAGTTGTCCACTAATTGGCAATCATATCATATCTTCTTATTTTTATAATATATTGTAAATACCGTAATCATATTCAAACTGAAAACGAAAAAATCTGCCATTGTTGTCTATATATATTTGTTTACATTTCCCCAAAAAATGTGTTATTTCCAAACAAATATGTTTTCATTAATATGGAAACATACCTTGCCTATTATTTGTTCCATCACTATGGTAAATATCACAATAATATGTATATTGTTTACATTTGTTTCAAGTTGGTTACCCATTTTGTTTCTTGAAATGACATTTTCTCAGATATAATAGATACATATTTTTTTTGTATTTTTGTACATTCTACAGTTAAAACATGTATAATAAAATTACAGTTATGACTAACAAGTAGAATCATAATTATTGCAAATAAAATATATATGTTTTACGATGATTCATTATTAACATTTTTACCATTAGGAGAGGCTCCTACTCACAGTTTTAGATCATTCTCATAACAAACATATCTAGTTCTATTCCTTCTTTTCATTGGTGACGTTTGGAATGGTGTCTGAACAAGACCATCGTCTCCCCCAGATATATCCATTTCTACTTATCTGTCAGAACGTGAGGCACCAACAACCGATATCTTGTCTTTATCTTCGATTGCAGTTCATGTGACGAGACATTGAATCTACTCCAATAGAACAACAGTCTGAATTTGTATACATTCATGTTTGTGTTGATTTTCATGTACAATATAATGGTTTACAATGAGTTGTGTTCACATGAAATTGTTCATCAGAAGTACCTTGAATGTGTCTGTCTTTCTTCCCATCTTTACTGCATCTACCAAAATGTCTTCGTCTGACGCATTAGCATAAGAAACGTCACCATTTAATTCATAAACACCATTCACCACATTACCATCCTCGTCACAAGTGTTTTCATTTATGTCAGGAATAGTATCATTCTCATCATCATCAACATTCTTCTCAATAGCACCATCTGTATCGTCTTCAATAATCAACTGTTTATTATCCACTTGACTAACGTCTATGATATCAACAGTTTCATTATCAGTAGGAGTGTCTTTGTTATTTTACAGTACGGGTTAAATTTAGCATGCTTCACATTTTCAGTTACATTTTTCGATTTTCTTGTACGGTCATTATTTCGTTTCTTACAAATTTACTTTTATTTCCAATAACATCCACCATTGTGTTTATTAAATCTCTATCAGTGTTGTCAATGTTGCACTTACAGTCATTATAGGCTAACTTTCACCTTTCACAACTGCCTTGGTCTGTACTAAAAAGAATACCAAAATACCGAACCCCAAGGCAAATTCAATAGTTTGTCCATAAAACTGACAAAATCAAACGCTATCAATCAACGGAACAAGTGAAAACAACTGCTATATTTCTGACTTGGTACAGAATTTTTACGAAGAAAATGATGAGTTAACCCTGGTTTTATAGCTAGCTAAATCTCCCACTTGTATGACAGTTTTTAATAGTACCGTTATATAAATCGAAGGTTTAACATTATATACGGACAATATAAAGTAAGGACCAGTTTTGTTTTTCGCAGAAACATTTCACAGACAGACAGTGAAAAGTTTTACATGTTGCCGCTTTACATTCCTTCATCTTGTTTCCTAGTTCATCACACCCGTCACCACTTAATAATGGTAATTTCCTGTATTTGTGACTTTGTTTATCGCACATAACTTTTAAGAATGTATCTCCAGTACTATTTAGTTTTAAATTTCATACTCAATCGTAATGTTACAAGCGTAGCTGGATATTTTACATGCACATGCCTCGTACTACCAGACATAGGGTGGACTTGTCTAGAAACACTCGATTTAATCTGACAAATTCAGTGGTAAACTAAACAGTAAGATACAGAACCAGGACAACCACCAACGCCTGACTTTGTAATAATTGACTCTGTTACTTAAACAGTGTTCCTCACTACATCCTTCTATGTTTTTATTTACAATTTAATTCATATAATAAAAATTGAACTCGGTCAATATCCCTAATGCGCCTTAAATTGAGGAACACAAAAGTTGTGTGTAAACAAAAAATCTCTGTGTAGTGATATTGGACATGTTTCAATTTTTAACAAGTGACTGAGCTTAACCATGTGTGCTGATTAGGAGAGTAGAGGATCATAGAATAAATGTGTAAAAACTATAGAGTTATTAAATGTATGCAAAGAACAAAATTTTCAAGAACTTATTGTGTGAAAAAAGGGAATTTTTACCACGAGGAGCCGCATCACGAAAGGACTTTCGGGGTGTGCTAATATACGTCGTACTCCGAAAATTTAACCACATATGTGAAAATATCACAGCTTCAAAACGAGCCATTATACATATCAAAGTCTCCGATATGAGCAGAGGAATTGAGAAAAAGGCTACCATTACCGCCAACCTGAAATGAATTACGCATCTGTGCCAAACTAATGACCTTTTCTATGTCAGTTGGTCTCTGTTGGAGAGTAGCCTCATTGGTAATTATACCACATCTTCTTATATCTATGTTTGGTTCATTGTCTTTTACGAAAAGAAACTTACAAATTTGCCTCTTAAAGACTATGGGTAATCTTATTGTTCTTACACAAAAATGCAAATAAACGTTACGTCAGTGGTTGAATTTTCATTGTTTATATAAATAAGAAGATGTGGTATGAGTGCCAATGAGACAACTATCACAATTTGTGAAAAGTAAACAATTATAGGTCAAAGTACGGCCTTCAACACGGAGCCTAGGCTCACACCGAACAGCAAGCTATAAAGGGCCCAAAAAAGACTAGTGTAAAACAATTCAAACAGAAAAACCTACGTTAGTACGTTTTAAACCAATCACAATGTTTTGATATGCTTTTGGAAATATTTCCATTATGCATTAAATTGCCAACACACTGAACACAGTTTATGCATTTTTACAGTAGCGTGCTACTGAAATAATTTTTTATCGAATAAATATGAAAAATAATATAATATCATGTTAAATGTCATATGTACTGTAAATTTAGAAATTATTGCGTACCTTTATTATTGCGATTTTGTCATTTTAGACTAAAATGCGATTTTAATTTTTGCGATAATGAGACAAATCCTGTTTAATTCATATAAAAAATTTCAAAATGCGAGTTTAGATTATTGCGACTATAACCCTGTCGCATTTTTCGCAATAATAAAAACATCGCAATAATTTCTGAATTTCCAGTATCTGATTCTTACAAAACCATTTACAAGATCTAACAAAAACGGTCACATCTGCTGTTCTTTCTAAGAAATAGAAAATTATACTCTTAATAACAACACATGATATATTGATATTTTTATCTAATCAAATACTGATAAAAAATCGAAACCGTCATGAAATTGACCAATTAATTATACGTTCAACTGAGATACATGTATAACCAATGTATTATTTTAAAACAGATTATTTGTAAGGGTTTCTTTCGAATTTGATATGTTTAATAAATGGTCGCCTTTCAATTCAAATTACGAACAAACACATATTAGACAGGGTCTTGATGGGGACCCTTCATTTCTTTATTTCTTTGAATTTTTACGCCATTTTTCTCTATCATTTTTTTATTTTGACCCTAATTTTCTATTCTTTACATTTTAGCACCTTATTATTCTCAATTATTTATTTTTTTTGTCTATTTTCACAATTTTTTTTATATTTTTTGCCCTATGTTCTGCACTTTTTGCCATTTATTCTATATCCTGTTAACCCCATCTAGATCTTTATATTAATGCGTCTCATTACAATATATTTGCACTGTGACTATTCATCAAGATGTTGACCCTTGAGTATAGAAAATAAGTTAATTGTATGATTTTTTTGTTAAGTAATACACGTCTTTTAAGAGATTTCTAATACAACGGAGAACGTACTTACCTCAAGTAGGGACCTCATGGAACCGGTTACTGCAATGCAAGCTTTAACTTTGGAAAAATACGTCGCTCATGTTTTAGCTAAATATTACAAGAGTATTAAAATCGAATACTTGAATTTTCGTCAATATCAAGGCTTTTAAGGAGACCAAGAATAACAGAAATCATGTTCTTTTATTGATAACATATTCTCCAGATTCCTGCCTAAATGTTCCCTGTCATACGAGCACATATATACACGTATAACATACCTACCATAGATTGCATAGAGGTTCATTGTTTTGACTATGACCATTGGGTTTTTTTATATAGTTTCCATATAAGCTTACTGTTATTCTACATTTTTCATGTTCATTTGTTTGATTATCATCTAAAAGTAGAATAGCAACAATACCGAACTCCAAGGAATATCCAAACGGAAAGTCCTTTATCAAATCAAAAGCTCCAACACATCAAACGAATTGAAAACAACTGTCATATTCCTGTCTTTAGATGTTTTTTTCTTTCAATTTTATCTGTCTAATTATTGATCATTTTTTAATTGGGTAAATATTATTTCGAAGAATATATCTCTGAAAATTCATATAAATGAAAACGAAAGTTCTTGTTAGAAATTGTCTTTTTATAACAATTGACATATTAGGTTGCAAATACAAAATATATCGAAAGAGATCAGGTGATATATATAACAGGTTGTAGGTTTCAGTATCCGTTTATATAGGATCATTTATACTGCAACTAGATGTGTTTATTTCCTAGATATTGTAACAAAGCTATATTTTGTGCAATGTCAATTTCATCATGGATCACTTTTTATACAATCAGGGGTTCATTAAGGGATAAAAATAAATTGCAGTATAAAAACAATATTAGGTCAATGTCAGAAAAGTATAGACTTTTCTGTATTCGGGACAAAATTAGGAAGGGCTCGGTAAAACCTCGCCTTTCTCCAGTTTCTCAGACTCATACAAAAAAAGTTTATAGTATTCTGACTTTGATCTAATATTGTATAATTATTTACCAACAATCCTTTTTTAAACAATAATTCACTAAGACGCATTTGTGTAAATGTAATGTTAAAACAGTAAGTTTAATAATGGAAAATTGTGATTTGATGCAATGATGAATAATAAAATAAAAACATATCATATAACATGGATCTTTTTAAATAAATTATATCATTGTTCATTTGCATCTGAGAGCTTCTGTAAAGTACGACGATTATTTATGATTTTATTGTCAGATTTCAATATTTTATTTTCCATTAGCAGACAGGTGCGGATTGAAATCTTAATTGTGAGTATGGATGTATGATTCTGCATTCCTTATGTTATTTACTATCACAGTTGACTAATTGGCGTATACGTATGACAAAACATGAATATACAAATTTTACTGAATATGAGCTGCAACAAATAAAAAATGGCTTAAATACTATATTCCTTTTAAATGTTTATGTCAAGGATTTTCTTCAATACGATTGGCTTTTAGCATCGTATAAAACGAACATACAATTTGATAAGATATAACACTGATGTATGCTGTTACAACTTTATAATTATAAATTTATACAACTGTTTAGGATGAAGTTGGTATTTATTCTAGCATTATGTATAACATTGTTTGGAGTACATGTTTTGGCAGCAGTGACTTAAACAAAAACAAGACTATTAGCGAAGAACCGATTTTATCGGTTGGCTCTTTTTCTGATAATTTCTCATGCCTGTTTAATGATTGAATATTTTGATGGTCATAATAATGAATACGAATGAGGTAGGTATAGATGGCGGACATCAACATCATTGTTTAGTAATGGTACATCTCGGTTCTGCCTCAATCCTATGTTCCCTGCTGATGAATTTTTACATGTGCCTACATCGGTTTGAAGCTACATTTACAACATCAAAAAGAGTTTTGAAGGTTTTGACAAGCAATATTGCTTTAGGACTAGGATTTATATTTGTACACGTTTACGTCCGATTGCGTTGTGTGTTGGAGCTACTAGACGAGAGTGTACCAATGCCATGTGAACCACTATATAACAAACAGAAAAACTTTCTCCTTTTTGTAGATGTTCTAAATGCCATTTTTGTTTACTTGATTGCATTGTTGGGATATGGATAATGAGAATGAGTCGACAATTGATAAATGAAATTCAGAGCTTGAGTCAGCATCAAATTGAGCAGCAAAGAAAAGCATCATTACAAATGCGGTATAACATGATTACCCTTAGCTATATCATCGTTGTGACAGCTTGCTCAATTTTGCCCAGAACTATCTATGGTCTCTATGTTAATTTTACTTATACAATTAATGGGGAAATCGTCCGAGCTACGAACAATTTGTTTTTGTTAATTCCTTAGGTAGACCCCTTAATATATCTTTTCAGAATCAAAAGAGGTCCGCTGTCAATTTGTAAGCAGATATTTCCAATCTAACAGAACCACACCTACGACTCAACCAGCAACTGCTTCAACGTCTGCTGGTATGTCTAAAAACTTAGAACAACAAAAACAGCATGGACGACTTCGGGAACTATACAACTAACCTAAAACAAAATTAACATTATACTTTAAGAGATTAAAGAACAATATGATTGGGTTAATTTGTATGAAATTACTGTAAAATCAATTTTGCGTGTATCGGAGCGCAGCCTTCACAAATTGTTTGTTAAGGCCAAACCCAATATAAAAATGGTGCATACCTAAACGCTAGCCCCACTACTTATTCTGCACACCGACAACTTGAATAAAGGGTTAAACAATCTGTATTTTAACTAATTCTTATATATTTACAATTAAGGTTGATAAATAAAGATATTCTTAAAATTTATCATAACGTATTTTGTGTTTAACTTTAAAATTAAAATGAAAATATCAGAACCTCACAATATAAACATTCTATTGGTAAGTGCATTCGAACATCCTCCTTTATCGTAACCAACCACTATACGATCACAGTTATGGGCATGATGGTTAAACAATAAAATAAAATAAATATCATCCAAGACTAAAGCACAATGGATACTCTACGTTCAAAAAGTTGTTTGATTGTATAATAATTAATGATTGGCTGATACAAAATGTCAAACAGCGTTGATTGAATACATAATCTGAACAATTGCATTATCAACATAATCAACATATAAAAGATGTTTAACATTTAAAGTTGTATTTAACTTTTGAAAGCTTGTCAGATGCCATAATATAGATCTGAACAGTATGCAAACAATTAAAGAATAAAATAGGCAAAATATGAAATTATCTTTGTGTGATTCAATTTATGTATTGTCACAATGTAAAGCGACATTATTTTACAATAAATAAGTTCAGTTACATTGTTAAAGTTGTAGACAAAAAGACTAACGATAAGCACACCAACAATCTACAAACCACAACATATACACTAAAGACTAAGCAACGCGAATAACACCATGACACCGTGGGTAATCTCAGGTCCTCCTGAAGGGTTAGTTTTTCTTCAATTTTTTATGTTGAATATACCTTTGGTGTCTTATATCTATCTTTTTGAACATAAACAGAGCTACCACTTCAAAGAGGCCTATCTTAGGACAGCAAATTTATGAGGCAGACATTGTCGAGAAAAAAATATTAAAAAACAACAAAAATACATACAAAATGGAATCACCGCAAATTGAAACTGTACAAAACAACGAAAAACACCGTCGAAAGTTGTTATCGTTTTGTTAGTACAATAAGATGGATAACAATAGGAAAGTACAGAAGCAATGCAGTTTATAGAATATATATTTTGTAAACATCGTCCATCTGCGCTTTGATATCCACCTCATTAGTTAGTTATAACTCAATGAGTTCCTCAAACACGGATGAGTCAGTTTATAATTAAATCACCAACCACACATGTAAAATTGTGAAAGTCTTCTGAAATAAATCAGCAGTTTGATATAAATTGTAAAATAAATTCAGCATTCGAGGACATTAAAAAATGGATGCCTCTGCTAAAGAATAGTATGTAGCACTTCAATCAAAACAGCTCGCAGGTTGAATTATTAACGAGGTGAAGAGCATTTACAAACAGAAACATACCACAGTGTTATACCAAATATCGGAGGCAGTCAATATCATTTAGTATTATACTTTTTATCTAGGCAAATATGTACTATGTCGGGGTCTTTTTTTGCCGACCATACTGTGTGCGTTTTTCTCATTGTTGAAGACCGTACGGTTACCTATAATTCATTACATCCACTTCATTTTAACTTTGGTGGATAGTTCTCACATTAGCAATCAAACCACATCTCCTTATTTTTTAGCATGCCAATGTAGCTCATCATCTGTTAAAAGCAATTTGAGTGAAATAAAAGATGTTTTTTTCGATTTGTTCTATATATCATACGATTTTCAGTAACCATGGTAACTAAGGCAAATACGCGACATATTCATTTATTAAGTTACTTATACTTAGAACTTCGTACAGTTGCCATAGATACATTGGTTTGCTTAATTGGTGATTTCAAAACACCAAAAGAAAAAATAGGATCACAGCAAATTTGTATTTGCTAAATAACAAAATGAATAAATTCACTTCATATTCCAATATGCAATTAATGTATCTTAATGAAAAGTTTTACAAATAAAATGCATTACTGTACAAAATTTGTAATCTATTTATAAATTTCACTGTAGTTTTAATCATGATCAGAAAATGTAACCTTGCGGAAAGATTTTTGTATATACACAGCGCAATACAGTATACCACAGTAAATGATTTCAAAAGCCAATACAGTAGGCCACTTCACGGTTATTGAAGCCTTATTGAATAGGAGGCAGTTTTGTTAGGATATAGATGGAAAAAGTATGGGAAATCCTATGCACGTTTCCAAGCAATTGTTCTATATCAATGACATTTTCCCGTATTTTTCAAACCATTTTTACCTCTTTTTTGAAAATATGCCCCCTTTTTAACATGGCTGCAATAACCGTGAAAAGGCCTATTGCAAAACGGTTTCAATATTATAATAATGGTTTGCTATTTATTTGAAAAAAAAGATAGTTTTTGAAATTTTATAGAGTTGGTACGATTTAGATTAGATAAATTGTATAGACATTTGTTTGTTAAAATACGTGTGCTGCCCTCTAGATGACTTTTGGTTTAGTTTTGCTGTTGCGCGACTGTCTTGTTGATATATCCCCTAATGATCAATATTTGCTGCAATTATTATATACACATATAATTTTTCATATAATTTCCAAAAAACCTTGTACTTGAACTTTTCAACAAGACTTCCTACTGGAATATTTCAACGTGTTGTAGTTCTAAAAACAATAATCTTTGTCTGTTACAGTAGTTAATTAGTATGTTTTCTATTGATATTTTTAATCATGACTTCTCACTGTTATAATTAAACTTGTAGTGGTTCATGGTCAGTATTAATAAGCGGTTACAGTTAATAACACATATGTCCACTATGTACTGTATAATAAATGGCTAAAGCTTCAAGTGGCGAAAACTACCGAAATATGCAGCATAAAAAAGATGCTGAGTAATTTATATAAGAAACTATGACATTTAACGTGAATGTTCTTACATAATATTTTGACCTGGGAGGAAAAACATAAACTAATGAGATGCTGCGAAAGAACGGTTTTCTTTTTTCCAATGTTAAAACTATAAATAAGTAAAACGTTTTGAATATTTTTTACGTCTGTGTTTAATTTTTGTTTGGTGTCTGGCCGTTAATTGCATCGACGTATATACACTTCTTCCGTAATCAAATGTAAGATAACATAGTAAGACTTGGTGCTGAGCCATTTTAGAACAAGGAAAAGAAAGTCTAGATGGTGTCTGCATGCAGATGAAGTAAACGTAGGTAAAGCAGATACGATTTACATCAGCCCTTCGAAACCAAGATAAAAAATGTTCAGATATGAAAATGAATAGAACATGTAACAAAATGACTACTACTTGATGTACACTTCAGGTGGCTCACCTCCGGACACTTGTCCACATATTTTGTGCGTTTAAATCCAAATATGCAAAGAAAAAGGGAGTGACCATGCTCTTTTTCATCCCAAAGCTAAGATAAAAGTGCGCCTTTGACCCTATTTTCAAGCATTTCCAGCCATTCAACAATAAAGGCAACACCAATTTCCAAGATTGTAGAACTAAGTCAGTATAATTATTTTGTGAAAAATCATCAACATTCAAATTTCAAACTCGACATCAACTACTTATCCATTTGATAGTATGTCTAAAAACATTCAAAAAACTGTATGCACGAGGTCGGGAAGTATTCAATCATTCTTAAACTAAAATTATATTGGATACTTAAATACTTTTAATAATCTCAAAACTGTAGAACAGTACAATCTAAAATAAAATACCTTTTTAATTGAATAGGATATTTTGAGTGGAATTGATGTAATAATTGATATCCTTACGGTAGGTTAACATAAATTTCTTCGAATTATAAAGCCTGTCGCTAGAAGTAAATAAAGTTATCTTTAAGAACTGTTCATATTTAATGAGTTAATGTACTAATCATATACATGATATATATAAGGTCAACATTGTGTACGACAGACGCGCGTTTCGTCTACAAATGACTAACAAAAGACGCTCGAAAAAGAAAATTGTAATACAAAAGACAAATAAAGTACGATTTGAAGAGCACTAAGGACCTAACATTCCGAAAGGTTTTGTCAAATACACGGTTACAGAGATTTATACTTAAGGCAGAAAATCCTGCAAGTTTCGAAAAATTCAAATTTCATAAACAGTAATCAACAACAATTTTGGCAATTCTATTTTTCTTTTTCAACAATAAAATTACGTCAAAAGGACGAAAATCAAATTCAAGCGGCATTTGGAAAGCTAAAGGAGAGTGGTTTTACAATATTTATATCTCTGAAATAGATCCGTCTCTTTACCATTTTTAATTTTTAAACAGAGACTATCAAAATAATTTTAACAATATTGAACTCAAATTTCGTAGGAATATGAATTATACATATCACCGACTTTGTACTATTATGATCAACCTGATGGCTGCACCGGTGGAGCAGGGTCTTTTCATCTCAAAGAATCAAATGATATCACACCCAGTTTTATGATGGGGTTGTGATGATTTGTCTTTATTTTCTTTGAATTGTTGTGTTTTGTATACTGATGTTTGTCTTTTTATCGTTTTTAGTTTTTTTACCATTTACCATATAGTTTTTAGTTTGTCTTCGACTTACATGAATGAGTTTGAAATATCTCTTTGATATTGACTTCCTCTTTTTCAAGATATACCAAAGGGCCATCATTTCAATGGACTCGGAATATGCAGCTGGATTAGGCAGAAGTAAACAAACCAATAAAAAACTACAATACATTAGAAATATTATCACTGAAAAAATACAAACGTCAACATAGCATAAATAACTTATGCGTTACCGTTTTAGCAATCAGCCTTCAATTTGTCATCGATCTCTCAGTAAAGTTCACGTACTGGTAACGTAAATCCATAAAAACTTATAGTATTAATCATTGACTGGTTAGATTGATCGGACGGGTTGGTCCTTCTTGACGGATTGAACTCTGTTAAATCACCAAATCGTATTCCTAAGTTGCAAATGTAGCATAACTTTTAATCTTGTTAGAATGTTTCGGATTATCCTAAATGTAAAGACGATTTTGATAAACAAGATGTGTGCCACTAAATAAATCGCTAAATTATTCTAAACAGCCCTCTAGAAAAGTACCGTAGAATTGAGAATAAATATCATT
Source organism: Mytilus californianus (assembly GCF_021869535.1). Lineage (NCBI taxonomy): Eukaryota > Metazoa > Mollusca > Bivalvia > Mytilida > Mytilidae > Mytilus > Mytilus californianus. The sequence goes on from NW_026262604.1 coordinate 46,678,581, forward strand.
TTAAGGAAAACGAATTGACTATAGTATTGCTAATTCAAAAACAAAGTCCGAAAAAACAAATCACAATCATGTATAAGAAAACCTTTTAAACAGTTTATTAACATCAATTTCAAAAACTAAAATTGTCAGCACTAGTTACCTCCCTCCTAATAAGGCCGATTATCGTTTATAATATATATATTGAACACCGGTATACTACTGTTGCCTTTATTGATAAGGAGGTAAAGCTATGAAAGCCTATCGTGTAAAGATAAAAGGTGAGATTGCTTATCTTTATCTCCTACTACTATCAAAAAGGCGGAAGATACCAGCTGGGCATCAACAACTCTTAGATTAAAGAAATATTGACATAACAATGAAACAAAATCAAAACAATATAAACTTTATGCACCAATCTACAGTGGAAGTTATAACGTTAATGTGTGTATCTTATAACTTTTTTTTAAATAAGAAATTAATTTAATGCGTTAGGCAATCAACATTATGAAATGTCATTCCAATGGTTATGTTGGTTACATTGCAATATATCTTGCTATAGGCTATATGTTTATCTGAGTGCATATTACACGTTTTTAGCTATCGTATGTTTCATTAAAACGAACATGTCTCACAACAGCACACACAAACTTATATTAGTGTTGTTTTATAAGATGGACCAAAAAGAAACTTGATAATTCATGACATTTGTTCCAGTTGCATGAATTATAAATCTTCAATGTTCATGTTTGTGTAAATTATTTCTTATTACGTCAGGCATCTGTTACTGAAACAGTTCGGACGAATCAACTTACTTTTTTTTAAATGACGTTTACTATATCTTTGCATTTTAAAATCATTGAGCTATGATGCTGATATTTTGTATGTAACTACGTAACAATCAATTTTGCTTCCTGTATACATTTCAATTCAGTGAACACAGTTTGACTTTCACATAATATGCTGTTCTACGTTTTGTATATGTTTGGAACTTTTTGTGTTCCTTTGTTATTTTTAAACCATATTCGGTTTAAAAAGAAATGATATTGAATTTGATATGCTAAAATGGTTACTAAGATATATGAATCTGACGTTAATCATTGTGATCACATCTTTTGAATTTCAAAAACTCAGCCTTGCTTTCGCGAGGACGAAATAATTTTTAAAAAAGGTCAGCCGGCCAGAGATAAAAAAATAATGACCCCGCTTTTTGTTGTCCACGAATATAGTTCCTTGTGCATACCGTTATGGGTGTGTTTTGGCTAAATTAATGACATTCACAGCTGGGATAATGTGAGACTTGTACTGTACATTACACATACCAAACATTTTGCAAATTTACAGGTTATATTTTTTTTAATGTGACAAAACGTTATAAAGAAATGATATGGACATTAATTGTGGTATATTGCCAGCTCTGCCTTTGCGAGAACTTAAGAGTGTTTCGCTATCGTTTGTAAAGGTTTTATTTAGTTATTGTTGTTAGTTTGGCTTTAAAAAGAAAATGTGTAATGCATACATACGAGGGGAACGAATAAAAATAAGTTTGAATGCGTCGGATTTGAGTATCGAGTCGACCTGGAGGAATGGTTGGTAATTCAAACTACAACTATCAAAATGGATAGGGTACTTCACAACTAGCATGTGTTTGATTAAAACTAATATTTCTCATACCAATCTCCACCTACTAATGTGATTGCTGTTTTGAAAAATTGTTCTAACAGGTGACTTGATTTTAAATGAGAATTAATATCGTTATTTATTCTAGTCACATGTTTTAGAAATCTTCATTTCCCATTTCTGTGTCATTTTTTATCCTTTAGGGCAACAGTTGAACAAATCATTCCATTTAGCTATAAAGCTGATATTTTGTTTATAAATACGTTTATGTAATGAGCAATTAAGTTTCCTGTATAAATTTCCAATTTTTGTATCTTTTTTGGTTGTATTAAATCATATTTTGGTTCGTTTGCTATTTTCTCTATTCGGTTCCAAAAGAAATCTATATTTTAACTGCTCATAATAAATTAATTTAGATTAAACATTATAATCAGATATCTTTAGCTTTAAAAACACAAACCATCCTAACCCAGCGGTTTATTGAGTTATTGTTGGTTTCTTAACTTCAAAAATACAAAAAGATATGCATACATAGGTCGTTAACGAAATTAAAAAAATATGATTAGGTAGGATTTGACCTGCAGAATGGGTTGGTAATTAAAACTGCAACTGGCAAAAATGATTCGGTGCTAACATTTTGTCCTACAGCAGACCATGCAACTACGGACCTTTCTAAGCATTATTACTAAGGCTCTGTGTCGTATATGTATTATTATGATTGTGAATATCTATTATTTTTTTACAGTAGTAATCTATACGTTCCTTTCAATGTATTGTTCAATTTTGGTTAACAGACACTATAATTTTAACAGTGTTATTTAAATCATTACTCACCCTTCCGTTTTGCAACACTTTCATAAGTAGGGGTCATACCTTTAGGGCTCATATCTTTGTAGAAAATCCTCCAATTCAACTGAAATTAACAGCATTCCTGTTTCAAAGGATTTTAAATAACCATAGAAGAACACTTAATTATTATGGTAAACATAATGGGGTACAAAAGTGCCACCTCCAATTCTTTTAAATTTTTTCCCAAGGAAAATGTTAGTTTCCGCTCATATGTAAAGCAAGTACATTTACAAATTCGTCAATTTTGTTCGTTCAAATATAAGTGATGCTTAAGAATATGTACTAACGGGTGAGTTTATTTTAAATGATAAGTTATATTGTTATTTATGCAGTACCATGTATAATAAATCTTCATTTTCCCCGTTTCTTTTCATTTAAAGAAAGCAGTCACAGAAACAGTTCGGAATAATCTATGTATCATATGATTATAATAATTACTGTCTATGTTGCTTGTATATTTCATTCAAGATATATTGAGCTATAAGGCTTATATATTTCATCCAACTATGTTAAGTTACTTATTTTGTGAATTGTTGCAGGGTAATTAATATGCCCTTTACACGGGTACACTAACTGCATTATTCTATCTCTATTTATATTTATTGAGTATATTCCATCCCACATATTTTTTAGTGTGAGTGTGCAGGTCAAGGGGGGTTCATTATATATCGGTTTGTTTGTTCTGACTTCTTTGAATTTACTTTTCTACACATATTTTTTTGTATTTTGAATGCTTAAATAAATATAAATCTGATGTTTTATCATTGTCTCCGGAACACTGTAGAATGAAAAACTAGTGAATCAGAAAAGTTGTTAATTTTTACTTACAAGAGGTTTCTTTGGATTTATTCATCGTTGTTTGATTATCGTCAAATTGCATTACATGTATGTTTAGGACGAAATGAATTATTGATTGATTGATATTGTGCTATTTCGTTGCGGTCAGTTATTTTGGGTTGAAGAAGCCGGAGTGCCTGGAGAAAACCACCGACTTTCGGTAGGAAACTGACAATCCTAGATAACTAAGAGTCAAACGCACCTGCCACGTGCGGGATTTAAACTCACATCCATAGTGTTGACAGGCTAATGATCCAGTAGTCAAATTACAAATATTAGTTATAAGAATAGATGATTTGATATATTAGTCAATCGGCATACAAGGCGGTAAGATTCTACTGAAATACGAGAGTGATTTGATTAGAGACATAATTGTTTCCATGTAACCAACTATAAACAGACCCTCAGAGTTATTGCAAGTATTATGTTATCTTTGAAAGTACGGTTTTTTTTTATCAGTGGGCTCTGTAAATGTTTAACAAGATACTATGGCGGTTTTTTTTTAAAATCCAATGGTTGCAAATGACATCATTTTTTTTTTTCTAAATTTTAATTGTTTTTTTTTTAACCAGGTAATTGCGAACGGACAAGCGATATAAGAATGAGAACAGAACCATTCTTCAATTTCACACGACTGTTAATTGTAATATTAAATTCAGTTTAATGAAAATTTACACTAGATGCATTTAGATTGACCAACCTTAATATCTTGAATTGTATTTCGTAGTTTTAGAAAGCTTGGACTTAAATATGAAATTTTAAAATCTTCGTTTTGAATTGTTATATCGATTGTTTTTATACAGATTGTTTCAGGTATTATTAGGATGTGGACGCTCATCTCCATAGTACATACGCCATCCATGTTCAGTACAAACACATTAAGCAATATATCAGATAGCAGGATTCTCCAAAGGACAGATAAAAGGGGAGAGAATTTCAAACTTGAGGGTTCTTTAACGTGCATACAGCGTGTCCTGTTCCCTATACAAGACAAGTCTTTGGATTTAATACACATAAAGGACAAGGACACATTTACAATATACCCAAATGGTCATTTTATGCAAAATTGATCGGCCGTGATGCAAAGTGCAATTATGACTTCAACTTAAAAATGAAGGTTCTTTAATAGGTAGTGAGTGTATTAATCACCAATTTTAACCGGAAAGCTGCGTATTAGTGCACCACACAACCAAACATACACTTTGATCTAAGTAGGATAATGTTTTGAATATAAAAGTTTGAATGTTACCCAGGAACATATTTATCAACTTTTGTTTCAGTTTATTAATGAAATGATCTTCAATGTGAAGCCAGGAAGCCAATGCATCCACGTATGTTTACACAAAAGTATCAACTCTTAGGATACATACAAGCGAAACATTTCTAAAAGCTTGGGTTCATTTTATTTTAGGGTTATCAAGACAACGAAAAAAATAGAAAAGTCACTGGCTAGCTCAAAGAGAAGCGAACAATACCACAGGGACATTCATACAAAAAAAGTGGGACATATACTGACAACGACATGACAAAATGAAAGAAAAAAAAAGACCATACGATAAACAACAGTACACAAAACAAAACATTATAAAAAAACTAAAGACAGAGCAACAAAAACCCCACCAACAACCGGTCTTGATCTCAGATGCTCCGGAAGGGTAATCAGAGACTGTTCCACTTGTTGTCTTGCTCATGTAAATACAAACCCGTTGATAAGTCTAATTCGGTAGACGTGATGGCGACCGTAACATTTACGTAGGGTGATTTCAACTAACCACTTGGAACCCTTGTTTTAGAAGTGAGCAGCAAACTTCTATCAAGGAAATAATGATAGGAAATACAAGCCCTGGCGTATAGTTTCAATTGGGAGATATATTCTCTATTAATTTTGATATACACAAGTCCGCTCTATCCGAATAATTGAGATATTCAGGAATAATAAATTGCTAGAAAACGACCATTTAACTAAAGTAGAAAAGTAGAAAAGGGGGAAGGGAGTGGGTGGTGGTTTATGGTTTCTGAAAATTTAAGTTGGCCCCATTATTTCTTTTACAGAAATGAACCGTATGTCATGTAATCTCATGGATTTTTAAACATTCAGAAATTTCTGTCTGAGCAATTGATACTGATAACGTGGTGCCTCCAAAGCTTTTTTCTTTTCATTGATGTAACAATATTATCCTCTGAGTGTCTGGTATAAGTAACAACATATTTAAAAGACATGTTCAATAATTTCAATTACTGTAAAAATAAATGATGATCAATTAAATCAAAACTGATCATGTTATACATTGTTTTAACCTTTTGTTATATAATTTCTTTCTAGGTTTGAATATTATAAATATTTTGCCCAACATTTGCGGTGTGGTTTGCAAATATATTATTTGTTTGTTTTTTTGTTTTTTGTTGTTTTTGTACTTATAATTGAATACATTAGATTTGTTGAAAAATATTTTTAACATTAATGATGTTACATGTAATAAAATAGAAATATAATACAAATAAATAACTTCACTGACTACATGTGAATCAATTGGTAAAGAATTGTTATTTTTATGTGTAGTTAAAATTTAACACAAATGAAGTAATCACCCTTTAATCTGGGCATTTTTAAAATATCTAATTATTTAAACAATTCATCATGTTCAATTCATTTAAAGTTAAAATGTCAATCAAATAGCAAAAAAAATAGAAATAAGAATTCAAGCAAAATAATAACAAATTCCTTCATAAAAGTTAAAATGCCAAAAAAATACAAATTTTAAATACCACAGCGTACATTAAATCCATTGAGATAAAACATTTAAAAGATCTGCAAGACCCTCATGGGTAGTCAAGGTCGTTAAAAACCAACCTCGTCGTCGTGAAGTTGTTCTTCTACCTACTAAAGACAACTTAAGGGTAGATAGCCAAACTCTCCAATTTATCGGTAGGCAGTGGTGTCCTCTACGGTGGAATGCATTTCCATAACAGGAGAGTTACCTGTAATGATGTATCTATACGCCTAAACACTGGTACGTATTCTTATGGACTTGGCATGGCCCTGACGAATAAATTTGGAATGTAAATAGACACTTTTCTCTCTTCTCTTAGATTGTATCTTTTTACTTCTCTTAGTTAGTCTTTTCTTAATTCTTTTACCTTCTCTTTTTTTTTGCCTTCTCGTTCGCTCCCGCTCTCTTTTTTCATTTCTTCTGTCCTTTTCATCACCCCTCTCTTTCCCTTGTCTTACAATCACCATGTGAGCGATTAAGTGTCTGGGTAAACGAAAGTCTGAATGGGTGAACAAGAGACTGCATGCGTAAACTAGAGACTGTTTACATAAATCATAGAGACAGTGGGTGACTGAATAAATGAATGAAAGAGTGGGTGATTGATGGGTGAGAAAGATCGTGTTGGTGAATGAGATAGATCGTATGGGTGAACGAGAGACTGTTGGTAAACAAGGGTGATCAAGAGATAGAGTTGGCCAACGAGTGGTGAAGCAGCGTGAGTTCTTGAGGGATGAACAGAGCGAAATAATGAGAGACAAATGTGAGAACAAGTGAGCAAGAGGGAATGAGAGTCAGGGAGAATTTGTGGGCGAGTCTGAGGGAATGAGTGACATAATGATGGTAGAATGAGTAAGTGAAAGAACGTCAGAGGAGTGAAAGATACAAGATGATATCAATTTTAAATATATCGATATCATGGTACGCTTTTTCTTTTTCTTTAGTCTTCGTGGATTATGGGTCCCTGTATAAGTGTCTTTTTAGAAATCGCCATTCGGCTTCTGCCAGAAATTATTGCCCATTAATGACTATTTTCAATAATTTTTAAAAGTAGAAATAAAAATAAAATTGTAAAAGACAAACATAATAAACAGACTACATCTGACCGAGATCGTCTTTTGACTCTGTGGGAGTTGTAGTTGCCCTTACATGATATTTGTTACGTGCGTTTGTTTTTGTAGCTTAAGCCTTGCAAAATATGGTATTTAAAAAGAACCAGCAATGATCAAGTAGAAAAGTTCTACAAATAAGTCAACATGACCGAAATAGTCAGTCGACTCCTTATAAAACTCATTTTTACTTTTTGAGTGAAAAAAACTGTACTATAAAATAATAAATGTATATGATTGATTGGTGGTTGCTTAATTTCCAGTGGCAAATATTACATACATGTTCGGAACGGTTAATATTTATGAACTTATGAAAAGATGTGCCAGTGCGCAGGCCATCTTTTTTTGAAATAACTTTCTTTTTTTACGCTTAAGACTTAACCTAAGAAGGAAAATTATATTGACCTTTTGAGAAAACGAACACTCCTCCCCCTAAATTTCAAATTACTATAACAGAGCAATAATTCCTGAGGATGTTGTAGCCTTAGTATAATTATAATTACTTATTTTCAAAACTTTCAAGAAAAAGCCAATAACAAAACGTGTGTTATTGAGCAGATTATATATTAGTAGGCCGGCACGATTGCTTTTTAATGTTTATTTTGTCTGCACGTAAAATGAAATGAAACTACTTCTTTTCTGTTTTTTTCGATATAAAAATATTTTTGTTTATATGACGTTTATTTTTGTTTGTTAGGAACGGTGTTTTAAAAACACTGTCAATAAAACAATAATGTAGTCAAATTTAAAAATGAAACATTAAAAGTTCACAAACTGCGGTAAGTGACCATCGCTGGTAAACTTTCATTACAATACAAGACTGGATGTCTGTAATAAAAAAAATATACATATACTGGTCATTAAAGGTGAAAACACTGCTTTTTTATTCATTTTCAAGTGAACAACCTTAACATCAATGCAATATTTGCAAATCTGAATTTGCAATAAAATCATACACCTTATGAATTGCGTACGTCCGAAGTGCGTTTCTTAATCTACGCTCAAAAACGCCCCAACATTAACATTTAAAAACCATTTCAAGAATTGTATGCTATAAATCATGCCAATACCGAATCACTGACTACTTATCAAATGATACACTTAAGGGTCAACCAGTGCCAATAAAGAAAAATAACATTCTCGAAAGTGTGTTAAACTAAAACATAAAAATGGGTAAACAATGTCATTTAAGAGGAACAACTCCTACTAGTTGAAAGATGATTTTTCCTCAGGTGTGCTATTATACAATCGTCTCAGGATAAAAGGAGGATTTAGCGCTTATAAACATGTTAAAACATTTAGTATGCGTCTGTTCTAGTCAGAATCCTGTAATTCAATGATTGATATTGTTTTGTTTGTTTATTAGAATTTATATAAATGTTGTCATGCATTTTATTTTTCTTTATTGCACATTTGCTGTAGTAATTTTACTAAGTTAACAGTTTTATTGTATAAATTTACTACATGTATAATGTTAAGGAAATAATAAGTTTTTAATATATCACCTTATTCTTTATGTAAGTATTTTAAGTAATCTGAAAATAATATCCTGTGATAAATAGAAGAAAAAACACAATACATACGTAATAAGAACGATAACTCTTATTATATCTACATGAATCATTTCAAACGAGAATTAACAAAGCAAAGCAAAAAAAGTTAACTTCAGTGTGACGTAAACGATAGTTAATGAAATATATTTTAATACACAATTATAAAGTGTATATACAAACATTGATCAAAATTTATTATAACAAATGAGCAGTACCCCCTTGTGTCAACTATTATTAAAAATACTGTTGTATTTAGAAATAACCGTTAGCTAACCGATAACTCATTAAAATCACCAATAAAAAACAAAGTATTTTAAAAATATCAGTACGTAAAGTAAAAACATGTACACACAGAACACATATTAACATGCATTAAATGCAGGACTGAGCAGTGTTCCTTTACATACAACAAACGTGATCTCTCTTTTTACAATTAGGCTAACCTGTTTATACTCTCAATTTCATTGAAATGTTCTTTTTCGGGAATTTTGCGACATGCTTCCTTTGAACTGGTATAAGCTGTTCATCCACACCTCAGAAACCTAGTCTACTAATTTGCAGGAATATTGTTAGGAATAACAATTATGTATAAATAAAAAATATGTTTTGAAATGATCAAACATTTATACTATCATTCCCACTAAAACATTTTTTTTTTGTATGATTCGAAGGAGCACACACAAGTTGTAATCAATTCCATTTCCTCTAAAATATTTAAAACCAGTTTGATCATTCAAATTGAAGTAGCACATTATTATTTCCCTAGGAAATATTACTAGATAACGATGAAGTATCTAAAAAAATTGAAAATAACAGTTTTTTGCATCTCACTCATTTTTCTGCGTAAAACACGACAAACGATGGTGTAAATGGTCGTTCTTTCAATACGTTTAATGAGCAAACATTTAATGATAATACATCATACAATAGACGTGTTACGAAATGGTATATACTCGACGCTCAGGTTGACAAATTAGACTTTAAATGCGGGTATTGTATCAAAACACAAAAGTGATAAAAAAGCATGTACCTGTGTATCAATTACATATTGTGTTTAAACTGCATAGTAACGAAGTCCGCGTTTATTTATTTCTTATAACAAACGTCCCTTTGAAAACCTTTCCAACCCTTAAAAAATTAAAGCAACTTGCTATTTTTAATTTTTTCGAACTCAATAGTGACAGACATTTAATTAAAGGTGTGTTTACACGTGGTCTGAACTGTGGCATGGGCTGTACTAAATGCAGAACCCACTTATCATACACTATGAATTTCATGAAGGGTGGGTGGACGTGCAGGCGAGCAGGAGAAGAGGATTCCCATTTTGAGTATTAAACTCCTAACCTCTGGAGTCTCACTAGCCCTTATTAGACGTTGGAAATGATTTTATAGATAATAATTAGTTAATCCCTACTCAGGAAAATTTTAATTTCCTTTTTTTTATGTAAAATGTAACTAGTTCGACCCAACGAAATAAATCAGATGATGTTTGGAAAAAGACATCTTATTCATAATCCTGCAAAGTTTCAAAACAGTTCCGCATTATAATTTCTGAGATCTGAAATTGTCTTACACTTTTGACCTGCATTACTAACAGTCCGAAAAGTATTCGCTGTCATATACACTCTAATGCATGTTTTACTTTCTTTATTTCTTTAACTGTAACTAAGTCTTTACAGAAACAAAAACAAAAAAGTTAAACTGAAATTGTAAATGTTCTTTTAAGGGTTTTATGTAAAATGTGACTCGCTTTTCGCCGGTTGCACATCCTTGACAACTACGTGGAAGGGTGGCATAAATGGCCGACACGTAAGCGGTAACAGACAGCAATTTTCGAGCCATTTTTAGACCAGAAATGGAGCCTCGGGCACAATTGTTATCCAAATACCGGCCTAGCATACCTAAGCAGGAATCATATCAGATTTACAAGCAGTAGCTTCCTAGGACAACAAGATGATGCTCAACAGTTTAATTAACTGCCTTCAATTGGCCAGGTATGACATTAGATTCCTTCGGGATTTTGTCATTTTAGGTAAAATAAAAATACCGCATGTCGTTATTCTCTATTTGCGCAATAAACTCTAGCTATGTGTAGAAAACCGGTAGAAAGAATAAAATGTATAAAATAAACTTGCAATTGTCGTTCGTGGAACACGCTATAAGACGCTTGAACACTTTCAAAGCCAGTGGAAGCCTATGGAGACATAAAAAAAATCAACCAGACTGTAGAGCTAAGTGCGGGTTTTGCAGAGATTGATTGAATGTTGTTTGTTTTTCTTCCAGTGACAAATATTTCATGCATTTTCAGGTCGAGGTTCCGTAGTGGGGATTGATATCGTAATTAATAAAGTAAAAATTCAAACTGGCTTATTATTTTGATTTTGTTCAAATCTAGAAGTGCATACTAGAAAAACCATTGTCCCTCTTCCCCTGCAAACACGTACACCTTTCCTATCCTATAATCACAAGCAATAAAATCAGAAAATTATTATTCTAAATTTGTATAATTTTTAATGAACTCAGAAGAGTGTAGGATGCCTAATTAACATCACTCAAAATTGAATTTTACCTGTTTCAATCGGTATTCAATGTTTTGTCACAGTCCCCACATTTAATGTCTAATTTGTCAATCTCAGCGTCGAGTATATACCTTTTCAAAACACGTCTAGTAGCAAATAAAAAATATTACAATGACAACAGAATATACATACAGTGAATAAAGGTGAATAATTACAAGATAATAATCATTCCAATAAACTTTCTATATATTTAATTATACTTTTTAATTACAAAAATCGTTATATCTAGTTAATTTTCACATGTATATCATAGTGATCAATCTGTATTTAGATATCAAACTTCTAAAAGAGTTGTCAATTTGATGCATAGGTATGATACAAAGTTAAACAATGATTGTCAACATAAAACATCTTACAGAAACTACACATAACATCAACAGACAATAACTAAAAGCACCTTGCGAAATTCTTTAATTTTTCTTTCAGATATATTGATGATGTCCTATCACTGAATAGCCAATATTTTAGTCAGTACTTATACATGTATCTCATATATCCCAGTGAACTTGAAGTTAAGGATGCTACTGATATTAGATGGACTGCTTCGTACCTTGATTTTTTTCTCAATATCAACACAGATGGACGACTTCACACTAAAGTCTATAACAAACGGGACGATTTCAGCTTCCCAATTATCAATGTCCCATTTCTCAGCAGTGACATACCCTCTTCCCAATCGTATGGCGTTTACATATCTCAGTTGATACGCTATGCTTACATAGAAACTACTCTAACAGAGTTATGAGGAGAACAGATTACAAATGACACACTGAAATTTTTATGGAGACCATCACGAATTGGTTGATCTATACGATGTTTCTGCGTCTAAACTAAATAATGACATGTTTACCACGTCTTGTATTGTGGTTTACCATCAACGTCGTCTAATCTGCTAAGTACCGAACATGAGCTATCCCCGAATATGACTGTTTGGCCGAGTGTAAATTCGCATTGGTATTAGACGTGTATCGGTATTTATAGATCTAACATTTATGTATTTAGTTACGATTTGTCTTTTGTAAGTCTGGTTCGATATTGTGTTATGTTTAATCGTTTGTGGTTTGAATTGTATTTTTATAATCTGTATGTATGTATGTAAAAGTTAAAATGATTAATCAGCTAGTTCATCTATATGGTTTTTAGTTTAAAGCAACTTTATGCATTGGATTTTTTTTTGTTATTACAGTTTTCATTTAGAAGAAAAACAAAAATGGTTAGAACATACAAATAATTACACCATTACTAACAGGATTCTATAATAATATTCTTGTAATGGTTATACAAATACTTGAAAAAACACCATTACAAACTTAATACCAATATTATATTCTATTGTTTAGGACATTACCTGTGACGGCACTTTTTTTGGCGTTGATACGTTCGTGTGCCACACAGTTCATAATTTATTGAGGGGTTCTGCGTGTGGAAGATGTTCGCTGTTATTCTTTGGTTTACATGATTTAGTGCACTTTTATATTACTCATTTATGTATTTCTCTGTCCTGAGTGTTTTTTCGTTTATTTGTTTTGTATTCCTATCACGTAATGTTGTCATTTTAGCGGTATTTTTAACATTGCCATATAAACGGGATGTTTGGATTGCCATAAAACCAGGTTCAACCCACCATTTTTTCTTAAACTATCCTGTTCCAAGTCATGAACATGGCAGTTGTTATCAAATAGTCAGTTCCTATGTATGTTGGCGTTTGTTTTTGTAGCAGTGCAGTGTTTCTGTTATTTCTTTGTTATCTTCTGGTAGTTGATGTCTTTCCTTCGGTTTTGTTTTCGCTTACTAGATTAATGACTATTGGACAGCGGTATACTACTGTTGCCTTTATCTTTAATAACAGCACAGACATATACAACATAGAACACAATTCTTATCATGTACATTGTCTATGGATCAGTATCTTGGTTTGTGAAAATTAAAGTGCTGTGTTAAATGTAATATAAATAGAACTAATAAGATTATCAATCAGGCAATGTATCAAAACTAAATTCCAAATTGCCTGCACTCTAAATCTACTAGACACACAGATAGCATAAAGTAAGGCATATGACCCCAATATTGACCAGTCAAAAAGCTTTTCCCTCCAAAAATGAGATCAGAAGAAAGAGGTTCACTAAAGGGAAAATAAATTCATTCTAGAACAACAGTACTAGAAATAGAAACAAGAAGAAGCTAACATCTTAACGCTACAATAATGTTAAAAAAATTTTTTTTGAAAATAGTAAGTATAGTGATAGCATATTTAACTAGTCAATTAAATATGACACTGACAGTTAAACATTTGCAAGACAAGAATGTAGAAATACGAAGACAGGTGTTATATGACCAATTACTACACCTCGGATAAATACGTGACGTTATGATTGGTTTAACGCCGTCCCATAGCGACCTCCTGTGTATCTGAATGAAGTACATATATTTCATATAGGGTTTATGACGTCAAGTCTAAAATTAATGATGATGTCATCTATAAATGGTATTTTATTCAATAGTCAAGTATCACACAAATTTTGCAGGAAAAGTATAACAAATTCGTGGTACGGTTAATTTCTGCTTATTATCTTTAGGTCCCTTTATAAGTTATGGTTTGCAACAAACCCTTTACGGATCCATAGATATTAGATAAAGCCATTTTACAGGTTGGAACAAACCCTCTCTATGGTGTTTAAACCTGAATAGAGGGATTATCCTTCTATAAAGGTATACAATTATCACTCTATAGAGGGATATATTTGTTTAGACTGGATTTAATGCAGAACATGGCAAATGCGCATTTTCTACTTATGATGGCAGTAACCTGCAACATTTGATGCACCAATTGAGGTACTTAATTTAACATGTGGATGTCCAGCTTACTGCTTAACTGACTGAATATACAATCTATTATTCATCATAATTGAATGCTGTGATGAACAGGTGAATTCCACTCAGTTATGCCTCAATGAACAGATTTCTATTGTTAGATCTAACATAAAATTTAAACGTCAGCTGTCCGTATTGTTGCTGTTCATGTGTTCATATAGGTACACAATAGATTGCATGTTTTGTCACTTAAGCAAAAAACTGGGCATCACAATTTTTAGTAAAGTGCAATAATTCATACATACAATGCTATAGATTATAACTTATATAACCAGAAAATGCCAATTTGCCATTTTCTGCTTTAAATTCAGTTTAAACAAATATATCCCTATAGCATGCATATAGAGGGATACTTTTATCCCTCTATACAGGTATAAACACCATATAGAGGGTTTGTTCCCAACCTGGTTTAGGGTACACTGCCTTCGGCTTCACAACCTATGACTATCATGCTTTTAATGTTGTCAAATCTTTTAATTTTAATTATTATCAACTTTTAAATTTGAATATCGAATCGATGGCTAGCAGCTGGTTGGATACTGGACATCGGATAACAAGTAACAAACTGACCGCTAACTTCACATGCATTTAGTACTATATTTTTTTTCACATTATTCATGTTATTATTCTTTTAATTTGGTTGATAACTTGACTCCTTGTCTTGATCAATATATATATTAGTATTTCTTTCAAGGAACACATCTAGTGTCTTTATACACACCGACGTTACTATGATAAATACAACTTCACATTTACCATGTTTACTTTACACTATATTGAAAACACTACATTTGTCTTCATTTTCACGTGCCGAACACAACGAAAAGCCAGTTGAAATTAAACAAATGAAATAGAGCTCTTTGTTAGAGAGTGTGAAAAAAGCATAATTGGTATGTTTGAATTGCTTACATCTGTTTCTATGAGCTAAAATTTAATACAGGTGCATAATTTAGGATTTTATGCATCTTATATACGTGTTTTACTTGAATTATAGTACGGAGCTTCGAAGTACTTTTAAACTTTAAAATTATGGACAAATTTTCATAAAACATTCGATTGTATCAGATTCAAATCCAAATGGATAGTTTTTGTGCATAAGCATAAATTCTGCCCAAAAAATTCCAAAGAAAGATAATAGATTGATCTTTCTGAAGCATTAATTTGCATCTCTGCCCCCGGTGACAGTTTTTTTTGGAAAACAATTCCAAAAATGGGCAATGATAGTATCGAAAAGAGAAAGTCGAGTGCACCTGTTTATGTCCGGGCGTGTTTGAGTTGAATATTTTGTCTTGAACAAGTATAAAGCAAATATATTTGATACATCATATCGCTTCAGATTCTAATATTTCTATATGTTTAGGCTACAGGTTGATTTAATAACATTAAAAATTCACAGTACTAAAGAATGAAATATATGGGTCAAGTGGAATACCTTTCTAATGAGTTATAACAACAGGGTAGGTGTGTTTGAATAACAAATGTTTACTAAAAACATGGAAAAGACAAAAGATCTCAGTTCATCCGGAAGGGTAAACAAGTCCTTATCCACATGTTGCGCCAGTTAAGTATGTGTTAATAATATTTTAGAAAGTTTGAATTATGTTGAAACAAAATCAAAATTAAAATATCGGTGGTTACATATATCAGTTTGCTAAAAAGACATCTGAAAATTTAGAATATATTGAGACAAACATGACAACGTCAGACATTATTCATATTTTTTCATGATGTTAATACAAATTCTGACAAAGATTAGTCCAGTCTTTATGTTGTTACTTCGTAAGTTGTCCTGTTTATATTTATATGACACAGATCACAGTAAAAAAATCAGTTAGTCTTCTGATATCCTTATCACCGAAGCTTTTCCACTAATCCCTTCAATTCTTATATTTAAAAAAAAATATATTGCATCCAATTCATTAATCATATTTCTACATGTTCTAATGCCAGTATTTCCTGTTTTCAATGTGTATTAGTTGATGACATGTGATAATAACAAAAGATACATTACAGGAGTGAGCATGGAAATAAATCAACTTTACACATAGTAATTCTTTATATCTTTTATTTTGTAAAGTGCAAGGAATGGCACTTTCGTATGCAAGATTGGCGGAAACGCATTCATTATTATCATCATTATGAGTTTAGCTAAAGCTAACAATAAAGTATACGTCAATCCTTAAGGAAAAAAATAACAAGGAGACAGCAGGTGGAAACTTTTATCTACATGCCAAACAAAACATATAACACTAACTGGAACATACAAATTTTGCTAGGAAAATATTTGTTGCAATAATTAGATTATGGATGTTGCTTAGTCTATGTTTTCTTTTTAATTAGGAGAAACTGCTTTCTAAAATAATGTTAACGTTTTATGATGTAATATTTGATAAACATACTCAAAATTGTGTGCTGTCACTATTATCAATATTTGTACACTTTCAACATAATTGTTTACAGAAAAGGCATCTCCCCTACCTGCTTTAATCTAAAAATTAAACACGATTTTTACTCTGAGTGATGCGAAATGCAAACCACCTGATTGTCCTTGTGCACTGCCTCTATACAAATAAAGTATTTGCCGGCAAAATAAACGGGTACTACGCCATTGTATAAAATAAGTATTAGTCCTCACAAAGAAGGAAGTACATGTATAGCAGGTTCGTCTACATGTCTAAAATTCTTCTTCCGAAAATCCTCACTTCACTTACTGTTCAGTAAAGTATGGACTTCAACAGTATTGTGAAAATGACAACACAATCAACTGTATCAGTGTGTGTGAAATAATAAGATCTAATCTATTTAACTATAATTATTATATGCATTCTGTGCTGTTTTCATTGTTTTTTTTAAAGCAACCACCTAACATACCTAGGACAATCCCATTTCATAAAATATTTGTTGTGTTTAATTCTATAGATGTGTTCCAATTATATGCTGTGAAAATTCAGTTTTAAGCGTACGTTTTGATTACTGAGATTTTACTGGAAAACGGTTTGTACACGCCCTCTTGGAAGGCATGGGTCCATGATAGGATATAGAAAAATTAACATAAGCAAAATACCAAAATGTGTAAGCTGAGGGCAAACAAGCAAACATTTTACTGATCTGTGTTGTAGCAAAAAGGTGTTTAATTGGTTCTCAGACGGTTCAATAGTAAGGAACCTGTCTAAAACCTGTAAATGTCGGCTGCAGTTGGGACATATACACTGTAAGAGGACGTATTTTATTTATTATTCATGTTAAAACTTAGACCGTCAGTTTTTCTAGTTTGAATTGTTTAACATGTTTCGTGTCATGGTCTTTTATAGATGACTATACGGTTAAGGTTTTTCTCACTGTTGAAATCCTCACGATGATCTATATTGCTTACTTCCACACATTTTCAACTCTGGTGGATAGATGTCTCATACCGCATCTCCTTACGTTTATATAACATACACAATGTACTGTAAACCAACTAATTTTCATGGGCGATTTATTTTCTCGACTTTCGCGAGTAAAAAAATAACCTGAACATATAAAACTTGGACCTTTCTTTATTTAACTACATCAAATAATTTTGAAAATCGCAAAATTAAATCGCCTCGAAATGGCCTAGAAAGGACTTAACGCGAAATAAAGTACTCTGCAAAACATTAGTTGGTTTACAGTATCTTTTTTCAAGGTGGTCAAGGAATGTCCTATTTATGTTTGCACTTTGCCATCTTCTTTCCATTGCTTTAAAATTTCGGATGGTTATTTTTGTTCTGATCAAGATAACAAATTTCAATTGATCCTTTTGGAACATTATTTCTCTCGTTAAAAAAAAACACTTTGTATCATAGTTTGTTAAACACTCTGAATTTGAACATTGAATTATTTGTACATATACTTGACATACATGCATGTGAAAATGATTTTAAATGAATTATATATGTGTTATCTTAATTTGTGAACGTGTAATGGGAACATTAAAGCTTTCTCACGAATCGTGTCCTTTAATCATATATGTGTATGTTCAAACCTTATTTTATTTGACTACATTGGAGATATAATATGTTTGTTTTGATAATGATAAAAGACATTTTATGTTTTTTTTTAAATCACGATATATTAAAATGTTTGCATCAGAATTATCTATTACATATTTCAAATACTACTTGATATTATTTAACGATTAGTCAGGGCCTTTTCAACTATTATTTCATAGTTTCTTCCTATTGTATGGTTCTGCCATTGCACTGGTCATGGAGAAAAAAAATGCTTATTTATTTGCATAACGCTGTCATGTGGCTGTCAAAACTTAGGAGCCTCCAAATTAAGGGGTTAACATTGATCGTTGTCTGCCTCATTGTTTCTCGCTTACTTTGTAACACAAAAGAGGCCGTTGGTTTTGGCATTTGAATTGTTGTACATTTTATCAAACCGTTTGCTTTTATAGCTGACTTCATGGTATGCGTTTGGTTATTGGTGAAGATCGTATGATGCCCTAAAGTGTTTTTACTACACTCAACAGTTTTTCTCTGTGTGATAGGTGTCTCGTTGTCAATCATTCCACTATAATCATTTTCATGGTGTTACCATTTATTGGAAAGATCATTACATGTATCAAGAAAAACAGTGTCAAAATTGAATTGTTTTATTGAATGTATGAGACAACACATACCCATAAGAATATTATACAAATGTCTTGCCAGAATAATGTGACAAGGGCATTCGCAGTTCAAAATTTGTAACATCATTATCAAAATTTCACCTTAAAGTTTAAATTGAAATTAATAAATGATAGACCTGAACACAATCTAATCACAATTCATCCTTTTATTCGTCCTTTTTTATTATCAATTTCAACCCTAGTTAGTGTATACGTCACAAACAATACTACATGGTCTTGAGTTATTGATTCTAGGTTCTGAAGTTGTTTATCTTTGTGTTACTCAAAATTTTTCCTTTTTATAACTTGTTTTTTTGTTGTTGCTATTTTGGTACTCTTTTATTTATATTTTACGTAATTGGCATTTAATCGACAAAGTGTATACCAGTACAATATAAGGTATGTACTATAAAAAAATCACTCACGATCACCGACTTAATAACAACACAATAAATATATGTTTCAAATTCAGTTTTAATAACAGAGTTTCTAAATTATGTTTCGCTGGCTGCCTTCCAAGGTTCCGTTTAAGGTTTAGAAAGAAAACGTATATAAATTTTCACAGAGACAAAAACAAAACTGTAAAGAAAGCATGGGATATTGATTATAAATTGTGGGAGCCAATGTCCTTTAAGAGAAACATGAAATCAAATACAACATAGATACCCAGACGCCTATTATATAACTTATATTGTTTTAATAGTTATTATTATCCTTCTGGATTATGCCTACATTTCTATCTTTTAATTTTTATTAAAATCTATTTTTTGTATTTTTTTTTTTGTATTTCTTATTTTTTCATATTTTGTGTGTTCTTTTGTATATATTTACTTCATGAATCACCATAAGCATTGTATGTTAAATCATTACGTTTTGTCTTTGTACCTTTGTTAATTGGTTTAATAGAATCAAGTACACGAAGTATATATCTATCTAATAATGTATGAAAGAGATTTGTCGAAATGATGCATCTTTCAAAACAAATTATCCTCCTCAAACTGGGATACAATATCTCGCTATCAGCCCATTAGCCAGTACTTTGGTTCTTCCATGAACATACATGTTCTTTTATTTTGGCATGGCTCCTTGAAGATACAAATGTCAGATCTTCTTACAAACATATCAACCTAACTTTTTGTTTCATATAACAGATCATCATGCATCTGCGTCTTAGAGGGCCGATGTAAAGTACGTCTATCATTATTGATTAAATTTCAGAATTCAATACTTTATTTCTATTAGCAAAATGTAGAATATTAGTTGTGCGCACGGATATTTACATTTCTTATTCTTATTTGCAGAAATCAGTCTTTGTGAACAGTACCCGTCTAATTAGATAAATATAGACTTACACAAATGAAGATGAAGAAAATACGATAATCTTTTTTAATGTTTGCGTCAAAAGTTATCTCAAATATGATTGGACTTTTACATTATGATGAATAAGCATGTGCATTTATAAGACAGAAAACTAATCTATGCTGTTTCATTTATCTACCTATTCAAGATGAAGTGGGTATTTATTGTAGCATTATGCATAACATTATTTGGAATCCATGTTTTGGCAGCAGTGTCTTTAGCGAAAACAAGGAAATTATCGAAAAACAGATTTTTTCGGCTGGCTTTTTATCTGATCATTACTGATGCCTGTTTGATGATTGAGTATGTCTGGATGGTCATTACAATGAATATTTATCAATTAAGCATTGATGGTCCGCACCAATATCATTGTCTAGTTATGGTGCATCTCTCTGCAGCCGCTATACTTTGTTCCCTATTGATGACATTTTGCATGTGCCTTCATCGTTTGAATGCTACATTTACAACACCAAAACGGGTTTTGAAGATTTTGACAAGCAATATTGCAATAGTAATAGGATTTATATTTGTACACGTTTACGTCTTATTGCGTTGTCTGTTGGAGCTAGACCAGCGTGTACCCTTACCATGCGACCCGCTATATAACACACATAAAAACTTTCTCCTGTTTGTAGATGTTCCAAATGCTATTTTCGTGTCATTGATTGCATGCTGTTACATCGTAGTGATTTGGAGAATAAGAATAAATCAACGATTGGTAAAGATAATCGCGATCTTGAGCGAGGAACAAATTCAGCAGTGAAGAAAAGCATCATTACGAATGCGGTATAACATGATTACCCTAAGCTGTGTCATCGTTGTGACAGCCTGCTCAATTTTACCCAGAACTCTCTATGGTCTCTACATTAATGTTAGTGATAATATTAATGCGGACATTGTCCGAGCTACCAATGATGTGCTTTTGCTCAATCCGTTGGTAGACCCCTTCATATATATATTCAGAATCAAAGAAATACGCTGTCAGTTTGTAAGCAGATGTTTCCAATCTAACAAAACAAAACGTACGACAATAACAACGACTCAACCAGCAACTGCCTCAACATCTGCTGGTCTTATAACTTAGAACTACCAAAAACAGCATGGACGACTTTGGGAACTTAATAACTATTCACAAACGAAATTAACATTATATGTTGATATATTTTCTAAAGCGTATTAAAGGACAATACGATTGAATTTATTAGTATGGAATAAATGTAAATGCAATTTTTTATTATTGTATGGTATGTAAAAATAAACATATTTCATTTTTTTTTATTCATGTGTTAAAAATAATAATTTTGAGCTTTGCACTATCTTATATTTTGATGACAGAACAGAGTTCTTTAGATACATATGTATGATAAATCCTCTTACGCCTAGACAAGCAGAAAATGAAGTATTAATTGAAAACTGTCCTTATTCAATGAGTACCTTCATCTTTTCGACCGAAGACGTGTCAATTCAATTTCAGTGTTCACAACTGAAAATACGTAAATAAAAACATAAACCAAACGACATTTTCAGACGACGCTTGGAGGTAAAAAGACAACGGAGACTGTTGTTACAATATTTCCTTCTCTGAATATAATACAAAGAAACCGTGTCTAAAACATTTTGAATTATCGAACAAAGACTATCAAAATAAAGACCCTAAAAAATCTACATTTGAAAAGAATACTAGTGAGACTTATCACCGTATTTGTACTGATCTGAACTACCTGAATTGGTGTGTCAACAGTGGAGCAGGATCTACATAACCCTCCTCCGAACATTGTGTAAATTTGTGTTGATAAGTCTTTATACTTCTATATTGAGTTTTTTATACAGATATTTGTCTTTTGGTTTTTCTTGTTTTTTCCTATGGTGGTGCTTAAGAGAGGGAAAAAATACCAAAGGGATAGTTAAACTCTTAAGTCGAACAATATCATGGCAAAAAAAGAAAAAACACCAGTCTAAAAAACACACAATATAAACTAAACACTCAATAACACGAACCTTAACAAAACCTAGAGTGATCTCATGTCTTCCGTACGAAAGGGTTGGTTTGTCTTCGATATTTGAGTTTGAATATGCCATTAGAATCAATTGCATTTCTTTTAAGATAAAAACAACGGGTCTAATTTGAGATAGTCAAATTATAAGGCAATAGTGAATAAAACTCATCATATGTTCCAAGATACAAATTGTGTACGCCAGACGGGCGTTTTGTTTACAAAAGACTTATCATTGTCCCCCGAATCAAACAAGTTTAAACAGCCAAATAGAGTACGAAGTTCAAAAGCATCGAGGACCTTCATTTCCGAAAGGTGATTGAGGCAAGATTGAAAAAAACGAAATACATAAAAAGAAATACCGCAAATGGAAACAGGGCTTACCAAAATGATAAAATAAATCAACGTCAACTTTGCCGTTTAAAATGGACAATCATTGGAAATTACAGGGGTCGTGATATATAGAATATATATTTTGTAGGATTAGGGGAGGGTTTGGCGCCCGCTAACATGTTTAACCCCGCCACATTCGGTATATGTCAGGAGCCTGTAATTCAGTGGTTGTCGTGTGTTGCTATGTTACATATTTGTTTTTCGTTCATTTATTTTGTACATAAATTTAGCCGTTAGTTTTCTTGTTTGAATTGTATTACATTTGTCGTTTCGGAGCCTTTTATAGCTGACTATGCGGTATGGCCTTTGCTCATTGTTGGAAGCCGTACGATGACTTATACACATGTAGTTGTTAATTTCTGTGTCATTTGGTCTCTTGTCTCATTGGCAATCATACCTCATCTTCTTTTTTATATTTGTAAAAATTATCCGACTGCGCTTTGAGATACACCTCTGTCATTAAGACGTACACCACTATTTCATGGCTCCATTGCTTTTAATGCTAAATTCCTCAGTTTCAAGCAGGCAAAGCTCTTTTATCTTCAGTTCAAATAAAACGACAATCGTTGCGTTTTAAAGCAACACATAATTTGTACTGAAACAAATCAACATAGTTTACCTCTAATTGCATATAAAAGAGAACTTGTTGTCGGAACTTAGGATGTACCGAAACTGGTACTCCAGATCTAACAAACAGGCAAAATGTACCCTCCTTTATAAATTTTATGCAATTTGTTTTTATTATTCAAAATTATAAGTCACAAATTGTTTTGCAATGATCAATTGTTTTCAAAATTACCAAAATATTCAAAATATTTTGAAAGTAACACCCATGCAAAGGAACCATTTTGTGTTAAATATGTACTATTTTCTGGTATGTGCTTTCTGACCGAACTCGAGGTAGTGGTGTTACACCATTTCGGAATTATAACTGAAGAGTTCCCTAAACTCGGAAATAGTCTATTACAACCACACTAACAGGTATAATTGTAAAAAGTCTTGTGTGATAAAACAGCAGTTTGGATGAAAATAAAAAAATAATTTATGTGACAAACTATCGCATTAAACATGTTAAACATTCATGTTTTGACATAGACTATTTTAATTCGTAGGAAATGCATACATAAGTGCGATATGCAAAGTACGAACGGTATCCATTTTTCAAAAAGCTTCACAATTATAAGAGGGTAAATACTTTCGTAATTAATGGACATTTTCTATGTTTATGCAATATACAGTCTGTCTGATTAATGATTCAATTAGGCATGTAAAATCCGCAAATTGTATATAACATAATAATACGATTGCTGAATCATCTGAAACTGCTAATCACTTCCTTTGTTGACACCAAAAGAAAGGCTAGAATCTGTCTGAGGCAGTAAACGTAGTTAATGGAAATAAGCTTTACATCAGACCTTAGACCTTGTTAAGTATTAAATTGTCAGACATGTAACGGGATAGAAAATGTTCCAAAACGGCTACTGCTGCATTTAATGATCACTGGATTTTTTGAAATTTCGGAACTGTCCTAATAAATACAAGACGAAAGTTTTAACCGACGGTTAGTTTACATTCTTTTCAAGCCCAGCAGTCAGCACTTCTGTGTTGACATGAATTGTCATTGATATGATCATAATTATAAATTAACTGTTTATAAAACTTAGAATTTTTCGAAAAACGAAGAAATATATATCCTCAGAAATAGAATACCTTAGCTCTATTTTGACAAAACCTTTCGGAATTTTGGGTCCTCATTGCTCTTCAACTACGTACTTTCTTTAGCCTTTTCTAACTTTTTAAATTTGAGCGTCACTGATGAGTCGTTTGTAGACGATACGCGCGTCTAATGTACAAAATTTTATTCCTGGTATCCATAATGACATTATGCAAGGGGGAAAAATCGACCCTAACCGTTTTCTTTTTTCTATTTGAAAACCGGAAGCTTTAACAAAATAAAGTACAACTTTCTTCGTGAGGATTTGATTGCCTGAACTATGGAAAATATGGATTTTAGAATGTGGATTCTTAAAAGAGAAAATGAATAATAAATTACTAATATTCAACTGACATCTATGTACATGTATGATGTGTGTTTTGACTTGATTTACTTTATCTCAATCTGTTGCCTACTGAACTTCGGATAATCCGTGTTATTTATCGAAGATCATATATTTCATTTATATTCATTGAAGTCTTTTACATCATTTGCTTTAAAATGTTTTGCATTTGAGCATATCTTATGATGGTTCATCAATGAAAGCGCCTCGGACGCATAACATTAATAAAGGGTTACGATAATTGTGTATGTCTAGTTACCAGTTGTTATATTATATTTTTTTTCTTCACCTAGCGTTCACAACGTTGGTTTCTCCAGGCACTCCGGCTTCCTCCACCGATAAAAAGTAAGCGCCGCGTAATAGCCAATTGGTCTTAAAGTGGTGTTAAACACCAATCAATCAATATTCAATTTAGGCAATTTAACGGACAACACATGTATATTTAATAGAGAGGTCAAAATTATAAATCGGATGGATAATTTGATTCAAAATGACATACTATAAAATCACTATCAGTTGAGTTAAACTGATGTCTGTACATGTACAGGTAACTGTCTAAAAATTAGTAAAAATCATTTGCAAAATTACCAATTCCGTCTACATTGTTGTGAGTGTGTGTGATATTATAGTAAGTGAACAGCACTAGAATGTATTTTTGGCAAAGGTAACCGCTTAGTGACAAAAAACAAACGGGATAATATAAGTCCAGCTATTAAAATGTATTCATTCGATGAATTTGGCTGTTATTTTAAAAGTCCTGTTAAGTCGTATTTATAGCTACTCGTGTATTCAAAAACTTCTAAAGCATTGGCTGTTTAACTTAATGTCGGGGTGTGAGCGATCCTGATCAAGGTAAAATTACCTCGAGCGCAAAACGTTTACATTGTTTTTTTCGTGAGCACTGTAAACAACTATTCCCCATTCCCCACAAAAATAAAGTCGACCCGGCAGTGTTTCATACAAAACACAATGGCCAACGTAGATACACATATCTTGTCTTAGGGAGTGGTTAATTGTACTTTGTGAAACAAATACATCTCTGAAACTAATATAATCAAGAGGCCTTGATTTCCTGATTGACAACAGATCACTTGACAATCAATCGGCAGTCCTATGGGAACCAATTGTGCTCATCTTCTTGTCGACTTGTTCTTTTATTCATATGATGCTGACTTCATGCAGAAGCTTCATAAGAAGATCGAAAAGAATCTAGCATTATCCTTTAACTTCACTTTCCACTGAAAAGATGGTGTTCTCTCGCTAAATTATTCAAAGTTTTGTTATTATGCTGAACGCATCTATCCTATCGAATTTGAAATAAAGTATACAACAGATACATTTAAGTCTGTCTCACATCTATAAATTGACAAGAGGGTCAGTTAAAAATAAAACTTTACGACAAAAGAGATGATCTCAGCTTTACAGTTGTAAACTTTCCATTTCTATGTAGCAACATTCAAGCAGCGCCTGCATATGGAGAATATATCTCCCAGTTGGTATGATATTCCAAATTTTGCGTTTTCTATCCAGATTCCTTAATAGAGAGGCTTTGTTTACAAGGAAGCTATTAAACCAAGAGTTCTCAGTGGTGAAGTTCAAGTCATACCTTCGAAAATGTACGGACGCCAAAACAGTTAAGTGAGCGTTATGGAATATCTGTTTCGCAGATGACGACAAATGTGTTCCAATCTTCGTAAATACAATCCCATCTGTTACTTCCCCGAATGTAGTCTACCGAATCGGACTTATCACCCGGTTTGTACTTTTCGGCTGTCCATGATGTATAAATATGCAGCCACGTTAGATTGAAATGGAGACGTCACATCGAATTACAGGTGACCTGAGAGTACGTTAACGAATATTTGCAATATTTGTCTACGGTTTCGTTGATTGCAAGTTCTAAGCCGAAATTACTTTATAGAAAGTCAGGATATCTTGTCCATATGCTGTTATGTCTTGTTTGTCTTTATTTGTATGTCCATTTGGCTTTTATTGAGGACTCGGGGGTTGGTGGTAGTATTGCTGCGATTCCTGATATCATTCATTTTTCTTTGCGACTATCATACACGTGAGAGGTTTAGCTAGCTACAGCCCTTGGATGGTGTAAACTTCCCAAAAAAACGTGTATGGTGTAATGGTGTATGGCATATGGTGCAATGGTAGAAGTTGTATGGTGCTATGGTGTATGGTGTAATGGGAATGGTGTAATGGTGTAACGTGCGATCGGGAATGGTGTGAATGAATGGCATTTGAAACTATGCAAAATATTGATAAGAACTGATTATTAATTTTATACATAAATTTACCATATTGTGATCAAAATTCGTTTTGTTAAAATAAATAAATAACTTTGTAGTCGCACGCTTTCGTTGAAATTTAATTGCATTACGGTGTAATTTGTAAGGTGTATGGTGCAAAGGTGTAACGTGTATGGTGTAATGGCACAGGGTGTATGGTGTATGGTGAATGGTGTAATGGTGTATGGTGTTAGTGGGAAGTTTACACCATCCGAGGGCTGTATATAACCAGGTTTAATCCAACATTTTCTATATAAGGAATTGCATGTTTCAAGTCATGAATATGACTGTTGTTTTTAATTCATTTGATGAGTTTTTGGCCTTTGATTTTGTCATTTTATAAGGGACTTTCCGTTTTGAATTTCCTTTGAGTTCAGCATTTTTGTGTTTTTGTTTTTGTTTTTTTTTTTGTATATTCTTCATTCGCTGTGTCATTATGATTTCCATCAACCACCAAAAAAAGGAAGGACAGACATTGTATAACCTACGTTCATAATTATTTGAATTTATTGTAAATTTACTGTCGCCCTCAATACATGTATAGGTCCGAGTACACAGTTATCGTCCTTTGATTTTCGTTGTCCACGAATATAGTCCCTAGTGTGGACAGTGTGTTGCTTGTCAATTTTTTTAGTACGCCTTCCAAATGTATTCCTTCATGTTTTATGCCTCAAATAGCAAGTAGGGGGATGAAATTACATTGTAAAAAAATTTGGGTCATGAATTGTAGATTAAAGTAGTGATTTGGTCCAGCTGAAAAAGGTTAAAAATTAGCACTTCGGAAGCTGTCAAAAGATTTCAAGACCCCCTTAACATAGAATTGTCCATATTTTGAGTTAGAGCCGATGAAGTTTTCTATAATTTTGATATAAATTGTCCCAAAAGTAGTACAACACACTGTAAAAATATTATTGAGATAGCGCAGGTGGGATTTTTTGTATTTTCATTTATTGCACTACGAAATAACTGTGTACTCGGACCATAAATGAAATGGTGGCAATACCATTAGAAACAAACAACCATAACAAATCTATTTTTTTTTCAAAGTCAAGTAACGCATTTCTTTTGTTAAAATCGTTCTTTGCAGCAACACCGTTTTTTCCAATGTACGAACAGCTGCTCTTCTCTCTGGAATGACGTCACTAATGTAAGAGTCATCAATATAGAAATGATTTACATTGCTATGATCTTTGTCTTGCTTGTCCAAAAAGAAAAGCAAGGAGTCTATATCCTTTTTTTTCTCTTTTCACATAAATACAGAGATGTCAAGTAAGTACAATATAGTTCGGAAATGTCAGAGAGAGAGAGAGAGAGTTAACTACTATGTTAATGTGTCTATCACAAAACACTTTTCTCTTTGAAAACTGTAAACGGAAAACACACACAAAAAAGGAGTACGTGCAAACTGATCGTTATCAATGAATTTTCAGTCACTGTAACATAGAAACTAATTTTTCCTTAATAATATTGAGAATGGAAATGGGGGATGTGTCAAAGAGACAACCACTCGGCTAAAGAGCAGAAAACAGCCCAAGGCCACCAATGAGTCTTCAACTAAGCGAGAAAATCCCGCACTCGGAGATGGGTTTCAGCTGGCCCCTTAACAAAAATGTGTACTAGTTCTGTGAAAATAGACGTCACACTAAACTTCGAAATATATAAATGAACTAAAATTTAAAAAAAACATACAAGACTAACAAAGGCCAGAGGCTCCTGACTTGGGTCAGGTGCAAAAATGCAGCGGGGTTAAACATGTTTTGTGATATCTAAACCATCCCCCTATACATGCAGCCAATGTAGAATTAACAAACACACAGTAATACGCACAGTAAAACGCAGTTTAAAAGTAGTCCAAGGCCGATGTCAGAATAGGTAACAGAAAAAACTAAGCAAAATGACAAAGTTCGATGGGTCTTTGCTTATTTTAGTCATAAATTGTAACTCATCAAAACACAGAAACAGGTCCGCAATAAGTGGTGCACAGTTAGTCCCCATTAGAATTCCGATAACTCGACGATATACGGAATCTCCATAACGAACTAAAATGTTTTCTACGAAAAATTCAAGTGCAGTTATCGTATCAAAGCAGGTCCAATTGACTGGCTGTTACTCAAAAATGACCTAAAAGAGTTTGAACATATATATTCGCATTCTGATTTTTTAAATGCCCATTTAATTAGATGTGTGAATTTTTTCTTAATGAGGTTATGAGGCAAAGTAGTATATAGGGTAGACAAATCAAAACTTTGAACAGATTCAAAATCACCAATATAAGCATGCAATTTATCAAGTACTTCCAACGAATTTTTTACACTATAAAAGTAATTAATTCCACTATTTTCAAAGGCCTTATTTGAACAATTTATTACCAGGTTTTTGATTGTACTAGTAAGTAGAATAGACAGTTTAGTAGTGAAACAATGACTTGAAGACGAAATTAATCTATATGTGTAAGGTGTTTTATGCAGCTTCGGAAACCAGTATATAGTTGGAACTTTCATTGTAGTTGGTTCTGCTTGTAAAGAGGTAGCTAAAAGTTTATGTTTGTTAAAGATGTCATTTTCCGAAAATGGAGTCAGTTTGAATGTTGGTGAATTCGTGTTTTCATTTTGCAGAACCTTAATGTAAAATTTACGTCAAACAATAATGATATTATTGACAGCCTTATCAGCCCCATGGGACAAAAAACCAAACATTCCTTGGCGAGTTTTTTTAGCTTATGTTTGATACGAGAATTAGGGCTATTATTGTTGTTATTAATGTTTGATTTGCCAATTACCAAATAGAATTTGATTCTGTCATTACACACGTTTCGCATCCGTGGTTTCTGTGTGATCGATAGGTCAGTTCTATACCAGAAAACATTGGCTGCTGGCCATGTAAAGCTATTCATTTAGAGTGATTTATTGACGATTAATGAATATTTAGTGTGAATGAAATGTTTTTAGAAAATCAATAGAAAAAGTAGGATTGGTTCATAAATGATTATTTTACAAGGCCAGATGATTTCCTATAACAGCTTACACATGTTACATCCACTTCATTTGAATTTTGATGGATAGTTTTCTCATTGGCAAACATATCACATCTCCTAAATGTCATATTTAACGTTGTGAAACGAAAATCAGGATCTCGAAAAATAGTGTCTAGCTTCATAACATATTATATGAATTTACTAGACATTCGCTTTCTAACCAACAAGAAGCAGAGTTGTATCTCTTTTAAAGTAATATTTAAATGATGTTAGAGATTCTGAATCCATCAAAAGTAAAATATGTTCTCTCAACAAAAGTTGTTTAATAAGATAAAATCACATGCATCTCATCAAGAGATTTTCAAAAAAGCTGCGTTCCTGTATAAAGACTTGATTGTATTTTTTTTTTATATTTTTGTAGTTTTGTTTGAATTTGAAAGTATGACCGTTCGCATAGCCTTTTGTATACACATCGGAACAAAACTGGCTACTGTAAAGTATGATTAACGTTTTCACAAGCGCATAGAACTTTAAAAAAAACGCCAATCGCAGATCTATGAATATTTCTGTAAAATTTATTCAGAACGTTAAGAGGCTACGGATAACAAAAATTAAAACAAAAATACCGAACAGATTTTGATTCAATACACTGTAAAAACATATGTATTCATGATTATTGTATGTTGCCCTTTAGATATATTTTGTTATTGTTGCCGTTAGGTTGTTGACTGATTGATACATACATAACACCTCCATTTGTTAGGTTTTACTTAACGTTAATGCCTACATGTAAATATGTACTTCTACATAGTGTTGTCATATAATCTGATATTTTCTAAATTATACCTGACAATAATTCAATTTTTTACAAACTCTCAGATACGTTTATATTTGTATATGAAAATTTATCGTTTGCAACCTTACAGACCTTGTGATCTGCAGTGAACCGGAATTAATCATTTTACATTGACAGGCGAGAATGCAAGCACAACTTTTGAATTGGAAGTGTGAAATTGTTTATTCACAATGTATTTATTTATTTTTATTGAAAAATCAGATAAAATCCATCATTAGAATTGTAATCATTACCAGTTTTTCTCCACGATCACAATTATGATACCGTGTTTTTTCATAGATTGTTATATGACATTTTAAGTTTTTGTTCATAGTCTCGAGGTTTCATCCAAGAATTGGATATCGAATTTGAGAATGTTCACAAAAACATTTGTAGCCATATGTAGACTCATCTTTTCGGACCAAAATAACTCTGAGTGGGGTTCTAAGGTTTATTACATGTATAGGCACCCCCCCCCCCCCCCCTTACCCAAACAAAACATACCCTGTCATATATAAAACTTATAATATGACAAAATATACATGTACTAAGAACGATAACTCTAATGATGTCCATCTTTATACAATCAAAAATGAAAAAATACAAGCAGTAAACTTTAGTATGAAGTTTACCATAATTAATAATCTGTTTTACTACAAAATTATAAATATATGCACCAAAATCTATATCTTTAGCTAGTAACTGATCATAAATCAATATTACATATATCAGTACCGCCTGTGTCAACGATTATTATTAAAAGTTATCAATTATAATACACTATTCTATTTAAGGAATGACTGTACATTTGTTTCTGACTATGAAGAAATAACATCAAAAATGTGGTTGCACACAGAATAACCATCGGAGCTGAAAGACAATAACCTTTCAATCAGTAGACGTGTTACATCCAAAATTACATTAGTTAGAGATAATCGTAAACGAACCAATAACACATTAAAAACACAGACATAACACCAATCAATAGAACAAGCACAAATAAACAGCTGGTACACATATAGACATGCAAATACAGAACAAAGATAACAGTATAACAGTATATGTAATAAAGGACTAGTCACTGCTCCTTTATCAAATAACTGGAATCCCTGTTAATAATTATGCGAACTAGCCAAATTTTTGCAGGGTTAATAATAGGAATACAAATTATTTATATTGTAAAACCTATTTTTGAATTGTTCAAACCTAATATGATCACGTTTTCAAAAAAGTTCTTACGTTGCGTGATTCGAAAGTAGCATACGAATAAGTAATCAATTCCGCTCAATCAAGAACTATTCGGATTCTTAAATTTGCAGGAGAACGTCATTATAATTAGAATATGAACTTCAACCGTATTGTAAAATTGACAACTTGATCAACTGTCTAAATTACATGTGGATTTTTAAGATGTAATCCACTCAATTACAATTATTAAATTCATTCTCGCTCAAAAATATGTCACCTTATATTGGTATTCAACCTTTATCAAAAGGTTATTTGAGGACTCTACAAAATATTGATTACCACTACGCCACAAAGAATCAGAAACAGATTTTCACTATCAGTAAATTGCAGAATTATTTCAAAAGCAACATGACAACCTTGCTCCCAGTGCTTGCATATCAAAAGAGCAGAATAATAATTTTGCGCAAAGAATCAAAGATAAGACAGTGAATGCGCCAAATGATTTCACAAAGCTCAGTATCAACAGCAAACTATGGAAACTTCTGAAAAACTAACATTTTTAATGAAACAATTCGTTACCCTTTTATCGATAAGTGTCATGCCAAATAATGACTTACATGTCCCCGTCTTTCCACCAACAATACAGTAAGGTCCACTTTTAATGGTCACACATTTTCCTTAAATTTTGAAATTAATATAAGTAGAAAAACTAAAAGTATTATTTATTTACTTACATGAAACAAACCGGGATGCGGTATTCAGTACGTAGTTGAAACTGGACGCCACTTATCTAAACGCACGCAAGAACACCTTTATCGTTTTAAAAGACCGACGCCATAAATCAGTATCATTTATCAACATCTTAAGAAGCACAATCATCCTATTAAATATTTAACTGTTCAATCTTTAGAAGTAGTAAATAAGCAGCCTGGGGAATATCATTCAAAGTTTGTACGATCACGGAAAATAATTGAATTAAATTGGATTAAAAAGTTACAGACGCCTTAAAGATTATAAAAAAAAAACATTTTATTTAAATCAATTATGTCAATAAAGGTTTTGATTTTGTTAATATTGCCGGTATTTGTAAATATCATTCTGTTAAAAAAACAAATTCCTGGCTATTTTGATAATACTGAACTCCCTCTGATCTGTTATGTTCACAAAAAATCTACCCGGAAATATGTGTTTAATTATAGTGAAGTGTGAAAAGATGTAAATATAAGTGACAATACACATACGTCATGAAATTGCAGTAATTCCGAATACATTGATTACCCCAGTTCCCATGTTATAACAGGCGATCTTAACATTGTGCGTTACCGAGACTTTAATTCATTCCTCATTAATGGACCTAAATATTGTCCCACGTCAATTATTAATTGGAATGAGTGTCGTAACATCATCCACGACTCAATCCGTACTTACAGCTCGAAATGGATAAAACGAGTAAAACGCTGACTAGAAATCCTAAGAATCTTTTTTTTAATTCAGTAATGAACATAGTTGATATACGTATACAACATTTATACTCCAAACAACAACCATAATAGCCCAATTTCTCGTATAAAACATCAGCTAAAAGACCTCGCCAAGGAATTTGTTTTTTGTCCCAGCTGAAAAGGATGCTAATAATATCATCTTTGTTTGACGTAAATTTGACATTGAGGTTCTGCAAAATGAAATCACCAATTCACCAACGTTCCAACTGACTCCATTTTTGGAAAATGACATATGTAACAAACATTACTACCTCTTTACAAGCAGAACAAAATACAACGAATGTTCCAACAATGTACTGGCTTCCGAAGCTGCACAAAACACCTTACAAATATAGATTTATTTCGCCTTCAAGCCATTGTTCCACTACTAAACTGTCTATTCTACTTACTTATACACTTGGTACAATAAAAAACCTGATAATATATTGTTCAAATAAGGCTTTTGAAAATCCTGGAATTAATTACTTTTATAGTGTCAAAAGATCGTTGGAAGTACTTGATAAATAGCATGCTTATATTGGTGATTTGATTCTGTTCAAAGTTTTTATTTTTCTACCCTATAAACCACTTTACCTCATAATCTCATTAAGAAAAAAATCACAAACCTAATTAAATGGGTATTAAAAAAGTCAGAATGCGAATATATATGTTCAAACTCTTTTAATTCATGTTTAGTAACAACAAACAAAAGAACTATGTCAATTAGACCTGCTTTGATACTATAACTGCCCTTGAATATTTACTATATAACATTTTTTGTTCGTTATGGAGATTCCGTAAATTGTCAAGTTATCGGAATTCCAATGGGGACTAAGTGTGCACCACTTATGGTTGACCTGTTCCTTTATTGTTATGAGTTACAATTTATGACTTAAATCAGCAAAGACCCATCGAAACAACATCTGATACAAAAATTTAATAACACTTTTAGATATTTGGATGATATATTGGCTCTCAAGAATGACGACTTCAGTATGTACACTTAAGTGATTTACCCTGCTGAACTGACTTTAAATAAAGCTAATACTAACAATGAACACTGCCCTTTCCCGGATCTTGATATATATATCATTAACGGGAAGCTTAGTACCAAAATTTATGATAAAAGAGATGATTTTTCATTTCCTACTAATAGTTATCCATTTTAAGATGGTGACGTTCCCTTGTCACCATCTTATGGTGTTTATATATCTCAACTTGTTCGATTCGCTCGTCTATGTAACAACGTATTTGACTTAAACGAAAGACATCTCTGTATTACTGAAAAATTATAACATCAGTGGTTTCAATATCACAAACTCGTCAAAAGTAAAATCACAAAAATACTGAACTCCGAGGAAAATTCATAAAGGAAAGTCCCTAATCAAATGGCAAAATCAAAAGCTCAAACACATCAAACGAATAGATAACAACTGTCATATTCCTGACTTGGTACGGGCATTTTCTTATGTATAAAATGGTGGATTTAACCTGGTTTAATAGCTAGCTAAATTTCTCACTTGTATGACAGTCGCATCAAATTCCATTATATTGACAACGATGCGTGAACAAAACAAACAGACACAGTGAATAAAAATGTCAATACTAGGGGTACAGATGGGTGCGGTCCTAACCTGTACAAAAGTTAACTTTGAGCAGACTTGTTGACTGCTTTTCAAGTTAACTTGGGAAATTTTAAGCAGACAAGCAAGTTAACTTTGTCGTTGGTAGACCAGACCTACGGTCTGCTTTTTAAGACTGCTGCAGACCTATTGATAGGTCTGCTCCAGACCAGACCTGTGGACAAGTCTGCTTTTGACCAGTCCTGAGGACAGGTCTGCCCCAGACCAGACCTGTGGACAAGTCTGCTCCAGACCAGACCTGTGGACAGGTCTGCTCCTCACCAGACCTGTGGACAAGTCTGCTATTGACCAGACCTGGGAACAGGTCTGCTTATGACAGATTACCGTGTTTATGACTTTTGATATCAGACCTGAGCTTTCAATATGTAAACAATAATCGCATCGTTCTTTTTTCCCTGTATAGCACATTTCTTTACTCGTTAGACTCTTGATGTTATACACATTAAAAAAAATTCATTTTTCATTTCATGTATTCTTATATACATTAAACAATGGCTATAAAATTACACACTTGTGATCACATACAGCTATCATTAAAGAAAGGAAAGTTTTTATTTAATCAGAAGGCGGATAGAAAGGTTATCCAACGCATCGGAACAATATTTTTATGTCATGGGATATCAACATCATTGTCGACGTTGCTTCATTCCCCATTTTTTACAGTCTCTTCCTCAATTAAACTTTATGCATTACATGGATATTTCATCGTAATTCACCTTGTTTGCCTTGGATTTACGATTCTGTTTTCGACAAAATATTCTAACGAAAATTGTACAGTGTCCGGATACATAAGGTGTTGAATAATTATGAACAATCTCGTCAATTTCGTCAGATTTGTCTTTACGGATTTACAATGATGATATGGGACTTCCAAAACAATATATTCGTTGTGCACATGAATGAAATAGTTGCCACTTGAGTTTTAGCTACAAACAAAATCAATCAACCGACATAATGTACCAACAGTATACTATTCCCAGAAGAGAACTTCTTATACTTTTCATTATAAAGTGAAAAGGAAATCAGACATGTCAGTGTTGGATGATGCAGTCAAATAGTTTTGTTATACACACCAACCTTAACTACTAACTTTAGTGATGGTCTAATATTATTAATACAGAGATGAAATGCTGACAATCTAAATTGATGCAAAAAAGATATTGCATCCATTGTTTTCCAATATTGCTGTCATTTGTATTATAATACAATAGTATACATCCTGACACAAAAAAAACTTCTGATTAAATATTATGCATCCATATAGATTTACATACTTAAGTGCAAATATGGTCAGTTTTAGTTGATACGGTCATAATATTTTGCTATACCAATAATACCAGTCAGCCTGAGGTATCAAAAGTACTGAAATTTTGTTACTTATCAATATATTGAGCAACAGGAGAACATGCTGGCACTCTAAATTTATGCGGACAAAATTTTGTATTCATTGTGTTCCAATATTACTGTCATTTGTATTATACATTAAATCCTGACATAAAAATATTACTGAATTATTATGCGGCTATAAAGATTTACATAATAAAGTGCAAATATGGTCAGTTTTGGTTGATGCGGTCTAATAATTTTGCTATACAAGTCAGCCTGGGGTATCAAAACTACTGAAATTTAGTTACGTATCAATATATCATGTATATTGAACAAAAGGAGGACATGCTGGCACTCTAAATTTATGCAGACAAAATTTTGTAGTTGTTGTGTTCCAATATTGCTGTCATTTGTATTATATATTAAATCCTGACATATATAGATTTACAAAATAAAGTGCGAATATGGTCAGTTTGGTTGATATGGTCAAATAATTTTGTTATAGGAGTCAGCCTGGGGTATCAAAACTACTGAAATTTTGTTACGTATCAATATATTGAACAAAAGGAGGACATGCTGGCACTCTAAATGTATGCGGACAAAAATTTGTAGTTGTTGTGTTCCAATGTTGCTGTCATTTGTATTCTACATTAAATCCTGACATAAAAATAGTTGCTGATTTACTATGCGGCTATATAGATTTACAAAATAAAGTGCAAATATGGTCAGTTTTGGTTGATATGGTCAAATAATTTTGTTAGAGAAGTCAGCCTGGGGTATCAAAACTACTGAAATTTAGTTACGTATCAATATATTGAACAAAAGGAGGACATGCTGGCACTCTAAATTTATGCGGACAAAAATATTTGTAGTTGTTGTGTTCCAATATTGCTGTCATTTGTATTATACATTAAATCCTGACAAAAAAATAGTTGCCAATTTACTATGCGGCTATATAGATTTACAAAATAAAGTGCAAATATGGTCAGTTTTGGTTGATACGGTCAAATAATTTTCTTAGAAAAGTCAGCCTGGGGTATTAAAACTACTGAAATTTTGTTACGTATCAATATATTGAACAAAAGAAGGACATGCTGGCACTCTAAATTTATGCAGACAAAAATTTGTATTTGTTGTGTTCCAATATTGCTGTCATTTGTATTATACGTAAAATCCTAACATAAAAATAGTTGCTGATTTACTATGCGGCTATATAGATTTACAAAATAAAGTGCAAATATGGTCAGTTTTGGTTGATGCGGTCAAATAATTTTGCTATACAAGTCAGCCTGAGGTATCAAAACTACTGAAATTTAGTTCAGTATCAATATATCATGTAAATTGAACAAAAGGAGGACATGCTGGCACTCTAAATTTATGCGGACAAAATTTTGTAGTTGTTGTGTTCCAATATTGCTGTCATTTGTATTATACATTAAATCCTGACATAAAAATAGTTGCTGATTTACTTGGTGGCTATATAGATTTACAAAATAAAGTGCGAATATGGTCAGTTTTGGTTGATACGGTCAAATAATTTTGTTATAGGAGTCAGCCAGAGGTATCAAAACTACTGAAGTTTTGTTACGTATCAATATATTGAACAAAAGGAGGACATGCTGGCATTCTAAATTTATGCGGACAAAAATTTGTAGTTGTTGTGTTCCAATATTGCTGTCATTTGTATTATACATTAAATCCTGACATAAAAATAGTTGCTGATTTACTATGCCGCTATATAGATTTACAAAATAAAGTTCAAATATGGTCAGTTTTGGTTGATACGGTCAAATAATTTTGTTAGAGAAGTCAGCCTGGGGTATCAAAACTACTGAAATTTTGTTACGTATCAATATATTGAACAAAAGGAGGACATGCTGGCACTCTAAATTTATGCGGTCAAAATTTTGTAGTTGTTGTGTTCCAATATTGCTGTCATTTGTATTATACATTAAATCCTGACATAAAAATAGTTGCTGATTTATTATGCGGCTATATAGATTTACAAAATAAAGTGCAAATATGGTCAGTTTTGGTTGTTACAGTCAAATAATTTGGTATAGGAGTCAGCCTGAGGTATCAAAACTACTGAAATTTTGTTGCGAGACAATATTTTTGATTAAAAAGAAGTCATGCTGGAAATCTAGATTGATACGGACAAAATTTTGTATTCACATTATGTTCCAATATTGCTGTCATTTGTATTATACAATACATCCTGACATAAAATATTACTGAATTATTATGCGACTATATAGATTTACATAATAAAATTCAAATATGGTCAGTTTTGGTTGATGCGGTCTAATAATTTTGCTATACAAGTCAGCCTGGGTATCAAAACTACTGAAATTTAGTTACGTATCAATATATCATGTATATTGACCAAAAGGAGGACATGCTGGCACTCTAAATTTATGCGGACAAAATTTTGTAGTTGTTGTGTTCCAATGTTGCTGTCATTTGTATTATACATTAAATCCTGATATAAAAATAGTTGCTGATTTACTATGCGGCTATATAGATTTACAAAATAAAGTGCAAATATGGTCAGTTTTGGTTAATGCGGTCAAATAATTTTGCTATACAAGTCAGCCTGAGGTATCAAAACTACTGAAATTTAGTTACGTATCAATATATCATTTATATTGAACAAAAGGAGGACATGCTGGCACTCTAAATTTATGCAGACAAAATTTTGTAGTTGTTGTGTTCCAATATTGCTGTCATATGTATTATACATTAAATCCTGACATAAAAATAGTTTCTGATTTACTATGTGGCTATATAGATTTACAAAATAAAGTGCGAATATGGTCAGTTTTGGTTGATATGGTCAAATAATTTTGCTATACAAGTCAGCCTGAGGTATCAAAACTACTGAAATTTAGTTCAGTATCAATATATCATGTATATTGAACAAAAGGAGGACATGCTGGCACTCTAAATTTATGCGGACAAAATTTTGTAGTTGTTTTGTTCCAATATTGCTGTCATTTGTATTATACAATAAATCCTGACATAAAAATAGTTGCTGATTTACTATGTGGCTATATAGATTTACAAAATAAACGGCGAATATGGTCAGTTTTGGTTGATACGGTCAAATAATTTTGTTATAGGAGTCAGCCTGAGGTATCAAAACTACTGAAATTTTGTTGCGAGACAATATTTTTGATTAAAAAGAAGACATGCTGGAAATCTAGATTGATACGGACAAAATTTTGTATTCACATTATGTTCCAATATTGCTGTCATTTGTATTATACAATACATCCTGACATAAAATATTACTGAATTATTATGCGACTATATAGATTTACATAATAAAATTCAAATATGGTCAGTTTTGGTTGATGCGGTCTAATAATTTTGCTATACAAGTCAGCCTGGGTATCAAAACTACTGAAATTTAGTTACGTATCAATATATCATGTATATTGACCAAAAGGAGGACATGCTGGCACTCTAAATTTATGCGGACAAAATTTTGTAGTTGTTGTGTTCCAATGTTGCTGTCATTTGTATTATACATTAAATCCTGATATAAAAATAGTTGCTGATTTACTATGCGGCTATATAGATTTACAAAATAAAGTGCAAATATGGTCAGTTTTGGTTAATGCGGTCAAATAATTTTGCTATACAAGTCAGCCTGAGGTATCAAAACTACTGAAATTTAGTTACGTATCAATATATCATGTATATTGAACAAAAGGAGGACATGCTGGCACTCTAAATTTATGCAGACAAAATTTTGTAGTTGTTGTGTTCCAATATTGCTGTCATTTGTATTATATATTAAATCCTGACATATATAGATTTACAAAATAAAGTGCGAATATGGTCAGTTTGGTTGATATGGTCAAATAATTTTGTTATAGGAGTCAGCCTGAGGTATCAAAACTACTGAAATTTAGTTCAGTATCAATATATCATGTATATTGAACAAAAGGAGGACATGCTGGCACTCTAAATTTATGCGGACAAAATTTTGTAGTTGTTTTGTTCCAATATTGCTGTCATTTGTATTATACAATAAATCCTGACATAAAAATAGTTGCTGATTTACTATGTGGCTATATAGATTTACAAAATAAACGGCGAATATGGTCAGTTTTGGTTGATACGGTCAAATAATTTTGTTATAGGAGTCAGCCTGAGGTATCAAAACTACTGAAATTTTGTTGCGAGACAATATTTTGATTAAAAAGAGGACATGCTGGAAATCTAGATTTATACGGACAACATTTTGTATTCACATTATGTTCCAATATTGCTGTCATTTGTAATATACAAAATTAATACATCCTGACATAAAATATTACTGAATTATTATGCGACTATATAGATTTACATGATAAAGTGCAAATATGGTAAGTTTTTGTTGATACGAGTCAGCCTGGGGTATCAAAACTACTGAAATTTTGTTAGTATCAATATATTGAACAAAAGGAGGACATGCTGGCACTCTTAATTTATGCGGGTAAAATTTTGTAGTGATTGTGTTCCAATATTGCTGTCATTTGTATTATATATTCTATTCCGACATAAAAATATTTCTGATTTACTTTACGGCTATATAGATTTACATTATAAAGTGCAAATATGGTTAATACGATTTAAAGAATTTGATATGTATTGGAATAAATATTCAGCTCGTTAGCATTGTATGTTAACAATTATCGTTTTTTTAATATATAGAAAGGCAGATCACGGATAAATTTGTATATAAACAAGCAAAGTTTTATGCGTACTTTATTTACAAATAGATCACTTCAACACGGAGCTACATGTATTTAATCATGTTTATATCACGGAAGTATTAAATTGACTTTATTTTTTTATGTTTATACCAAGCAACAAAGACATTAAAAGATATTAAAAAAAATCGATATAGAGCAGTCCTGGTTACAAGTTAACTTAGTGTTGAGCAGACCAGGCCTAGTCCGAGATTACTCTGACGTCCAACGGCTGTTTTGCCAGACAAGCTGGGGCCGTGGGACGTCAGAGCTCGTCCCATATCAAAAAGTGGATATTTGCCCGTCCAAAATAGATGCGCTGCTTCGTCGCTTCTGGTGCCAACGGACGGCCTTGAAATTATATAAATCGGGTATCAATTTGTTCATTTTTCATTTATCTCTTCATTTATGTAAGTTTCATTTACCTGCCACCCTTTATTTTCTCATATTTAGACAGTTTTCACAGTGACCCACCGATTCTGGCATTTTGACTTTCATTTTGAAAGATTGTCATGTGATCACGAGAAAAAAGTAAGGCACAATGGACTATGGGAAATGATGTATGCATATGACCCTAGGTCAATATGAATATATAATCTAACACCTCACTCATTTACGATGCAAGCAATGTAAATATCCGAGAGCTTCCGAATGTTATCGTGGTTGGCACTAAATGCTTAATACCGATCTCCTGTAAAGGAGGTGAAAAATCGTGGTTGGCTACTAAATGTTAAATATCGATCTCCTATAAAGGAGGTGAAAAAAGTATAAATATTTGCATATTTGAGTCTCGAGGTCGCAAAATCTCTCGTAACTTGACGTCCATTTGAAAATAAAAGTAAAAATGTCTGAATCGATGGGTCACTGTGAAAACTGTCTTAATATGAGAAAATAAAGGGTGGCAGGTAGGTGAAACTTACATAAATGAAGAGATAAATGAAAAATGAACAAATTGATACCCGATTTATATAATTCCAAGGCCGTCCGTTGGCACCAGAAGCGACGAAGCAGCGCATCTATTTTGGACGGGCAAATATCCACTTTTTGATATGGGACGAGCTCTGACGTCCCACGGCCCCAGCTTGTCTGGCAAAACAGCCGTTGGACGTCAGAGTAATCTTGGACTACAGACCAAAAGTTAACTTGAGATCAGGTCTGTTTCGATCGGAGTTGTCAAAATCAAAGTTTACTTGTGTTAACTTATGATAGAACTGGTTTCGAAGTTAACTTATATCAATAGCGGACCTGTTTCCTAGTTAACTTTTTCGGCAGACATAAAAACAGTCCTAGGACCAAGTCCGCTTTTCAAGTTAACTAGATTGTGGTCCTAGGACTGGTCAGAGCAGTCCTAAATCTTGTCACAGGTTAACTTTTACCAGTCCAAATGACTGGTTATCAAGTTAACTTGCTGTACAGGTTAGGACTGCACCAATCTGTACAGCAATCAACATTGTGTTATCATCTTAATCACTATAAAAACAAACAAATGTAACAAAGAAGCACAAAAAGGCATACATCAAAATAAACATCCTCATTTTGCTTTTTTATTATACGATAAAACATTTACTAAATTTTATCATCGGCACACGGACATTACTCGTAAATATAAATCAACATGCAGACATCTTATACGTTCAGGTATTTCACATCCAATCTTTTATGGTAATATTCTTTACAAAGCACAACAAATTCGGCATTCACCCCAAAAGCTAACCAAACCTTTAAACAGACTTATTCAGAAGGGATATATTTACGATATTGTTGTCTGGTCATTAAGATGGCATATTTTGGTATTAATATTGATTAACTCATAGAGTCTTTGCATCGGAAATATGTATTCTAAAACCAGTTGTTGGCATGATACGGGATATGTTCCTCCCATATATCTTATGCTGGTATGATACTAAACTATTAATGGGAGGGTCTGTGCTTGGTTTTCATATGATGAAGACATAATCTTTCGATCAGTTTAATTGAGGTCTTGAGCTGGCATGTCACTAATTGTTAGAAGTCCTTTGTTAATGTACAGTATGTATCATTATCATTTTGCTTAGTTTCTTTTGTTACCTATTTTTACAATGAACTCGGACTTCTTTTAAACTGAGTTTTACTGTGCGTATTGCTGTGTGTTTGTTTATTCTGAATTGGCTAGAGGTATAGGGAAGGGTTTAGATCTCACAAAACATGTTTAACCCTGCGCATTTTTTGCGCCTGTCCCAAGCCAGGAGCCTCTTTTCTTTGTTAGTCTTGTATGTTTTTTTTTTGTTTAGTTCATTTATATGTTTTGGAGTTTAGTATGTCGTCCATTTTCACTGAACTAGTACACTTTTTTTAACGGGCCAGCTGAAGCCCACCTCCGGGTGCGGAATTTTCTGGCTGTGTTGAGGACCCATTGGTGGCCTTCGGCTATTTTCTACTCTTTCGTCGGGTGGTTGTCTCTTTGACACATTCCCTATTTCAATTCTCAATTTTATTCTCTCGGGTTGACCGTTCGTCAATGTAAACTTTACTGCCCAATGTCAAACATATCATGTTGGTATACAATCGACAATTATGTTTTGCATCGGTATGCTCGAGGTATATTTACTATTGTGAATAATTAAGGCCCTTCCCAATTTTTTCGGACCCTTTTCCGCAATTGACAGCAGTATGTAGACATCAGCAAAAACGTATTATGTTGTAATTACATGCTTTTATTTAACAACAAAAATGAACAAATGCACTGCGTGTTCTTATAATGTATCTTTAATTTGATCACTTATACAATTCTTGTATTCTAATTTTTTATATAGATGAAAAAGATTAATATTAATTCTATGTATGTTGTCGATTTTTTTTATTGTAGTTCAGAGTTTCTGTTGTTCCGTTGTTTTCCTCTTATAGTTGATGTGTTTCCCTCAGTTTTAGTTTGTAACACGGATTTGTTTTTTGCTTAATCGATTTATGACTATTAAACAGCGGTATACTACTGTTGCCTTTATTATGTATTAGACAATTTACAAGATTTATAAGAAAATAAAGGACTCTTTAGTTGATTATCGTTTCCGAATTTACTACTTCTTATTAAATTCTTTATCTTAATACATTTCTGGCAAAACGACTGTCTCTTTCCAGTGTTGACAATAAATAAATAGAGAATAGCATATGTTTTTTTTAAATATCACAACTGTCTCAACCCAAGACATCAATATAATTCCTAGAGATGTGCGCGAGGGATGATGTTGATTGAGGGTTGATACGTTGTGTGATATTCAATAAAAACCTATCATTAACACTTATAATATCATGTACCTCAAG
This sequence comes from Mytilus californianus, assembly GCF_021869535.1. Classification (NCBI taxonomy): domain Eukaryota; kingdom Metazoa; phylum Mollusca; class Bivalvia; order Mytilida; family Mytilidae; genus Mytilus; species Mytilus californianus. The sequence continues at coordinate 46,722,965 of NW_026262604.1, forward strand.
TACAACTTATTTAGATGGTTTTTTGTCACATGATACATAGTAAGGGTTTTGATAAACCACGATTGTCATTTATTGTAATACACTTACAATGCACTTGTATTAACTACTAAGTATATAATAAAGGACATTACATAAAGATAATCTCATATTTTATTCTATGTTATTCCTCAATACTAGTAGTTGGAAATAATGTATCCACACGGTGTACATATATATTCAGGCACGCACTACTAACTACTATAAAGTTAAATTTAAGTTGTATACACCTGTTATCGGTTGATTCTGTAATTGTTCAGAACGTATATTCAATCTTAGCTGTTAGACATTTTGTACAAAAAAGATAAAGGCAAGTGTTGGTTATTACACAACCAAAATTGGTTATTAAAACGTAAAGAACCAATTGTGTTTTAGTCTTGGATGTATCAATCTATATTTTTTTCTTTATACAATCATCTCACCGATAACGGTAATCGTATAGTCGTTGGTTATGACATTGAGAACGGTAATATTCAATGAATTATCTGTTTATTGTTACTGTTTTCTCGGGCAAATTATTGTTTTACTCACAGATATTATATATATATTTTATTTTTATATAATTGTTTTTTTGTTTTTTTTTTCATTTTACTGTCATGGTAGTCGTTGTGGTAAGTATATACAATCTATAAGACTTTATTTAATATCGAGACTGATCAATGTTTACGTAATATTTATTTGTATCATTTATGATTAAATAAAGGAAAGAATATGTATAGCGTATTTTATAAAGCTGTAAACATAAGTAAACGTTTACAACGATGAAAAAATGCAGAATATCGTAACACACGACAAGTTTCAAGGGTATAATGGATGTTAATTTTCCACAGTTTTATAACTATAATGTAATAGACGCAATTATTAAACGGTTCGGGTCAACACATTATAAAACGAAATCAAACATCAAATCATGTTCAAACCTGACATTAGGAATAAAAGTCCATATGCTTTCAAAGTAAGTGTACATGTTTGGTCCATTTTTTGTTGTTGTGAGAGTAATATCGTTGTATATTGCTGTATAGTTATGTCGCTTTAATTTCGTAGTTAAATCAAATTGTGTTGATGTGTGATTTAGACATGTTGAATCTAGAAATTTATTTTTCCAACGGTTGGAAATAAATGAAATACTCAAAATGAAAAGAATGAAAAAAGATGAAAAAAGTGTTTTACATATTGGACATAAATATAGAATCTCATTGTCAGTTAGAGACAGCTACATACTTTGAGTAATCAATAAAACGCTTGAAGAATATAAGTAATAAGTTATTGAATATCAGCATTCGTAGTCGATTGGTATCATGCATGGACCGAATACTATTGTTAGCATTGTAGCATACGCTCGCAAGCTCGAAACCCGAATGTATAGTACGTATTCGAGAGATAAAAAAAATGTGTAAGTTAAAACTGAAGAGTTAGAATATAATTTAATTTCGATTGATGATGGATCTTTTAATAAATAATCTACTGTTAGAAAAATAGACTGACGTCAGACAAATGGGTTAATTGATTTACTAATTTAATTTGAATACTAGCAGCATTGTAAACAGTATAACCTAATTAGAGAAACATTAACCAACGCAAATGAAAATAACAAAAATACGATATTGCTTATTTGAAGTTTACGTCAACGATTATCTAAATTATGATTGGCTTTTTACATTATAATAAATGAGCATGTAGTTTTTAAAGGATAGAACACTTATCTAAGCTGTCCTTTTAATCTACCTATTCACAATGAAGTGGATCTTTATTACAACACTATGTATAACATTATTTGGAGTTCATGTTATGGCAGCAGTGATGTTGGCAAAAACAAGACAAATAGCAAAGAACAGATTTTTTCGGATGGCTTTTTATCTGATCATTACTGATGCCTGTTTGATGATTGAGTATGTTTGGTTGACCATTATAATGAATACAAATGACCTAGATATTGATGGGCCACACCAAGACCACTGTCTAGTCCTGGGACATTTATGTCCTGCCGCTATTCAATGTTCCCTATTGATGACATTTTACATGTGCCTACATCGGTTGAATGCTACATTTACAACACCAAAACGAGTTTTGAAGATGTTGACAAGCAATATTGCTATAGGACTAGGATTTGTATTTATACACGTTTACGTCTTATTCCGTTGTGTTTTGGAGCTACTAGACGAGTTAGCACTATTGCCATGCGAACCACTATACAACACACAGAAAAACTTTCTCCTTTTTATTGATGGCCCGAATGCAATTTTTGTTTTATTGATTGCATGCTGTTACATCGTCGTGATATGGAGAATAAAAATGAATCGACATTTGGTAAATAAAACTGAGAGCTTAAGTCAGTTACAAATTGAGCAGCAAAGAAAAGCATCATTACGAATGCGGTATAACATGATTACCCTTAGCTGTATCATCGTTGTGACAGCTTGTTCAATTTTACCCAGAACTCTCTATGGTCTCTACGTTAATGTTAACGATAATATCAATGGAGAAATTAACCGAGCAACCAACAATTTGCTTTTGCTCAATCCTTTGGTAGACCCTTTCATATATATTTTAAGAATCAAAGAGATACGCTGTTAATTTGTGTGCAAATGTTTTCAATCGAACAAAATCACAGCTATGACTCAACCAGCAACTGATGCAACATCTGCTAGTATGCCTAGTAACTTAAAGCTACCCAAAACCTCATCGACGACTTCGAGAACTAACTAATTATCTTAAAACGGAATTAGCATTAGACTTGATGAACGTTCTACATAGCATTTGAAGACAAAACAGCTTGTACGAAATAAATGTAAAATGTAATTTTTGATTATTGTTCATGTGGTACGGTAGGTAAAATAAACATATTTCATTGATAATCTCCTGTGTTATTGTAATTATATTAATATAAATTTATATTAATAAAAATCATAAAAAAAACATGTTGATGACAGATCACTGAAATTGACATGTCTTACATGTCTAAAACGTTTTGAATCTTTAAACACTGAATATCAAAATATTGGCACCAACATCAAAATCCGCGTTTGACAAGAGTATTAATGATTTGTCATTGTATTATTGTTGACATGAGCAACTTAAGGGTGCTACACTTAGGAGAGGTTCTGATTACCCTTCCTGCACGCAGGGTATCACTCCAAGGTTTATGGTTTAGTTGATAAGTCTTGATTTTTCTTTTTTGAGTTGTGTCTACTGATGTTTATTTTACGTCTTGTTCTGTTTTTTTCATGGTACTGAGAGGCAAATGACAACAAATAGACAGTCAAACTCATATACCAAAAATGAAACGACCATACAACGACAAAAAACAGAAAAAACAACAACAAATAAACAACAGTCTGCAAAACACAGAAAACTAAAGACAGATCAGCACAAATAAAGGGAACAGTAGTATACCGCTGTTCGAAACTCATAAATCGATAGAGATAAAAACAAATCCGGGTTACAAACTAAAACTGAGGGAAACGCGTCAAATATAAGAGGAGAACTACGACACAACAAAAACACAACATTAAAATGTAACACACACAGAAACGAACTATAATATAACAACGGCCATTTTCCTGACTTGGTACAGGACATTTTTAGAAAAATATAGTGGATTGAACCTGGTTTTGTGGCATACCAAACCTCCCGCTTTAATGGCAATGTTAAATATAACATTAAAATGACAACATTACATGACATGACTACAATACAAATAAATGGGAGAACATATAGGACAAAGAAACACACGAATAATAGCTAACAAAAGGTACTAGGTTTAGAATTTAATACGCCAGACGTGCGTCTCGTCCACACAAGACTAACCAGTGACGCTCAGATGAAAAATGTTTGAAAGCGAAAACAAGTACAAAGCTGAAGAGCACCGAGGACCAAAACTTCCAAAAAGTTGCACCTAACACGGCCAGGGGTTTCTGCTTGGGACAAGAACATCCTTATTATTTAGAATAATATTTACTTTTGCAACAGTAAATTTTATAAAATGACTATATAATAGATATACATGATAAAACCGAAGTGGGGACTAACTACAGAATAAAAACGGATACAATACATAAAACAACTTAGTCCAACACATAAAAATACACAACCGAGTTAGCTAAAAGCCTCAACGCACAAAGTGACGTCACATTTGAAATTCTAAAAAAACACACAAAGTGACGTCACATTTGAATTTGTAAAAATATTTTCCAAAAATAAGATAGAATTAGGATTGATTCAAGATTAGATCTGTACTACTGACATTACATTTATTAATAACAATGAAAATTACAATACTATTAATATCAAATTGTGGTAGTAATTAGATAATTACAAACCCTACCAAAAACCTAGGGGAACTCAGGTCCCCTGCTGGAGTTATTTATCTTCGATATATGAGTTTGAATATCCCTTTGGTATCTTCTGTCTTTTAAGACCTAACCAGGACTACCAATTCAAAGGGGTCCGTCTAAAAATAGGCAAATTTATAAGACAGAAATGATAAAGCCAAAATACATAACAAAAATAATATCACCGAAAATGGAAACTGGACTATGCTAGTACCAAGTCGATCAGGAATACGAAAGTTGTTTTCCATTCATTTGATGTGTTTGAGCTTTTGATTTTGCCATTTGATAAGGGACGTCTACTTTGCCGCAGAAAGATATTATCGTATTGTTAGTACAATAAGATGAACGACAATTGGACATTACAGAAGGAATGTGATATATAGAATACGCATTTTACACACATCGTCCATCTGCGCTTTGAGATGCATCTTATTACTTACATCAATGAGCTCCAAAACACGGAAATAGTCTGTTGACAATAAAACCATCAACAAAAAATGTAAAAATGTAAAAGTATTGTGTGATAACACATTCGTTTGAATAAAAAAAAGTATCAAAATTTAAAGACTTTGAAAAATACATGTTCCTACATAGTAGGCAAGACTTATAGTTCACCAGCAGCGGTATCGACTTAGTGCTGAAAAAAGGAAAGCAACACTTTATATATATATATATATATATATTGTTCGACCTGTTAGTCAAATGCGTTTTGTTAAAATAGACTTTTTCACTTTTTTTTTTTGGTCTTTTCGAAATTGTTGTTTGTGCTGTATTTAGACCCCTCTACCAAGAAATTTGTTTTGCATGCACACGTATAAAAATTGCGGTTTTTATCCAACGCAATCATAGGTTTGAACGTAGTTTTCAATTTAGACTTTTTATATTTTTTCGTTTGGGCTTGTATTATATTTTCCTTCGGGTTTATATAATCCGTTCATCCTATTTCGACTCTTTAAAATTCAAGAGTCTATCCTAATTTGAGGTAAATCATATGGCCTTCCAAATACCGTTTCGATCCCTAACATCACTGAAGAGACATTTATTGTCGAAATCCGGATATGGTGTACAAATTTTTGCACCTCATGTTTGTGGTATACCATCTTTTCCACAAGTTTATTGTTTTCTGTTTGGTATTTAATTAAAATTAAGATCCATTTTACTAGATCTGGTGATCAATTTATTTGGCAATCGGCAATGGCAGTCAGCAGGGTTTAAGAACATCAGTTGTTCGACCTGTTAGTCAAATGCGTTTTGTTAAAATAGACTTTTTCACTTTTTTTTTGGTCTTTTGGAAATTGTTGTTTGTGCTGTATTTAGACCCCTCTACCAAGAAATTTGTTTTGCATGCACACGTATAAAAATTGCGGTTTTTATCCAACGCAATCATAAGTTTGAACGTTGTTTTCAATTTAGACTTTTTATATTTTTTCGTTTGGGCTTGTATTATATTTTCCTTTGGGTTTATATGATCCGTTCATCCTATTTCGACTCTTTAAAATTCAAGAGTCTATCCTAATTTGAGGTAAATCATATGGCCTTCCAAATACCGTTTCGATCCCTAACATCACTGAATAGACATTTATTGTCGAAATCCGGATATGGTGTACAAATTTTTGCACCTCATGTTTGTGGTATACCATCTTTTCCACAAGTTTATTGTTTTCTGTTTGGTATTTAATTAAAATTAAGATCCATTTTGCTAGATCTGGTGATCAATTTATTTGGCAATCGGCAATGGCAGTCAGCAGGGTTTAAGAGCATCAGTTGTTCGACCTGTTAGTCAAATGCGTTTTGTTAAAATAGACTTTTTCACTTTTTTTTTGGTCTTTTCGAAATTGTTGTTTGTGCTGTATTTAGACCCCTCTATAAAGAAATTTGTTTTGCATGCACACGTATAAAAATTGCGGTTTTTATCCAACGCAATCATAGGTTTGAACGTTGTTTTCAATTTAGACTTTTTATATTTTTTCGTTTGGGCTTGTATTATATTTTCCTTCGGGTTTATATGATCCGTTCATCCTATTTCGACTCTTTAAAATTCAAGAGTCTATCCTAATTTGAGGTAAATCATATGGCCTTCCAAATACTGTTTCGATCCCTAACATCACTGAAGAGACATTTATTGTCGAAATCCGGATATGGTGTACAAATATTTGCACCTCATGTTTGTGGTATACCATCTTTTCCACAAGTTCATTGTTTTCTGTTTGGTATTTAATTAAAATTAAGATCCATTTTGCTAGATCTGGTGATCAATTTATTTGGCAATGGCAGTCAGCAGGGTTTAAGAACATCAGTTGTTCGACCTGTTAGTCAAATGCGTTTTGTTAAAATAGACTTTTTCACTTTTTTTTTTGTCTTTTGGAAATTGTTGTTTGTGCTGTATTTAGACCCCTCTACCAAGAAATTTGTTTTGCATGCACACGTATAAAAATTGCGGTTTTTATCCAACGCAATCATAGGTTTGAACGTTGTTTTCAATTTAGACTTTTTATATATATATATATATATATATATACATATATGTCATGCGCTCGAAGCACTTTTTCTGGATTTTCCTTCATCAGGAACCCTCAAATTCACAGTGAAAGTCAGGGGAATATAAGACCGTGTAGATAAATTCACTTCAAAGTCCTCTATGACACAAACTTATCTTATTAGTATTCTCTTTAAAAGCAAAATTTAAAACAATCAGACTCCATCTTATAATTCTGTTTTTGTGTGGAGAAAAACAGTCTAATGATAAGATACAATCGCCTAAATTTTCTCACATAATAAAATGTTTTTTGCAAATAAATTGCATTCCTGTATCAATACTTGCTTAGTCTATTGAGCAAATTCACCTTTGTTTTGTTCGTATTTAAAAGTGTGACCTATACACAGCGAAACAAACTTTGCTACACGAACGGTTAATAATTTTTAAAGCCAAAAAGGTTGTAGTTCCATGTTAATGTTGTTTCGTTATTTGAAGAATGTAATGTAATTGGCAGATCTTTGATTGTTCATGTTAAATTTATTCATAATTTGTATAGAATCGGTACGATATAGATTAAATACACTAGTAAAGAAAGAGTCGCTGTATTGCATGATTTATAATTGTTGGGACACGAAAAAGGACATTACGTGCATAAATTTGGGTTATTTAAAATTAAATTCGAGAAGTTTAATAATCGAACAAAAAACCTGGAAAACACCAAAACACTTTTGGTTATACAGCTCACCTGTTAAATCTTAGACATACAAGGCTTTCAAGTGTTTGCGTCTAAGCGTTCCTGATGAAGCTAAAGAGCTACAGACGCATTCAGAAGTGTTATTTTCATTAAGTAACACTGGTTAGATGTCACTGCTTGTCGATTATTTGGCCCCCGAGGGTTCCATCAACGCAGTAGTTTGTGCGCCGGCACTGGCATGATTTTTAGCAAACTGTTCATAAATCTGTGGTAATAAATTAAGTAATTATAAAGAGATTAAGGTTTCAACTTCCTCCGGCAAAGTTTACCTTAGATAAATGATGGTACTTGTTAGGATACTTTTTGGCATACAACTCATAATGTGTATATATTCTTATACAGCCTTTGCTCTCGAATCTTTTGAGTTTGTGCGGTCATAAGAAATGCGCTTCAAGTTGACAGAATTGATAATGTGTTATTTTCACTTTATATTCCTGAGAAACAGTTAAGTGTATGTATCTATTAAATCTATGGTTAATAATATATAATTACATAAAATTGTTGTTAGCTCGGAGTGTTATTATTTTTTCAAAACAAAAATAAGTGAAAATTGTTATAATCAGTAATGCAAAATGACCACAGAATTTGATAGCAATCATAAATTACAGCTGTCATACAAATCAATAAAGAATACATGTATTTGCGTTCTCAACGTTGGCTGTCTCCAAGCAAACACTGTTATGATAGACAATGGCAGTGATAGGGAGTTTTAAAGTTGTTCAAACATTTATTTATAAATGTGTTTACGACTAACGAAGTTGACATCTGTTCGAGGAGCTGACCTGAAAACAGAAAGAAAATATTGTAAAAGCACAATTTTAGATAAGATAGTATTAAAAGAATAAGCAGATGGTATGACTGCCAATAAGACAACTCTCCACATGAGACCAGATGACACAGAAATTAACAACTATATGTCATAGTACGGCTTTCAACAATGAGCATAACCCATACCGCATAGCCAGCTTTATTAAGCCCCGAAATGACAAATGTAAAACAATTCAAACCAGAAAACTAACGGCCAAATTTATGTAAAAATAATGAACGAAAAACAATTATGATACAAAGCAACAAACGACAACCACTGATTTACAGGCTCGTGACTGAGGTAATGTTACGAACTACACATTTATATTAAAAAAAAATTGAAAATGAATTGAACGGATACATTTATTTTACTAGGCGACTTTTTCATTCTGTCGCTTAAGTTTAACTGAAGTCCGTTCGTGTAACCAACTGCCAAAAGATAAGTAAAAAAAAAATTCCAAAAAATACTAAATCCGTCCTCAGTGTTTTTTGTGTGTGTATTATATACTATATAGATAGTGAACAACACTAGACTAATTGCATTGGGCAGTACAACCAGTCCGGCAGTTCTAAATTTATAAATATTCATTCACGTCCGATAGAAATTGAAACGTCAAATCAAATGCCCAGTGATCCGAGAGTACCACACGATCTGTAAGTTAAAATAATCCTTGCAACATGTTGAAGGGTTCCGTTGGTTGTCTGTTCGAAGCAAAAACATCAATTGAAATAGCTTAACTCAATCAAAAGACATATTAACAAAAACAAGTGACCATACACTGAACAAATAAATTTGATCTATGACACAATGTAAATACAAAGATAATAAAAAAAAGGGGTTAGATGTAAAATAATAACAGAAAGAGAACCATAACCTTGGACAAAATCCCGCCAAAAAAAAAATAACGTACACAGGTAGATAAAAATAATTTTGTTTTAAGGTATACATGGAGTACGGAAATATTTTTTACAAAATAAATAATTTTGTTGTTCATAGTACGAGAACAGAAGTGAAACTTTATCGTCACACCAAACACTTATCAGAGGTGGTATATATTAGAAATAGTGAGACGATATAAAACACTGAATAAGTAAACATTAAATAACAAAAATGCATTACAAACTGTATCAATAGATCAAATTAACACGAAAGTACGATTTGAGAGTACTTGCAGTTACTGAAAGCTAGTTAAAAGCCAAACACAATTAATAATGAAAAATCATGCATCAGAGACTAAATCAACTAAAATATATCTCAGGGATTTAGTGTTCTAACGTGATTGACAGTCAAAGAAGACATGACTTGTGCAATGCCAAAATAAAAGTATCGACAGGCAGTAGGATAGTTAGGAGTTAACCTTTTAATAAATATGTGTAATGTTATATATAGATAGAGTAATCTCTATATAGAAAATAAACGTAAATGTGTATTTATACATTCCAACAAAAAAACGTTTGAAAGAATACAAATTTAGTTATGTTTGAATTTGCTGATGACAAAATCGATATTTGTGCCAATGTAAACTATATTCAAAGATCTAATTACAACATTGGTAAGATAACCTTTACTAATAAGTTTGTTCAATGGTTCGATGAGTTTACACGGATCACATAGTGATTTCCGCTCTTTTAGTACAATATAACCGTAAAATTTAGGATGTGAAATATCGTTTTTAATAAGTTTTCTACAGGTACAGCCAAATTTACTAATCAAATCTTTGTATCTATGAAAGAATTTAGTAAACGTTTTAAGTAGTTTATGGTAACCAAATCCCTGACTTAATAATTTACCAGTGATGCATTTATTACGTTCGTTAAAATCTATGACATCACTACACACACGGGCAAAACGAACGTATGAATGACATATTCTTCTTTTGATGAAAAACAGTGTTTTTTTTCTGTTTTAACAATTTGACAGCTTTTGTTTTTGTTTACCTCTTTTGTGTTGTTTTGATCCGTTGTATGTTATACCATGGATTATTTTGTTGTTGTTGTTTTTGTTGGTTGTGGTGGTGATGGTAGTTGTGATGGTGGTGGTGTTATTATTATTATAACTTTGTTGTTGCTAATATTGTCATTATTTTTATAACTTCTTTAGTTTTTTCGTTATTATCAATAAAAGAAAATTAATTCATAATATTTAAAATTATAAAGAGATTTAAACATACATTTTTTTAACACACAATTAGCCGTTGAAATAACAGTTTGGGTGGCTATTGCATTCCATTTTGCCAGATTGTTTGCAGCAACATCGTGTTTGTCCAATACAACCACAGAAATTCTCGAAATAAATTGTTCCGCTGGGCCCTGTACAAACTGCAGCTCTCTTATCCGGAAATGGCGTCGCTAATGTCGCAGTCACCAATAACAAAATGATCAATATTGTTTTTACCATTGTTTTTTCCGTCTAAAATAGATAGTAAGCAATCAGTTTTATTTGTTTCTGATACACATAAATACAGAGATTGCAAGATTTTTCATAGTTCTTCAACGAAAAAAGGTGTTAATGTTGAATGTAAGAAAAATCTAAAGAGAATCGTTTCCCGCCAAATTTTCAATAGATAATACCTCAAAAACAAGGACATGATTCTTTCATTACTTCTACTTTTTTAGTTTAGTTATTTATATACTTTCAATTTATATAAATTTATATCAATTATGTCTGTTTGTTTTGTTCACACATCGTTGTCAATAAAGTGGAATTGTATGCGACTGTCATACAAATGAGAGGTTTAGTTAGCTTTAAAACCAGGTTTAATCCACCATTTTCTACATAAGAACATGCCTGTACCAAGTCAGGAATATGACAGTTGTTATCCATTCGTTTGATGTGTTTGAGCTTTTGATTTTGCCATTCGAATAGGAACTTACCGTTTAGAATTTTCCTCGGAGTTCGGTACTTAATGTTGACGATTGTTTTTTGTTTGGCACCTTGACTAAAATTAATTTGCCTCGTTTAATTTCATAATATTTTTACAAGATATTTACTTTTACCTTTTGACAAAAATATAAACAATTAAAAAAACTTGAACTACACTTTATCGGAAAAATTTCATTGGATATATAGCAGTTTGACAATCACTCATTTTGATCATTGAGAAGCTAAATATTTCCTCAACAATAGAACGTGATTTAAACGTTCGGCTGATTTTTATAGAGTTATCTCCCTGTAGTGTTATGTACCCCCTTAAAGTGAGTGATTACCAGCATGTATCTTCTTTTTAATATATACACATTATACAGAGTTTGTATTGCGAGTTAGTATATGCAACGACCACTGATTTGACAATTGTAACTATCTAAAACTCATAGTTGGCAGCTTGGATTTCTTTCTGATACAATTTACCTTATAATCATGGTGTATTAGCCAATTAGCGATTTGATAATGTTATAACACACTTTTAACTTGTTTCCCTTTGCCAGTTGTTGACTGGTTCTATACCGAAAATATGGGTTGCTGTCCATGCAAAGCAAGATACATGAGAGTTATATATAGGCGTTGTATCCAATTGTAAATGAAATATGTAACTTTTGATATCAAAAGTTTTGCGCTTAAGATATTAAAATAATTTAAAAACTTTACACAGTTTAGTCTTCAACTTATACATCCTTGGCTAACAACTATTCCATGTATTCGGCTTTGAGCGTTCATGATGAAAAGAAGGTATATTTAGAAAAGCGCTTCGTACTGTTTTGTTATATATATATATATACAAGTCTAAAATGAAAACAACGTTCAAACCTATGATTGCGTTGGATAAAAACCGCAATTTTTATACGTGTGCATGAAAAACAAATTTCTTGGTATATATATAGTAAATGACTGAATAATAGCCAACGATAAATCTTACGGGGCGATTGATCATATAATTATGATACATTACACTACAAAATATAATATATAACAAATCTAAAAGGGTACAACATCACCAAAAAATAACAATAAAATGAACGAATGTTAAGTTTTTCGGAGCTGGGGCGTGCCCAGGTGATCTCAAATGACGACTTACTGGGAGGTCGGGCTTGCAGGTGTAGTCACTTCGATGACCATTTATGCGTTTGTTGAATGGTTGTTCTGTCTCGCCAAAATACTGAATGCCATTGACAATGAAGAAGGTGTACAAAATTCTGGGTTTTGCAAGTTACAAGCGTCTCTATGATGTTCGGGTTCAACTGTTTTATTGTATAATTTTCAAGATTGTTATAGTTTTATAATCAGAATAGATTCATTTTACATCATATTCATACTGACGAAGGATATCTGTTATCCGGAATATTTAACATTTGTTCATTTTATTGTTATTTTTTGGTGATGTTGTACCCTTTTAGACTTGTTATATGTTATCTTATTTTTTTTTTTTTGTCTTTGGTTTTGTTTTGTTTTGTTTCTCTTTATGGGGAGGGGGATACGGAAATGGATGTAAACATGTTTTTGACAAAAAGATATATTTGATGATTCCAAAATCATATCTTTTGCCGATTTGGCAACAAGTTTAATTCACTTTGTAAAAGAATATATTACAATACATATTATTAAATTATTATATATATGGGGAAATATTCGAACATATTTATTCGTGTTATATCGACCGAATGAGTTAGAAGTAATACAATCCTATGCATGTACTCACTGTTCTTTCGCGTTGATATTGTTAAATTTAGTTTCCGTGTCACATCCACAACAACGTTTTAACTAATAAATTCTAGCTTCGAAAAGGAATAAATTGTACGCAACAGTTGACCAAATTACACTAAATATTATTTATATATGTACAATAAAAGCCTAAGGGTTATTTCGCTGTTATTTAAATAGAAATAATTAAAATCCTGCATATGATTCCGACGGTTTCAGACAATTGCTCTATGTTCCATATGGTGAATGTTGATATGATCTAGAATTAAATCGAACAAGCACAATAAAAACCTTCCAAATGCACAATAAAATGAACTGCGTCGGATAGAAATCTACCTTATGCAAATAAATACCAATACATCTGTTAAACTTTTTCGGGTTAGAAAAATTTCTATCCAAAGTCCGTAACTGTTTGATAATTGAGTTGAGATATGAACGCTACAAAACCGTCACGCATTATAATCTTGTATCTAGTATTTGAATGTTCCAAAATCAATCAAAGTCTTATACATGTACATACGTGCACTTGCATAAGGCCGATTTCTATCCGACACAGGTAAAATGTTAGTAGAATGTCCGTCTTAGGCAATTCAAATTATATTTTTAACCTTGCATTTTTTTTAAATTTAAATTATCAGGACTTTTAAACACAAAACACGTGTTTTGATACACGTGTATATGTGGATTGATTACCTTATATTTACCCCATTATCATTACAGAAACAAATAAAACATGCCTTTACAGTAACCGTTAATTGATCCATAACTTATTTTAAAAAGAAGGGGGAAATATTCAGTAGAGAAAATTATAAGTCGAAAAAACAACATCAATCGTATGACTAAGATAAATAACGATGGCGAAATACAGACCATAAAAAAACAAGGGATACATTTATGTATACCGTAAGGGTACATTGGCGTATCCAGGGGATTCAGGAGTTAAAACCCCCCTTTTCGATTTTTTTTTAATCATGCGAACGTTTCATGGTTTTCCGGGGGTTGGAACCGCCCCTCCCCTATTAAAATAGATGGATCCGTGCCTGAGGGTAAGCAATCCTTATTCGCACCAGTTGATACTTCATTTGTGACGATCACAGTGCTGGGATACAATAGTGTGCAACGTGCGTGTTTTGTTCTATAAATTTCAAATGTTGCCTTCCACCCCGATAGTTTTATTCCCACGTAAAATAGTTCATCTTCCAATAACCGACTTTGTCCCCAATCTAAAAATGTTTTCATTAAAATTACTTATGGCACAGCAAACTGTATAACTGTATACATTTATACAATCATTATAAAAAGAAGAGTTTGGGTGAACGTAACTTTTATGAATTTGCATTTTATTATCACCTATTTTACAATCGTCAAGTATTTAATTTGTCCTTCTCAGGAGTAATTTCCAATATCACACAACATTATAACCTATTTTACAATTGTCAAGTAGTTAAAGTGTCCTACTTAGGAGTATTTCCAGTATCACACAATTCTAAAATTGGAACCAAATTTGGTAATTGAATGGTTATCACGAAATCATTTCACCGATGTTAACAACTTCAAGATTATCACAATAATAATGCTGACACAGGAATTTGTGAATCGCTTCCATTTTATGTTGTCACATTCTTATTCAAGCAAGCCACCTATAAGGGTCTGTATGAGGGTCTGTATAAGGGTCTGTATGAGGGTCTGTATAAGGGTCTGTATGAGGGTCTGTATAAGGGTCTGTATGAGGGTCTGTATAAGGGTCTGTATGAGGGTCCTTCATTTCTTCATTATTTTAGTCTGTATACCATTTTTCTCTATTCTTTATTTTTCATCCATTTATTCTGCACTTTTTACTCATTATTCTCTTTTCTGTATACGTAATAGTCCAAACAAACGAATAAACATTGACAGTTTTGGTAAGACTTCAGGGTTTCAGTGCTACGGATGTTAGAATATTATTGGTCGGGTAGATATTATTTTGTAGACATTCATAGAGTGTTGTCGGCTTATTGACGTAAACCACTCATTTATTATAATTCACTAGAACATATCCGCGAACAGTACCTACGCCTTATTTTAGCCTGGACGTTTAGTATTCGTATTGTCATGTAATAACGTCAAGCTGATTATAAAGTGCACAGTTTTCTCTGCTTTCAAAATCTTTCTGTTTGAACCCGTCCTAGATTTCTTACTAAAATATAGTAGTGGTACTCCAGAGAGTAAAGGAAATAATAAGAAGAACTACAACCGGAAACTACATGTAACAAATACATTGTACTCTTGGTATGAAATTCGACCCGGAACTTGTTTATTATTCGTAATATTAATTATGTGGAAAACAAATGGGCCTGTAATGGTGTAATTTTTAAACAACACAATTGTCCTTAATAAGTTATATATAAAGTTGAATTATTTGATTCGTCGTTTTTACGTCATCCCGGCTAACAAATTGGACCTCTTTATGTTAGTAGTATAGATATAAAATGATAATAGTTAAATAGAACATACAAAAGTTAGCAGGAATTACAAAAATCATTTTGTTTACCAAAGAGTCTCTATTCTTAATATTTTTGTCCCATTATTCTGCACTTTTTTGCTCATCATTCCCTTTACTGGAAACCTCATTCAGCAGACTATCATAGTACTCTCAATACACCATTTTCATATTACCGACTTTTGACTCCGGAATTTTAATTTTTTTGACAGGTTACTTTCTCTGTGGTAGGACATCCTGGTACTCGGTCAGACAAGAGCAACTTAAATAGGTAAATTCAACCTTTTAATCGGTACTATTCTGAGGGAAAGTTAACTGTTTAATGCTTTCTTCTTTACATGACTAAATCATCGGAAAACAGTAAACGGTGTTGAAGGCCGTACTTTGACCTATAATGGTTTACTTTTACATATTGTGACTTGGATAGAGAGTTGTCTCATTGGCACTCATACCACATCTTCTTATATCTACTTAAAACTATTTCAGATACACATGTTTGTCTGTACATTTTAAGGTGTACATGTAAGCACAACCATTTAACCATACAGTCCACATGAACCTTACTGGTTGTTAATTAACCCAGTTTTAACCACGCGTGATTCATTTATGAATTGGATGCTTCTCTTTGTAATTTATTGGGTAGTGAAAGCGTTGATCGAAGTACATTTTGTGATTCTTTTAAGAAATGAATGCTTCTCTTTGTATATTTATTGGGGTGTGAAAGCGTTGACCGAAGTACATTTTGTATCAAGCACGGAAGCGCTTTATTCTAAAAATGAAGGTATAATTCAGAATGATGCGAGACTGCTGTTATCCAATCAAAATAACGTATTATAGTGAAACATACATGTAATGTAAGTATTTCAACATGTCGATGGTTGTGTAAAAATTGACAACTATGTGTACATGTAATTATAAAAATGAGAAGATGTGGTACATGTATAACTACCAACGAGACAATTATCTGTTAGATTTATTAAAGATATGGGAAAAAGAACTTCTGTAAATTTTAATGTACTAAATAGCATTGGTTTCTTGAATGTAGAAAATAGAGTCAAACAATTAAGACTCAACCATGTACATAAAATATTTTATAATAAGAGCCCTTACTACATGCAAGGCAATTTTACTAAGATCAAAGACTGTCATGATTATTCAACAAGATCTAGTGAATACAATTTTTTATACCACCTATAAAAGGGCAACAGACTTTAACATTTTATTATAATGCTATACACATGATAAAGGATTGATACTTGTTGCCGAATGAACTAAAGAGCAACAAAAACCTTGAATCTTATAAATCTGGTGTTAAAGATTATCTGTCAAAAAAGGAAAGCAACGATTTTAATAGCAATTTTTTATTTTATTGATTGGCTTTTATTTTCGAGTCATTGTCATCGAAAATTTTTAATTTTAGCATAGTTAGTATAAAGCCTGCCAAAGTCATGATTTCTTATAACTGTATTTAATATTTTTAAGAATGTAACATAAAGGGACCCCATTGGAAATCAGCCGTATGGCTTTCATGGGCAATCCTGATTAGGTATTCAGTGTTCTAGCTTGGTCTTTTTCACAGGGCGGTCCGCCCGCCCTTTCCCGATTGCCGCCTTGTGCCCTTTTTCTGACGGCCTGTGCCTTTTTTTATGACGTCCTGCCCTTTTTCACATGTCCATGCCTTTATTGTTGTAATATTTTGATGAAAATACTATCTTTCTATCTGTCTTCATACATTTGTATTTATGACAAGTTTATGACCGTCAGCTAATTAACATTTACAGCAGGTGTAATAAGTTGTGATTACAGATAATCCGCTAATCGCCATCGGATGGGTCATTAATCCGTTAATTAAACCTCATAATTGACCATTGTAAATATTTTTCCCATTAAATATTGTCAGCATTCCAATTTCGATATTTCTCAAAAGACCACAATTTGCAGTTCGTTTATTATAGACATTTTTGTAGTTTCGTCCAGACAGTGTTAATTTAATTTCAAATTTCTCAAACGTTTTCTTATTCTAGCTAGGTTGACGTAGTTTCGTCATTTGAACGTATTTTCGTCACATTTTATAAAACTTTCCATTGAAATCTTTTGCAAATATAACATTCACTAATATTTGGTACCTATATTTATATATAAATATCTACAAAGAATGACCTTTACTTATATACAATATTTTAATTTTAAAATGCATAGATTCAGGGACTTTATATTTATGTAAATATAAAGTCCCTGATTGATTTAAATACCACAATAGGCCATTTATATAAGATTTCCAATAAGATATGTAGAACATACCCCAAATCAATATAAAGTTATGAAAGAACAATATATATCAATATAGAATGTCTTTAAAAAGTAGTGTCATATATATAACATCTCGCAATATTATGACACATATTTTTGGCATATCCACATATACCCATTAATAGGAAGTTACGACCCCCTAAATGGGATATTAGGCTACGTGAAGCTATACAAGACTTTAGATACACGTCTATTTTTCTTGAACATTTTACAAAAAATTCTGCCGCGAAAATAATTATAAGAAGATTAAGTATACGAAGAAACACAATAAACTATGGACTAGAAGTAAAATATCAGTCATTTCCAAGAATAAAGTTGGAATTTCAAAGTTAAATGTTGATAATTTCAAGATAAATGTTGATAATTGCAAGATTAAACTTGATAATTCCAAGATTAAAGTTGATTAGTCCAAGATTAAAGTTGGAAATTCCAAGACTAAAGTTGATATTTCCAAGATTCAAGTCGGAAATTCCAAGATTAAAGTTGTTAATTCTAAGATAAACGTCGACAATTTGAATTTTTTTTTAAAAGGATGGCCCAAATACGCTTCCGTAATATATATGTGCGTGCTTTGATGTTTCTTGTTTCTCGTTGGTTTATTTGGTCACGTGTTTCCCGATATATATTTTGTAATTTTTGACATATTGAATCGACGTTACTATATTAAAAAATGATATTGACTCCATATTACTAAAATAGTTACATAGAGTCAATATCATTCCTAAGATAGTAACATCAAGTCAATATTATTTTCAAACTAACACTATTTACATATGTAATATATAAATTAAGGATTTCACTCAGTCAATACGTTATATATGGACCTGTTATAAATAAAACATACAAATAGATAGAATTATATTCTATTATTACATTCCTTCTTTTTCGTTTTAGTAAAAACAGCACTTATTAAAAATCTATATATCTCCTTTACGTGACACTATTACGTTCGTTGATTGATTAGTGTTTAACCCCACTATCAGAACTATTGACTATTTTCTGGCGGAATTTTTTTTATTAGTGAATGAAGCCTGAGTGCCCAGAAAAAATCACCGATTTTCGGCAGATAAAACTGACAATCCGAGTAATTAAGATTAGAGTCGGTCACACCTGCCACCAGCGGGGTTCGAACTCATTACATCAGTGTTGACAGACTAGTTATACAGTTGTTGGATTACTTTAACCACTTGGCCACATTATGTATCAAATCTCAATAGTTAATAATGCGTTGAATGACGAGGATCAAAACCCCAAATGGAATTTATGTAAAAAATTGTGTTCAAAAATAAAATACTATATATGTTTATAAACTATCCGTTTAAAAAGGCAAAAGGATGCGTAAAGTTAAACAGTTTTATGTGTGGAAAAGCTCTTCCCCCTTTTTTGCCTATACTAATGAATTATTGGTTATTGATTGCTTAACGTCCAGTGGCAAATATTTCATCCATGTGTAGCCTATAGTAATGAAATGTTTTCCAAATTGAACACACTATTAAAGAAAAAAAACTGCAACCACTAAAAAAAAATGTGTATTTGTGTAATTTTTTAAGGTATCTCCTACACACATTTCTATAATATTGAGTTTGTCTTTTTGCGTTTGGTCGTAATTTTGTCAGTCTTTTTTGCAGCTCATAACTTTGTTTGACCCTTGCAACATTCTTATCTTTTGGTGAAGGCTTCCGTGATTGTTGGCTTTTTCTTAATGCTTGCTCTTTAAATTAACCAAATACTAGTATACATTTTATTGAAATATGTCTATTTTTAACCCAAGAACCAAAGAGGGTCGCCAGTTTGACTTACATGATGTATACTGACGCATATAATGACATTGCCATTCTTTTTCGTAGTTTTTGGAAGCTATGTCAATACGATGTACACTAGGTGCTAGTGGCCATCTTACACTTGGAGTGAGGTGAGAGTTGTAATCCTCAATACAAGCGCTGTTTCTTTTGTGTTTTTTGTTGTGCATGCACTGATTTTTTGTCATAGATCATGGATACCCCATATCCTTTCTGTTCTATTGGGAAAAAAATAACTGAAAATTATCAATATATTAGACAACGTAGCGTAGCATACGGTATCAACCTTCAATAACTACTATGCTCAAGAAATAAAACAGACAAACACAAATACTGTATATAGAACAATGTAATTATTGTTTTTAGAAGACTTATTATCAGTATATCCGATTGTTCAAAAAGTGAAAATCGAATATATAATTTTGATAGACTTTAAGTCGGTATCACAAAGATACGTTAAGAGTAAACTTTAAGATAAACAGGGATACACATTAAAGTGATAATTGTCTTCAAAAGACAGAAAAGAATATAGAAAACACAATCACTAAATTAACTTTCCGTAATTTGATCGATGAAGCATCAGGTGCGTCAGAATTGAAAATATCGTATACTATTCATCAAACGAGAACAAACGAGAATATTCATCAAACGAGAGCAGTATGTCTGCCTTTGATTAAAAGTATCATCTGATCCGATTTCCATGATTTTAATATGTGTTATAACATAAAAATAAGAAGATGTGGTGTGATTGCCAACGAGACAACTATCCATCAGACGTAGAAGTTAACAATAAGTATTTATTGGTATTTTGTTTGTTTTCTCATAATCAAATGCATGGAACTTTTTTTGTTTGTACAAAACATTCTGTGTCGGTGTACAAAGACATGAATGGAGAGGAGATACTGTCTTTGCTCTAATGATTTTGATACATCTCCTTAGAATCTATTTTTTCAGAATTGAGTGAAATTTTACAAAATGTCGGCTGATAATTGCAAAGAAGGTCGTTGTTAATCCTTATCCTTTTCTATTGTAATATTCTTTTTTTTTTCTTTCTCATTTTTATAAAAACAACTCTTCTTTAAAAATCATGTTCTCCCATACTAAAGTATCCATAAGTACACATCAAACGGATTTAGTGTAAAGACACCATAAACCGTCTGAGAAAAGCATTACCTTGCACAATGCCAAAATATAAGTACATTAAAACGACGGGATGTAGAACCATAATATAAAGATAAAGAGATATAGTATGATTGCAACAGAGACATCTATCCAGCAAAGTTAAAATGAAGTGAAAGTAAGCGATTTTCGGCCACCATACGACCTTCAACAATGAGGAAACCCATACTGTATTGTTGGCAGTACATTTCTTCATAAATGTATATGTATAATGGTGATTACTAGAAAAAGTTAAGTTCCTGTTTTAAAGAGGTATGTCAAAATTTTACATCGACGGGACTGTAAAAATTACTCGACTTAATCGAATATTCGAATCAACCGAGTTCGACTCATCATAGGTAATTATGAATTGAAGAAGGGAATTTTATCGTGACCAAGAAATTACTTCGACTCATCTGAGTTTTCGACACAACGAGGTTCGACTGTATATTAACATCCTTTTCATGACACGATTATATAGACATAATCTTATCAGCTAAGGCTATATTTTAGAGTTTACAAATTTTATTAAATGGATCAGGGTTAATTTTCCTGGCTTAGTGGGTTTTTCTTTTTCTTTTTTTATTTTGTTTATTATGTTGTTTTTACACATTTCAATGCATTCAACATGTCTTTTACACCATTATCAACGCTTATCCCAGAACAAAAGCCATTGTAATAAGCTCTAATAGATCTTTTGCACAAGTTCACCATATGACAATACCAATTTTTCAACACACATTACCACGTCGCTTTCGAAAATTGATCGCATAGAAGGGGTACAACAACAACAACAACAAAGTTGGGTAGTTATACGCATTACCATTTCTCATTTAAACCTTAAGGATGTTCGCTACTATGTTTCAAAATAACAAGCTTTTTAAAAGACTGTTATAAATTGATAGCATATAAATAACGGTACTCAAAAAGCAGAAAAAAATGAAGGGTCCGAGTCCTTGTTTTCGAGATATAAGCCTGGCCCATTGAAAATTTGGCGGGAAATGATTCACTCTAGATTTTTCATACATTTAACATTGGGACCTTTTTTCTTTCAAAAACTATGAAAAAATAACAAGGATTTTCTAGGATTTTCAAATATACCTTTTAAACTATATGTAATAAAATTTTGAATAGAAAAGAAGGGGTTGGCGGGCAAAATTTTTAAATTGCACTACATGGATAAAACCAGAGGATTCCGAAAATCTTGCAAAAATTCAAAAACAAGAGGAGCAAACATCCTTAAAATGTAATTTTATATGAGACATATGTTCACGCAATTAACAAAAATAAGCACAGGCAAAGAATAAGAAAAAAAATACTTTTTTAAACAATATAAAAAAGCAATAATAACAATACATTCATCCATTTAGGTTTATACATACTTCTAATGTTTATTGATGCACAAAAATCTTGAAAATAAGATTTAATAATGTAATTTTTGATGTAACATGTCTTCTGATTGGCTGACAGTTTTTTATTTTGTTTATAGCTAAAAGACATAAGTTTGTCATGTGGCCGTGACGTCATCAACGTTTTTTTCATGATTTACTCCTTAAAAATGAAATTAAAAATTAAATTTAATAACAAAGAACAACGACACCACATCAACCTTTATAGTTTCCAGTGTGTTTTGAACGATGTGACATTATTTTAATATGACTGACCAAATTGTTAAGCAGGAGAAATTCAAAAGAAGGAAATATGAATAAATCTTTTTGCAAATAAATTAGTAAAATATATATATATGAACATGATGAATAAAAAGAGATTAATAAATAACATTTATGAATAAACGGAGGCATATACGAGGGTAAACTTCAATATGACAGCAACCAAATGATACCAATCACCAAAAGATATCTAAAGTTTGATATGTCCTATGTTGGTTTACTATATATTTTATGAATCAAGTAAAATTAATCTTTGAAAGAGAGGCGAAAGGCGAAAGATACCAAAGGGATATTCAAACTCATAAGTCGACTAAAACAAAGTAACAATACTATGAAAAAAAAATGAAAACCGATTAAAAGACAAACTTAATTTAAAGCACAACATAGAAACCTAAAGATTGAGTAACACAAAACCAACAAAAAAAAAAAAAAAAAAAAAAAAAAAAAAACAATTGGGGTGATATCAGAAGATTACTCAAATCTTGCTTCACAATGCGACAACCGTCGTTTTACTCCTTTACAATACGTTGATAAGATATCATTTTAAATTAATTTTTCAATTTAAGTTTTAACGCAGCGTCTTGAAAGACTGTCCCATCTTGATGGCCCAAACGTAAATAGAATATTCCATAATTTACCTTTTAATGCCTCAATGTTTAATGGCATTTTTTCCGTCTATTTTTTTTTTTTTTTCTAATTGAAGCGAATATATTAAGCATATGGTGTAAGAGGTATCAAAGAAACAACTTATGTTGTTGATCCTATAAAAACATGGACATGTGGCATGATTACAATGTATAAATAAGATAACTATCCATGCAAACAGGTCCCAATATTGCTGAAAGTGGCGTTAAATACCAATCAACCAATCAATCATTTTTTTTAATGATGGAATTTTTTAGTAGCCCCGGAATGCAACCCTTTATTGACAGTGCTATCTAAATTTTCTGTTTCCTCTAATGATTTCATGGTAGTCTTATGATATAAGCTTTCGTTGATCAATATCGTTTGCTTTCAACCTTTTTTTATATCGAATGTATTTTCACTTTCAATACCGAACACGTTAATCTTATAATATAAGCTTTCGTAGGTCCATATCGTTTGCTTTCAAGGTTTTTTTTTCGAAGAATTTTTTTACAATCAATATTTTATCACGTGTTCAACATTGATAATAAAAAAAATATTCTATACAAACGTTAAAAACCCGATATGGACCCACCACGGCTTATAATATAGGACTAGATTTTATAGAAGGTTCATGCTTACAAAAATGATACGTAAATGAGTTTTTCAAAATTTGAATGTTTAACCAACCATTCACTCTGACTGTTTTACAGCTGTCAGGGGCATCGGTGGCCGATTGGTCTAAGTAGTTACTACTGTAATCACTAGCCAGTCAACACTGAGGTTGTGAGTTCGAACCCCGCTCGTGCGGGTGCACTCGACTCCAATCTTAATTGACTAGGATTGTCAGTTTTCCTATCGAAGGTCGGCGGTTTTCTCCGGGCACTCCGGCTTCCTCCACCAATAAAAACTGGACGCCACGAAATAGCCCATATGCGGTGCTTAAAAGTGGCGTTAAAAACACAGAAAATCAGAAATTTTACAGCTGTCCTTATAATTTGGTTACACGTTTTTGCAATGCGTTAATGATGACTATAGTATCGATAACTGTAACAGTGAACATTGTATTAAAGGTCAAACTCGCGACTAGAATAAGTATAAAAAGAAGAAGTGATTACCAATGAGAGTCAGACAACTCTCCACAATAGATCAAATGACACAGAAATTAACTAATATAGGTCACCGTACGGCCTTCAACAAAGAGCAAAGCCCATACCGCATAGTCAGCTATAAAAGGCCCCGAAATGACCACATATTAAAGAGTATGGACGGGGGTCCTAAATTTCTGTATTAAATGTTATCGATTTTTTCTTTATCTTAAAAAAATAATAATCATTCTGTAAAATGTTAAAGAAAATGATTTTACGATTAAAATGTTCTGAAATAGGATGATTTGTTTATTCAGTAAATCTTTCATTTCTGTGATCAGTATTTTATTACCTTATTTTCTTATTTTTCACCACTAGCCAGACAACACTGAGGTTGTGAGTTCGAACCCCGCTCGTGCGGGTGCACTCGACTCCAATCTTAATTGACTAGGATTGTCAGTTCATATCAAAGGTCGGTGGTTTTCTCCAGGCACTCTGGCTTCCTCCACCAATAAAAACTGGCCGCCACGAAATAGCCCAAAAGCGGTGCTTAAAAGTGGCGTTAAAACACCTAAAATCAAATCAATCAATCTTATTTTTCACAGTATATTTTATACTTTTGCACCCTATTATTCTATATTCTTTATATTATTTCTAATATTTTCTCTATTCATTATTTTATATGGTCATTATTCTCTATTCTGTAAACCCCGTCAAGCCCCTCATAATAGAGATGCATAGCTATTACAGTACAACAGGGGGACAAGAAAACGAAGACCTGAGAAGACAGGATTTTTCAAAATAGAGGTGCAAGATGGACAATAATTCATATCATCGCTACAAAACTGGTTTCCCTTCCCTAGCACAGCTAGCTCCGAACCAGCTTTACCATCGGAGGATTTATATTTTACAAGTACATGGACGTTTTCACTGTTTAGGAGCTCCTTAGTTTGCAAATTAAAGCTTTAAGAATAATGAATATCAAAATAAGATGTGGAGACGAATTTCCACACGAGACTTATAAATCACATAGAAATTAGGTCACCTTACAGTCTCAAACAATGAGCAAAATCCTTACCGCATACATCAAGCTATAAAAAGCCTCCACAAGATAACTGTAAACGAATTATATAACGAGTCAATTAATGGCCTGATATATGTAAAATAAAAAAAAAATAAAATAAAAGTCCCAGTTATGTATACCTTAGATTTCCGAGTCGTTTGTTTGTCTTGTCTTTTCAGCTATACTTAACATTTCTTGTTACTTAATAACTTACCTTAATTGGGTAATATTTTCAAAAGGCAATACCAAACCGAGGCGATTGACAAACAACGTCCAAAATAATTGAAATTCAACCAATGACGTGACGTTATTTTCATTTTGGGGTACGAACAATAAAATTACCTATAGTCCTTTAGATTCTTAAACTGCTAAGGGAGCTACCATTTGATTTTTATGGGGGGCTAGGATGAAAAGTTTTGACCTGCCTATTTATTTTTCCCTCTATTCAGTCCTGCCTTTTTTTTTTTCACTCTATTTGGTCCTGCCTTTTTTTTTTAGTTTATCCTGACTTTTTTTTTACATAAATTGTCATCCTGCCTTTTTTTTTGTGCAAATAATCTCATCCTGCCTTTTTTTTTGTGCAAATAATCTCATCCTGCCTTTTTTTTAACTCAAAACTCCTGTCCTGCCTATTTTTTTCAAATTTCATCCCCCCCCCCCCCCCCCCCCCCCCCATAAAAATGAAATGGTAGCTCCCTAACTGCTTACTGCCACTGTAAGAATCAAACGTATTAGTTACAGCATAATTTGACTTCTGATTTACACTTAGTTTATCCCTCTAAATATTTATTATCACTGAACTAGTATACATATTTGTTTAGGGGCCAGCTGAAGGACGCCTCCGGGTGCGGGTGTTTCTCGCTGCATTGAAGACCCTTTGGTGGCCTTCGGCTGATGTCTGCTCTATGGTCGGGTTGTTGTCTCTTTGACACATTCCCCATTTCCATTCTCAATTTTATTATGTCTTAAATGAACTGCACATCGAGTAATTGGTTAATTGTTGGCGTCGAACACCACATTCAACACATGGCTGTATCAAGGTTGTCCGATGCAATCCAAACCACAGTCATAAATGCATATAAGATATATGACTTATCAAATTTTCTCTCCGTGAAAAAGTGTAACAAAGCTTTACGGCTATTTTTATTAATACTAAACACATACGGAAGGGTAGCGGAATTAATCATCAAGTTGTTCATCCCTTCCACAAAAGAAAAGAAATGCCCCTCCAATATATTAATTTTACATCTACGTTTATTTATATCTTACATGTGTTTGGCTTTAATACTATTTGTATTAAAATAGATTTTTCTTTTGTTGGGAATTTACTACATGTATGTAACATTTATTTGTTTTTAGAGTGGCAATCATTTAAAAGTATGAAAGTATGAAATTTAGAATCCAAACATTTATGTTATATTTATATAAAATAATGATTTGATGTAATTCAAATTTATTTACAAAACATCGATGTAACATTTTAAAGGCTGGCCCCTCAACGGCTAGTTCTAACAGCTTTTATATATTTGTTTTGTTTGAAATTTTAAAAACAGTGCTATTTGCTCTTTTCTTTTCAAAAAGGACGATTTTATGTTCCCTATTGTTAATTTTCCTTTTTTTGGATAGTGATGTTCCTTTGGCACCATCTTACGGTGTTTATATTTCACAACTCGTTCGATATGCCCGTGTCTGTTGTGACGTTTTAGATTTTAATGAACGTAATCTATGTATTACTGGTAAATTATTAAGTCAGGGATTTCGTTACCACAAATTACTTAAAACCTTACTAAATTCTTCCATAGGTATAAAGATTTGGTTTTGAAGTTTGGTTGTACCTGTAGAAAAGTTATTTCAAACGGGATAGTACATCCTCATTTTTACGGAGATGTTGTTTACCGTGCCCGGAAATTTAGAAACGATCCTGGTAAACTTATCGATCCTTTAAATAAACTTATTTTAAAAGGTTACCAATTCAACACTGTAATGAGATCTTTGAATATTGTTTTTATTGGTATTAATATTGATTTTGTTATCAGTATATTAAAAGCAAACTAAATATTATTGTTATATACATATGCACTTCCATTGATCTACAATATGTCGATACCTGTATCTTGGCATTGCACAAGGTCATGTTTTTTTTTTTCGACTGTTTATGACGTCTTTACATTAAATCCATTGGATCTTGGATGTGTACTGATTGATAATTTAGTCTTAGATGCATGATTTTTTTTTATTAGTTATTATGGGCTTTGAACTAGCTGTCAGTAACTGCGAGTACTCTCTGTGTCTTTTTGTTGTTGGGATGTACAAGTACCCTCCCACGTCCACTCTGTGTTTTTGTTAGAAGTATTTCTATTTGTATCCTTCTGATGAGTTAAGCCTTTTTCAACTGTTTTTTACAGTTCGTTCTTATGTTGTAATGTTACACCACTGTCCCAGGTTAGAGGGAGGGTTGGGATCCCGCTAACATGTTTAACCCCGCCACATTCTGTAGGTATGTGCCTGTCCCAAGCCAGGAGGGTCCGTGTATATTTGCGTCCATTCGTTTTTCATTTTGAAATATCAAAAACGAAAAACAAAAAACGAGAGTGTTTTCATTTTTCGTTTTTGATTTCTCAAAAACCAAAACGAAAAACAAAAGTGTTTTCATTTTTCGTTTTTGATTTCTCTAAAACCAAAACGGAAAACGAAAGTGTTTTCATTTTTTGTATTTGATTTCTCTAAAACCAAAATGAAAATCTAAAGTGTTTCCGTTTTTTGTTTTTGATTTCACTAAAGAAGAATTTTGTATTTAATTTTAATTATTTCTCGTTTTATAATGTACAATGTTTTCCTTTCTTGTTTCACAGTCATTGATAGTAAATAATGCCAATGTAAACACCCCGGTGTTCTTTCAACATAATGTAGACAACATAGACCGCCTGACTTATGAATTGAACTACGGTGATAAATGAATCAAAGCCTTTCAAATTACCTTGTTTATATCTTTAATAAAAAATAAATTATTATATTTAGATAGTAAACGAATCATAAATTTAAATTGTACAATATAATATTATATAAAGATGGTACAAATAAATAGATTGATTACAACATCACATTAACAAGGGAGGTTACTACTTTTAAAAACTTATAAGAAAACTACCCCGGTCGTTAAAGTATACATGCACAGTCACTGTGGTTATCAGATCTTTAATCGAAGATAATGTCGACGGATGCAAAAGACTTTATCAATCTGAACAATAAGGGTGCGTGATCTTTACTTTTGAATTTAGAAAGGTTGATCTCAGATGATTAGAATTCATAACCAAGGTCCATTATACGAACATTCAGGACAATAATGCGTTTTGCTTAATCAGTTGATTGAAAAACAAATTTCTGCAATTTCACAATGCAAACCGGAGTTAGCATTCAATCATTTTGCCATTCGGAGCCTACTCGGTATTAGTTTTGCTTATTTTTAAAAGCTATATGGTAACCTTAACTTAACCTTAACTAGAGCCTGGGTGTGGATGGGGGTTTACGGAATAGAGAATAGTGGGCAAAAATATAAATAATAGAGACAATGGACCAAGAAATAAAAAAAAATAGAATAATGAGGTGTTAAAATATAAAAAGAATAGAATAATTGGCAAAAAGTATAAAAATATAAACATGATAAAGGATAGAGAAAAATGGCCTGAAACACTGATTAAAGAATAGAGAAAAATGGAATAGAATATCAAAGAATACAGAAATGAAGAAATACGCATCCAGACCATCATACTAGTTGCCTAAACCAACGTTATTTTGTCTCCGGTAGAATGTTATTGGTTTTCATACGTTTTCTTTTTATTTCTATGCCTATCAATTAAGACATGAGCTTTCATAATTTGCCAGCTTATTACATTATATAAAAAGACTAAGCCGAACATCACTCTGGATTTTTTCTCAAGTAGACCTCAGCTACCCACCCTACCACACCATTACCGAAAAGTTAATAAAAAAAAATCTACGGCAATACTTTTGTCCGCACTTGGTGCAAAGGGAAGCTGGGTACCTGAGGTCTTCTGGAGAAAAAATCCAGGGTGTAGGATAAAGCAAAACATTGTAATCCACATAGCCAAGTGTGTGGCTATTGTTTTCAGGGTATGAATGGTTCTTTTCCTCGTTGAAGACCCTCCAGCTACTTTCAAGATGAAGAACAGGAATAAAAGCCGTGTTCATTGATAATTTGTATTTTTTCTATGTATTGTGTGCGATTTTGTCCCATGCACATCTCTTTATTTTCTATTTTAGGGCCTAAACACGGCTCAATGCAAGTTTAGCCCTTCAATATTAAAGGTCATATGTTACATTTAATTTATTGTTTCGGATAAGAGTGAATTTGGTACCTATTAAAACGTTTAAACCCGCTGCATTTGTTTGCACCTGTTCTAAGTCAGGAAACTGGTGTTCAGTAGTTGCCGTTTGTTGATGTGGTTCATAAGTGTTCTCGTTTCTTGTTTATTATATAGATTATACCGTTGCATAGTTTTCCCGTTTGAATGGTTTTGCACTGGTCATTTTAGGGCCCTTTGTAGCTTGCTGTTCGGTGTGAGTCAAGGCTCCGTGTTGAAGATCGTACTTTGACCTACCATGGTTTTTCTTTTACAAATTGTGATTTGGATGGAGAAATGTCTCATTGGCACTCATACCAAATCTTCTTATATCTATATATGGTCTTTTTAAGTGAATTGGGAGATTGGGATTTCTAGCTTTAATCTCACCCATGTCAGCTTTTTATTTGTTTTTACAGAAAAGAGAGCTAGTTTTGTATTCTTTAATATACTGTAACAGTTTAATTTTCCATGAAAAAAGTACAGTTTTTTCTATGTCTGGTAGCATCGTATAATATCTGGACATCGGCTGTTGTCTGCTCTTTGGTCGGGTTGTTGTCTCTTTGACATATTCCCCATTTCCATTGTCAATTTTATTATCGGTAGGCATGTAAAATTGCCAAACCATACACGACCGTTCATTAGTCATCGTAGATCTATTCCAAGTCTTAATAAGTCTAAACAAAGCAGAAAAGGAACTTTTACAACAAGGAATATTACACAACTGAAGCCATAGTCATAAAGATCGATTGACTGATTGGTGTTCCTTTAACGTCGCCGCAGAACATAAAATTATTACCTGATCTTCATTCTCAACATCTTTAATCTCTATTGTTCCCAAGGAAGCAACCATTTGATTCTCTGGGGTGGGGCAGGGATTTGTACCCGACTGTAACCCAGACTGAAAAACATGCCTTTATCCATGGCCACACACAAACACAATAATATTTTCAAGATTTATTAAAAAAATTTTTTTTTTACACTTTTATATTTTTATGTTGTTTTGAAATATTAATTTGACTTGAATTTATACGAATTTACTAAATATACATGTTTATACCAAGCCAAGTCCGTTTATATCTAATTTCTCGCCTGACTAGACAAAAGGCCTGGAGAGCTTTGGCCATCATTTGTCGTCTTTGATAGATATGGTTGACTGATAAGCTGTCTATATATAAAGTAATGGGACAATGGCATGAAGCCATCACCAAATCACCATATACAATACACAAAAAGACACCTAGAGCTTACCATATGGTCTTCAACTACCCACCAACAGGCAGTAAGCTCTGGTTGGCCTTAAACACAAATCCAAGGGCACAGCAAAATGAGAAAATATCCAATTAAAACTGGGTGACCTGGGAGGAAAACATTGGAACTTTCCTAAGAAATACAAATTTCACCCCCCCCCCCCCCCCCCTCTTCCCCCCTCAACATTTTAATACGGAGATGTGGTATGATTGCCAATGAGACAACTATCCCCAAAAGTTCAAATGAAGTGGATGTAAGCAATTATATATAGGCAACCGTACCACCTTCAACAATGAAAAAAAAACCAGTAGGGTATAGTCGGCTATGAAAGGCTCTGACATGAAAAATATGAAACAGTTCAGTTGAGAAAAAACGGCCTAATTTATAACACAATAAAACGAAAAACAAACATGACAGACATCAACAAACGACAACCATTGAACTACAGGCTCCTAACTTGGGACAAGCACATACAGTATGTGGCGGGGTTAAACATGCAAGTGAGCGCTCAACCCTCCCGTTAACCTGGGACGAGTTTTGTTACAGAACAACATAAGAACAAACTATAAAAATCAGTTGAAAGGGGCTTAACATATCAGATCGATACAAAACAGAAAAAAACATGTAACAAAAGCACAGACCGGACGTGGCAGGGTATTTATACATCCTTAACAAACAAAAAAGGACACAAAGTACAGATCTGAGAGTAATCGCAGTACTGATAGCTAGTTTAAAGCCAATAACAACTAGTAATAGAAAAATCATGTATCTAAGACTAAAATATCAATCAGTACACATCCAACATCCAATGGATTTAGTGTAAAGACGTCATTAACAGTTAGAGAAAGACATGACCTTGTGCAATGCCAAATCATAGGTATCAACAGATTGTAGTACCTTGATGTTTATAACAATAATATGCAGTATAATTTTAAGTTACTGATAACAAAATTAATATTTATACCAAAAAAACAATATTCAAAGATCTATTTACAGTGTTCAATTGGTAACCTTTTAAAATAAATTTGTTTAAAGGATTGATAAGTTTACCCTGATCGTTTTTAATTTACATGCATACAATTTCTATTTATATTATTATTGATAAATACAATATTGCAGAAGTAGTGGAAATAGATCTACAAGTAAGGGAAGTTGTTTGTGACTGAAGATATGCCTGTTATGGTCCATTTGAGATTTACAAGACCTTCATTCAATTTCAGCACATTTTGTGAATGTATGTCCCATTTATAGGCATTATGTTTTTCGGTCTGTGCGTCCGTTTGTTCTTCCGTTCATCCGTCTGTTCCGCTTCAGGTTAATGTTTTTGGTCAAAGTAGTTTTTGATGAAGTTGAAGTCCAATCAACTTGAAACTCAATACACATGTTCCATATGATATGATCTTTCTAATTTTAATGCCAAATTAAAGTTCTGACCGCAATTTACGGTCCACTGGACATAGAAATTGATAGTGCGAGTGGGGCATTCATGTACTATGGACACATTCTTGTTCAAATCCTTTATTAAAGAAGTTATTAAATTTACTTCAGATAAAAATACTAAATTAGACGAACCAATCTAATTAAAAGATATATCTCTGATTTCGTTATACTTTTATAACTTTTTTGTATGAATTTTAATAAGATTACTGGACAAACGCGTTCAATCTTCGGACTTAATTCTTAACAATTTTACCGAGCGGAGCGAGGCGAAAAAAAATAACGTCTTTCAAGCCAAATTTTATATGTATGCTATACGGGGTTCTTCATTTCAGTATTCTTTGATATTCTATGCCGATTTTCTCTATTCTTTAATCAGTGTTTCAGGCCATTTTTCTCTATTCTTTATTTCTTTATACTTTTTGCCAATTATTCTGTTCTCTTTATATTTTAGCACCTCATTATTCTATATTTTTTTTTATTTCTTGGTCCATTGTCTCTATTATTCATATTTTTTGCCCTATATTCTCTATTCCGTAAACCCCCATCCACACCCAGGCTCAAGTTAAGGTTACCATATAGCTTTCAAAAATACACAAAACTAATACCGAGTAGGTAAAATGGCAAAATGATTGAATGCTAATCCCGGTTTGAATTGTGAAATTGCGGAAATTTGTTTTTCAATCAATTGATCAAGCAAAACACATTATCGTCCTGAATGCTCGTATAATGGACCTTGGTCATGAATCAGTCTAATCATCTGAGATCAACCTTTCTAAATTCAAAAGTAAAGATCACGCACCCTTATTGTTCAGATTAATAAAGTCTTTTGCATCCGTTGACATTATCTTCGATTAAAGATCTGATAACCACAGTGACTGTGCATGTATACTTTAACGACCGGGGTAGTTTTCTTATAAGTTTTTAAAAGTAGTAACCTCCCTTGTTAATGTGATGTTGTAATCAATCTATTTATTTGTACCATCTTTATATAATATTATATTGTACAATTTAAATATATGATTCGTTTAATATTTAAATATAATAATTTATTTTTTATTAAAGATATAAACTAGGTAATTTGAAAGGCTTTGATTCATTTATCACCGTAGTTCAATTCATAAGTCAGGCGGTCTATTTTGTCTACATTATGTTGAAAGAACACCGGGGTGTTTACATTGGCATTATTTACTATCAATGACTGTGAAACAAGAAAGGAAAACATTGTACATTATAAAACGAGAAATAATTAAAATTAAATACAAAATTTCTTCTTTAGTGAAATCAAAAACGAAAAACGGAAACACTTTAGATTTTCATTTTGGTTTTAGAGAAATTAAAAACAAAAAATGAAAACACTTTCGTTTTCCGTTTTGGTTTTAGAGAAATCAAAAACGAAAAATGAAAACACTCTCGTTTTTTGTTTTTTGTTTTTGATATTACAAAATGAAAAACGAATGGATGCAAATATACACGGTCCCAGGAGCCTGTAATTCAGTAGTTGTCGTTTGTTGCTGTGTTACATATTTGTTTTTCGTTCATTTTTTGTACATACATTAGACCGTTAGTTTTCTCGTTTGAATTGTTTTACATAAAATTTTGTTATTTCGGGGTCTTTTATAGCTGACTATGCGGCATGGGCTTTGCTCATTGTTGAAGGCCGTACGGTGACCTGTAGTTGTTAATTTCTGTGTCATTTGGTCTCTTGTGAAGAGTTGTCTCATTGGCAATCATATCACATCTTCTTTTTTATATTTATATCATGTATCATATACAAAGAAGAAATCTACCAGACTTGAAACTAACGAAAATGAACCATTGATTGTTACTTATATGACTTACACGATTTTGCTCTTGAATGACACGATGTAGTTTAGACTTAATATACATGTATTTCTAAACATAACTGTTTTTCCATTTTTTTTTGGGGGGGGGGGGTTATTTTTAAAAATTAAATTACTTACGTGAACAGGCATTGTTCTAATGAAATAAATTAATTTAAGATCCAAAAGCTTATAATGTTTTACGTCAGACGCGCGTTTCGTCTCCAAAAGGATTATAAGTAACGTTCAAATCAGACATGTTAAAAAGCCAAATAAAGTGCAAAGTTGAAGAAAATTAAGGGTCAACAAATCCGGAAACGTTTTGCTAAATACAGCTAACATGGCTAGGGTAATTGTTTTCTGGGGTAGAAAATCTTTAGTATTTCGAATAATTCAAGGTAAAATAGATAACAGGATTATTAAAACGGCATCAATACATTCAACAGCGTGTTTTGTTTTTTTAATTTACCTTATAACTGGTGATACCATTTATTTTAACACTCCAACGGTGACTGAGGAATATAAATATAATCACTTAGTCTTCTTTCAACTGGCAATAAAATCTTTGCCAAATTGGGGCATCCGTTTGGTTTTGTGGGATGTATAAAGACGCTGCCATGTCCGGTCAAAATGTGGATGTTAAATCAGATTCCACGGGTGGAGAGAGTGCCATGGCTCTACGCGTTAATATCCCTATCAACAAGTCTTTGAGGGGTCCGTAGGTAGCCTGTTACTAGGATAAAAATGTCCATCCCTATCCAAAACACCCTCATTTTCCAGCGGCTGTCCAAATTTCCCGTCTGTATCCCTATTGTACTTATTATTAATTTGTTTTCGTCCTGAGCAAGTATGAAATATTTGCCACTGGCCGTGAAGCAAAAACAATCAATCGATTTATTTTTAAGTAATGATTTAAGCGAAATATTACAGCACGCAATGTTTTAAGAATTTGATTCAATAATTTTTCTTTAACAAAAATATGTTTATCTTTCTTACTTATTACAAGTAGCCAGTGTAGTCACATTGCCAGCACAGAACAATAGAGGTTTTTTATTTTAATGTTTGTTTTCTTCTATTATTTTGAATTAGGAACAGATAAGCAGCTATGCATCTCATTAAACGTTACCTAAACGATTTTGGCTGTTTTCTTATTTTACGTGTATTGATATTTGTTTGCTAAATATTGAGTGACACATACCTTAGGACAAATAGTGGTTTGTACAATAGGCGAGTTCTACACAGTAGTTCGACCGGGGCAATGAACAAACATTGAGGTCTAATAACGAGGAATGTTCGACAGGGGCAACATTTTAGCCTTACAGAATGGCAACTACGTAATGGATATTGTAAAGGGTTGTTGGAATGGTCCTTCAACGTACAGAAAACATAATACACACCCTATCAGGAAATAATTTCACCTTTTCAGTTCGACCGGATAAAAAAAAATTCTAAAGGCTCTTTAAAAAAAGACAATCAAAATATGTCCTTTCTATTCAACTGTGAGACAGAATTCTTCCAAATGCATCGATTCCAAATTAATACGGTCTATGCTAATCGTATGTTTATTAGAGAATAAAATAAGAATGTGTCTAAGGACACGAATGCCCCCGCTGAAGCTTCAAAACGGAAAGGGGGCGGAAATACGGACGAACGGACGGTCAAGGGTAATAATTAATGCCCCCATCACCTACGGGGGGGGGGGCATAATAACCTGCAGACAGCGCTTTGTAAAATCTTTTTTATAAAACGAACAAAATGTGTGGTTACAAGCCGATCGGTATTGATTGAAATATGGTCGATGTTGGATTCTTTAGTTGAAGAATTAATGTCTTTCTTTTTTTGTGTGTGTTATTTTCCACACTCTATGGTTCAAAACGATGAGGTCAATTGTCTTATTTTTTCTAGTTATCGGTAAAACTGCTGTTAATACCGCCCATCGTGTAAATGTGCAGTAAAGTGATCAACATCATCAAAATTGATACAGTTTGTCGGCTACGTATCAAATACGTCATAACGATCACGTGATCGTTATCTAATTAATGAATAATCATCGCTTCTGACACGCTTTTGATTCCTTTACCTAAAAATCGCCGACTGATCAGGTTTTTTTTATAGCCAAAGTTACATGAAACATATTTTAAGACTAGCTTTTAATGATTAATTTCTAGAAATGCAAAACAAAAATAGTGTCACGTTGCCTTCAAAATCTAAATGATTTAAATTTTAATTAACATAAAAGTTTACACTCCATTTAAACTTTTACTGACGCTTCGAATGGGACATATGTCGTTGTGAGATTTGAAGCAGTATCTCTGCATGTATGCTTTTGCTTGTATTTCATTATTTTGGACATCAATCAGGCCGATATCATTATGATGCAGGGTATTTATTCGCCCTTAATGTTTTATAAGGTTACGCAATTTGATCCTGAAAGTATGTCCGTTTTATCCTGATTTTTAGTTTGATAACCTTACGTGTATTGGTTTATTATTTTGAAATATGTTCCACTGTAAAGGAACAGGAACGATGCGATAATTTCCAATGTAAAAAACAAAGAGAGGATTTTTTGAAAGTAAGGCGATTTATCATTCTTCCGACATGGACCGGTTCGTGACTTAAATTCTACTATTGACTATTTGTGTCAGAAATAATCCTCTGGTACGTGTATATAAATTATATCTATCCTACAGCTATTTGTACCAATCTTTGTTCATCTTTTCAAAATACCATCTGGTACGTGTACAAATGTATATATTTCCGTTAATAAATGTTAAATTTAGTAAGAACTAAGGTTTCAACTCCCTCAAGCAAAGTTGACTTAGTTGGATTTTGGCTATTTTTTTTATGCATTTTTTTGGTAATATAGCTCTTCAAATGTTAAAGAATGGATTCAAGTTCATTGAATTCTCACCTATTCCTTCACAATTTAGTAGACTCCCCAAACTGTCGTTGTGGTGATGTAGAAACACATTCTCACTTCCTGTTATCTTGTCCCATATACACTGGTTTACGACATGAACTATTAGCTTCTGTTTCAGTTCTTCTGTCCAAGTTGACACAATAATTTTGCTTTTTGGATCAATGGTACTCTCAGATGAGCAAAATAGTCATTTATTTAGTTTAGTGCAGAAATATATTATCAAAAGCAAACGTCTTAACCCTTGATGTTACTGCTTCATCATTCAATAGGAACCCAAGCATTTCACACTGTATACATTACAAAAATTCATGTTTATTTTGTTTCTCTATTGTATTTTCCACCTTTTTCATATTTATATATTTATTACAGAGCATATCAGTATTTATATTTATGTATTGTTCAATAAGTGTATTATTTGTGTAATAGGAGATAGATTTGTAAAAGCAAATTTGCTTGTTTCTGAATCCTTAATATTTATTTCAATTGTATCATATCGTTTTGTGATGATTTATCTGAATAAATATTGTTTAAACTAATCTGTTTAAGCCTCCGGCCTTACTATGTGTTGAATTGTAGACTTCATTTTTTAATAAATTATCTGTAATCTTACCGACTGTTGGGATTAGTTTTAAAGGAGAGGCGAATGATACCAAGGGACATTCAAGCTCACAAGTCGAAAATAAACTGACAAAGCCATGGCAATACACGAAAAAGTCCAAAAGACAAACAACATTATACAAAACACAACATAGAGAGCTAAAAACTGAGCAACACGAACCGCAACAAAGAACTCTGACATACTAATCTGTCAAAGAACTTTTCTAAATGCTCTTTGGTTTGGTTGTTGTCTCCTTGACACATTCCCAATTTCCATTCTCAATTTTATAGAATAGTTAAATCTTGGATGATTACAATCGAGAACTGTTCTAGGGAAAAACTATTCTAAATGACGTAAACTAGTGTCACTCTCTGATTTTGTACGATTAAAGTAATCTTTTTGTTTCTTCTTTATTGAAAAATGAATTAACGTTATCAATACTGAATAAAATTTATTTGCAACATAATAGTGACTAAATAGAAAGGCTCTGCATTGATTAGTATTTTATTGAAAGTAGGGGATGTGTAACAATTTAAAATAATCAATATCAACTAGGGAGAGTGAAAGAAATATTTAAATGTGTGTTGATGTATGTTAAGTACTAGCTAGTGTATTAAGTACATCAAGAATTGAAGACAATTGAAGAGTAAAAAGTACATGATATATTCAAATAAATTTGTAAAAGTTTTTGTTAACTGCTTAATATTATCGTCGAACGCACCATTAGGTTTTATCTGAAAAATAGAAACGAAAAATTTAACATCAAAAAGTTAAGGAAAAAAAACCAACCGTAGTAATATAAATAAAATAATTATTGGATACCATGTTTTTCATCTTTGTAACCTATGTTAACATGCGTATACTTACACTTTAAACATTTAAATTCACGCCACTGCTTTCACATGAAGGCGTTCCTCACGGAGGATAACATCATCAAACGTTCAAATATAAGATTTCTTATCGGTCAATGATGTCAGAAACAAGGAAAGAGTGACATACCTTTCACTTTCAAAGCACCTTACTTACATTAACCCGAATAATTCATTCCCTCCCGTAATCGTTCTCTCCTACTTGCGAGGTACTTAATGAAGTAATCGTAGATCAGCGGAATATAACGACGGAATTATTCGGGATATACTTACATTACTGAAATCATGTAAAATTCAATTCAAAGGACTGCACGAAGGGAGAATTTGTAATTATCTCCCTTCTCATCCGGATAACTGTACAACTAAATTTG
This sequence comes from Mytilus californianus, assembly GCF_021869535.1. Classification (NCBI taxonomy): domain Eukaryota; kingdom Metazoa; phylum Mollusca; class Bivalvia; order Mytilida; family Mytilidae; genus Mytilus; species Mytilus californianus. The sequence goes on from NW_026262604.1 coordinate 46,761,826, forward strand.
ACTTGTTTATGCTTTGTTTTGTAATGCAACCCTCGGGCATAATTCTAGTTATTAAAGTTAAATAAATAACGGGAATTTTATCCAATTGATCAAACGAAGTGCGGATTTGGGCTAAGAATGTGATAGCTCACAAAGTTTTTTAAACATTGCATAATTATGTGAAACGAAGTACATATTCTTATCACAATCATTTGTTATGTATACGATGTGGAGACGAATGATCTGATTGTGTGCACTTTAATTTTATATAACGTAGCTCTTTACCTGTGTGTTTCTATTGACCTTCACATGCTGCTTGGCCATTGTTATCAACGCATACTTGATCCGTTTGACACGGGAACGGAAAGCATGGATCTGTAACTATGTGGAAAAAAAACACCTTTAGATGATGCATTTTAATAACAAAAATAATAATAACAATGATGATAATAAAAATTGTATTAAGGATAAAAAAGAATGCTAAATTTGTCATTTCGGGGCCTTTTATAGCTGACTATGCGGTATGGGCTTTGCTCATTGTTGAATGCCGTACGGTGACCTATAGTTGTTAATTTCTGTGTCATTTGGTCTCTTGTGGAGAGATGTTTCATTGGCAATCATACCACATCTTCTTGTTATATCTTAAACCAAATTTTCCATAAATATATTAAAGGTAGTTCCATCTAATCTAAAAAGAAGTGGATGTGTGTGGTATGATTGCCAATGTGACAACACTTCACCAGAGAATAAATTACCAGAGACCAAATTAACAAAGTCAGGCTTACGTACATTAATTGCCCTGACAAAGTATTTAATGTAACATTTATATGAAAGAAAATTAATTGGTTCCATGTATACATGAATGCATATATAAATTGACACCAAGATGTCGTTAAATGAAATTGGATACCAAGCATTCATCATGCCGTTCAATAACATATGGTCAAACGGTGAAAGACCCCCGTCCTTAATTATTGAAAACTATTATTATACATTAACAATAATATCGTGGTGTAAATTAAATACACCCATTCGTGCTAACGTCCTCATGGTGTATCTTATACATATATGGTTCAATGGCAAATACGAGATTGTTCTCGCATTTACTTACAAAATATTTTTGCTAAATGAAAACAAATTTATTATGTCTCATATGTTGATTTTTATCTAGATATTGAAAACGATAGTCGGTTGAGAACAAAACGACAAATGGAATGATTAAGCTCCCCAATTTCTGAAATTTCCATTTCCATGTAGTAACTTTCAAGCAAGGCCTGCATGTGAAGTATACATCTCTAAGTTTATATGATTTTCCAGAGATTACGTGTCCTATCATGATTTCCTTGATGGAATGTTGCTGTTTAAAAACACGCAATTGAACAATTGGTTTCTAATAGCAAAATTGAGTTCGAGTTCTTACGGACGCCATCACGACTAAGCTCACTGATATGGAATATCCATGTCGCAGATGACCACGGATATGTTGCATTTGTTGTAACTGCAATTCCATCCTCTTTTCTGCGATTTAGACATCAACGATTGAGACTTTCATTCGAATTCGTACATACCAATATCAACATGACGGGCGCAACATGCTGATCAGGATCTGATTACCCTTCCGGCGTACCAGAGAACAACCCTGGTTTTATGTGGGGTTGCTTCATTTTATTCCAATTGCTTGCGTAGATTGATCTTCATTTATGAGCCTACGATAATCATCTAGGTTCACACATTTTTGACATTTTTCTTGACTAAACCTTTTAATTACATCATCGTTATTATATCTGAACTGTTTTAGGATGGTTTATAATACATACACAGGTTGGTTGCACGTTAAAATATTATGTTTTTGTCGAAACGAAACGTTTAGTCACGATTCATAACGGTGAGGTCACAATTTTGGACGCTTGGCTGTGAAAATCAAGTATTATAAATATTAAAAAAGCAAACATCTATCGGATATTCACTAGCTGATATTCTTTTAGATATTGATAATTACGTTTTATATTTTTGTCTTGCATATTTTCTGTCGGCCTTCTCTAAATCGATCCTAATGTTCAAATTTAGAATTTAGCAATAGCCCTACACAGTTAGGTATTTTTGCTTCAATATATATGTTACAAAGATGTCGATGCGAGAACAATATTTTGTTGGATAAGGATATTGCTCATATATTATATTAAAAAAAAGTATGTGTAGCTTGACACTTTAAGTCAAATTCATCAATAAGATACGATTATGACGTCACAGTAACATAATACATAATACATGTATTACAGTATTTTCGTTACCAGTAATACCATGTTATTCATTAATTAATAAAATTAATTTAAGTTTGAAACGTTTGGAGATTTGTATGAATTTATAAGGTCCGATTATAGGTTATCATCAAACATTAACATAAAATGTTTATTTCCTGTATTCTGAATTAACAATTGTATGCAGTATTTTATTTAGTAGCACAAAGTCAGATTTAAGGTGGTACATAACACTACAGGGAGATAACTCTGTAAAAATCAGCTGAACGTTTTAATCATGTTCTATTGTTAAGATAATATTAAGCTTCTCAATGTTCAAAATTAGTGTTTGTCAAACTACTATATATCCAATGAAATTTTTTCGATAAAGTGTGTGGTTCAAGTTTTGTAAAATTTTTATATTTTTGTCAAAGGGTCAAGGTAAATATTTTGTCAAAATTTTATGAAAATTAAACGAGCCAAATTAGTTTTAATCAATGTGTTTGGTACCACCTTAACAATGTATGATCAATATTTTCGCATTTACGTTCACAACGACTGCCCTTCCAACCATCTAGACATTTGCAAATCTCCATTTGGCCAAGAGCAACTATACATGTACCTCCATTCGTACAAGGACCTGGGCTACATAAAGTTGCTGCAACTAAATTAATATGAATAATTAAATATTAACACAATAGTTATGTATAGCCAGTCATAAATGAGTGTTGATTTGAATGTATCTAGTTTAAACCTTTCATTTAAATTTGTGTTTTATCAATAATTTTTAGCTTTGTTAATGGCTGACACTTTTTACAGGTACACATAACTAGAGGCAGTATAGAGTCTTTGGCGCTGACCTATGTCTATGTGCATCTTCAACAATTGACACTCTCCAACATTTACTAATAAACCAATTTTGGTCTGAACAGCACTTAAGAGACCGAACAATACATTTTCTGTATATCAGTCAAATTCAAGACGTTTTCATTGCTGTAATTTCAGTACTGTTAAGATAATTCGCCTGCAGTCAATAAATCTGTTCAGTTTATGTCCAGACTGTTCAGTAAGTGTTTTTACCAGTACACATCAACATCATACTGAATTGTCTTAAGAAATACTAAACAGTACTGAATTGACTACAAGCAAATTATCGGAATAGTACTGAATTTACCGCAGTGGATAAGTTTGAAAACTGACTGAAATACTGTTCGTGACTGAATAATATATTTTTATTTTCAGACTTTTCAGATGATGTTAAGATCAAAATGACAGTTTAATACTACAATTGATTTACAATGTGAGTGTACACCAGAATATAATTCATAACAAAAATCTTTGTTTTATTGATCTTCTATGGCTAATAATTTTCTGTTTACGGTTTCTGTCTATCTTCTATAGTTTTTGCAACAAAAAAGGTAAAAATTCTCATTTACGGGTAATAACTCCTATAAGACGACAACTGACAATTTGATTCATATGTATGCTGACCTATTGACCTATTTGAAATTCTTGTCTTCCTTACCATTTTTGCTTTTTAATGTTTCTATTTATCTACATTATGTTTTATAGTATTTTTAAGATAGTTGGCAAAAACATAAAACATTGGTAAAAGTTGTCATTTAAGGACCCTTACTCCTATAAATAGTTGACCAATGATTTAAGATATCCGAATTATTTGTAAATCTTGCCTTGTAGGTCATGTTAGCTCTTAAAAGTTTAATGGCTCTATTATAATTTCAAAATATTAGGCAATAACACAAAACAATGGAAAAATTGTCATTTAGAGGCAATAACTCCTATAATGAATCGACTAACGATTTCGGTCATGTTTGGCTTGTTTATTAATCTTGTCTTTGTAATCATTTTTTGCTATTTATAATTTTATTCATTCTATTATCATGATTATAATTTCATGATAATAAGCAAAATTGGAAAATATTAGTAACAATTGTCATCAAAGGGCAATAACTCCAATGAGGATTCGATTGCCAATTCGGCAATGCTAACTTATTTGTAAATCTTGTCGTGCAGATCATATTTGCATTCTAAATTTTCTTTATCTATCTATTTTAGTTTTCAAGATAATAGAAATAACGCAAATTTTAGTAAAAATCGTCATTAAATGGCCATAACTCCAACAAGTACTTGGCTGACGATTTCGGTCATGTTATCTTATTTGTAGAACTTGTCTTGTTGATCAATTTTGATCGGAAATATGTGTCTTTTCCTAAAACAGTTTTCAAATGAATTGGCAAAAACGCGAACATTTATTTAAAATTGTAATTTAAGGAAAATTTCTATCATGCTACATCTTCTCTATCTATAGCGGATATCAAGATAATTAACAAAATTTACATTTTACCCATATGTAACTTAAATAACTCTGCCATATTTTTTGGCAGGCGAAAACATTGGCAATATTTTATAAACTAAATACCCCAATACAGATTATGGCCAAGTTTGGTTAAAATATGCTATGTAGATTCAGAGGAGAAGAAGTTTGTAAATTAACGAACAACGGCGACGACGACAGGCGCCTGGAGATGAGAACAAGTCATACTGACCCGGATGAGATAGTAACAGATTTAAGATGTGAAAAATAGCGGTATGTGTATTATACTATCATTATTTTTACTAATGTTGCGGATTTTAAATAATGTTTTTATGTTGTATAATAATCGTCGTTTATGTGTTTCCGCACTCATCCGTTCAGACCCGAATTTAAATAATAAAACTTACGATGTACAATGTAACATACAAGTGTCTGGCCATTTCGAACAGCCCGAAGTTGTCTTTCTTCCCGACAAATATATTGTGGTTCTAGCAGACAAAGCCTTACACAGTATTGTTTTAATATGTAAAAAGCATTACTTGGAGTGTCTCACTAAAGAACTTGGAATGCACAGCAAAACGGGGAATCCCACATATACCCGTACATCATTCTCAAAAGACGAAATTTTATAAAATCAGTTCTTTTCTCATTTGGTATTAACATAAAAAGACATCTGACATCTTTATACTGAATTCCTTAACCTCATTAAAATTCTTTTAAAGAACGATATAGAGCTGTGTTGTCAAGATGTTTGACTTCGCAGCTTTTTAAAGTTCTAAACACCATGTTTTCTACAGCAAAAAAAGTTGCCTTCAGAAATACTGTGATGTGGTATATTTAACCAACGGTGTCAATCAGATGTGGATTTTTTTAGAAATCTAAAAATCTTAGTATTCTACTCCAAAATCATCAATTACAATCATTAAGATATTGGGGTAATATCAAAACATTTGATTTTTAATACAATTATTTGTCATACTCAATTGAACAATAAAAAAATTAGTATATCGTCTCTAAAAACAAAAACGGGAAACGTAGATACAATTTTCTTGCTTTGGGTCATAAAAAAAACTTACTCAAAAACTGCAACAATAGAGTTGTGAGGAAGAACGACTCAAATCGATACTACATACATTTTACGATCACCAACGCAAATTGGTTGACTGAAACAATGCGTCGGTGTCTTAACTTACTAACATATGTGTTCGCGGCCGTAGATTTTTAAGTACCGGAATACTTGGACTGATCTGTTATTTTACCGATAGTGTCCTATTCTCGACTATGCGAGTGTGGATTTGCATTGCAGATGATGTATGTATAGACTGTGGACGCATCTGGTATCGGTTCTTGTTTGGTTAATTTGTATAAATAAGTTTAATACCACAACAAGGGGCTCATGAGAGCCTGATATCGCTCACCTGTAATTTCAGTTTCAGGCATTTGACTTATTTGTAGATCTTACTTTGCTGAACAATTTTGTCATTTACACTTTCTCTCTTTATATAATAATATTAAAGATAATACATAACCCAAAACTGTAAATATCCGAAAAATTAACTATTTCTGGACAGTAACCCAACAATAAGTTGTCCTATTCGTCTGAAAATTACTTGACAGGTAGATCTAACCCTGTTTAACACTTTCACCTATGTCAGTTTTGCTCTTACTGCTTTAGTTTTTGAGATGAAAGCCAAAAACTTCATTTGACCCTATGTTCTAAAATTAGAAACTTCAGCCATGTTTTTGAATGGATCAAATCCCCGAATACAATCTATAAACTAGATGCCCTAAGGAACATTCAAGTTTTTAAGTATTTGACCAAGTAGTTTCAGAGAAGAAGATTTTTGAGAAGTAATTAGACTCACAAAAAATGTAAAAAAAAAAAACTTTTTAAGGGCAATTACTCCTTAAGGGGTCAATTGACTATTTTGATCTTGTTGACTTATTTGTAGATCTTACTTAGCTGAACATTTATTGCCATAGATACTTTCTCTCTATCTTTTATAATATTAAAGAAAATAACCAAAAACAGTCAAATTTAATAAAAATAAAGTATTTGCAACAGTAACCCATCAATGGATTGTCGAACTTGTCTGAAAATTTCATACCAGATAGATCATGACCTATTTATCACTTTAACTCCCTTTCACTTTTGCTCTAACTGCTGTAGTTTTTGAGATATAAGCCAAAACTGTTTTTGTCCCCTTTGTTCTATTTTTAGTCATGGCGGCTACGTTTGTTGGTGGATCAAAACTTCGGATACAATTTACAAACTAGATACCCTAAGGAATATTCAGTTAAAGTTTGTTAGTTTTTGGCCCAGTTGTTTCAGAGAAGAAAATTTTTTAAAAAGTTATAAACTTGCACGAAAAAATGTTAATAAACTGTTAACACAGAGATATGTCTCGCCTATTTGTTATTTTGATAATGTAAATGTTGAAATTAAAATTACAATACTTTAACATGTAAGTTATGCAAATATTCAAAGTCAATGAACCATGACTGAATGTTCAGGGCTAAACAGTCTCCACGGAAATGTGATGTGCCAATGCTAATGCAACTGCAAACCAAATACCATTGACTTTTCATAAGTCGTCCCCTTTAAGCAAACCTAAACACAAACATTAACTTGTAAACTATGTAAAAGTTTCAAAGTCAATGAACCATAATTAAGGGGTGGGGTTATATAATCTCCATGGAAATGAAACTTGCAAATGGCAATACATTTGCATACCGAATATCATTGACTTAGCATTAGTGGTTCATCTTAAACTGACCTCATCACAAACTAATACATGTAAACTAAGCAAAAGTTTCAAAGTCAATAGACCATGACTGAGAAGTAAGGACCAAATATTCTACATGGAAATAAGATGTGCTAATGCTTCTACAACTGCATACCAAATATCATTGACCTACCACTAACGGTTCCCCTTAAACTGACCTAATCACAAACTAATACATGTAAACTAAGCAAAAGTTTTAAAGTCAATAGACCATGACTGAGGGGGCGGGGCCAAATAATCTCCATGGAAATGAGATATGCCAATGCTTATACAACTGCATACCAAATATCATTGACCTACCACTAGTGGTTCCCCATAAACTGACCTAATCACAAACTAATACATGTAAACTAAGCAAAGTTTCAAAGTCAATAGACCTTGACTGAGGGGGTGGGGCCAAATAATCTCCATGGTAATGATATTTGTCAATGCTAATACAACTGCATACCAAATATCATCGACCTACTACTAGTGGTTCACCATGAACTAGACCTAATCACAAACTAATACATTGTTGACGCCGGAAACAGCATACCTATGTCTCGATTTTGACTCCGTCAAGGCGAAACAAACATAAACGGTTCAAGGGCAATAACTCATTAGGGAGTCAATTGACTATTTTGATCATTTGACTTATTTGTAGATCCTACTTAGCTGAACATTTTTGCCATTTACACTTAACATAAACGTTTCAAGGGCAATAACTCATTACGGAGTCAATTGACTATTTTGATTATTTGACTTATTTGTAGATCCTACTTAGCTGAACACTTTTGCCATTTACACTTTCTCTCTATCTATTATAATATTAAAGATAATAACCAAAAACAGTAAAATTTAATAAAAATAAACTATATCGGACAGTTACCCTACAATGGGTGGTCCAATTGGTCTGAAAATTTCATACCAGATAGATCTTGACTCATTCATCACTTTTGCTCTAACTGCTATGGTTTTTGAGATAAAAGCCAAAAAAAAGTTTAAAAGTATTAGGCCCAGTAGTTTCAGAGGAGAAGATTTTTAAATGTTAGCAATCATGATGAACAAATTGTGTAAAATTGTCTTTAAAGGGCAACAACTCTTTAAGGGGTCAATTGACAATTTTGGTTATATAAAACTTTTTTGTAGATCCTACTTAGCTGAACATTGTTGCTGTTTACAGTTCATCTTTATCTGCAATAATATTCAAGATAATAACCAAAAACTGCAAAATTTCCTTAAAATTATCAATTTAGTGGCAGCAACCCAACAATAGGTTGTTCGGTTCGTCTGAAAATTTCAGGGCTGATATATCTTGACCTAATGAACATTTTTACCCTATGTCAGAATTGCTCTAAATGCTTTAGTTTTTGAGATATTAGCCAAAAACAAAACTGCATTTGACCGCTATGTTATATTTTTAGCCATGGCGGTCATGTTTGTTGATGGATCAAAACTTCGGGTACAGTTTATAAACTAAATACTCTAAGGAACATTCAGTTAAAGTTGAAGGTATTTGGCCCAGTAGTGTCAGAGGAGAAGATTCTTGAAATAGTTTACGACGACGACGAAGACAGACGACAACAGACGACGGACACCAAGTGATGGAATAAGCTCACATGGGGCCCTTCGGGCCCAGTGAGCTATAACGAGATATCATACAGAAATGCAGAATAGTTGTGTAAACTGCATTACATTGATGGATTACCATATAACCTTTTTGCAATTTAACTACAGATTGATTGATTGATTGGTTGGTGTTTAACGCCACTTTCAACACTATTGTGCTAGTTTCGTGCCGGTCAGTTTTAATTTGTGGAGGGAGCCGAAGTGCCCGGAGAGAACCACGACCTTCGGTAGGAAAACTGACAATCCTAGTCAATTAAGATTTGATTCGATTGCATCTTCCCCGTGCGGGATTCGAACTCACAACCTCAGTGTTGACAGGCTAGTGATACAGTAGTTCGACTACTTAGACCACTGAGGCCAGAAATACAGATTGAAATCTTATGTCTAATTAAGAAGGGTCCGACTCTGATAAAAGTTATTTAAGGTGTCAATCCTATTGCATCATTTGACATGTAATGTCTCATCAGGAAAGCTCGTGGTTAAATGTTGAAAAAAATCAACAACTTGATAAAACATGTATGCATGTGGGAGATATAACTTCAAATTAAATTATTTCCTCACTTTAAAATACCAAATTGAAATTAAATAATATACATATTTGCATTTCAGTAATGAAGCACTTAGATTTCGAGCTGGTGATTACTTAGGAGACGAATGTAGCGATATCGAACAAGTGTTAAAAAAAATAAATTTAGTGCTTCTGAGGCGATTTTTCGTAAGGATTTGTTTTCAGTATGTCAGTTGTAAATTTAACAGTTCCTTTGATTTTTTTGTGTGTTTTTTCTGTGCGTGTACTGATTTTGTGTCATGGATGGATACCCCATATCCTTTGTTTATCTATTAAAACAAAACTTACGAAAATATGAATATCAATATAATAACCAAAACTTGTTTTCGTATATTTCGGTAGAAGGTGTATAATTGAATGTCATGATAAAGTAACGGTAAATGTTTTCAATTTAGTCTAAAATATAAGCCCTTAATCAGGCTGTTATTTATAACGTGTACCAAAAACGTAGAAAAGGAAATGAAACGGATGTCTTATTTACTGATATTAGCTTTTTTGTAATCAGATACTAGTATACAAATCATTGAATGAATTGTATGCTTCTTTGATTGAGTCTAACAAATATATCACAATATAACTTTATTTTTTTGATTTTTTACTATTAAGCGGATACCTTGAACTTTCTGAATTAGCTGTTTCAGAATCTAATGCATTCTGGGTAATAATTTCAAAAGTGTACACCGAAACGTCGTAATTGGTTAAAAAAGGTCACAAACAATGGAAATTCAACAAAAGACGTGACGTTATTTTCTTTTTGGCATATGAACACTTAAATTGCCCATAGTCCTTTAGATTCTGAAACGGCCAATTGGGTTTTGGTGGAGAGTTATCGTATTGTCAATCATACAACAACTTCCTAATTTTATATTGAGCTTTAAGGATGTTCGCTCCTCTTGTTTTTTGATTTTTTGTCAGATATTCCGAATCCTCTGGTTTTATCCATGTTTTTCCATTAAGTAATTTTGTCCACTAACCCCTACTTTTCTTTTCATAATTTTATTACATATAGTTTAAAAAGCCATATTTGAAAATCTTATAAAATCTTTGTTATTTTTTCAATGTTTTTGAAAGAAAAAAGGTGCCTATGTTAAATGTATGAAAAATCTAGAGAGAATTATTTCCCGCCAAATTTTCAATGGCTTATATCTCGAAAACAAGCACACGGACCCATCATTTTTTTCTGCTTTTTTAGTTCCTTCATTTATATACTATCAATTTATGACAGTCTTTCAAAAAGCTTGTTATTTTGAAACAGAGTAGCGAACATCCTTAAAGTCCATTTTGTGATTTCATATCCACTTCAAAATATATCCTTTCCAGGAATATATCCTTAGTTTCCTTCTCACCTATGACTATGTTTGTACATCAATATCAATGATATGCACAATATAATGTACACATTATGTGTACGAGCCTAGAAACAGAAAGAAAGGCGAGGTTAGCTGGAAATCTGTTTCGTAGCGAGTTCAATAAATTTTATATGTTCAGGCAATTTATGAATATTGCTTATATCCTGAAATGTAACATTTAGGCATTAACGTATATTGATTTTTACTTCCAAAATTGTTTTTGAATGAAAATTGTATCACTTTGTGTTATATGTACGCCAGTATTTGTACAGTAAAACGGTCGATTGCAGGATAAAACACAAATGTATCGTATACTTACATTCAAACCGGTTACCAGTTCTGCCATTAGGACAGTTACAATTAAATCCGTTTGTCTCCGGTATGCAGCTACCTCCTTTTGTGCAGGGTTTGATAATGTATAACGTCATTAGGTAAATGGGAAAAACAAGCATAGCTCTGTGGGCAATTTTTCATATAAAATCTTTTGAAGGACTGACACTTCTTAAGGGGAATATGTATTTAGATTAGATTTATATGGAATGTACTAATATGAATGAATGTTTAATTGGAGGTAGAGTACAATGTTTATAAGATATCAATACAATATAAACAAAACAAGACATTTTAGCAGGAATCTATTTGAAATAAAGGTTTGAGAAAATATGAACTAGTATTTTGTCAAATGCAAACTCTGATGGGAAAGAATTAAAAAAACAATGAAAAAAAAACACCGAACAATGAAGAAGAAAAAATAGTTAAACATAACATGCTTAACTAAACCAAAATCATCGGCATTCAATGATACTTAAAAGTCTTCAAAAGGATATTTCCGGAGAAGGTATCTGTTAAAGGATACTCATTTATTGCGCAATACGACATAGTAATAGGGAGTTTAGACCGACAAAGATCAATTTTTTAACCAAACTTTCAATCAAAAGGGATGAAAAAAAAATGCATTTACTGTTTTTCTTATTTGTTTTTCGACAGTGTTATTTTCCTTAAATTTATCTGTTTGTTTATTTGGATTTTTCAAGTAATATCTATTTGAATATGTCTTTTGTTTTAATTTGTTTCTGTTGTTAGTTTGTTCGTTTAGTGTGCGTGTTACATTTCCCCTTTTTTAAGAATACTTAGAGACTCACTTTCACATCTGGTGCCGGTCCATCCACTTGTACAATCACATTTGGGTGTGAAATCAGGTTGGACCACACAGGTTCCAAGATTCATACACCAATCCGTTACACAAGGATTAGATGGTGGAGCTGAAAGAAAATTTATTTATGACACGTCCATTTGATACAGATATACTTATTTTATCATCGTGCATAGTGAATGCAGATATTTTAGTTAAATGCAAACATTTGAAGATATTTTTAAAGATATTATGATAATTTGTAATTATGGACATTACACGTTAGATCTCTTAAACCTGTAGATTGTACATAATTTCATGTTAACCTCTCATTGAAAACTATATACTGCAAGACAATTCACCTCGTTTTATCAAAAAGCTTAAATCTAATTGGTACATGCGGGAAATATCTAAAAAAAAAATTAAAACTCAAATAAATGTGTCTTAGGATCACGACGTCAACTCATTAACTCAAAGTAATTATCAAACCTTTAATATATTGTTAAGGATGTTCGCTGCCTTTGTTTTTGACTTTTTGTCAGATATTCGGAATAATTTTGTTTTATCCTTGTACTACCAATAAATTCTCCCCGCTACACCTACTATTCTTTTTATAATCTTTTAATATATATTTTTGAATTTATTTTAAATTTTATAAAAATCATTGTTAATTTTTCATATTTTTGGAAAGAAAAAAGGTGCAATGTTAAATGCATGAGAAATCTAGAGAAAATAGTTTCCCGCCATATTGTCAATTGATTATATCTCAAAAAGAAGGACAAGGACGTGTAATGACCTATAATTTTTTCTGCTTTTTTAGTTCAGTTATTTATATACTATCAATTTGTAGGAGTCTTTTTAAAGGTTAGATATTTTGAAAAAGATGGGCGAACATCCATAAAAAGAAATTAAATTAGTAATATATCAAACAGTTGGATAATTCTCCACATCTGGAGTATTCTAGGGAAATATTTACAATGTGTCAATAAGAAAAATATATAATTGGTATATATATAATGATATGGTTGAAAGGCTATGGTTATATGCTATTTTACGTTTTTTTTGTCAGAATAATAAAATAGCACATAAAAACATTAGACTCTTATTGGAATTTTTCTATAGTATAAGAGCATAAACCATACGTCATCTCAATGCAATCAATATGATACAAAATTATTTCGTGATTAAACATTTTAGGTAGGGTGTATAATCTGCTACCGCTTCAAAACATATGGGAAAGAGGTAAACATTAACAACCTGTGTCGGTGACGTTGGTTGCATCATTTTAAAATTTCGAAGAAAAAGTTGTAAACTATTACTTATAATCCATGTTTGCTGTGTAGTTTTTATCATATATGGGACATTTTGCATTTCATATAATATTTTCAACCTGAAATATTACTACTGACATCAGTGATTTTAACGTATTGTTTAGCATGTACACATTTTTTAAAACTTAATATCACAATAATGATTGTGGCAAAGTTTAGTAAAATTTGGCCCGACGAGCTAAAAAACAAAGGAAAGTAAACAATAAGTAAAACGATCTTACATCAAAAACCTGGTTTGAGATATGGTGCTTTGGAGGATGTAGTAGTTCAAGTTACCGTACCGTATGGTCATTTTCTTAACACAAAACGACAAGAAACAAGATGGAAGTAAATGCAAAGTTTAAATTTTCTTAACACACAACCATCACTAATGTAGATGTCTATTTACATGTACCTGCACATTAAATCCTATTTCAGCATTATTTGTGCACGTTCCCTAATCTAATAAAATTGAGAATGGAAATGGGGAATGTGTCAAAGAGACAACAACCCGACCATAAAACAGACAACAGCAGAAGGTCACCAACAGGTCTTCAACGCAGCGAGAAATTCCCGCACCCGGAGGCGTCCTTCAGCTGGCCCCTAAACAAATATATATACTAGTTCAGTGATAATGAACGCCATACTAAACTCCAAATTGTACACAAGAAACTAAAATTTAAAATAATACAAGACTAACAAAGGCTAGAGGCTCCTGACTTGGGACAGGCGCAAAAATGCGGCGGGGTTAAACATGTTTATGAGATCTCAACCCACCCCCTATACCTCTAGCCAATGTAGAAAAGTAAACGCATAACAATACGCACATTAAAATTCAGTTCAAGAGAAGTCCGAGTCTGATGTCAGAAGATGTAACCAAAGAAAATAAACAAAATGACAATAATACATAAGCTTGGATTGGATCGGATGAGAAAGTATAAACAGCATTGCATCTTTAGATATCAGCATTTATAATTGAGAGTTAATTTTTTGTGACTTCTAATGACATAATTGCAAACGAGTTTGTATTCTGAAGTGATTTTGAGATAAACTGTTTAACATAATGTGTCCCTGGAGCTCCTCCTCACTGCAGAGTTCAACCTGTAAGGGCCTTTAGAGGCTCTTATATTTCCCTGAACTTAACGTGTTTGAAAATGTTGTCAGAGCCGATGTGTCATAGATCAAACATGCACCTCACATTAACACTCTGTCTCTATAAATACCCATTAGTAGAGTGTTATATAACGACGAGCGTAAAAACAACTTTTTTACTGATGACATCATCTAAAGCTAGGTGTATTATAATATCTGATCAGTTATCTTGTTGTAACAAGGTTCAGCATGACAACCTATATAACATACATTTGGTGAATTAGGCTGCTTACTTGAGCATGTAGGTCCAGTCCACCGATTAATACACGCACAAGAAAATTCTGGTCCAGCAGTTCCAGGAGTATTGGTACATACTCCACTATTTGCACATGGAGTCGCTAAACATGCATCTCGATCTGAAAGAAAATAACAGTTTTTTTTATATTTTGAGAGCAGATGTTATGATCTTTCCCGCCCTCTCTCACATTCTCTCTTTATCATGCAAATAAACACACACACAAGCAAACAAACAAACACTTACATACAAACAAATAAAAAAACACACCCTTATTCCATCTTTCTTTCTTTATATTCAATATTAGAAGTAGTACAGATTGCATTATAATCAAAAACAGACATAACATTTTATATAAGAATACGAAAATGTGGTTTAATTGCCATTAACAAAACTTTCCAGCAAATCTAAAATGGCGCGAATGTAAGCAAGTATAGGTCACCGTACGGCCTGCTACAATGTGAAAAATCCCATATTGTATAGTCAGCTATAAAAGTTATATCATTCTATCAGATACATAACAAAACCGAGATAAGGAGCCAACAGGTTAACAATTGTTATTTCCCATCCCATATTTCAAAACAATTCAGAAATGAATAATTTGATGTTATAAAAAGTACACATACATAAACATTCTTGAAATCTCAGGAAAATCATCAGCGTGCAAAAGGGGGAACAGAAGTCCGCAATAGGGTCATTTTTCAAGTCGAAAATTTTAGGATGATACAAGAATGCTGCCTGAACATTGCCTGAACTGACTGCACGGACGCTGAAAGAAACATGCACGAACTATAATTCCACCATTAACCATATGCAAAACGACAAATATACGCTTGATAAGCGCACATGATCTTGCCATTTCGATTCTTAACTTATGGTTCGGATAAACCATCAGCGAAAAATACTTCCTCTTGTTTTTTAACCAACATATCTGACCTTTTGTGTTATTAAAAAAAACGGCTTTCTAACAAAATGAATTTATTAACAAAGCGTATTTTGTAATTAGAGCATAACCAGATTTTAGTCAGATTTAAAACTTTCAACATTAATTTGTTTGTTATATATATAAATGTATATATATATATATCATTAATTTCAATCAGATTTAAAGTTTTTTTTTTAACTTTTGTTTTGGCATTTTGCTTTTATCCAATGGATGAGTCCCTCAATTACACACAGATGAAAACCATATTTTTCTGAAACAATCAATGAGTAAGGTGAATGACAATTCATTAAACTGAATTGTTTCCTTGGGTAAATATTGATGTGATCAGTGCAACGAACTTGTTCTTTTTAAAAAAAAATTAAGGTGGTTCATAACTCTACAGGGAGATAACTCTGTAAAAATCAGCTGAACGTTTTAATGTCGTTCTATTGTTAAGGAAATATTAAGTTTCTCAATGTTCAAAATTAGTGTTTGTCAATCTGCTATATATACTGTAAAATGAAATTTTTCCGATAAAGTGTGTGGTTCAAGTTTTTTATTTTTTTATATTTTTGTCAAAGGGTCAAAGTGAATATTTTGTCAAAATTTTATGAAAACTAAACGAGCCAAATCATTTTAGTCAAGGTATTTGGTACCACCTTTAATTGATATTACAGCGGTATTTGCAACTATTTTGACAGGTATAAGTTATGTGGAAGCGAATCGAAAACGATGGTTTGAAAAAAGACACCTTAATACAATCTGGGATAATATATAAGTATTGGCCTTCCAAGTTCCATTCATGGTTTGGTATTATGCAATTGTAAAAGAGACTTTCCTCTTGATTTAGATTACCAATTTTCTGCAAATCCGGAAAATGATATATCATGATTTTGAGGGCTTTTTTACAAAATTGAATTTAACCGGCTGCTAATATGAACGTATTACTTCAAAGTCTGACTTTCATTAATGTTTGAAACAATAACAAAATCATTAGTACTTTAACTAGTTTTTCAAATTGTATCTTATGTGTCTTTGTCATATTTTAAAACAAACATTACTTTCTTCGGTACTGACATGATAATGCAACTTCTGTTTAATTGGAATTTGCTGTTATCAAAACTATAATTATGATCATTCCTTTTCTAGATTTTGTTTTAAAAGTTTTTCAGGGTGTGTATTATAATTTTGATTAATGCTATAAACGTGTACATTGTTTTCATCCTGAAAATTATTATCCAACAGTTAAGTTCAACATGTAACTACGAGATACTATGTGCCGTCCACAACTTTGAAACAAAGTGTTAAACGAAAACACTCATTTTTATGCAACTCGATTATTTTCATTGGAAGTTGACAAATATTTCTAAGCATTATATTTCAATTTTGTCAATACTTCAAACACTATTCAATACTATTCAAAAAGTATAGAAACGACTAGTGATTATGTTTGACATCGGGAGTATACCTATGACATCACATTGTTAAGATGCCAAAGACGAGTAACAGTTTCGCGATTGTTTTCAGTTATTATGGCATTTTTATGCCACAATATTTACTAAAATGAAGTTCATTATTATATGTGGCAATGGAATGGAAATAACTGTATTGTATTTTAAGCTTGGCCTTCGTAAAACTTTATTTGACTGTCACATATCGTTTACCTAGCTCTGCTATGCGTCGCTAGGTTAACTCAATTTGCGACAACGGATCTACGTCTTTCAAAGGCCAAGTTTGAAATACAATACAGTTACCTCTGAATTTGTATTTTCTTTCCAAAAGTATATATTTATGGCATAGGTTTCGTTAAATGTAGGTTGAGGGCATAAATAAACAGCTTTGAAATATTTAAATATAAAGATATATAAATTAAAGAGACTAAAGTTTACAATGTTCAAATCATCTCGAAAATCGATAAAGAAGAGACAAATCAGGATAACAAACAAAGACATGATGGAATCGCATACACTCTTAAATGAGCCAGCTTTTCAGAAACTAAAATAACCAAACAAAATCTAGAGATGAACTCATTTTAAGTTGAAAGAAATATACGTTAAGTTGGATTTACATAAACAAAGATGTGAAACAAAATAGTTAATCTCCGAAAGAATGATTCGTTGATAAGAATATATACTACAGTAGAATGAATGTGAGTTATAAATGGTAGGTCTTTCGTTTCTGTGTGTCTGGTAATTCGAGAAATCTCTAGATAACTTTTGGTTAGAATGATAGCATATTACAGAGGTAGCGAATCTTAATTGTTAATTTATCGTGAATTTCAACCAAATTATAACTTGAAATACCAGAACAGGAAAAGAAAACAAATACTATGTTCGTGCATCATTATACATTTTGAACTTAAATTGATGTCAACTTGAGCGGGTTTTTGATATATTTTCAAAACTGCATGATACTTCGACAGACTGGCATTTAACATAAACCTCACAAAAAGTTTTGAATTACAGCAATCTACTTACCGGCACAAAGTTGTCCTATCCAACCAGATGTACAGGTACATCTGAAGCCATTACTTCCTTCGGGTACACACGCCCCATTCACACACCTATTTGGAACGCATGGATTTACGATAGCTGAAATATAAAAAAAGTGCCATTTAAAGGGTATTACAATAAGTTAGTGAAGTAGATGTTCTGATATGCCTTTTGTTTACACATGCTTAAATGTAGTCCCCAACAAATCTATGTTACATGAATTATATAAATTAATTACCAATTATGTACATATCTTCTAAAGCAAGATGCACTCTACTAAAACACAAGTGTTATTTTTTTCCTCAAACTGATTTCACACCATTTGTTTGACATCAGAGACACTTTAACACACTAGTGTATGCCAGATGTCGTGCTTTCAATATTTGTCCATTAGTATTGTTTGTATATGGCCACATTATTATCTTACCATGGTCTTTTTTTTTAACGTACAGTGTACTTTTGAACATGATGAATTAGTTGTTGTTGTTGTCTTTTAACTAGTTTTCAGAAATTGCGAATACTATAAGATTGGTCCTTGTGTCTTAAATCTTTTGTTGTAGTTTAATTGTCTTGGGTGTTGATCTGATGTGTCAAGTCTAATTTTTTTTTCAAATGAATTTTACAATATGTTCTTATGGTGTGCTGTGACAGCACTGTCCCAGTTTAGGGTATGTTTAACACTATCACCGTTTTGTGTGTGCCTGTCCCTCGCCAGGAGCAAGGTATTTAGTGGTTGTCAATAGTTGCTGTCTATATAAATAAGAAGATGTGTTATGGGTGCCAATGAGACAACTCTCCATCCAAGTCACAATGAATAAATAGTAAACAATTATAGGTCAAAGTAAGGCCTTCAACAAGGAGTCTTGGCTCACACAGAACAGCAAGCTATAAAGGGCCTCAAAATGACTAGTGTAAAACCATTCAAACAGCAAAACCTCCGGTCTAATCTATATAAAAACGGGAAACGAGAAACGCTGATGAACCACACCAACAAACGACTGTTTGTCTGTCTGCATCCCAGAAAAACACAAACCCCACTAAAGCCGTGGTTAATCCTACGAGTCCAGGAAGAGTAATCAGTTTCTGCTCTACACGTAACAACCGCTGTGTTGTTCATGCAAGTATATATCTGGTGATAAATCTTAATTGTACCATGAAACTAAATAGGTTTTCAAAAATAATAGACTTACATTCACACCTGTTGCCTGTATATGGATGTTTGCATTTGCACGAAAATCCAACTTGAGTTACGCTGCAAGTGCCTTCATTTTGGCATGGATTAGGATTACAACTATCGGGTGGCATCACGGGATCTGAAAGGAAATGTTTAAATTGCATTTCAAAAGTTTTATCTTTTATTTGTTTCAGACGTCTTGTATTTGATTTTAATGTGTGCAAGTACATATCTGGTGATAAGTCTTAATTGTACCAACAAGCTAAATAGGTCTTCAAGAATAATAGACTTACTTTCACACGTGTTGCCTGTAAATGTAGATTTACATTTGCACGAAAATCCAACTTGAGTAACGCTGCAAGTGCCTTCATTTTGGCATGGATTAGGATTACAACTATCGGGTGGCATCACGGGATCTGAAAGGAATGTTTAAATTGCATTTCAAAAGTTTAATCTTTTATTTGTTTCAGCTGTCTTGTATTTGATTTTAACGTGTGCAAGTACATATCTGGTAATGAGTCTTAATTGTAACAACAAACTAAATAGGTCTTCAAGAATAATAGACTTACTTTCACACGTGTTGCCTGTAAATGTAGATTTACATTTGCACGAGAATCCATTTGGAGTTACACTGCAAGTTCCTTCATTTTGGCATGGATTAGGATTACAACTATCGGTTGGCGTCACGGGATCTGAAAGGAATGTTGAAATTGCAGGTCAAAAATTTAATCGATTATTTGTTACAGACGTCTTGTATTTGATTTGGCCTTTTTAACATTTTTTATTTGGGTTTCACTAATGAGCCTGCTAAACGGACTCGTGTGTGGCATACAATATTGTAATCCGTTTATCTATAATGAGATTTTTGGTAAATTTTTAGGCGTTTTTGTAAATTTAGAAAAAAATGTACTGTAGACAACAACACAATATTTTTTTCTAAATGTATGTTTCATCATTGTATCCTCTGAAGTAAAGATTACTGTTAATCAACTAATATTCGCTAGTTATTTGTTTACGTGACTTTCGCGAGTAGAAAAATAACGCGAACATGGCAAACTTGGATTCTTTCTTATTTTACTTCATCAAGTACATTTGAAAATCGCGAAATTAAATCGCTGCGAAGTTTGCTAGAAAGGGATAGACGCGACATAAAGTATCTGCAAACATTGATTTGTTTACAGTATATCACCGATATATTATTTATCTTGTTTTTGTAACCATCTAATTCAGCATTTGTTAATCTATAATTACATTAAAGGTGCAAATTTTATTGCACTAGATGAGCATGGCGACAATCAATGTTTCTTTAGTGGTCATTGAGGATAACATATTTCAAAGTTTATAACCTTATTAAAACGTTAAAAGGCTGATTAAACAAAACAGAACCAATTTTTAATCAAAATTCAGACAAGGAATCAGAGTTATGCATTACTGAGATACATTCATTAGTTCAAATGATTTCAAAATTTTATAAAAGCACATGTAACTAGAATAAAATCAGAAATTCTTGCCAGTGCAGAAGTACTGACTACAGAGATGGTGATACTATCTAGGACTAACAGTCCACCAGCAGAGGTATCAACACAGTGGAAGTAAAAACATAAACGATTCCAATGATATTCCTCGAAATGCGCATTTCGACGATAATGTATCTTCAATAATGCTCGTGAGCAAAATATCTTAATTAAGGATGTTCGCTACTCTGTTTCAAAATAACAAGCGTTTTAAAAGACTGTTATGAATTGATGGTACTTAAATAAAGGAACTAAAGAAGACGAAAAAAATGAGGGTCCGTGTGCTTGTTTTCGAGATATAAGCCATTAAAATTTGGCGGGAAATGATTCTCTAGATTTTTCATAGATTTAAGAATGGCACCTTTTCCCTTAAAAAACTATGAAAAAATAACAAGATGGTATAAGATTTTCAAATATGGCCTTTAAAACTATATGTAATAATATTATGAAAAGAAAAGTAGAGGTGAGCGGGCAAAATTTTTAATGACAGTTACATGCATAAAACCAGAGGATTCCGAATATCTGTCAAAAATTCAAAAACAAGTGTAGCGAACATCCTTAAGTCCAAAACCTAATACAAACGTTTAACAGCTGATAAAACAATAAGCCAAACCTGGTCAAGGCATACCAGTTATGCACGAGGAAGATACATTCCTTAATTTAAAAGATTTCGATATTTATAGCAGCAAATTTAACAATGTTTAAGTATAACTGTTTCCTCGGAAAATACATGTAACAAATCAGGAATATGACAGGTGTTTTCCTTTCAATTTGATTTTATCAAGTTGAATGGACTTCCCCTTTTTGAAATTATCTTGGACTTCGGGATTTTCCGCTAATACTTTTTTTCATATATATATGCAAGCACCACTAGGCTGGTGAAATAACTTTCGTAAAGATTATTGATTCATGAATATCACTTATGAATACAAAACAACCTTAAATGAAACAAGAAAGTTCCCTGAAAAAAAAATGTGTCACAGACCATTAACGATATTAACTTTTTCTATGTCTAAAGGATACTGTTTTATACTGCAATCAGTTAACTATTTTACAAATAACAGGTACACAACTAATTTTTTGCTTTATATACATGTATGTACTTGTTTAAATAAAGTGTCATGTTATGCCGCTTCCATGTTGAGCAAGCGGTAATGTTTATATTTTTTTTTCGTAACAGTTCATGTTGGGTCCTCTTCTTGGCAGTCAGTGTTTAACCTATGTTGATTTCTTTTTATATTAGAGACTGCTATTTGGATTTAACAACTAAAGCTTCAAGTGCCGGGTGTAAACTGCAGGATAAAGACAATATATGTACATTATCGAAAATATAATGTTTTTTTGTACTCGCTACGAAACAGGAGAAAAACTCGGTGATCCTCCCTTTCTGTCCTGTTTCTAAATACTTTTTTTTATTTTTTCCGACAATGTACATATATTGTATATATATATATATATATATATAATGCCACTATCAGATAAGTTGTATATGTTATAATTCAGTCATATATAGTGTAATAATTTCAAGTAGTGTAATACGACTACTAACCAGTATAAGTTGATCCTGTACTACCAGAAGTAAATGTACATGCGATATGGGCTTTGCTCATTGTTGAAGGCCGTACGATGACCTTAAATTGTTAATTTCTGTGTCATTTGGTCTCGTAAGGAGAGTTGTCTCATTGGCAATCATGCCACATCTTCTTATGTTTAAAGGTCCATAAAGAGTACATTTGTTATGAACATTTAGTCTTTTTTTTTCTAGCCATGCCGTTGTCAGTTTATTATCGACTTATGAGTTTGAATGTCCCTTTGATTTCTTTCGCCTCTCTTTTTTTGATATTAAATGATAAACTTGACATCAATTTTGAAAGATAATTAAGTAATTTACAAAAGCCAAAGTTATTTAAGGAATAACTGTAATATTTTGTCTGTCTATGAAGAAATAACATCAAAAATGTGATGCACACTGAATAACCCGCGTACCGGGTTATTTTAAAGTGTGCATCACATTTTTTATGTTATTTCGAATAGACAGATAAAATATTACAGTCATTTCTTATAATTTAATTCTAAATTCCATTTTAAACCGGAGTAAACAATGAAAAAACGTTGATGACGTCACGGTCACATGACTAAATTATGTCTATGAGCTGATAAACAAAACAACGTCAGCCAATCAGCAGACGCGTTACATCCAAAATTAAATTATATTTGTATATAAATCCATTAATCAGTTTGCCAGAAATATCCATAATGCCTTAATAATGAAGAGATAATTAAGTGCTAATCTGCCTAAGAATCAGGCAGTGGTGAAAACATGACAAACAAAAACCCACTCAAGTTAACATTAACTTATGTTCAAATTCTATAATGGTGCTTTCTATAACATTCGTTTCCTTTCCTGTTCTGGTAATTGAAGATTTAATTAGGTTGAAATGCACTAGAAATTAACAATTAAGGGGAGCTAACTCCGTAATTTGCTATCATTCTAACCAAAAATTATCTAGAGATTTCTCGAATTACCAGACAAGCAGAAACGAAATACTAACCATTTTTAACTCAGGATGAGGCTAACTTCAAAATAGAATAGTAAAGTCGGTGGGTTTTTTTTCGGCCATGTGTGGAAATTTTTCTAAACTGCGTGATTCTTTCAAAGACTGGCACTTAATTAGCTAAGTCGAATAATATTTCCTAAGGCTAAGATTTTCATAATTGTTAAAATAGCAAATAACAGACTAGATATCAATATGTATCACACATAGATATATTAACTTAAGGTTATTGAATATTTCAATACTGAACTGACATCATAGTGTACAAACCTACCATTGTCAAAACTATACTTTATCTCCAAACTTTTTATTATAAAACAACAGATAACATGTGTTAATTAATTATCTCAGTTTGTTGAATATGCAGTGTACAATTTTTCATGCATGTTCATTACGAGCAAATATTAAATTTACATAAGTATGTAATGCGAAGCAGGTGGTCCGGATTTAAGATTTAAACATTACTCCTTGAAAGGGGCAAAATTTCAGTTGTAACTGTTGTCAAGAAATATAGCATGCCCACCCACCCCACCCCGAAGGCCAACAATGAGTCTGTAACACAGCGAGAAAATACCGCACCCGGAGGTGTGCCTCAGCTGGCCCCTTAACAAAAATGTGTACTAGTTCAGTGATAATGGACGTCATACTTAACTCCAAAACATATAAATGAACTAGAGTTAAAAATCAAACAAGACTAACAAAGGCCAGAGGCTCCTGACTTGGGACAGGCGCATAAATGCGACAGGGTTAAACATATTTTGTGAGATCTCAGCCCTCCCCCTATACCTCTAGCCAATGAATATATTTATTAATCAATATTCTTATAATTTTTTTTAATCAATAAAACACGTTTAGTGAATTAAACTCCATGCCTGAAAACTATATCAATTTGACCCATAAACATTGAGTAAAATGCTCTTTCTATTCAAAAGCAATGTATAATCACGCCGTATTTACAAATACTCAAAGTTTCGAAGCAGACAACATATCATTGTGTGGCTACAGTTTATTTTTTGTGAAAAAGTGTTTAACAATTTTAATTGAATTTTGCCTATCAATGTGTTTAGCGTTTGTGGTACCGTTGATTTAAATTAAAAACGGAACATTAACCAGGAAAATAACTATGAAATCGTTCGAAACTCTGGTATTCATTGATACACCTATATAAATCCACGTACTAGTAATCGTTTTTTAACATAACTTACCACTGCAAAACGGTCCTGTCCAGTCCCTAATACATTCGCAGAATGGGTCGTTGCCTCGTATCGCACATTTTCCGCTGTTTTCACATGGATTTGGAATACATGGATTTTTTTCTGCAAATACAGGAAAATATACTTCCAGATAAATCATTTTCTAAACTTCAGTTGATGCAATTGACTTATAAGTCTGAAAAGATGAACCATCGGAAGCTGTGGGACATTATATGACAATGAATCCAAAGTAAAACTTTTTCTTTGTGTACTGATGTTTTTGTGTTGCATTTTCATTGATCTATAATCACACCTTCTTAATATGTATCATTAAAAAAAATAGTCTGTTATTTTAAATGAACAATCTTTTGTATCCAATTTGTTGATTTGAAACTACTATTGATTCATTATTATTCGTTGTGTACTTAATTTCATGGATTTCGTGGGTATAGGTAAACCACGAATTGAAATGTCCAACAAAGTATAAATCTTGCGTTTTCGAATATATGCAGTATTTGGCAAAACAACGAAATCAAATATCCAAAAATCAAACTTGGTATCCATGAAAATAAATGAATACACAGTAACTAAATGTTTCTTTTTCAATGCTAAAACGATAAATTTGAAGAAAACACGAAAACACAAATAGGCTACTGGCGTTAGAAAACACACTTTGATATGATATGAACGTGTCTGTTTTTGCTACGATACAATAATATAGTGTTGGGATTCTGGTAACAATGCATTATAAGTCTTACATGCTGAGACATCATTTATTAATTCATTAGTAATCTCATTCAGCTTTATAATTACTTAAAATTTGTCATTTATTGTATATGACAATTAATGATGGTAACATTTTAGTCGATCAATTATATGTAAACACATGAAATATCTGAAGTAAAATGCCTCGGTTCTAGTAAAATCAATATACTTGACACTTCTTACTTTCTTATGAATGTGACTATCTACTCGATGACTGTCAACACAACGTGTGTGTATGTGTGTGTGTGTGTGCTTTGTTTTAGGTGTGGACATTATTTAATATTAGGTTTCATATGAACATAAACAAAATAGAAATATCATATGGATCATTGTGTTATCCATTTTGTTTGATATACATTAAAAACAGTTTAAAACCATGTTTAACAGACGTTAATTGTGTGATATTGTTTGTGACGTCCATTATCGCTGAACTAGTATACATTATTGTTTAGGGGCCAGCTGAAGCCTACATCCGGGTGCTGGATTTTCTCGCTGTGTCGAATAACCATTAGTGACCTTTTTTTACTTCAATAAAGAGTATGTCAGTTCAAACAAAGGCAACAAATAGCTCTCTATTCAAAGAGTAATCGGAAGTGTTATAAAGATCAACGTTTATACTTATCATTTTATTGTAAAATTAATAACATTCTGCTGTAATTTAAAAAAGAAAGCCCATAACCAACTGTTACTGTTACTGTTACAAATGACACATAATTGTTACATGTTCTTGCAATAATTATACGTATCGATGTCAGTACAGATCAAAAATAGCACTGTTCATGGTTTACTTTGATCCGGAATGCTAAAACCCCAAAATCATAAAACCAATGATGCAGATTTTAATAATTTAGCAAAATGAACGTTAAAACAAGAGGCTTATCTACATCATATCAACTTTGATAAAGGGAATTTCAAACTTAGTCTATGTAAATAATTTTTATCACCAGCTAATTTAAGAAAAATATGTTTGAAATCAAGTCAGTGTCAAAGCTGGTGATACCCACAGGTAACAGTACACTGCATGTAAACCTTGATATGATATATAAGTAGTCTTCGTGTGATCCTTTCCAGACTTACCAGTACATGTCCGTCCAAAGTATTCTGGAGTACATCGACAACTGTAGCTTCCATCTGGTCTATTTTCGCACGTTCCCCCGTTTCTACATGGCTGATTGCTGCATGAAATTGGAGGGACTGAAGCAATAATTGTTACAGCATTAGACATAGTTTGATTTAACTGCACGTTACACTTTTAAGGAAATTTTGAGGTTGTGTTTTAAATAGGCAAATTTTGAAATTCTGCTTCATTTTTTGTTTTCCCATATCAGTAATAGTAACATTATATTGTACCAGGTTTAAACCATTGTGATATTTTTGTTCAAGTGAGAAATTTTGAAATAATTTATGCAGCATGTGCAGGTCAAGACAACTTCTGTTTCTTATTTGTTTGTGTCTAGAAGTAGAGAAAAGCGACACATTGTTGAAATTCTATTGTATTATTCTATAAGGTATAGAACCGCTAATTCGGCACGCTCAGAAAGAACATACAAGAAAGTAGTACTTATTTTAAACAAAATAGTTCCTACGCATAGCTGTTATTTTGTCAATAAGTAAAATATTTGGACGATTTTGGTATCAAATGAAAGTTTAAGGACTTGGGGTCTCTGTAGAACCCTTGTTAAAAGTTTCTTTTGAATAATCAAAAAAATATGAAATTATGATAGGAGGGCATATTTGCGCTGTTGCTCAGATCAGAAGTACCTGTTTTTGTACTACCAAACTTCCGGGAACCAGTATGCTCTAATATTTAATTAAAGGTATGTTGATTTGTTTGACACAAGTCAGGATAAGGTATAGTTTTGACATGAAATTATTACAACTTTATCTAAACTTAAGACAAAATAGCTATGAATGGTTGAAGTTGCAGATTTTAACATAGAAAGCAAGGGGCTATGCATTTGTTGTGTTATTCCTTTCAAACATGAAGTGAAAAGAGAAAGATAAGTTCGTCAACTTGCTTATATTTTACAATATTTTCGCAGTTCATATTTTTATGGAAACGATTGAATGATTCGAGTTAATAAAACCAACGTAAAAAATTAAAACAAAACACAAACTTTCTACTCCTACAGACCCAAAATATTTTTTTTATTCAACAACAATATTGCACACGCTGTTAACAATTACTCCACTGACACAGCTCTCTCAATGAAGGTCCCCGTTTAGTTAGAACCAGAAGTTCAGGGATTCTTCAGGTAGATAAACTGCATATTGTTAGTCGTTTACAAAAATAATAAAACAACATCAATAGATAAATAATGCCATTGTAATAAAGTATTTATATCATCTGGCGTTATTATCGGAATTTCATAGCTCACCCGAGATTGGAATGGTTTATAACCTATTTTCAATTTCCATGTGTTTCCGGATAACGGTTGTTTAGATCAATTTTGAAATAGATTGTATACTAGCATTATCTACATTATTATTCAGGTAAGTCAGTTATTATTTGAAAGATTGGTAGTCATACTGTAACCGAAAACAATTGTGCTGTGTCCAAAATGTAGTGTGTATCATTGAAGCAAACAAGATAAAAGGAAGGAGGTTTAACATCTCAACATGAGTTTAAACCCGTCACATTCTTTAGTTTGTCACACAAAAACTCATCAAAGATGCAGTTGTATGTCTTCATAAGATTCATCAGTGGCTGTCAAAACTTTTTAAAATCCAAATCAACTACGAAATTGAAACGTATCAATTCCAGAAAATTATTAAAGTAATTTTTAAATGTAATTGAGAGCATCTCTGCCTTCGAGTTGAACAGACTTAATGCTCCGGTTTATCGTCCATGTGATGAACCTTGTCAGGGGTTTTATGTTCTTAATGTAATGTTAAGTCATGTAATAAAAATTGTCCTAAAGGCAGAACTTTGATGTAACTTATAATTATTGTAATTGTATTTTTTTTTTCATTTGAAAAAATCGTGATAAAGGCAGAATTTTAATGCAACATATAGTTATGTATGTAGTAACATTCTAGCAGTGCCTGCAGTTTGAGTAAATATTGATACGATATCCTGTAATCTTACAGCACATACTCAAAGGTCTGCTTATGTCATCAATGACCTCCGGTAATAATAGCCGAATAAGTAAGAAATATACGTTCATAAGACTAATTATATAAATGCGTATGTGACAATACTGCTTTCATTTTAAAACCGTTAAATAGTCAAGAGATCATTAGCCTTAAAATGGTTAAAACCGTTGACAAATGTCTGGTGACAACGACATCTTCAACACTTATTACAGGAATATGAACCTGACATAGCCTATTCCATTTGAATCATGATAATTGCGAGGATGCTTAGAAATCAAAAGTTTTAATAGAACAGAAAAATAAAAATCCTAATCAAGAAATCAGTAAAGATACTTTATTAAGTAAATTCTCAACATAAGACGGTTTTAATTTTTGGCTTACTACAATTAATTGTATTATCATAAACTTATTGCAAATATTTTATCTGGAAAGCTGAAAACTTTATTACCAAAAATTATTTTGTAAGATCAGAAGGAATTCAAATAGCCATAAATGCAAGTAAGGCTGACAGAATAAAACAGAACATAATAGAATATATTTATAAAGAGGACGAAAACAAACTATATCATTTTTGGATCAACACAAATCTTTTAATTGGGTTGAATGAAAGTGGATTATTTTGTTCTAGAAAATTTTCAAGGGGGAAATTTCCAGCGTGGACCAAAATGCTATTGCGTAAGACTACTACGTGTACTGAAATCAGTAGATTTGTATCAAGATACTTTACGAGTACTCTATCAGCCAGGCAATTATGTCCAATAGCGCCAGTTTTGTTTTTCATACACGCTGAACCCGTGGAGTTTAAAATTACGGCAAATATTGACATAGAAGGTTTGAAATTACCAGGAGATGTGTGGAAACTTTTAAGACACATAATTAGTTATGTTTTCAGATGATACACAGGTTTCTATTAAGAACAAAAAATCGTATATATATATATATATATCATGTATATGTAGTTATTTGTAATACTAGTCTTGTACATGGTAAAGATAGGAAACGACCTTCAGTTAGTGTGCGCTTCATTGGTACTAAGGCATACGTGGATGACAATAAGTCCTTGTTTTTCACTAATAGGAAACGGGGGCTTTCTTTAACATGTTCAGCTTTACTATTCATAGGGAATTAGCCTCAAGTTTTTGTATTTTGTACTTGTATCATATAAGGGATTTTTTATACAGTAATTTCAGACTATCAATTTATTAATACCCCTTCCCCTAACACCTACTTTCAACGTCCTAAATTCCTTATTCTAGTGTAGCAGTTACATTATCGCCCTTTTCAAAACGGCTCATACCATTCTATTGCTGACAATTATTTGAATATTTAGCAATTAAAAAAAACAAGGTAAACTTATCATGCGTATTAAATAGTCTGAAAAAAAATATATGTCGTTGATGACCTATGGTCGATTTTTACTGGAAGTTTTAATAATGTGTAATTGGGCAGCCAAATTATGAAGTGATAAATATTAAATTTGATAAGTTGCTTGTTATACTGTTATAAATCATATAAACATGATAAATGATTTCGTGAAATATTTCACCTTTTTACTGTTTGTATGTATCAATATCATTACCTTCACATAAAGATCCAGTATAACCAGTTTTACATCTACACCAATAACTATGACCATCTACTACACAATATCCTTCATTTTGACATGGATTGTCCTTGCAAGGATCCAGGACTTCAGTATCTAAATAAAATGTAACAGATATTGATACTGACAATATGGATACAAAACACTTTACACAAGTGCATTCCATCAGTAGCTATTTAATCAAAATTCATTAAGGAAGTTCGCTCCTCTTGTTTATGAATTTTTGCCAGATATTCGGAATCCTCTGGTTTTATCCATGTAGTGCCATTCAAACATTTTGCTCGCTAACCCCTACTCTTCTTTTCATAATTTTATTACATATAGTTTCAAGTCATATTTGAAAATCTTATAAAATCCTTGTTATTTTTTCATAGTTATTGAAAGAAAAAAGGTGCCAATGTTAAATGTATGAAAAATCTAGTGAGAATTATTTCCCGCCAAATTTTAAATGGCTTATATATCGAAAACAAGCACACTGACCCTTCATTTTTTTCTTCTTATTTAGTTCCTTTATTTATATACTATCAATTTATAAACAGAGTAGCGAACATCCTTAAGCTATACTGAATTGATAAACAGTTGATAGATATGAATATATCAAGCACTTAATTTTTAATGCATGTTGTGTGTTTCCTGTTTGCATGTTGTGTGTTTAAATGTTGTGTTTGTGTTTGTGTTTGTGTTACCTTATATTCGGCAAAAAGCTCTTAAGAGCTTATGTTTGTATTGTTATTTGTGAACCGAATCAAAATAAAACTTTCGTATTCGTATTCGTATAAGGTAAAAATTAAAAAAAAAACACATAGTAGAAAAATGATGTTTAATTTAGAAGACAATAGTTTCAAATAGATTCTGTTTGCTTGTTACATAATCGTAAGTTATATGCCTGGTCAAAGGGAATTATAAAAAGGGGGCCTTATGCAGCCAACCGAATAATAAATGATTTCATGGTTCAACATTAGAAAAATGTACTACAAAACATCCCTGTTGACCGACAATTGATTAGTATTTAAATTTATTTGTGGTGCACCTCCTCCTCCCATCACACACACAAATTGTGAAACTACTGCTATAAATTATGTTGCTGTCAATGATTCATACAGCTTAACATAGTGTTTTGTTTTGCAACAGTAGCAGTTTTCTTACTTTTCAAACATGAAAACTATTCTCTATATTTGATAATACATAACACGTATGTGCACAGCATCCTTACCCTGACATATTAATCCTGTATATCCAGTTCTGCAACTACATGAAAACTCGTTGAATGGCTTTCGGGTACATGTACCGCTATTTCTACATGGATTTGGATAACAAGAATCGACTACATCTGATGATAAACGAATGCAATTTTTTCAAAGAAGATTACTATTATTATGTATATTAGACCAATTAAATTACTAGCTTTAGAAATAATTGATTTATAAAGTTGAATTTTTAATGTATTCTGTTAAAAGGTTGTAAACACAAACACGGACCTTTTGTTAGATTATGCGAAGCCTGTCATTATATATTATGTAATTTTGTATATGCCAGATAACTGTATTCTCATTTATGCCAATGAGCATGTAAAATAGAAATAATCATTCACATGGTTCAATTCATGTTATGTCTTTTTGACAATACATATATCTTATAGTCTCGATGTGAGTATTAGAGATTTACAATAAGTGTCTGACTCCGACATGAGTCCGACTGCGAGTCATAGTAAGACAGTTTAAATGACGGGGGCGATCTCAAACAATAAAAATATTGTAAACATTGTGCTTTAATCATTATGATACTAATTGAAAAGTTGGTTTCGGAGATTTACAAAACTCCAACAAACTTCAATAATGGCTTTTAGTATGTGACGAGGATACCTCCAAAGAGTTCCCATTACTTTCTATCATTTCAAATCCCCAATAACATGTTCAACGGAAACTCGGTATTCTGTTATATGTCTGTTTAACTTTCTACACTTTCTCTTAAAATGTCTCGGCTATCTGGTTATCTGCTGTCTGGTGTAAGGCGTCACAACAGGATAGCGGTTTAGATATATTTTATCACCAAGTATATACTTATTCAATGGGAAAGGAACGTTTTCGTCTGTCCCGATTTGACGCATTAATCTAAACTGTTGGGCATCGTTCTGATTGTTTATAACAACCTGTGTGTGAATACAGTGAAAGTGTACGTGGCCAGAAAAAATAGTGTTTGTGTGGATCTGTTTGAGGACGATATATTTCTGTTGATTTTCCGTCGATTGCACCTAGTGCGGATGATAATTTATGTCAGGCACCCTCCAGACTTCCCCACTCTTCTAATGTTGGCCAGAGAATTAAAGGGACGTACTTTTCTTTAAAAATTACCAGAGAAACCGTTGTTTTGTTCATCACCGTTGATACGCTGACATCAAATATTAGAGAGAAAATGGTACGACGGATAAGAGCGGAGCCAAAGAACAAAAATCATGACTCTGTTCAGCGTTGAAGAGTTATGAGGTCGGCCGCACCTTTGGGTGAACTGTGCTCCTACATCCCTCAAAATATCTAACATAGTTTCAGGTGTCTCTCCCGTTGTCTCAAAAAAAACATACCTACTCCTTGAAAATATTGCAAATACGTTTCTTCCTGTCCAACAATTCGAACTGTTTCCCATAACTTTTTGATGCAAAGTGCAAAAGGGGGAAGGGGGTGTCTGGAGGAGGTTTCAGAATTACTAGTAGAATCATTATCAATTGTTTGATGATTGTGATTTTGTAATTTGAAAATGTTGTTTTTTTTCTCAATAGTATATAGAACATACACCAATATAAGTGATCAGATAACACGAGCACAAGATTGTTGTGAAAGTATTAGAATTCTGAAAAAAAATCTGTTAGAAAGTGTGAATGAAAAAGTTCTTTCTTCAACTCTTCAGTAAAAAAAATCAATTTGATGAATGGTTTTGTCCTACAAAATGTATCACATTGCAACGCAAAGATTTAACATGGTAAAACTAATTAGTGTACAAATCATTTTTTGAGATCACCCCTATAGCTTACCTGTATGATTTGTAGTCGTACTTGTACTCGGACTCGGAGTCGGACAGTTATTGTAAATCTCTATTAATCAGTTTATGTCTCCTACATATCACATAATAATGAACACTACAATACGCTGATTTCCCCCCACAAAAACGCCATTAAGAAATTAAGAAAGCCCAAAAACATCTCCGAATTTATCTATATTTAGGTAAATTTCGATGTACTTCTGTAATTTTACATATTTAAAATCTTAATCCAATACAATTTTTACCGTTACAGGTTTTTCCATTATAGCCTTCTTTACATGTACAGTAAAAATCTGCTCCATGTGTATGGCAGGTACCATCATTTTTGCATGGTTGAATGGAGCATGAATTTATCTCTCCTATTTAAGAAAATACAAAAAAGAGAAAATATATATGTGAAATACAAAGACTTTAAGAATGATTATACATGCTACCGAAAAATTAGTTATTAGTATTTCTGTGCGAGGACAAAAGGCCCCAAAACTTAAACAAATACTTAGTATCAAGATAATAGACAGAAAACAATGATCGACCTTTTAACCTGTATTTACAAGTTAATCAGGTTAGAATTAGTCGTACTGGTGTTGATGCTAAACAAGGCGATTGATGTTTCAAAGTACTCGGATTTTTGACGGTTTCATATATCATATGAATTGTATGGCATTTACGGGGCAACATTTCCTAGTAAACTCTTTAAGTACATGATTATTCTAAAAGAAAATACACAAATAAGAATGGTTCGTAATTGAAAAGTCTTGTAGAACAGTATACAGTGTTCGAGTTTTAAATATACTTGTGGTCTCTATGTTTTATATGTTAAAAAGGTACACGTCAGTATGCTGTATGGATAACATTTTTGTTTGTTATGGTATGAAGTTAATGTGATGGTTTATAAATAAAAGAAAACGATATAACTGTGTAATACTTTGCCAAATGTAGTTTCAACCATGCTTCTTTCAGAAATATAATAAAATATGTGCCCATGAGCTTTTTTTCAAGATTTTGCAAAATTGTCAAATTTTGTATAGATTATATATGGTAAACCCTTTTTTTCTAAGATGAAATAAGACACACTGATTGACCTTAAAGATGTTCGCTACTCTTGTTGACTTTTTTGTCAGATATTCGGAATCCTCTAGTTTTATCCACGTAGTGCTAATACAAGTTTTGCCTGCTTTTTCATAATTCAATTACATATAATTTTAAAAGCCATTTATGAAAATGGAAAAAAAAATTGTTATCTTTTCATAGTTATTGAAAGAAAAAGGTACCAATGTTAAATGTATGAAAAATCTAGAGAAAAAAATCCTTTCCGAAGAAATATTTAATTAACTATATCTCAGAAACAAGGACACGAACTTTCATTTTTTATGCTTTTTAAGTTCCCTTATCTTTATACCATCAATAGATAACAGTTTTTTTAAAAAGTCTGTTATTTTGATACAGAGGGGGCGAACATCCTTAAATCGATGAAAACGACCAGCTAAATATCGTTGATTTTATAACATAAAAACACAGGAATAAGAAATTGATACGATATTTCAAAACAATTTTTTGTTTTCTGAGAGATTTTGCTGTCGTTGGGGAAAACGTCATAAAAAGGGTACGGTTAGACAGATCGCTTGGTTTAAATTTATAATTTTGTACTGCTCTGAACAACATACAATTGACGTCAAGTTACTCACCAAAATATCTCAAAAAATACTGCTTAATTCAATACTTAGAAATTATGTTATGTTAAAAATAACAGCTAAAGAAAAAGTGGCCAGCAATGTTTTCAACATATCAGTCACATTTGCAGATATACAGCAACAAAAATCTATGAGATTGCATCTGAAGGTCACAATATGGCATCAGAAGGAAAACAAAATGGCGCTTACAATTTTATTTCAATAGTTGGTGTGTTTTAGCCTAGACTTAAAAAACTGCCGGCTGATGATTCTATGATACATGAAGGAAGATTATCCTTTCTTGGGTGAGTTGGCTGGTGTTCAAATATAAGAGCTTTCAAACTTACCAGAGCATCTAGGACCAGTATAACCTGTTTTACATGTACATTTGTAATAGATACCATCACGCTGACAGCTGCCACCGTTGTTGCATGGATTTGAACTACATGGATCATTATAACCTAAAAGTGCAATGCAACATGCATATAATCTATCAATCTGTTTCATTCCTTATTCTTTATAACTAAAAAGTTTCATATTTTCGTTTTTGAATAACCTGTTGTCTTCAGATGATTTCCGTTTCAAGTCCGTCACCTCGTTACTTTCCCTTAAAAGCACATTCTAAATCTACGTAAATATAAAAATAAGCAGACGTGGTATGATTGCTAATGAGACGCATGTTTGTAATTTGATATTAATGTGAATTGTCAAATAGTAATTCTAAATGCTTTATAAGACTAATTGCTACAATACAATGAAAAAAGGTGTCTTCAAATACCACACTGAAACTCTAAACGAAAAATTTAAAAGCAAACATTACTGTTCCAGTTTGGGAAATCAATTGATTTTTTTTTAATGTTTCAAAATAACACATGAACTGGGTTTTACAAATTAAATGTTTTTGATTCAGATTTGATTAAAATTGCAAACGTGAATAATCGATTTATTTTCGTAAAACATTTCATCTTTTTAAGCGTACGCATATTTCTCTGTTCTCTACTGGTTTCTGAAACTCGATCTTTACATGAACCAAACGCAAATCGTTCATTTTAATTGATGAATATGGTGCGATTATTGTTTAATACATAAACCATTTGAAGTGTCAATCTTTTGTGTATGTCCTTTACAATACAAAATCAAAACAATTATTAAAAAATCAAATGCTTACTTTCACAATTGTTGCCATAGTAATCAGTTGCACATTCACAAAAATAACTAGTTCCTTGCCCGGATATATAGCAATGACCTCCATGTTTACATGGATTTGGATCACATGGGTTGTTGTCTAAAAATAAAACAAACGAATTTTGTTTTTCAAATTTAAATATGGTGCGTGTTTGTGTGCATAATTACTAATTATTTATGAAATCCTTATATTTTGGGGGTACATCTAAACCATTTAAAAAATTAACGAAATACAAATGTTCTATTGTCACATTATGAAGACTCTGGCAAAACCACAAAATCAAATATGAACGAAAATACAATTTTCCCTCAATCCACGAAAATTGTTATGCAAGAAAATGAACCAAACCACAGTAGGCAATTTCTGGCCATTTAATCTGAATGAATAACGATGTGTGACATATCTAAGTAATACAGCCACTCAACAACAAATTTATTTAAAATACGTCTTGAGGGCAACATACAGTCTTTGACAAAAGACAAGTGTCTATACACTATATCAAGCTCTAAATCGTCCCAGTTCCGCAAATTAGTACATACATTTTCGTGTGTTTGGAATCAAGCCATAGTATGTTTAGAACCTAAAAGTTTAATCATCAAACTGTGCCTCTGTTAATGTAAGGATGTTCGCTACTCTCTTTCAAAATAACTAGATATCATTGAGATGGGAGTCATCTCTGTGGGCCCCGCTGTGAATAATGTGTGGTAAAATATTTGTATTTTTATCATTGGACATGGGGTTGTCATCTGAAACTAAAGTTTTTGACCTTGACCTTTGACCTAGGAAGTTGTACATAAATTATGACACACCCTCTGGTGTTGGATTATATACATGTCAAGTATAAACTTTGAAATCATAACGGTTCTCAAGATATAGAGCGGACACGATCTTTACCATAGGACATGGGGTTGTCATCTAAAACCAAAGTTTTTGACCTTGACCTTTGACCTAGGAAGTTGTACATACATTATGACAGACCCTCTGGTGTTGGTTAATATACATGTCAAGTATAAACTTTAAAATCATAACGATTCTCTAGATATAGAGCGGACACAATTTGTTACGGACGGGCGGACGATCGGACGGACGGAAGGACAGCCGGACGGACGGACGGACGGACGGACGGACAGACGGACGGACGGACGGACGGACGGACGGACGGACAGACTGATCACTATAGGGCGTCCGCCATTCGGCGGGGCCCTAACAAGCCTTTTAAAAGACTGTTATAAATTGATAGTATATAAATAAAGGAATTGAAAAAGCAGAAAAAAATTAAAGCTTCGTGTGCTTGTTTTCGAGATATAAGCTATTGAAAATTTGGCGGGAAATTATTCTCTCTAGATTTTTCATACATTTAACATTAGCACCTTTTTTCTTTCAAAAACTATGAAAAAATAACAAGGATTTTATAAGATTTTCAAAGTTGGCATTTTAAACTATATGTAATCAAATTATGAAAAGAAAAGTAGGTTTTAGCGGGCAAAATTTTTAATAGCACTACATGGATAAAACCAGAGGATTCCGAAAATCTGGCAAAAATTCAAAAACAAGAGGAGCGAACATCCTTAAGTAACGAACGAAAGGCTATATTTAAAAAGCCCATAATGTTAAACAAATTAAAAGGAAATTGACCATACATCTTTGGTTTCGCTTTACATTAGTATGTATATTCAGGCAAGCCAAGTACAATTGAAAGATCAATTGAACTGCGAACCAAAAATTAATATACATACGTATATCACAGAGGATTCCAGAGTAGCCTTGTGGACATTTACACAAGTAGGTACCACTAGAATAAATACACGTGCCACCGTTAGCACATTGGTTGTAGTCACAGGAACCTGGTGATGCTATATGGAAGCAGAACAAACAAAATACAATATATAATATTAAAATAACGTGTAAGTTTGTAATGCTTGTCAAAATACAGAAGAAGATAACATTCATTTCTTATAAAATATCTATAGTCTTAACCATTTATGCAAATATAATTTAGTTTAGTTCTCAAAAAATAAGTATGATCATATTTTTTTACGATAAAAAAATAATGGCATTTAACGCCTTCAAGATATACATTGTTCTGGAATGTTCGTTTTTTAATGTTCTGCAACGTCGTATTTGGTTTGGCCTTCCAACTTCCAACTATTTTGATTCGAGCGTAACTGATGAGTCTAATGAAACGTAATGCGCGTGTGACGCAAAATATTATAAGCCTGGTATCTTTAATGATATTTTGTCTATAAACATTTTATTTAATTTAACCCAGGCTGGCATCTTATAATTACTGAGTGAGTGTTAATATTATTCTATCTCGTCCGTTAGTTTCTGGTGGATAGTTGTCTCAGCAAAAATACCACATCTCCTTAATTTTATCTAGTATATTTCATATTTCTTATTAATTTGGAAAAAAAATCCGCTTTTCCTTGTTAAAAGCTGATAGTAGATTGCGATTTATCGTCGCAAATTTTGCTTGCCATGGCTTACACCCAACTGATGTGCACACAATTACAGAGATGCAGATAGACCTTTGTAGACATTTCATCTATATGTGTATTTGTGGTTCATGTTGCTCATCTTTTAGTATTTGTGTGTGTCGTTGTTTTCTGTTTGTTCTTGTAGCTGTTTTTTTTCAGAACAGGTTCTGTTTTTTTAACTGAATGCGGAGTGGTTTACGTATTCCATCTAAAACAATTGCACGTCCCGTGTTTCTTCTAACGTTTTGCATGATACACACGCCATGCTTAACAAGCAATCACAGAAATCAACCCGGTGTTAACAACAAGTTCAAAACTCAATTTAATTACAAACGTAATACCTATGCAACCCGTGCAAGTTCAGCTTATCACTTTCAAGGACACGTTTCAAAGAAAGAAAATATGCAAACTTGTTTGAAGAAACTAATAGATCAAATCTAACATTTGTCGCATTACTCATTTCCAAATACTCACATGAAAAGAAAATGTCCTTGAATATCCCATATATAAGCAGATACAATTTTATTATTGAAACAAGTGATGTTGATATATTTTGAGGAAAATTTAGTCTAGCATAATTGCCAAACAGAAATGCAAAACACCTATTTTATATTTACAAACCTAAAGCTCCTCCCGTGCATTCGTGTCCACATCCGTTAGAGCAGCACAGTTGTCCTGGAGCACACGTGTCGTCGCTACTACATATTTCGTCACATGAACCGGCAGTGCCAATTGGTATTGTTGGACACTTCTCTTCCTCTAAAAACGGAAATTGAATAGGGTTTACTTCAATCATTAGCGATAGATAACACAAAGATTTATTATCCATTAGTATGTTAATGAAGTGTCAGAATTTATTCAAATGTGCTCCGAACTTGAATATTGGGGTTTTTAATGTCTCACTCATCTTTTGACCAATTTACAAGCCATTTTGTTAATTCTATTTTTGTATTAATCTATGTATTTGTATGCATGTGCATCCCAAAATAAATTCCTTAGCTTTGGATTAATTGGAAACTTATAACTCCAATTAAACATTGTTAGCATTTTTTTAGTCTAGTTGCTATCTATCAACCAAAAAGTCAGTAGTTCGAATTTCAGTTATCAGAAAGTGCTATGAAATGTAACCATCTATTCGATAATACTAACCGACTGATATGTCTTACGTATTTAGTCTTGTCTTTTTTTATTGTATGTTTGCAATTTTGCTTTCGCTTATATAACATGTGTTGTTAATACCATTTTTAGTTTGCCTTTATAAGTTTTTTGATACATGTATGTTTTTGATTGCTAGTATCAGGAGCCTGTATTTCAGTGGTTGTCGTTGGTTCATGTCAGTCATAATTCGTTTTCGAAAATTGTTTTTTTTTTATAAATCAGTCCGTTGGTTTTTCTTGTTTAAATTGTTTCTCGTATTTCAAGGTGGGAGCAGTAATAGCGGACTACACGGTATGGGTTTGTTTCATTGTTGAAGACTGTACGGTGGCCTCTGATTGTTTTTTTTTTATCCACTTCATTTGAACTCTGTGGATAGTTGTCTCATTGGCAATCATACTACATCTTTTTTTTTAATATAATACTTAATATAACAACTAATCCTATGAGCAATACCTGAGCATAGAGATCCATAATATCTCTTAGGGCATTTGCAGGACCAATTTGTGCCATCTGTGTGACAAGTACCACCATTTTTACATGGGTTATATGGGTTACATGGATTCCCTGCAAAATGTCATAGAAAAGGCCATTTGACACAACGTAGAAATATATTTGTAATCAGAGATAATTTACTCATATAACAGTTGACATGTGATATTTTTTATAAAAACAATTTGGCATTTATAGGACCGATCTTTGCCACCGGTGTGACATGTACAAAAATGTACCACCATCTTTGCATGGGTTACATGTATATGAGTTGCATGGATTCCCGGTAAAACATCTTAAAAGAAAAGGACATTTACACAATGAAGAAATATACCTTTGATTATAGATGATTTTCACAAATAACAGTTGGCATGTGACATTTTTTTTAAATACATGTAACACTTCGGCATTGATTCCGTTTATAACGCGGATTATTATTTTCACAAAAGGAAAATTTTTAAATGAATTTCAATTATATACTAAGGAATTAAAAGTATGTCTATGACAACCAAAAGATATTTGTTTTTTATAAATTATCGTTTTGTTTTATTTTTTCTTTCAAAACCGTGACAATGAAATCAGATTAGCAAGCTGATTTTAAATATAATTATAGTAGAAGATGTTAATTTGCAGGAGTATCGATTAAATATTAGAAAAAAAAACGAGCTAACTCGACGATTTACTCCTTACACACATTCATTACTTTCTATAACATACGCTAATTAAGATTATGTCCAGATGAAAAACATATCAACATCTACTTAACTACATGTACTTCGCCAGTGTAGGATTTAATGGCCTTGGCGTCATGAAACAATTATTACACGTATAAATGTTTGGTTGCTATGCCAGTCATCAATGAACGAAAACTTAAGATATACACCATAAGAATTATTGATTTGTTATCTTTTATTCTTACTTACATTCACATAGTTGACCATAATACCCTTTTGGACAAATACATGTGTAAGACCCGGCGTCTGTTGACCCTACACAAAATCCGTTTTTACATGGGTTTGGTTCACAGGGGTTCGAAATATCTGAAATGAACAAAAACATGTTTCAGTACCAGTATCAATTGACCACACGGGTTAGGGTCACAAAGGTTCACAATATCTGAAATGAAGAAATACATCTATTTATCTACATACATGTTTAAGTACCTGTATCCGTTGACTTTAAACTTGTTCATTCCGCCACACTTTTGTGCCTGTACCAAATCAGGCTTTCCTGACCATGTGTGGTTTTGAATTGTGTTTGTACGGCAGTTGTTTTCTTGTTGTGTTTATTTATTTATTTTTTTTTTTGGTCGGGGGTATTTAGGGTTTTTTACCAGATGAATCGGGTGCAGGTATTTGGTGCAGTCTTTTGATCTGTCGAACACTTTTGGTAATTTCTGTCATTCTTTCAAGTATTACAAAGTATATGGTTTTGGCGTTTGTTAGTCGATTAATCCGATATGATGAACTTCCGAATATCTTTAAAGATTTACATGCGTCAAGTAGATTATGGCTGTGTGGCCATGATCTGTCATACTCAGATTGTTTTAGGCATACGTAATTGAGGAGAAAAAGGAACGACTGATTGTGTAGAAATGAGCATACTGTGTCCGGACAGGTATCATCTTTTTCTTCGGTTTTTAACTTTTTGTGCTTGCAATAAATATAATAGTTCAACCGGTGTCGGTCAAGTTTGATGCAAGGTTCGTGACAATTTTTTCATCATAATGCTGTAAACGTGAATTAACAAAAAGTCATGTAATATCTGTCTCTCGATGTTAAAACGCATTTAACCTTGCCATTTATATATATGTTTTATCGATTTCATTGCCAATGCGATTTGATGAAATTAATCAGTTATTTAGTATTAACATGTACGAATTATTTTATTGAATATGTCAAACAAATACACTGACTAATTTCATCAACCTACCACTGCATGTTTTACCGCAGTATCCTGTCGTACAGGTACATGTAAAGGTGCCATCACCTGTTTTTGTACATACTCCGCCATTGTTACACGGATTAGGATCACATGGGTTACTGGATTCTAAAAAATATAGGTAATTTAAGATAACAGAAGGACAAACAAATGTAGAAAACATAAAATTAACAACATTTTAACATAGTACACTTGAATCAATGACGTAGATAGAGCAACAACAGTATCATATTAACCTTGGAAAACAACGGAGCATGTCCAAAAACAACTAATCAACAAGAAAAACTACCAAAGGGACAAGCAAACAAAAAAATGCGAATTTACTTAAAAAACAACTTTAATCAGAAATGACAGAGTATTACATTTTTACTCTCGTAGGCGGGTCATCGAAACAGCACACTTCCCATTAACTAGAACCGATGAACAATTTCCACATTGAATAGCAGAGAACCACCGTGTATATACGATAATAACTATAATGAATCTTAAATGTCTTCAGTGTACATAAACAGACTATAATCGTACAATGATGACCTGTGTTTGTCATTACGATATCTAACATGGACGAGGATCACTATTTTGTATTCTTTATGTTTTGGGAATTTTTCTTTATTACTTATTTTTGTTTTGCCCAATGCATTTTTTTTCTTTATAGTTTAGCACCCCCCATTTTCAATATATATATTTTTTATTGTATTGCCTATTATGCTTTATTCAGTTGAACACATCCATGGATCCGTGTTTTTTTCAAGTTTGTGTACGTACGTGTAACCATAATTCTATATTTTATTGTAGCAAAAACTCATTTATCCAAAAGTAGATTCCAGCAGAGTTTAAGGTAATCACCAGGACAAGTAAAGTATATGATATTTATAAAAAGAAAAACAGGAAATGATATAAACAAGGATATTAGAATCACTCGTATTTAAACAAAAATTAAGGTGATCAACTTCCATCTATAATAACCCAATACCCCATGTGTTAATTTAAATTATATATATCAGTGGCAGATCCAAGGTTCGATAAAAAAAAGGGGGAGGTTATCGCCCAAAATGATATTTTGTAAACTTTTGTGGCAGACAAATATGTTTTTCGATAAAAAAAAAAGGGGGGGGGGTAAAACCCTATACATCCTATGTATTACAACTGTTGTTTGCGCAATCGGAAATGTTAAATTTGAAAAAAAGATTAAAAAAAAGTAAAAGTACGTCTATGTTTTCTAACAGTTACTATATTTACCAAAAAAAAAAAAAAAAAAAAAAAAAAAAAACATTTGCTGTTTCTTTCTTGTTTTTCGCATCATCTTTTTTTTTTATCTATACACATGGATGCATGGCACTAAATAACACATAGATATAAGAAGATGTGGTATGAGTGCCAATGAGACAACTCTCCATCCAAGTCACAATTTGTAAAAGTAAACCATTATAGGTCAAAGAACGGCCCTCTACACGGAGCCTTGGTTCACACCGAACAGCAAGTTATAAAGGGCCCCAAAAATGACTAGTGTAAAACCATTCAAACAGGAAAACCAACGATCTAATCTATATAAAAACGAGAAACGAGAAACACTTATGAACCACATAAACAAACGACAACCACCGAACAACAGGTTCCTGACTTAGGACAGGTGCAAACAAATGCAGCGGGTTTAAACATAGTTATTATTCAAATGTACATACGGTCGCAGTTAATGCCTTTGTAACCACCCATACAAACGCAACTATATCCGTCCTCGGCAAATTTGTCTTTTTTAAACTGTTGGTAACACACGCCCCCGTTTTTACATGGGTTAGGCAAACAGTAATTCTTTTCTTCTGGTTGTAATCCTGGAAAGAGAATACATAATATACAATGCACACATACATTATTATATGGTGAAGTATTCCAGGTTGGATCCAGGATTTTTGAAAGGGGGCGAATTTCCGATAACCAATATAAATGATATATAAAAAATATTTGGACAATTTTATACTAAAAATTTATTAATACCATGAAAAACATGAGAGTTAAATTCTTTTGCCGATCAAAGGGGGGGGGGGGGGGGGGGGGGCCTTCCCAATTCCGGATCCGCCACTGCATTTAACAGTATGACATTGTTTAATTAAATATTCTACAACCATGAACTAACGAGTTATATTAAGCTTTTTGGTTTTTTCCTTTGCATAACTGTAACGTTTTCATAGGAAGCACGTGAAGTCATGAATGTTGCATTTTATTGAAAAATAAATATAAGTTTGGAATGCCTTGCTATTACTGTCAGTCAATCAAAAGTGCGGATAAGATATTCAATGTGTGTTATATACTGTACTTTATTAATATTCGATAGGTGAATGTAAAACACATGAATTACACTATACATCAT
This sequence comes from Mytilus californianus, assembly GCF_021869535.1. Lineage (NCBI taxonomy): Eukaryota > Metazoa > Mollusca > Bivalvia > Mytilida > Mytilidae > Mytilus > Mytilus californianus. Next base: position 46,806,153 of record NW_026262604.1, read on the forward strand.
AAATATGAATTTCAATAAATGAAATATTAAGATACGTCAATAACATAACAACCACAGATCACCAAAAAAAAAAAAAAAACGTCATTTAGTCAAACACATGATTGTCCAAACAATATGTCAAACTTTTATATTTCCCAAATCTTTAATGACTTTCTTTTCAGGAACGTCTGAACTAGGTGTCATACAGTCTCGTGACTGCACGCCTAAAACTGACTGATACTGAAAAGTTGAAATAGATTTTTTTTTAGAATCTTAAATAAGTTTGAGAAAAGCTTGTCGGAATTTTTATAGCGTTAATCACACAACTGACCTACATGACCTACATGACGTTTTTTCTGAAAAGGTTCCGAACTCTAACAAAAGAAAAGGCCGCTGAATCATCGATACATTACATACCTAAACAAGTTGGTCCAGTCCAGCCTACGGGACATTGGCATTCGTAGTGATAATCCTTCTTGATACATAATCCATAGTTGTTACATGGATTAGGATTACACGGATCTGTCGAAACTTGTGTTGCTTAAATGATAAAAAAGAGGAAAATATCAAACTAAATATTTATTAAATAAATGCATAAATCAAATAACGAATATTATTAAAAAGAAATTCAGTAACAATTCGTTTTAAGAATTATGAATGAAAAGACGTATACTTCAATGAGACTACAATCTTTGGACACAACCAAAAACTTCTAGAGTCAAAAGACAGTATTGGGCAGTTTTAAGATGTCTATACAATAAATGATGCTAAACAAAAAATTATTCATGTTAAACACATTTCTTGTACTTTAAATGCCATAAATTTAATTGGTTTTGTTGCATTTTTTCAGCATTTCTGAAAGGTGCATACATTATTTTTAAAGAGGCGGAAAATACAATGGGGACATTCAAAACTCATAAATCGCCGAAAACCTGACAATGCCATGGCAAAAAAAAGGAAAACGATGAAAAAGTTCACAAAACACAGCATAGAAAACTAAAGATTGAGCAACACGAAACCCACAAAAAAAACGGGGGTGAACTCAAGTGCTCCTTAAGGGTTCGCAGTTTCTTCTCCATGTGTGGCACCCGTCGTGTTGCTCCCTTTTCAAGTTTCCATAATTAGTTTGATCTCTTTGATAAATGAAGAATTAATATATATCTATATCTATAAGCACGTAATCTAGCGTATTATAATTGAAATGACTAAAGGAGGTACAATATAAATTTGTAGCTCCATGATAGCCTATTCTTATCATACACGGTTGCATCATTCTTCTTAATAACAATACGGTAACGAAATAACAACCTCTCTCACTGTCATTTCTGCTTTGAAGGTATGGGGAAAAACTTCACCACAAAGATACGCAAGATATAAATTGCCTAATCAAATGCACGTGAATTGGTAAAAGAGATTTACTAGGCATTTCGTCTTCGACTAATCATTTGCTATTATTTTAGTGTTGCAGTTGAAATTAAGGTGGTACCAAACACGTTGACGAAAAATTAATTTGGCTCCTTTGATTTTTATAAAATATTGACAAAAAATTTACTTTGACCCTTTGACAAAAATATAAAAATTTCAATAAACTTGAATCACTCACTTTATCGGAAATAAATTCATTGATATATAGCAGTTTGACCAACACTAATTTTGATCATTGAGAAGCTTAATATTTCCTTAAAAATATAACGTGATTAAAACGTTCAGCTGATTTTTAGAGAGTTATCTCCCTGTAGTGTTATGTACCACCTAAACGAACATAGGAAAATGGAAAACCTGATTGTATTCTGTGTATGTAAGTGAACTGAACACGCTTTCGAGTGACCATTGTCTATCAAATTACAGAAAATCATGGCGTCTACTCAAAGTATTTTGGAATTTTGGAATTTAAAGGTACCTAAGAAAAAATGAAAACAATACGTTATAAATTTCATGCAACCGAAGCGCTTTTCTGGATTTACCTTTATTAGGAACGCTCAAAGCCGAATATTTGAAAGTCAAGCATGTAGAAGAGCAAACAGCTGAAGAGCTATATTATCAAACAGGACCATAAAAATGTAGCCAAATCCATCTAAGGTCAACTTTGCCTAAGGGACGCATGACCATATCAACGCAAAACGTAAAACTTGCCTTCCATGACGTCATAGTTTTTTTATTAGACCTATCGGCGATGTTCTATATATTTCTTTTGATATCGCACATACAGAGGCATCGGTACACACCTTGTTTTTATATTACAAAGTAGCAAAAGTTCAGATAGAAAATTGAATTAATATGATAAAGCGACAAAAAAAAAAAACATATACTTACACCAAACATCTTCGTAGTGCTCCTCAGATAGGAGGCTTACATAGCGCATATTTCACATACATATAATTAACAAGCGATAATGTTTGTACATAGGGGCTTGTGGAATGGACACCCGTTTTAAAATATTAAAACACAAAACAAAAATATTAAGAAAAGAAGGGGGTCCATTCTCCTAAGCGCTTGCGTGTTCATATACTAGTTTATACTTACATCCGCATTGTGACGAAGGTATTTTTATTCCTTTACCGCTGGTATAGAAAAAGGCATTGCATCCGCCGCAGTAATTGTTACTAGAAATATATATAAGTAATATATCAGGGTATACTATATAACCACACCTAAGGTACACGTACTCAATACTTAAAAGGATAACATAAAGAGTTAGGACTAGTTTCCCATTAATTTATTTCACACCCGGCGAATATTTACTATTACAACTTCATGTGTGTACTTTTAGATCCTAACAATGAATTGTTTGGCTTAATTTTTAAGAGATATCTAAATCATTTAAACTCTTGTGAAGGCGTAGCCGAAACCGTAATCTAGGCAGATTTTGAAAATTTGTGAGTATTTATCCCCAAAAATTACACGAAGAAAATTCTTAACCATAACCCCAAAACTCTGTTTGATTTAAATCTATATATATATATATATATCTCGTTAACGCAGTATTTCATTTCGGTAAGCATAATCTGTTGATGCAAAATTCGGCAAAAACCGATAAAATTATTAATTCTGTGTTAACAGGAAGTTACGTTTAGCGCTGAAATTTCTTTTATCATAATTATGGAAAAAGGTTCAGTATATACTTGTACTATAGGCTCTAAGGTACAATTGTTGAGAAATGTTTAGGTATATACTTGTACTATGGGCTCTCAGGTACAGTTGTTGAGAATTGATTAAGTATTTAATAGATTAAAATTCCATTAAGATTACACTTTAGATAGAGAAAATGTATTTCTTTTTGTTTTTAGCCAGCCCAATAATTATTTCTTTGTTGATATAATATTATTATTGCTTTAAAAGATTGAAAGAATTGATTTACTTAAAATAAAAAAAAACCGTAAATCAGAAACAAGCAATCTACTAAAACGTCACGGAATAGTTGAACAGCTTGATACAAAAATACGAAATTCAGAAACGTCAATCATTGACTAACTTCACGGAGAGTACGGTTAGATGAAACACTTGGTGGTAAATGTCCAGTTGCAAATATTACACTATATCAGATAAAGAAAGGCAACAGTTGTATACCACTGTTCAATAGTCATAGATCGATTAAGCGAAAACAAATCCGGGTCACAAACCAAAACCGAAGGAAAGATATCATCTATCAGAATAAAACAACGGAACAACAGAAACACTGAACTGCAACAGAAGCAAACGCCAACAAACATAGAAACGGACTGTAGATAACAACTGCCAAATTCCTGACTTGGTACAGGACTTTTTAAGAAAAAAAAATGGTGAGTTTAACCTGGTTTAATGGCTAGCCAAACCTCCCGCTTATATGGCAATGTTAAATATACCGCTAAAATGACAACATTACGTGACAGGAATACAGTTCAAATAAACGCAAGAACACTCAGGACAGAGAAAAACATAAATGAATAACATAATAGTACATTACAACATGTAAACCACAGAATAACAACTGACACATCCCATGAATCTACGACAGCACGAGAAAGAGAACATGTTATTGTGATAAGAACATGAACTCTTCTTAGTACTAGACAGAACCTATTAGCCGGATTTTAAACGTTTTGTAACACAAGGGAAAAGTTCTCATGAAGAAATATTACCCTACCCACATCCATTATTCTCACTCCGAGTCTTTGCTCTTGCCTCTAAATGCCGCATACATAGCAAAAATGCAGCAAATACTCAGTCTTGATTTTGATCAGTCGCCTATAGCAAGTAAGCTACCAGGGAACCACCGAGATAAAGATGTGCATGTAGCAGGAGAGTATGGATTAGGGTTTTATAAATACAATTTTAAGTTAAGCACTCTAGATAGAAAAGGGGGTGAGATCTTAAAAGGCTATTTCCACCTTATTACATGTTTAAGTGCCTGACTCAGACAAGGATATTCGTTTATAGCTGTCAGATCTTCATGTAAGTTAAGGTTTTCGTGATGTTCTTTCGTAGATTTTTTTGGGAAGAAAGATCTTGTATTCTCTGTAAAATGTATTTCGCGTCAAGTTGAAAATATGTCATGCTAAAACGAGAAATAATTGACAATAAATCGTATAGACTAGCGCTTGAGAATTACGTCTCCCGGCTTGGCAGGATGGAAATTTGGATTGCTATTGGAAAAATAGGGACAGGTTGGCTAGGGAATATTAACTTGCAACAGGCAACACTACGGACCCCTCAAATTGTAGTTGGAAGGTTTCCAAACGTGTATAGAACGTGACAACTTATACTTGCAGTTGTACTATTCGACAAAAGAACCTTATTTAATAAAATCACGAGAACACGTAATCTACGGTATCATTTTGTGTTTATTCCTTAAATAGATAAGCTTATATATAAGTTGTATTTTAAATGCAGCGTACTATGCCTTATTAATGTAACAAAGTTGTTATATTTCACTTGTTGTTCTTTCTTCTGATTTTCTTGGTTAAAACGGTAGCAGTAATAATAGCACAAATTATACACCTATTTAATAAAGGATCAAATGAATATTTTAGACTGGTATCTTACCAACAAAATGCATTTTTGTAATTGGCACAGGTGTGTACTTCACACGGAGCTATAGCACATGATGTAAACGGAAGTTGCACAGAACAAGTGAAGACTGGACACTGAAACTCTGTTAAAATAATCACACTATACATAAAGTATCAAAAAGTATTATAACAATGTCATGCGTAAATGTAAATTATTCGGCATTCACATGTTGCTACAGTTTGAATAATTACACAATATGGCATTTTTTTTTAAATTGTACCAGTTGTCGTTCTTTTTGCAATTTCTCAAATAAACATATCAAAATAACTAACAAAAAGTAATATCGTTAACTCACAACGAACTAAGCTGCAACAGAATTTTTTTTCTTGTACATCTTTGTATGGTGATATTTTTTAGGCAATCCTAATAATGTTTATTTTGGCTCTTCCATTTAACATTCGATATAAAGCAGAAAACATCTAACGAAAACACAGACCTGACGTGGCAGCGTATCTATACATTCCACAACAAAAAGACACCATGTAATGATTTGAGAGTACTCGCAGTTAATGACAGGCAGTTCAAAGCCACTAAAAACTAATAAAAAAATCATGTATCTAAGATAGTCTTATATTATAATTAAAACAAATAAGAATTTGACTAGACTAGTATTACCTCCACAAGTTAGTCCATGCCAGTTCCCTTTACATTGACATACAAAGCCATCTGTTCCATATATCTCACACGTTCCGCCATTTTGGCAAGGGTTTGTGTCACAAGCTGTATTACGGTCTGTTAAAAACACACAATAACTAGAGTTATTAGTTTTATAAACAATAGTTTGATCATCTTTGCATGAAATTAGTGATGAACCAATCATTTTCCTGTTTTTCTTATATTTATGATATTAAAAGAGCAGGAATGAATAAACAGTTTAATCACAAATGCAAAAGAAACGGCTATGCTGAAGATGACCGCAGTATGGTGGCAAGTGAAAGTGGTAAAGTATGTATAAAAAGCGACTAGGGTTAAATTGGAAACCTGGAACAATAATTTGCTGCGTCCTTCCTCTTTTATTATGCCATTTATTAAAGGTTTCTTTTCAGTCAAGTACATGTACATGTACATGTATACATAAACATCTTAAAAATAAATTAATTTTTTCCATTTTAAAACCTAATTTTTCTTTATTTGCTGTTGTGTTAAGAAAGAAGAATGCTCCATATAGAAACTCGTAGGTTTATTGCATTCTGACGAAAATGTTTAATTCTTTTTGTCTTTTTGCAGTAAAAGGGTTTTAAAACAATCACCATCATGCTTGAATCGTACATTATTCGTTGTTGTATCTAAATCCTTATTGTATAAGATGAAGTTATTTTTGTTTGACATTTAACCTGCCAAAAACTGGCCGTGTGAAATTCCAGAAAAATCTCAGTGGTGGTCCGAAGACAATGAGAACTGACCAGACTTTAAAAGTGATCTACATATTATACTATAAACTAGTAATTTATTTACTCGAGAAATGTCTGGATCTTTGCAATGTTTTAAGAAGATCATGTTCATGCGGTCATTTATACAAATCCTAGCTCCTCGAGTCGACAATAACTAGGCTGAAAAGTAATGCACATACATGGAGCAAATAATACACATGAAACAAGCGTCTGTAATAATTTAGATGAAATGCTATATCAAAATAAAAAGATGTGGTTTTATAACCAATGAGACAAATCTACACAAGAGACCAAATGACACAGAAATTAACAACTCTAGGTCACCGTTCGGCCTTCAACAATGAGTAAAACCCATACCACATAGTCAGCTATAAAGTACCAAAATGACAAATGTAAAACAATTCAATCGAGAAGACTAACGGCCTGATTTATGTACAAAATAATGAACGAAAAACAAATATGATACACAACAACAAACGACAACCACTTAATTACAGGCTCCTGACTTGGGACAGGCACATACAGAATGTGGCTGGGTTAAATCAGTTTGAAGGCACGCCAACCTTCCCCTATATACATACTTATACTATGATGTCTTTTAAGTTTTTATTATCAATATAACACCTGAACTCAATCAAACAATTTACGTGACTTTATTCGTTTGTGATGATATTTTAATGGCACACCTTTGTGTACATTCATGATAATTTAATATTTTCCATTGGAATCTTACCGTGAACCATTTAAGTCATTAAAGAAGGACGCTGAAATGTTGCCAACATTAGCGACATTACTTGTTTATTTGGACGAGTAACCAACCCGGCGATATTAATTTGTTAAATCGTCTTAAAAGGTACGCCCGTTACCCTCGTTATATAACAATGCAATAACAATGCACATTACCCTCGCCATATGATAACATCTTTTTTTCTCAGTGCTTCAAAAAAAACCCAAAAAAAACGCAAATATGTCGGGTTCCATAAAAAATGTAACGTAAATATATAGTGCTTCCATTAAGAATATAACGTAAATAATTCTTACATGGTGCTACCATAAAAGATAACGTAAATATATGGTACTTCTATAAAACTATGTCATGTCTCCATAAAAAAAGTATAACGTTAATATATCGTGCTTCCATTTAGAATATAACGTAAATAATTCTTATATGATGCTACCATAAAAATATAACGTAAATATATGGTGCTTCCATAAAAACATACCATACGTATATCATGTCTCCATAAATATAACGTTAATATATCGTGCTTCAATTAAGAAAACAACATAAATATCTCGTGTTTCCATAAAAATTAAACGTGCATATATCATGCCTGCATAAAAAATTTAACCTAAATATATCGTGTTTCCTTAAAAAAGGTTGATATAAATATATCGTGCTTCTATTAAGAAAGTAACGTAAATCCAATTTATTAATTATCTACTCTGTTATTGGACTTGGTATGATGAAAACTGCCTATGCAATACAAAAGTGTCAACTCGGTCAATACAGAATAACTCGGCCAATATTGATTTTTTTCCCGTATTGTCCGAGTTCTGATCCGGCCAATACAGGATTTCTGAACGTCTCTAGTTTTTAGATCGAAAGTCTTGAAATGATAAAGACAAACTTAATGTAAACGGTCGTTTCGAAGGTGCTGTTTTATTTACTAACCATAAACATGCCGAAACGTTCAATGTGGCAAATATTTCAGGCTGAAGACGGTCACATTTATTTAAAAAACATTTTGTAAGCAGATAGTTGAACTATTTCAGGTTTTTGCAACGAGTCTGTAGATTATCACAAAGCTCATTTCTTGTCGAGCTCATAACTACGGTTACAGTTTTATGGGTGCATTTCAATTTACTGTTCACTTTCGCTTCTACATTGTAGGTATCATGTATTTTTCAAACCGAACCAGGCATATGGATTGTAGAAAGATGAACTGTAATTTATTGTTCAAATCTTTGTTCTTTGGTCATTGTCTATGGATAGTTGTCTTATTGGCAATCATATTCAATTCCTATTTGTATTTAATACTTTTGTTTCTGAATCTCTCGTGCAATGGCAGTACCTTTCCAATTACTATTTATGTGTTGCGTCTAAATATGTATTGTAACACTTTATAGTGACTGACAAGGGTTATCAAATCATCAAAAAATGTAGAAGACACTTCCAAACAGCACCAGGTCAAAGAGGAAACTCAGATTTGGATAGTTCAATTTCAAGGTAAAACATGTAAAAATCTTGTATAAGGAAATAAAACACAAAAAAAACCAGGTAAACACTGTCACTGTAGTTAATTAATAAAGATATCTTTACTTGATTATTTCTGTATTGGCTTAGTTATTGGTCCGAGGCTTGCTGTATTGGCCTGAGGCTTCGCTTCGCCTCAGGCCAATACAGCAAGCCTCGGACCAATAGCAAGGCCAACACAGAAATAATCACGTAATAATATCATAGTATATAACGTGTGTTGTACACCGGCATATACGGGAATAACCGTAATGCCGATATTTTACTCTTACGAACTACTATTATCCTGGAAATTTCAAATTTTATGAAGTAAATATATCTACAAGTATTAACAAGCAGTTCTCTTATTTAAGATCGTAATTAATATTGATGAATTGTATTTTTATTTTGTATATTTATGCCACACCCGGCGGAGGGGGTATTAAGTGTCACCCTTGTCCGTCCGTACGTCCGTCTATTCGTACGTCCGACGTCCGTCACTCCGTACATTGTATGTACTTACATCTCAAAACTAGTTTCCGTTATCTAACTTAATTTTGCTTCAACAAAATGTTATGAAACTTATACACAGGGCTCATTACCACAAAACACAGATCAAGTTTGGGTGGCGTCACTTTTACCGTTCTCGTGTTATGTTCCTTTATATATTGAAAATCGCTGAATTTTTCGTTTCTGTTCTCTGACTTTAGTTTGCCTCAACAAATTTGATGAAACTAACACACGATGCTTATTACCACAAAACTAAGATCAAGTTCAAATTTGGGTGGCGTTACTTTTACCGTTCTCGAGTTATGCTCCTTTATAAATGGAAAAATTGCTGAATTTTTCGTTTCCGTTCTCTAACTATAGTTTGCCTCAACAAAATGTTATGAAGATTTTGTAAAGAATAACTTTATTGGATATTGTTTAAAAATATATGCTGAATAAATTCAATAAAAACAAAAACAAAAAAAGGAAATGACACTAGACTTCAATTGAAGATAGGAGAATATGATGTGCTTACATTTATTATCCGAAAAAGAAGAACAGATTAACAAACTTAACAATGGTGATCCAATTATATTATACTTTTATCTCGATTAAATAATACTTATTCCCGTCCAGTAATTTTAAATCTTAAATGGACAACCACACGAACATTATCACAAACCAAATTTAAATATTACTAGAGACACATAATACAACATGTCTCTGATATTTATGATACAGCAGACACTAAAAAAAAAATTCAAATATATTTAGAACCACCGCTCGTAACCCCCATTATTTTGTTTTTACGTATCGAACAAGCCGTATGTGCAACTGGACCAAATATATCTGTTACCATTCAGTTATTCTTTAAACAAATAAAAGTGAAGGAAGGGTCATTAACGACCTTGTAATCTAGCATCGCTCTTCAACCACATATATCATCTGATGTAAAAAAAAAATAGGAAGACAGTCGTTCATGTACAGTACATGTACGGATTATTTCAAAGTTAGCGGCGCTAACCTGTATATGTATACATATGGTAAATTTTGACAATTATTTACCGGTAAAATGGAATATTACCGATTACTTATAAAACAGGGTTTGCCTGTCTGCTATTAAGGATTCGTATGAACAATTCTTTTATTTTGAGTAGTATTCTTAAAATTTGTATTACAGGTACTATAATATTCATGCATCTTAGCTTGTATATATTATATTGCAAATTTTTAACATAAACTGCACGAGATATTTATTTTTGGCATTATTTAAACATATTACATATTTCTAACTATATATACACTGAACAACCACGGAAACCCCATTAGTTTGACACCCCAATAATCCGACAGCCTATTGATCCGACACCCCAATAGTACGACACCCTAATAGTCCGACATCCCATTGGTTCGAAACATCATTAGTCCGCATCGGAATATTTAAAAAAAAAAAAATTTTATATTACAAAGCCAAGCAAAAGGACCTAGTCCTTCGTGTGAAATTATGAATATAGGTATTACTGAAGTAATAGAATTTCATCACCAACTATAAACACAAATTTAAATACTTTTTAAAGTGTTATCGAATTACTTATATATCTCTGGATATATTGTCTCTCAGAAACAGGTACAGCGGACGCAGTCAGAAAATATAGGAACAAATGAAGCTTTGCTGTTTATACACGATTATTTATGTAAATAAGGCTTTCATGAATAAGACGGGCATATTTTTTTCGTGTACAAATGTATATCTCTAGCGATAAAAAGTAATAAAGGTTTACGCAATTAAGACTTCTGATTTAATTGATTTTTTTTTAAACGAAACGGTGATGCCATTATTTGAAGAAGAACAACATGCAGTCTAGTCATTGCAAATGATATATCTTCAGCTTTGAGTGTTTTGGGGAGTATATTGCGGTCTTGAAAAAGACGAGAGACGTTCACCGTTCTTCAAATTCTCTTATACCCAAGGGTGACTGGGATAGTAGTATAAAAATATGCTAACTTTTGGCCTTTTTCCGAGCGGCCATAAAACCTTTGCCAATGTGAAGTGTCCGTTACCAGTGCTGGAGGTATAAATACACAGCCACGTTTGGTCGCAATTGTGTCCAATTTATCCTGATTTTCCAGTGGCAGTCCAAATTTTTCGTTCTTTAATGAGGGCGATATCTTATTTCAGGACCTATTTGTTGTATTAATTATTTATTTATTAATTTCTCGTCTATAACATGCATGAAATATTTGCAACTGGACTAAAGCAAGCAGCAATCAATGTATTAAATTTACTTTTTAGCGGAGTGGCTTTTTTTAACATCTAGGTCACACTTTGTAGTAGCAAAATGTTCAAGGTTGTAGATTTCCTTGTATTATAGGATCATGGGATTTCTGACACATCAGACGGGAAGTGCTGTCTTTTCTATTTAATTCTTTATACTTAGACAAGAGAATAGACACAGGTTCAAATGCCATCTCTACCGATTCTTTGAACTAGATTTTCAATAAAAATCTGGACATGTGTCGGACTATTGAACGGTCGAACTAATGGCGTGATCCATAAAAATAAACAAGGTGAATATATCGTGCTTCCAAAGAAAAAAAAAAGAAAAATAACGTAAATAAATCATGCCTCCATGAAAATAATAACGTAAATATAACGTGCTTCCATAAAAAAGAAAAACAATAACGTAAATGTATCGTGCCTCCACGAAAATTGGCGGAAAAAATAACCATGCATGAGTGAACAAAGTTTACATACATTCGCAGTAGTCCCCGGTATAACCGTAAGGACATATACAGTAACTGCAACTCACATCTCCACATACACCCTCATTTCCACAAATAGTCCACGGATTCGCTGTAATACATATTTCTTCTTATTTAACTACTTACCTTTAATATAATTTTAATCTACAGAACATTTGTGCAATTAATTGTTTATCTAATTTGGAAATCTGCATACTAGTACATATATATATATATCTTTATTCTCATAAATCCAATGCATTACATCGGTACAGAGATAACAAATACAACAATAAATATTTACAATATGTACAAAACAAGCGAGATAGGTTACACTATTATGATTTCCTTGATAGAGGATTGCTGCTCACAAGGAAGCTATTAAACCAAGAGTTCCAAATGGTGAAGTTGAAATCATCCCTTCGTAAATTTTACGGACGCCATCACGAGTTGGTTGACCGTTATGGAATAACCGTTTCACAGATGATATCGGATATGTTCCTTATGTCGTAACTACAATACCCTTCCCTTTTCACGAATGTGACCTACCGAATTAGACTATTTACCGGATTTGTAATAACAATAAGCAACACGACGGGTACCACATGTGGAGCAGGATCTGCTTACCCTTCCGGAGCACATGAGATCACCCCCAGTTGTTGGTGTGGTTCGTGTTGCTTAGTCTTTAGTTTTCTATGTTGTGTCATCTGTACTATTATTTGTCTGTTTGTCTTTTCATTTTTGGCCATGGCGTTGCAAGTTTGTTTTCGATCTATGAGTTTGACTGTCCCTCTGGTATCTTTCGTCCCTCTTTTACACAAGTGACACGCCAGGAGTACAAACACAAGTATTTATATTTTTTATAAAAGAAGAAAGCTTCTTGTACTTGACATATAAAGTTCAGAGAATTTAACTGTATTTTGACGTTTTGTAAAATCTGCAGTTAAATACTCTTTTCGTTTTTGATGAAAAAAATTGCATTCAAATATATGATATTCGTCACCAATCTGTCGATTGTTACATAGACTGCAAAAGCGGTTTTTTCTTATCACGTTTTGCTATCTTCCTGTTTCAATCGGCAATTGAAGTTGTATGTAGTTATTATATTTGATATGACATAGGCAATACGATTTTTCGTAGGTATTTATTCAGTAACAAAAAGTAAAGTACAGTGAAACTTCTCAAAACCGACCGCCCGTCGGACCACGGAAAACGGCCGGTTTGCGGAGGTGACCAGTTTGTTGAAAATTGAAATCATCAAGAGTTACTTCCCTTCAATATGTGTGTTTGAGTATATATATGAAAATGTATTTTACTTTAAAAAAAATTGTAATACACATTGTCATTACGAAACTTTTAACAATTTCAAATGTGGCGAAAATAAATTGTTTGGTCGGATAAAAAATGCAACTTAAGGTCATGAAGGTATATTTTTGTTTACACTAATTATTGTAGTGTTATCTTAAGAAATATAGTTTATTACTGCTGTTGCTAAATTTCTATACTCAGTTTTTATGGTTTGTTGTTTCCTCTTTCTTTCTATTTGCCACGATAAAGAAATTTTCTTCGACCCACTGTTTTTGAATACCCATTAGTTTGAAAACAACAACATGTATGTATTTTTACCTCTTTTCATGAAATGTAATGTAAAGAGTTATATTTATTTAATGTTAACAACAAGTCGACGACCGCTGTTTTATGGCTCCCCCCCCTACAGTCTTTCAACCAGAAAAATTGGCCCACCCCCACAATATATAATCATCGATGCATTTTTCGACTGATTTTTTATCATTCAGACTGATTTAACTTAAACTATTTTTAAATATGACACTTGACTTGCTTATGTATGAAGATTATGTGTGCCAATTTTTGTAAACATTTCACCGATGAAATTTTTTTAAATTAGATAAATATACAGCCAAAAATGCCGTTTTTTGACTAAAATCATGAAAATGTGATAAAATGAGTTATTTCCAAAGAATTGTTACACAAATTCAAAACACACTTATGTAGAGAAAATATTCCAGATGTTTTTACAAAAAGCCGCTTGCGTTTATCAAACACAAAAATTAGATATGACTATTAAAAGGACACAGCTGTCCAGTAAATGTCTAAAATGTCGACCCCATTTATCTCTAAAAGTATTTTTATTACATTTTTGAAATGTCTAGGTGAGAAATAGCTTGTATGCAACTTTCGTAAAAAAAATCACCGTGGGATAAAAACTGTAACGTATGTCCTTAAGATAATCATACGTTCTCGTTGTTCAAAATCAATATTTCTTAATTTGTAATTCATCACACTTCATTAATAAAATGACAAACTTTTGGTAATTGAAGAAAAGGTACAGGACATCAGAAAAAGCTGAACAGACTTATAAATTAGGCCGTTGGTTTTCTCATTTGCATTGTTTCATATTTTTCATTTCGGGGCCTTTTATAGATGACTATACGGTATGGGTTTTTCTCATTGTTGAAGGCCGTACGGTTGCCTATGATTGCTTACATCCACTTTATTTGAATTTTGGTGGATAGTTGTCTCATTGGCAATCATACCTCATCTCCTTATTTTTATAATACCTGATTTTTCAATATCATATTAGGGATATAGCTAACTAAAATGTGGCAACATAACATATAAAGATCACATTTCTCCCCTATGTATAATCTTCTTTGTTCGGATATTCCTCTCCTATGTATAATTCATTTTGTTCGGAACATTTCTCCCCTATCTATAATTCTCTTTGTTCGGAACATTTCTCCCCTATGTATAATTCTTTTTGTTCGGAACAGAGAGATTTACGAACCGCATTGATATTCAAAACGAATACAGTCATAAGAAGTTTAAAGAACGTATTTTTTTTCTCCTATCACGATATAGAGGAAGATTTTCTAGATAGGAGGAGGACAATGTTATATAAATCAGTTTTTCTAAAATTGTATGATTTTTAATAATGACAAAACTTCATCAAGGAATTTGACTTTACAATTGTTTCAACATCAGATGCTTGCATTTTTTTATTGATGAATGTATCGTTTTTTTTTAAACTTTCTTTGATTTTTGATCAACAGTCATTGTTTCTTGAAACATAGATTTCAAAATTAAAAATTAGATTAAATACTACATGTACATATATTTTACTCACACCTTTTCCCCCTTTTCAATTATATTTTTTTGGGGTTAAAAGGGGGGTGGTTCTATATATGTACCATTAAATTACATTAACAATGTTGAAATCTCAACTTAAAATGCTTTTATAGTTCTATTCTCCTGATTTCATTTATAATAATTAGAATATAGCTCTCGACCAATCAAAGTGTAAAATTTGGTGTTCCTTAGTTGTGAAGAATGAATATAAACATGTTCTTAGTAAGGGATTATCCTATTGCTAATACGCCTACCAAAAATTAGATTACTGTATCCGCAGTTAGTAGGAATAGTCATTTTCAATATTCATACATGAAATCGAATTTACTTTTGAATTTCTTACAAAAAAATTCTTTTAATTGTTAAATTTTAGTAAATTAAGTAGTATTTGATGTTAAAAAATGGGATAAAATGGTTGTGGAATGCAATTTAGTTGTAACTCTGATTTTGAATTTATTAAATTGAACTGTAAATAAACAAAAAAATAATTCCTTACTAAATTATTACATAATTTACACTCATCATGCTCATCATGTTCATACACACAACTATGAAACTTATACAATTTCTACCATTCCACTGTACCGTTGTGTCTACTAATGTCTAAAATACAATCTATTAGAATTTCCCAGTAAATCCTTACATCACTAAGACTTATATATAAATGAAATACCTACAAAGGGAGTCATCCATTAATTATACATAGCCCGGTGACCAGAGTCAGATATTTCAAAATTTAATCGTCAAAACTACTACATGTACACGGCTATATCATATATCATTCAATTGAAAATGTGTGTACTTTAAAATTAATGAGGTCGTCAAAAGAAAATAACTATCTATTATACCTCAATGAAAGAGGAAAACCTGAGTTTTGGGCATATAGGTTTAATTCTGTACATGCCAAACTGGCAACAAAAGTTCTTTCAAAAGATACTTATATTTGAATTAAAACAATGACATGACTTTTATTCTAAATAAAATGTATCATTAGGAACATAAATCATTATAAAATAGACTAACAGTATTAAAGAGGCATTTTTTATGACTAGGACCGCCTTTATCCGTTTAGAAATTGTGAAAGTTTCCCAAACTTAGTGACACAAGACCAGGAAAATCTCTTCTAAGCAGGATAATTTAACATCGCACTAAACATGCGTAAAACTTTATTTCAATAAGTAATTCAGATCTCAAATGACTTCTGTATTATGGGAACGTTATTACAAGGTTCTGACCCTTGGCTGGAACATATATACATTCGTACATGCAAGGTAAAGCTAAACAAATCACGAATATCAACATTGGTCCAAAGTTTCACTATAGTGGTTAACGAACACGACGAAATCCTCAAACCACAAATTCTAATAATTTTGCGATTATGAATGTTAACCTTCGTACATTTGACTTGTTCTACAATTGAATAGAGTGCTGGTCGAATGTTTGTGTACAACATGTAGCGTGATTTGTCCAGTATCATAGGACATTTCAAAACATTTCTTCATAGCAGAATACTGTTTTGGCATATCAATATTAATTTATGGGAATATAAAACTACTGTAACATCGGGGCGCTTCTAGGACAAATTACAACAAATGAACCCTGTTCAGAAAGGAATAGTTTAATAGAAAAACAAAGGATATGGGGTATTCATCCATGACACAAAATCAGTACATGCACAGCAAGAAACACACAAAAAGTGTGTTTACTGCTGTTCTTCATCTTCATGTCAAAGTCATCATGAGGCCTTAAACACGGAGCAAAACACTCTCATTTCACTGCAAGTTTAAGACGGCCCCTAGTACCGACTTGAGCCGCATTCTTTGCAAAAATAATTCGGATAGACTTTGTAAGATTGTAACACCACCTAATCGGGCCCGATCAAAGAGAACATTCCGGAAAGTAGTACATATTTAAAACAAAATACTTTGTCCTGTTGCTTGCAACTCTAAATATTCCTCAACAAAAATCAAGAAAAAACTCATCTATGATCGACAGTTTACTAATGCCATTTTAAAATGATTGTAGTTTGTTGAAAGTTTCTAATTTTCGTTATTGTTCTGCCCAACAGTCTGGTCTGTATAAATTAATTTGATGTCTGAACTATGGTAAGCATTGATATCTCATTGCTTATGGTAAAAGCATGTTCTGTAAATTTGTATATACATGTATAAGTAATGAATAAAGTTTGAATCTCCGTAAAGGGTTAGAGTGGTGGTAAAGTAAGTTACCATTTACCTTATTTTTTTAGAGTCCGTAATCCCTTGTCTTGCTTGTAGCTTTATTATTACAATATGCAAGAATATGAAACAACATAGATTGATTTAAACTTTATTACCCATGTTTTTCAAACACAAACTACATGAGGGAATCCCATGAACTTCAAAAAGAGTTGAGGTCGGATGCATCATCAGCATACGTATCTTTTGCTATGCATGCATCTTATCAGTCAAAATGTAACACACAGGAATGGGACACAGATGATAAATTTAGTTTCTATTTAGTATTTAAATATCTTAAAATGAAAAAAAAAATGTTGCTAGTGAGTTGATACACGGTAAAGCTTGAAGGTAACGCAATTCGTGATGGTGACTTTAAAACTATTTTGTGTCCATTTCAGTCACCAGTTCTTACTCATAACTCTGTACATATAACCGAATGTGTATTTAAACAAGCAAAACAGACAGGTGCCACATGTAGAGCAGAATCTGCAAACCGTTCGGGGACACATGAGATAACCCCATGTTTTTAGTTAGGTTCGTGATGATCAGTCTTTAGTTCAGTTTCTTTGTAGTGTTTTGTAGATTTTTTTTCGTCTTTACGTCGTTCTTCGACTTTTTCCATGGTGTTGTAAGATTGCCTTCGATTACAAAGTTAATATTCCTTTGCATAGTACTAGTATCTTCCGCCTCTTTTTTAAACAGTTTTGTGTCAGAAGCACATTCTTGTTTATGAAGTTTGTACTGTGTCAACATGCATGAGCGTAAGGTATGAATTTAGATAGGTAAAATCCATACGATGGAGCAGAGGGTATGCTACTATTGAAAACTGGGACTTTGACATTGTAAATTTAAAATTATAATGTGACGTTTGTCATAGATTTTTGTTTGAAGTCGTCAATCTGTGTCAGTATCAAAGAAAAGGTCAAGATATAAAGCAGCCATTCTATATTTGGTAGTATCCTTTATCACAAGCTCACTGGGATATTTGAAATGTAAGCACTGACTGAAATGTGGGTAATAGAGTGACAGGATATCTTGTAATGATATATCTGAACTTCAAATTAAAGAACTTGGCAAAATGTTTTTTTTTTTACTTATGCATCATTCGTATCAACTTTTATAATAAATATTTCCAAAATTCCCTTTAGTATATCATCCATCGAATGAACCAAAGTCACAATCATCAATTTAGAGTTAATTTCATCTTTACACCTATCAACTGTGTCAAAATACCGCGATTAACCGAAGGGGTAAATAAAACAACTGACCCTATTCTGCTTTTGAGAAAATAACACTATTTAAAGAATTAAACTTAATGCATGTCCCCCCCCCCAAAAAAAAAAAAAAAAACAACAAAAAAACAAAACAAAAGAAACAAATATAAATCAATTGTTTTAAAAACAATTGTTAAACGGTCTTTCCCCTCCGAAACATGATTGGTTGGTTGGTTGGTTGGTTGGTTGGTTGGTTGGATTGTCGATTGATTGATTGATTGATTGATTGATTGATTGATTGATTGATTGATTGAAAGTTTGCATGACACTCTCTCTATGCGAGGCATCGGACTTGACGTTCATATTCTGACGAGGCTGCGTACTTGTATATCCCGCACTCCCAAACGGACAGCTTTAGGATTTCCTAATAAATAAAAATCCTAACATCTTCTTTTTTTTTCTAATTTTCTCTATTTGCTACGAGAACTGATACTTCATGGTTTCTTTTATGTGTTGTGTGTACATTTTGTTTCAACTTGTAGGAAGAAAAAAAATGAGTAACATTTTGTCTTGGAAGTTTCACTTTCCATATTTGGATATGGATCTCGAATGTTTTATTCTAATTTTAGGTCCGCGCGCGTGATGATGTTTTGAAGTCACGTGACGCTCGAATATATATGTCTGGAATATTAATTTCTTTTCAGGGGAGACCGTTGAACAGAGCACATGTGTATTGATTAGAGAAACACGATAACTATTGTTTTTATTTTGTACAAGTCATTGATGTTGGATCATGCATACATATTACGTACATATGTTTACGGGAGCACAGATTTGTATTTTAATGCATGTTTAGAAATTTGATTGTAGGATTTCAGTAATATTTACGAACTTGGGAGGGATTTCTACAACATCGATTTTAATTTCGCAATCAAGCGGACCACACGCGTCTCATCTATTAATTTCAGAAAATACATGAATTGGAGCAGATTTTTGCAGGGATGGATTTCTTTTTCAGAAAGAAATTTGTACGTAAGAAGGATTAGCATTTTACAGTATAATGTACGGGACTAAAAGCGATTTTCTTTTCATAGAAATGGGATAACTTAAAAAAAATCAGTTTAAAAAAAGGGGGGGGGAGTGTAGTGGGAGACTGTGGTTGATAATTGAGCTAAGAAACATTTACAACATGATAGCTGCAAAGTTTGAAGTTTTGATAAGTAATTTGTTGATTCGACCATAACAGGGACATTGACCCTGCAATAAAATGACGCGTACCATTTCAACAAAAAAATTTCTAGTAAACACGTGTCGTGACAAACTTTTTGGTTAAATTGTTTTGTCGATATCTATAACTCTTTCTAGGAAGAAGCGATATGAACTTAATGTAAAAAATCACAACATGACCTTGACCTTTGACCTTGACCTAATTTTCTTATTTTTGGATCAAGGACCTCAAATCTAAAGATCCTAGGTCTCTATCACTTATGGTTTACAAGATAGAAATGCATATCACTTATATCAAATGCATAAGGGGAAATAACTCTCATATGGAGTTTTCGTATGGTTTCGGTCAAAATTGAACAAATCATGCGAAGGATATAAGGAGCAATTTTATAAAATAAATTTGTCGCTTTCTTATACGGTTACGGAGGAGATGCAGTCACAAGGAAAACAGTGTTCGGGGAGATAACTCCTACAAAGAAAAGTATTCGGTTAAGCAGGGTCAATTTCAAAAGCGCAATAACTGTTCGATATCATATGCAAAAAATCTAAGCGACATCTTGTAAAATCACAATACCCCGCAAGAAAAAAAAGTGGCGGAAGAAGAAAAAAAAAAAAATAATAATCAGAACAAATACAATAGGTCTTTCCACAGAAAAGTGGAAAGACCTAATAAAACATCAACAAATACAATAAATATCAAGTCCTAACTCTATGAGGAAAACTAAGTATTCAACCCAATCAGGGACCGGGCACAACTTTCCGGAAATTATTCAAGTTAATGATTATATAGTAGATATTTTGAAATTAAGAATAAGTCATTTAAAAGAATCTTATTTCAATAAAACTTGTGTATATAAAAAGGAAAATTGCAGTTTTATTAATTTATAGTAGTTACGATACAATTTATACATTAGAGCTTGATTGTATGATGTTGGAATCCGGTGAAACACAAAATGTCCCCGTTTACAATACTTTGTACCTTCATAATTTGTCATCAAAAGGCTTTTATGATTAGCTTTTTTTCAATTATTGAATAAAGCATTGTGTATGATGTTTGAATAACAAAAAAAAGAAATAAAAATGAGTGCAGCCTTTAAAAAACAAGTCAAACTGCATGTCACCTTTTTGGCATTTTTAGTCAAATTTGATAGCTAAACGCTAAAATTTAAAAAAAACTGCACCATACGACTTTTTGACTACCAATCTTAAATTCAAGTAAATTCATTTTTCTAGGACTGTGCAACGTTTCAGCTGTGTAATATGAAGTGAAATTAAACTCTTTTAATAATCGACTTTTTCCTATTCCGTCACTGCACTAAAACGTTGAACTGACAATAAAACAAATTATTGAATAAAACGAATCAATAAATCATCTGATTCTCCCTTTCTTCTTTAACAAATTTAATGTGAAATCAGTGTTCATTACATGAAACTAATTGTAAACAGGTTTACAATGCGCGACGTTTGGTGTGAACACTGCCCATGTCGTTAACATCGCCGTGAATAGATTAAATATACTGTATCAAAAATATGAATTCAATTCCTATTCTTTGAATTAGTTAACTTTTTTCTTAAATAAATATTCTACACTATTGAACACTTACAAAAAGAATGTACAACTCCAATCCATGTTAGGAGTAAAATTAGTTTGTATAATCCCATTTCGTTGTAGACAGCTTATGAAATTCAAAATGTTTCGGTCGTATTAAAATATATATAAAATGAAGGTATCTTAAGGAAAAATGTGAACAAAACATATGATATGAAGTTTACTAACTTTTCTACCCCCTCCTTAATGTCCCTCTTCGTGTGCAAATTACGGAAAAGAAAATGAGAAACTGATATGAATTAAACCTGTTTTTACAGTGTATATTGATATTCCTTTTTTTTAGTTTTCTAAATATCTCATATTTCAGAATCCCACATATACAATTTTCAAATTGTTACAACAAAATTACGTTTTCATTTACGTATCTATAGATATTTAATCCATTAAACTTCTCTAACTGAGTTTTAATTGGTGCATTATTGCAACATTTTGCCGTTTGAAGCAAGAAAGTAACACACCTTTAATTGAAAATGAGATGAGACGAAAAACAAACGTCACTTTTCACGCTATCAAATATGCATAATAAAACTAATAAATGAAAAAAAATCAGTGATCGTTCTGTTTACCATTGAAGTCTTATATTTATTGTATTTTGATTGGTTCTAGATTGATATGTAGACTTTTACTAGATGGAAGAATGGGCGGAAAATTAATTTTTGATGACAATCGAATGGTCCAAAATGTATATTTTACGATAACTGTGTCGGAAACAAAATTTTCTTTTTTGAATATACATGTTTAATTAGAAGGTGATGACGTATTACAAATATGTCTTTGTAGACGACGAATGAATCATTTTGTAATAATTGTGGGTAGTCATTCAGTCCATGTCATGTGTGTCAATTTCATACAATCCGTTTCTCTTATGATTTTACATAAATTGATAAGGGTAATCTTCCGAATGGAATTTACCGCGCAACACTCTACTGCCAAGTTAATGTACACAGTAACCATACTGAAATTTTAAATTGTTTCCGAATTTAATCGGTTTTGGAGGGTTACACAGTCACTGAGATATTTTATGGCATGTTTATGTATGTATATGAAAGATGAAGATGAGATCAATGATTATCTTATCTGATTCATACTTCTTCACTTAGTTTTGCTGTTACGACTTTAATTGTATGCCAACTGAGCCTAAAATCTCAAACAATTTTCCCACTGCAATGTGCAAATCCTTTGCTTCAGAACAAAAATGTTCTTTCTGCACAACAAATAAATATGTCACAGTCCTTCTGTATTCACATTGTTTCAACATGCCATCTTAGCATAAAAAAAGTAACAAATATATTGATTAATTAATTGTTTCTTTTGCGTCTAGTGGCAAATATTTCATGCATGTTCAGGACGATAAGAATTTAATATTTTCAGTATCTTCTGTTCGCATTCTTTAATGCACATATGGGTAACGGTCTAAATCAACAAACAAAGCAACATTATTCTTAATCTTTAATGGCCATGGACCATTTCATTCTCATGTGTATATAATGTCATTTGTATATTTTCTCTCAATTTCAGTCTAATTATATAATCTAAAAAAAGATCTGTTTTTTATAAAGAAACTGTATAATTAATATAAGCTGACAATAAACAATTTTTATGTCTGGCAGCTTTTTAAATTGAAAGAAACTCTTTTCCGCTCCACATGTTTATGTTTTCGACTGTTGTATAATCAAACTATATTTTATGCAGAGGCGGATTTAGGGGTGGTGCAGGGTGCCCTGCACGTTCTGGAGCAACATATTATGGTAATTGCATAGTTTTTATCATGTCAAACTCCAAACAATGCCTAGTTTGCCCCTCCTCCTTTCAAAATCCTAGATCCGCATTTGTTAGCACCAAATAAATATATTGCAACTTAAAACAACAATGCGTTATACTTCAGGAGACATAAAAAGTATATAATTGTGTAAATGTCCAAACAGTAACTATAGCTAAAAATCTATAAATATAGCTATAAAGGTGGTACCAAACGCATTGACTAAAATTAATTTGGCTAGTTTAATTTTCATAAAATTTTGACAAAATATTGACTTTGATCCTTTGACAAAAATATAAAAATTTCATAAAACATGAACCACACACTTTATCGGAAAAATTTCATTGGATATATAGCAGTTTGACAAACACTAATTTTGATCATTGAGAAGCTTAATACTTCCTTAACAATAGAACGTGATTAAAACGTTCAGCTGATATATATCCCTGAAGTGTTATGTACCACCTTAATTTTATATAATAAATAAATAAATATCACACCTGTCTTCGTTTAACATTTATGGTCTTGCATTTATCAAAAATATAAAATAATTTCTGTGTATATAGTACATTTCTTCTTAATTTTCCATACACGTACCAAATTCATTTCAATATTTTTCAATATGCATTTAATAGATTAATAGCAACAGGGAGACGACATCACCCAGACTGCTGTATGCATGGTTTGTAAAATGTAATGTAATTTCAAATGGTCCTGTTTGAGACAAGTAGATATGGTTACAGTATTTGTGTCAGGTCCAGTTGAATTTGGTAAAATCATGTTTACGTCTGATTCTTAAAAGCTAGTTAAAATAAACACCCCTCCCCTCAAACAAAATCTTCCATATCTTAAGGGGACAGTTTTGTTTTGTAAATTTTAATTTTTCACAAGTAATTTTCCTAGATGTACACTGATAAAATTTTATTGTTGGTTTATTAAAACTTAAAAGAAAAACTAAATACCAACAGAGTCTTTAATAATAAAAAAGATTAACAATGTAAAAGTAAGGGGAAGTGGTATGTTTGCCAATGAAACACATATATACAAGAAACCAACTGACGAAGATGTAAGAGATGATGGGTCACCATTCTGCCTTCAACAATGAGCAAACCGATTATTGTTTTTCTTTTTTTTAAATTAATTTATATTTAGATGACGACACCTACACAGAAATCATCGCTAGCTCTGTTTCGCTTTTCCTAGATAATTTGATTAATAAACCAACTGTTATATGTAATTTTAGTCTTTTGAAATATGTAATGCAATGTTTGCACGAGTTTATGCGTGAAATATAGGCGGATGATGTAGTTCTAATATTATTGAAAAAAAAAGTAATAAAACAGATTTAACCCTTTCTGTAAAGGAAACGTATAAATGATTCATAAAGATATTACGTAAAAATATATATTATAAGTTATACAGGGTGCCAGTGACCTAATACGATATATATGGGGTCAGTACATTCCATAGGGGGTGAGAGCTAAACCCCGTATGGAATTTACTGATCCTATATATATATATATCTCGTATTAGGTCACTAGCATATGGAACGCCACAGCTGTCTTATGTGGAACTCTGATATTACGTTATATTGTTCTATTATTACTTGATGATAGTTTGTCTTTACATAATATGGTTTTGACATTACGTAATGATGTTTTGATATAACTCAATATGGAATAGTCATTACATAATAATATTTCGATATTACATGATATTGTTTCGTATTGACTTGATATAGTTTTGTCATTACTTAATATGGTTCTGTCATTACTCGATGTGGTTTCACCATTATTTAATGTGGTTTTAACATTACTTGATGTGTATGTGACATAACGTAATGTAGTTGTTTCATTACATGATGTGGTTTTGTTATTTCGTAATGATGATTTGTCAATTCTTTATATGGCTTTAACATTACGTAATGATGTTCAAAATTTGACGATTTTACACTACATGATGTGTTTCTTTCAGTATTTGATGTGGTCATGTCATTCTTTGATGTGGTTATCCCTTTACTACTACGAGGTAAAACCACGTGACCATTTTGGAAAAAAAAAATATGTTCTATTTTTAGACCGATTTCCATATGTCGTTTGTGTAATGCGGTTTGGATGAGTACCACTTTTCATTAAGTTAAAGTTCAAATTTAAGTTCAAGTTGTTGTTCATAGTTATTTGGTATGAAAAAGGGGAACGACAGACAAAATTAAGAAAAAAAGTACTAAAACATTTACAGTAATTCGGACATAAGAGGGATATCCCAAAACCACTTGCCGGTTTTTCCTTAGTTCTCAAATGGAAGCAGTATTATAGTAAATTCGTAAATGATTCCAAGGAACACTGCTTTATCTTGGTCTTGAAGAATAACTCCTATACAAGTTTTATAACAATTCATGGAGGTTTACAAATTTATCATGTCAAAATAGTTTAATTCGGTAATATTCAATGCAAAAAAAAACCTTGCATAGAAATAAAAAAAATGTGGTATGATTGCCAATGAGACAACTCTCAACCACATACCAAATGACGTAGAAGTTAACATATATGTGTGACTGTATAGTCTTTAAGAATGAGAAAAATGCATACCACATAGTAAGTTTAAAAAGGTTGCGAAATGAAAAATATAAAAACAGTTCAAACTAGAAACCTAACAACCTAAATGATGAAAACGCCGACGATACTACCGACGACGGCATATAGGTTTGTTGTATCTCACTGTCGCTACATTATTGTCGCAGGTACGACACAAATTAAAAGACTTGTACTGTATTTTCAACAAATGAGACACTTTAAATCAACTCGCACTAAAATTAAAGGGAAATGGGGAGGGGATGGGGGGGGGGGGGGGGGGGGGGGGGGGGGGGGGGGGCTAAGCAACAAAGCATCAATTCTATAAAATAAGAATTCTCCATGTTTTTTAGCGTGTATGTTCATTTGAACATATGAATATTAAACTTTTTTTTATTAATTGCAGTTTCTGATATACCACGCATTAATTGAAAAAAAACCTTTTTGAAATATCTGTTTCACAGGTGACGACGAATATGTTCGAATTTAAACTACCAAATGAAACTAAATCACTGGGTTTGTACTTTCACGAATAACACGACGGGTGCCACAAGTTAAGCAGAATCCGCTTACCCTTCCAAAGCACCCGAGATCACGCTGATGGATTTATCTTACCCAGTCATACTGATCTATTTAGTTGATCCTATCAAAACTGTCTTTACATTTTCTTCTTATGCTGTGCTATGATACACTAGGTAAGGATAGGGATTAGCGCTTACATACATGTTAAACTCCGCCGCGTGCACTTTCTAAAAATGCCTGCCCCAAGTCAGGAACCTGTAGTTCAATGGTTGTAGTTGTTTCATGTGTGTCATATTTGTTTTTATACTCCCGTCAAAATTTTGACGGGACGTATTATGGTATACAAATGTCGTCTGTCCGTCTGTCCGTCTGTCTGTCCGGCGTAAACATGTCGCACCGTAACTTGAGAACGAATTATCCAAATGTCATGAAACTTAACATAGTTGTTTCTAATGATGGTCAAACGATCTGTATACTTTTTGGTGAAAAAAAGATTAAAACTTTTTGAGTTACGGGACTTAGTAACTAAAACAGGTGTGTGGTTTTTTTTTCACATGTCGCGCGGTATCTCAAAAACAATTTATTATTATTGCTTAAAACTTTACACCCTTCTTAGTTATATTAATCTTAAGATCTGTATACTTTTTGGTGATGATTCAAAATGTTATTTTTGAGTTATTGAGTATTTTGTAAAAAAAGGGGGAGGGGTTTTTTCACATGTCGCGCCGTATCTCAAAAACGATTTATGATTATTGCTTAAAATTTTACACACTTCTTAGTTATATTAATCTAAAGATCTGTATACTTTTTGGTTTTGATTCAAAATTTTATTTTAGAGATATTGAGTTTTTTTGTAAAAAAAAAGGGGGGGGGGTTCGCATGTCGCGCCGTATATCAGAAACAATTATGATTATTGCATAAAAATGCACAAACAAGAAGACGGGCGTATCATGCGCTCATGGAGCAGCTGTTTATTCGTAGATTGTTTAGCTATAAACTAGACCGTTAGTTTTCTCGTTTGAATTGTTTCACATTTTCACGTGGTGGTCTTTTGTGGCCGACTATACGATGTGTTGAAGGCTGTTAGGTTGCCTATGATTGCTTGCATCCACTGCATTTAAACTATGGTGGATAATTTTCTTATTGGCAGTCACACCACATCTAACTTTATTTCAATTTCTATGTTGTGTTTTGTATGCTGTAAAATTGTTTATCTTTTGTACGCATACCTACCCCTGAACCCTCTTTTCGGAAGCTCGAGCAAAAGCCCTTGATCCACGATAAAAAAAAATAGAACTCATATTAGATAACTCGAATTTCAACTCTTAATCTTAATCTAAATGAGACTCAAATAAGGGTTTACCTCGAACTCTCAGTCAAAAGTTGACTCAATTTAAAAGTTGAAGTCCAATTGTAATTCGGAACTCTATCTTTAAATGTGACCCAAACTCGAAGTTCAACTCGAAATTTGGTATGTGGTTGAGAGTTGTCTCATTGGCAATCATACCACATTTCTTTATTTCTATATAAGATTTTTTTAATGCATTAAATATTACCAAATTAAACTGTTTTGACAGGATAAATTTGTAAACCTCAATGAACTGTTATAAAACTTGTATAGGAGTTATTCCTCAAGATCAAGATAAAAGCATCTAGAGAAAAACATGTTTCCCTCCGTTAAGTGTACCGGTTAATGTACAGTCAGTCAATATTTAATTTACGCTTTTACATTGACAGCAGAATTATCCGGCGAGACACAGGGTTAATAAGAATCTTTAATTTATTTATTAATTTACAGCTTCCATTTGAGAACTAAGGATAAAACGGCAGGACCAAATGGTGTTAATTTTTTAGTACTTATTTTCTTATTTTTGTTTGTCGTTCCTTTTTTCATACCAAATAACTATGAACAACAGCTTGAACTTTAATTTGAACTTTAACTTAATGGATAGCGGTACTCATCCAAAGCGCATTACACAAACGACATATGGAAATCGGTCTAAAAATAGAACATATTTTTTCCAAAATGGTCACGTGGTTTTACCTCGTAGTTGTAATGGGATAACCACACCAAAGAATGACATGACCACATCAAATACTGAAAGAAACACATCATGTAGAGTAAAATCGTCAAATTTTGAAACATCATTACGTAATATTAAAGCCATATAAAGAATTGGCAAATCATCATTACGAAATAACAAAACCACATCATGTAATGAAACAACTACATTACGTTATGTCACATACACATCAAGTAATGTTAAAACCACATTGCCTAATGACGCAACCACATTAAATAATGGTGAAACCAGCTCGAGTAATGACAAAACCATATATATCAAGTCAAAACGAAACCATATCATGTAACATCGGAATATCGTTAAGTAATGACTTTTCCATATTGAGTTATATCAAAACATCATTACGTAATGTCAAAACCATATTATGTAAAGACAAACTATCATCAAGTAATAATAGAACAACATAAAGTAATATCAGAGTTCTACATAAGACAGCTGTGGCGTTCCATACTAGCACACTGTGTGACGAATTTATCTTACCCACTGTCTTTACATGTGGCATTTAGACTAGTGGCCTATCAAAGTGATCAAGTCTTCAATATTAAGAACCTACTTCCATTGGTCAATACAAAACAAATGCCAACAATAACAATTTGCTAGCTTTTAATGTGTTTTTCGCATTTATTTCAATCGTTCATCATCAATTTCTACATCTGTTGTCCAGGCGAAACGTTTCAGATTTTTCCTCAACGCCGTGTTGTTTTTATAAAAGGACGTAACACCACTACTAACCGTGTATTAAAATAAACCACGCCTACTAACCCAATATTAAATATAAAGGGTCTCCACCAATTTAACCAATCATATTTCTAGAAATGTACAGGAGGTAGGATGATATTAATTCGAACTCCATATATTGAATTTATTGCTCCCATACATATCGTATTATGTCATTAGCACACTGTGTAACGAATGTATCTTGCCGACCTTCTTAATACGTGGCATTTAGACTAGTGGCCTATCAAAGTGATCATGTCTTCAATATAAAGAGCCTACTTCCATTGGTATATACAAAACCAAATGTCAAAATGAACAAATACGACTTGTTAGCCTTTTATGTGTTTTCTGCTTTTATTTCAATCGTTCATCATTAATTTCTTCATCTGTTGTCCGGGCAAAACGTTTCAGATTTCTCTCAACACCGTGTTGATTTTTAAAGGGACATAACACCACTACTAACCGTGTATTAAAATAAAACACGCCTACTAATCCCATATTTAATATACACGGTTTCCATGTAGTCGCTTTTTACCAACGATATTCTGAGGAATGTAAAGGAGGTAAGATAAATATATGTATATACTCTAGGACAGAAATATACATTGATCGAATAAACTTGGGTATAGATAAAACTACATATATATATTTCGTCTAAAAGTAATTTTAGATATTTTTTTTTTTTTTTTTTTCATTTTATTTTGAATTATAAATCATGTTGGAAATTGGATAATGTTGCTAGTGCGTAAATCTCTAGCAAAATTCAAATAAAAGTACACGAGGGTCTGGATGGGGGTTTCATTTCTTTATTCGTTCTTTATTTTTTGTTATTTTCTGTTCTTTATTTATTTTGCCTATCATTCTCTATTGTTTATACGCGTATTTCATCATCCCATTATTCTCCATTCTTTATTTTTTTGGCCTATTTTTCTATATTCTTTTTTGTTTTGCCCATTTTCTGTGAAGTCTTGGCCCATCATCTCTATTCTGTAAACCCAACCTAGACCCTCATACGTGCATTATGGACCGTACTTTGACTTATAATGGTTTACTTTTATAAATTTTGACTTGGATGAAGAGTTGTCTCATTGGCACTCATACCACATCTTCTTATATCTGTCATCATGCAATTTGTTGATTATTTGTTTGTTTTATCATTTTCATACGATTATTTAGCCCAACGAGGGGTTCTCGTATAATTGAAATGATACAAGTATAGTTTGGCTGCAAATTTCTTTTATTAATCAAGAAAATTTGCAATTATATCAAATGTAAATATAAAAATAAGTAGATGTGGTATGATTGCCAATGAGACAACTCTCCAATAAGAGACAAAATTACATAGAAGTTAACAACTCTAGGTCACCGTACGGCCTTCAATAATGAGCAAAAACAATACCGCATAGTCAGCTATAAAAGGCCCGAAAGGACAAATGTAAAATAATTCAAACGAGAAAACAAACGGATATCATAAGTTGCCCGTCACAGAGTCCTTGTTTATAATCACTCTGATATTTCCGTAAAGTTGTCAGGCGGTCAGAATCAAAAAAAAGAACGCGAATTTAGTGAATTTTTCGTGTTTTCGTGAGTTTATTCTTCTTGAAATAGGGGCATTTTAACTTTACGTGGGAACCTAGAGTTCAACAACTACACATACAAGGTTTGGACTTGCCTATTCTTTGGACATTCAAGTTTCAAGTTTCATCCCCGCAACCTATTTTTGTAATGACCTTGTTAGCCAATTTTCAACACGAAGTTTGCAAATTTGACGTTTTAGCCATTTTAGCCTGTATTTTATACTGCAATGTTAAAAGCCTCTCGCTTCGATTTTTAAAATAGCTCAGGAACCTTGATTTTTGCAACGACAGTCATTATGTTTCGTTTAAATGGTGTATATTGTTGTGTATATATATTTTCTGTCCCCGCAACCTGTCTATCACTTAAATTAAAGTTAAAACAGACATTTTTTTTTCAAAATTCCCTATCATTTCAATATAATTTCCGTGACCCGTATCCGATTTCTTTAGTATAATATTCAAATAAGCAAAGTGGCGTTGATTTCTGGATATGCTTTTTTTTCTCATATAACTTTTGCTTTGGTTGGTTGTTGTAATCGTAAAAGAATGGGGTTAACTGTATAATGTAAAAAAACTATAATTAGATCAAAGAGGTTTATTAAAACAGCGCCTGTAAACCCATTTCCACAAATACACACGAAATCTAAACCTGCTGACAGACATGTGCTACCATTTTGACTCGGATTGGGATCACAGACACGGATTGGGATCACACTCTTTATCTATGTATATAATATAATTATACATGTAAGCATAAAATTGAGAATGGAAATGGGGAATGTGTCAAAGAGACAACAACCCGACCATAGAACAGACAACAGCAGAAGGTCACCAACAGGTCTTCAATGCAGCGAGAAATTCCCGCACCCGGAGGCGTCCTTCAGCTGGCCCCTAAACAAATATATGTACTAGTTCAGTGATAATGAACGCCATACTAAACTCCAAATTGTACACAAGAAACTAAAATCAAAAATAATACAAGACTAACAAAGGCTAGAGGCTCCTGACTTGGGACAGGCGCAAAAATGCGGCGGGGTTAAACATGTTTATGAGATCTCAACCCTCCCCCTATACCTCTAGCCAATGTAGAAAAGTAAATAACTACATATTACACGAGAACATGCTAAAATTTAGTAAATGTTTTGACAAGTTTGTGATATCGAAACCCTGGTGTAATAATTTTTCAGTATTACAGATATTTCATTCGTTAAAATCAAATACGTTGTTACATACACGAGCGAATCGAACAAGTTGAGATATATATAAACACCATATGATGTTGACAAAGAAACGTCACCATCTAAAAATGGATAATTATCAATAGGAAATTAAACATTATCTCTTCTATCGTAAATTTTGGTATTAAGCTTCCCGTTAAAGATATACATGTAGATATCAAGATCCAGGAAAGAGCAGTGTGTCTTTGTTAGCATTAGCTTTATTCAAAGTCAGTTCATCAGAATAAATCTCTTTAGTGTACATACTGAAGTCGTCATTATTGAGAGCCAAAATATCGACCAAATATCTAAAAGTGTTATTAAATGTTTGTATCATATGTTGTTTCAATGGGTCTTTGCTGATTTTAGTCATGAATTGTAACTCGTAACAATACAGAAATAGGTCCACAATAAGTGGTGTACATGCATGCACTGCTTCAATAATTTTGAACGGCGACATTTTGGATTTTGATGAAGTTTTGTATGCATTTGGCGTATAAGATTTTTGCAACTCATTGAACTGTAACTATACAAACATATAAATGTGGCATTCATAATTCGAGAATAACAATCAATTATAAAAAAGAATGAAAAAACAAACAAACATCCAAATCAGACAACGCGAATTTTATGCATAGAGTAAACTAACTGTTACTAGTAATTGTGTGTAAGAAGTAGATGATGATGATGATGGATGGCTGTCCAGCGGCAAATTGATTTGCATATTCAGAACGAGAACATGTTAATGTAATATGAATATTGATCCGGCTTTGTACTAGACTGACACGCTGAGCTTGATGTTTAACGTGCTAGTTCACAATGTAACAGTTCGCAGGAAGACATGTCACCTTACCCGGACACATTATTCCGACTCCGAGTCGACCAGTCTTTGCTCTTACTCCTTAATGCCCCGTGCTTAGCGGAGAAGCATCAAATACCATGCAATTTCAAATTATTTGGTTTGACCCGACCTAGCTTCGAACCCACGACCTCCCGCACTCGAGGCGAACACGCTGTCACGAGACGGTTTAAGATTTAGAGAACTCGGATAATTAGTAATGAAAAGAAAATGATAATCTGAGCAAACAGGTTCACAGCATTATCAAGAACATCCCATTATATTGATTACTGTCCCTTTCCCTGCCTTTCGCATTGATGTTGTAATATTTGTTACCATTTCGACAACATTCAAAATATAAACGCTTGAAAAAAAAAGAACAGTTAAGATGGACAGTAACTAAAAAGCTCCTTTTATGTACATATTTATAGATATATGTTTCGACTGCACAGGACTCTCTGTTACGCTGATGAAAATAATGATGATGAAGGATGGCTTTTTAACGTCCAGCAGCAAATTAAATGCATATTCAGAACTATAATATGTTAATGTAAGATATATTAACCGTGCTTTGTACTAGACCGACAATTATAACGTGAAGAAGTTAACAGTCAACAGGAAGATAGGTCACCCAACCCGGACACATAATTTTGATTTCGAGCCGACCAGTCTTTGATCTTACTACTTAATGCCGAGTGCTTACCGGAGAAGTTCGAACCTACGCACTCCCGCATTCGAGCCAACACGCTACCACAAGACCAACGAGACGATTTGTTAAAAATGATACGAAAACAACAGTTGAAGAAAGTAAAAACTAAGACGGATACAGTTATTGTATCAATAAATAATAGACAACATCAACAATGAATAATAAACCATCATAATACTGATTTTAAAGCAAAATAAGTAGATTCATCATTACATGTATTTGCATTACGATGCACATCAGTCTGATTAAAACCAGCCCCCACTATCCACTTGCGTTTACATCTCCGAAAGGTGATATATAATCATGGTCCTAAGTTCAGAGAACCCCAACACATCAATTGGAACTATAACTTCAAAATAATTATGGATTCCATTGAGGACTACGCCAGAGCATAAGCTAAACGAGAATAAGTTGAACTGGACACTTTGTCAGAATGGGTCAAAACAATCAGGTCTCTGATCAAACGTCGAATTCATAAGTTGAAAACTGTGTGAATGATCGACCAAAGTCCGTTTTCAGAAACAAAGAAGCTGTGAAATGTCTATAATCTCTCTCTTCACGATAAATACGTTGTTGTTCCTGCGGACAAATCTTCAAATAATAGTGTCTTCGTGTGTAAATCGTACTACTACGAGTGTCTTGTAAAAGAATAAGGAATAAATGAGCACTCAGTTAAATCCACATACAAAAACATATCATTTGACAAGGATGAGATCTTGGCGAATAATAAGTCCTTCATGGCTTCAATGACCTTTACAGCAAATCTGAGGACTTACCTTGTTTGTTTTGGATACCTCAGCTTCACAAAAGTCCTTTCAAACAACGGTTCAATGCCGGCTCATCTGCATGTTCTACAAAGACATTGGCCATTAAACTGTCAAAAAAATAGAAATACTGTGAAACTGTTTACTCGCGTAGTGGTATTAACCATATGTGGATTTTTAAAAACTCTAAACAACTTCTGAATAATTTTAAATCTTGATCTTTCTCTGAAATTAGATCTATCAAAACTTTTGATTTTTCAACCCTGTATACCACCATTCCCCCTGTGAAATTGAAAAAATCGTCTAAAATGCTTTTCAATACAAAAATGGTAGCAGTATACAATTCTCTCCATCAACTCAAGTTTCTAGAAGTTGCAGAAAGGTTAAAAATAATCATTTGAAGGCAATTATTACTATAAAGGGTCATTTAACGATTTCTGCCCATTTGACCTATTTGTAGGTCTAGTTGTTGTAGTCATTTTTAATCTTTACTTTTTTCTCTTTGTTATAGTTTTCAAGATAATAACCAAAAAGTGCGAACTTGGCAAACAGGAACATTTTAAGGCGATAACTACATAACAGGTTGTCCGATTTTTCTGAGAAAAAAACCCGCAGGACATTGGACCTGCTGATCAGTTTAACTCTTTTTCAGATTTGTTCCAACTGCCTTAGTGTTCAGATATAAGGTATAAGGCAACAACTCCAAATCTAACTACAAAATCGGTTGTCACATTTTTCAGAAGATAGACTTTACCCTTTTGTTTTTAATCTAAGATATATTTGCTCTAACCGTAGATTAACAGTATTTTACCACTATGTTCGATATAAGCATTAGTGGCTATGTTAGTTGATGGGTCAAATCTCCGGATACATTTTGTGAACTAGATACCCTAAGGAACATTCAGGTAAAGTTTGTTTACATTTGGCTCAGTAGTTTCAGAGGAGAAGATTTAAAAAAGAAAAAAAAGACGATTGACGCAATGACGGATGAACGGACGATGCAAAACGGACGACAGACGACGACTTTGGACCCCATGTGAGAGCTTCAACTTAAATGTTCGTTTATCATGTTTTGGCCAGGTGCACTTAAAAAGTAAACACCAGAAAAAGAAACCAACGAAAGAAATATCTGGATGAAGAGATGAGAGAAAGTAGAAAACAAATGGAGTTGATAAATATTTCTTATCGTAGAATCACAAGAACATAGACAATGAAAGAAGAAATTAAATTAAATAATGTATTAGAGGTTTCTTGTTTTTTTATTCATAAAATTGAGACGTTCTATATATAAGCTGTTCATCATTATCCCATAATTTTTTTTGGAAACGACATCTTAATCAGGACTGTTGTCTAGCAGCAATGTTAACATATGTTGAACTGTTGAAAATGCTGCAAACTGATTTAGAAAAGCAAATTTTGAAATTAATTAAAAACAAAAATACTGTTGCAATTTTATGAATAATTTTTAATTTGGAAGCACAAATAAATTTTAAAGCATTTTTAAACATTTTTTATATTTGCTTTTATTCGACAAAATGTGCCATCAGTTTTGCCAGTTCTCCTGTACATGAATAACAACACGTGTTTAAGAAGGTAAGACATTATATTACTATATTTAATAAAACTAAATTTGTGACAATCCAATTTAAAGCTATAGGTATAATTGACAAACTTTTTGTGAAAACAAGGGACCGCTCAACTTGATTCCCTTAATGAGTGAAAACCTGACATCATCGTTAAACAACAATGCAGGGCCTGATTTATTGCCATTACGTGAAACATACATATTAAAACAGAAGTACTGTAAACAGAAGGAAAAACCACGAGATGTTTCTGTCTCTCACACCGAGATACATTCGTCGGATATGTGCTACCTATTGGATCTGCATTCGCAATATCCGGTCTACAGGTCGTTTTTTTTTGTATTAGACGAAGATATATAAACTTAAAAAAGTGATGAGGAGAAAATAAGCAAAAGTAAGTTGCAATCTTCGATTTAATACAAGCAATTACTACGAGTATTCCAAATGTTCAGTATAAAACATAAAAAATACATTATTGCAAAGCAGCTTTTTGAAAAGTAAATTATAATTATGTTTCGTTATCTTCTTTTAACAACCATTTTTGTATAATGTACATGATACAATGTAATTATTGTTGGCTATTATGAGAGTTGTTGCAGTGGGACATTTATCTAATATCCATATCTTGTCTTATCGTTCTTTATCTGTAATTTCAAAACATTTATTATTTATTTGCATGACACTTTTCTTCGCATCAATCATATTATCTGAATGCACTTGTTAAAGGCATTTATATAGTCACCAGCAGTTTACAGATGTTTAAATCTCACAAATGATGCCAGAGGACAAATCATTGTATACACATAAAACGGACTCTAATCGTGATGGACTCCACGTCTATAGAACATTGGTCTTTGCGGTTTTCTTTGTATATATAAGAAATCAATAAATTAGCGATTTTCTTTTCATTGAATAATCCTTGTGATTGCAGATGGATGATGCGTGTTATATAATCTTTTCAACATAACTGTGGTCCGGTCCATACAGTGGCTAACGATGTTCAAATCTCATAAATCTATTTCGAAAAGACTAATAAAGATAACAAATACATTGAATGAAATCGTGTTAATTCTAAAAGAAGCAAAACTGGATCCGTCGACATGGTCTCAATCTTTGCATGCATCACCCGTCATGAGAATCTACAGTCAGTCAAACTCGGGAATAATATACAAACTGTATAGCACATCTTTTAGCACTAGAGAAACACGAACACCTGTCTCATACACCTACATTGAGACGGTTTTTGTTGCAGTTCAGTGTTTCTGTTGTCCCGTCGTTTTTCTCTTATAGTTGATGTGTTCCCTCGGTTTTGGTTTATGGCCCGAATTTGTTTTTCGCTTAATCGATTCATGACTATTGAACAGCGGTGTACTACTGTTGCCTTTATTTAAGTAGTTAGCACTTATGCGTTTACATTAAATATCATTGACATGTTCGTTTTAGTTAAATTGACTGATAATACAATGTTGCATTATTCGAAACACTAATGTTTTCTATCCGAGGTCATATACTAGTATTGCTTTAGTCGTTAGTTGGCACAACCTTTTCGGAATTTTCAGTAGTACCAATCAGAAGCCTGGTATCTATCTTAAGCTTTTAGATCCTACAGAAAAGACAATGATGATTATTTGTTTTTACCACGTTCGTTAGCCAGTCGTTTGAGTTAATATATATCTTCTCAAGGCGTGTTGCTACTGATACGATATTTGATATCCAGTCATAACATAAGCAGTCGGAGATATGAAGCGCCAACCGATACTATAAATGGTTGGCAGATATTATGCAAATATCAATTCTAAAAGTCACAGTATTAAACTGTTTTGAAAGTCCAAACTTTGTAAAACTAGAAACAAGATTTGTTTATATAATAAAAGCAGCTTTATTAAAAGCTAATATAATTAATTACAATTATTAATTAATATAAATAAGTTGCTATTATATTTTTTAAAAAAGCATGATATGAACTACATTTTGACAAATTATTAAAAAAATCTATGGATTTTAATTTAGACCCCCAATCTACCTTAATGAATATGGTTTTTAGTATACAGTAATTCCATTATATTTGTATTTTTTTTTAAAAGTTTAGCGATTGGCGGGGAAATTGTTGTCCCAGGAAATAGACAATTGCTTTGAAAATGAACATTCTTCACAAGTGTTAGCCTTGTTCACTTCCCACAAGAAAACATTTACTTTTATCTAAATATGTATTTTGTTGGAAACATTGAAATTACGGTAATCGATGTTAAAAACATGTCAGCACGATAAAACACATTTAAATTTAAACTATTTCGAAATAGTTGTCGGCACATCATTGTCTTGTATGTAAAAAAAAAAAAAGGTTAATTGGAAGATAAAGCATGAATATAGAATATATGAGAACAAGAAATGTGTGGTTATATTTTTTTTTTGCACTAAGCAAAGTTTTTAAGACAATATAAATGCAGAATTTAAGAAATGTAACGTTGATGAACTCTTCAATAGAAACTTTGTAGAAAGATGATTACGCAACTGCATTTACAGCGTTTTCATTCGACTATTAGTATTATAAATAAAATAATGTAAAATTTCTTTAATGATATTTTAATGATATGAAATTTTACTGTTAATATGTTAGACGAGTCAGTATTCGCTCTTATTTCTAATTATTGTATTGCTAATGAAGCGAAAGATGTAATACTGCAACTAGTAAATGCACGGTTATATTAGCAGCTAGTCCAATAAGATATGATATTTTTCAAGCTTTGAAATTCTTTTCAAGAAATTTGAAATAGTCCTTTTATTCCATTTCTTAATATGTATCGATTGTGCCGCATTCCCTATTGTGACGTGATGATTTTTTTCTTATCCTACTTTGCATGGCAAAAAATACAAGCATGTCTTCCTAAGGTTTTTTTTTTTCTGTAAACAAATCCGGAAATTACTCAAATCCTCCGGATTTTTTGTTTGTCTTTGTGGTGTTTTTATTAACTTTACAAATTTGAAAGAAAGCATCTCTAAAGACACAAAGTTTTTCATAAATTAAATTATGAGATAGTATTGGTTTGAATTTTTTTTTTATCACATCCATGTTTTTGTAATGTAAATAGTTTGGTAAGTGTGTTGCTAGTCAAAAAATGGTGTTGTCAAAACAGTTTTGTAGTTTGCCCATAAAACAAATAGTTTTAAAGCCCTCAGAAAATGAACAAGACAACACAAACAATTCTAATTACTTATATCTGACTTAACACCTACTTGTTTATATCTGAAAAAATATTATTTGATACCTGTAGTTTTCTTTTTAATTTTCTGTATAACGTCTCCTTTATTTGGAAGACAGCGTTTGGTTTTCTGTATCCTCCATCCTATTAAGGTATGAATTGAAGTCATAAGTGAGGAATATTGAAATAAGTAATGGGGTTGCATATAGAAAGCAAATACTTAATATTTGGTTCGTTATTTTAGCTGGACTACTACATTGATAGCGTTTTTTTTTATTTCGTTCAGGTTTTTTTTCCTGTCTTCTACATGTTCATTTTTTAGCAGTACTCCAACACTAATTATGCTTTAGACGTTGACTCCATGTATCTAAACACCTTTCATTTTGACGGTTCATGATAGCATTACTATTACTATTATTGTCATAATTATGATTGTCATAATTATGATAATTATTATCAAGATGGATTGTTCTCATCTTGCGAATTATTCATTCGAATCGAGTTCATGTGCAAGTAATCGATCGTGCGTTGAGTATTGTAATACTCAAGTAGTATGCATAGCAAAATTCTAATGAAATGTATCAGAAATATCAGAAAAAAATATGTACTATTTAACAAAACATTATCAACTTACGATTGCTTGTCAGTGCATCATGTGCATTACAATAAATTATTTAGAGCGTTCTAAAACTTGTAATTGGCTATATACAAATTTCAAGCATTGACCCTCTAAAATCTTTCTAAGCTATTTCCTTGTGATTAACGAATACGTATCTCTTTCATCATTTAAACTTTAGTATTTTGGAATGGACAGTTCTTCGACAACCTTCCTTATCCATTTGAACTTGACTTATCATCTACTAGGCGTGTTGGAACCTATTGTTGAGAAGTATTTTGTATGTTGGTTGCCTTCTTAAATTTGCTGTTTTACAATTCTGGAAACCATTTTTTTTTTCAGAACTTCTCAAGTACGTTTAAACGCCTTATTTTGTTGTGTAGTCGAATAAGCAATTGAATGGCTATATTTGAGTCGTTTAGGTGTCCGGTCAATACCTCTGATCTCAAGCAGGATGGCTAATATTCACCTACATCTTTCCTACGATGATGTTGATGACAAAATAGTTCCGGTACCGTGCGGTGTAGGCTGAATGTTAAATTCGCATACTATACAAACAAAGGAAACATATTTTTGCATTTTGTGCAAAAGAAGGCTACTCACAGGATAAAAACATATATCGGAACTAAACAGCGCCGGCAATATAATACCAGGGAACGTGATATGAATCCGTATAAGACAAATATCCTCCAGGGACCAAATGACGTAGATTTTAGTAACTATAGGTTACCGAACGACCTTTTACAACGAACAGAACCCACCAGCATAGCAAGCTAAAAATTGCCCTGATGTATCAAAATTCAAAACAATTTAAACGAGAAAACCAACATTCTGATTTATGTACAAAATAACAATCGAAAAACAAATACGATATACTGCAAAAACAATAACCTCTGAATTACAGGATCCTGAATTGGTAAAGCAACATATCGAATGTTGAGGAGATACACGTGCTCGTAGTGTTTGCTTGGGCGCTTGTATTTTATTAGCCATCTTTGTAGTGTTTCTCATGAGAAGTTATCGCACGAGAATACATTAATTTCATAAAACAATGGAACACATGTCGTGTAAAGTTTAGCACCACAACTCTACCAATGATTTAAATACCATGTAAAGATTACAAAGCATGTCAAACTATTAATGCAATATTAAAAGCAGACAAAAACATCAGTCAGATCTACAACTAAACTCGCATGATTCGTCAAATACAAAGGCAGATATTTTCTATCATGATTAAAGGTCAATTTTAAAATATTCTATCTTAGTTCGACAAAGAACTGTGCTGATAACATCATTGTTGAATACCTTTTTGCAATTTATATATTTAACATATTTCATACGGTAATATTAATTTTACTACAGCCGACATTTCCCATGCGTTCATGCCTATATCCTTTTAAATAAATTGTGATGTTTGGATCTTTTTGATTTTCATTTCAATAGAAAATACTATTAAAAGCACAGATTTACAAAATTATAATAACTTTATATAGCAAATCAAAAACATTGTATTAAAATTATTTCGAAAAATATAAAAAAAAAAAACTATGGAATTTTAATTTGGAGATATTATGTTAAGTCCAAAAATTTTGTCATCTTTAAGAAAACATTTAAAAATGCTTCAAAAGCCCTGTTATCTATTTTAAGCCAGGTGCTGGTAGTGTTATGACTGTAGTTGGTTGGTGTCTTCTGCAATTGTTTTCGATTGATATATATCGGGTATTCTCAACATTGACCGACTAGTGTACTTGCTTACATTTCCATTCGTTAGTATATAGTATTCTCATTGAAAACCATACCAAATTTTCTAATTTATATACATATCAACATGTAATATTAGCAAGAATGTGTCCATAGTACACGGATACCGCACTCGCACTATCATTTTCTATGTTCAGTGGACCGTAAAATTCGGGTCAAAACTCTAATTTGGCTTTAACATTAGAAGGATCGTATCATAGGGAGCATGTGTACAAAGTTTCAAATTGATTGGACTTCAATTTCATCAAAAACTACCTTGACCAAAAACGTTAACCTGAAGCGGGACAGACGAACGAACGGACGCACAGACCAAAAAACATAATGCCCCTCTACTATCGTAAGTGGGGCATACAAATTCCGAAGAAAGATTAACTTTTCTCATCTTATTTCATATCACAAAACTGAGCAATAGATGATGATGTTTTGCACAATCATGAAGTCAACTACTGACATTTTCAATAGTGTCAGAGACAGGAGTTCTTCAAGATCAGAATGACTCAAGTTTTTGATCAAATATACGTGTAAGAAAGATAAACGGGATTTTTTTGTCCAATTTTTCAACTAAGCTCCACATGTACCGGTAACATCAAAATCTAGAATTTTTTTATGAGTGCTGCCAATTTCTTTTTGATTTCAACTACACTTAGACATAGGGCACACAGTGCTCAGGGTTTGCCAAACTAATACCCAAGTCAGATAATTCATTTATTTAAACAGTAGTAATGTAGAATGTCGACGAATGGACTCTATGTTTTATTCCCCGAACACCTATTGAAATTTGTCAGTTTTTACTGATTTTGGTTACCAATTATGTAAAGATAAAAATGGGGGCCATATATAGAACTTATCGAACTTACTCGTTTTAAATGTCATAAACGATTAATCACCTGCAAAGCTTGTAAGATAAGCAGTTGTTTCTTTCAAAGTCTCTAACTTTCTTTTGTATATTATTGAAAGTATAAATATGGTTACGATGCACATTCTTTGCGTTTCGGCAGGAACGTGATATCTTGTTTATTATTGTATGTATACGTAATGTAAGAATATATCATCGTAACGTTTCGACAGAAAAGTGATATAAAAAAATCCCAGTTCTGTACATCCCTTGCTTTCAGCATGTTTGGGTCTGATGAAGGTAAATCCACAAAAGCGATTCGAAAGCATGACATACATAAAGTGTTATCTTTCACCAGCTATTGAAGAATTGCTATCTCCTAGGAATAGTCCCAACGTCATCAGTGCTGACCACGTGACATTTTAATTTAGTATCGGCTTGATCAATATATAATTGAAAAGAACATACATAGTTGAAGGAGTCAGTTCCGATATACGGTAGTTGTTTTGAAATGAAAAGGAATTTAATATTTGCAATCTTTATTTGTTATATACATCATACAATATTCTTTTTTTAAATCTTTATATATTACTTCAGTCGGCTCAAACACTTGTCTTTCATTCTTACGGGACCTGCAAAATAAAACAAATAGAAGAAAATATAACCAATGCATCTAGAAATGCCAACCAATAATAAAAGCATTGGACATTTACTATTTATCAAATCAAATGAACCTAAGTATATGTTTAGAGATGTCCAGATGTTACATTCAAAGATATTCCAGTGCGTTGCGTCTATCGTATAACATTGTCGTTCTGTAAACAATTAAATATGACTAAATTTGAATTATCCTGATTATTTGAATAAACTAATAAAATCGCAAACTAAAATTTGTATTTCAGGTTGTTTGGTTTCATTGAAGATACCTTAAAAGAGAGGCGAAAGATACCATAGGGACATTCAAACTCATAAGTCGAAATCAAACTGACAACGCCATGGTTAAAAAAGAAAAAGACAAACAGACAAACAATAGTACACAAAACACTACATAGAAAACTAAAGACTGAGCAACACGAACCCCACCAAAAACTGGGGGTGATCTCAGGTACTCCAAAAGGGCAAGCAGATCCCTATACATGTGGCACCCGTCGTGTTGCTCATATTAATACAAACCCGGTGATAAGTCTAATCGGGAGGTCACATTCGGGCAAAGGGGGACGGGATTGTAGTTACGACATTAGGAACATATCCGCTATCATCTGTGAAACGAATATTCCATAACGGTCAACTAACTCGTGATGGCGTCCGTAAAACTTACAAAGGGATGATTTCAACTTCACCACTTGGAACTTTTGGTTTAATAGCTTCCTTGTAAGCAGCAACTCTCTATCAAGGAAATCATAATATAGAATAAAAGCCCTAGATCTGGGAGATATACACTCCGTAATTTTAACATTAAATTTCCATCCACAATTGCCGCAAAAGTATGGTATTTGCGTCGATAAAATAAAACATTTGTACAATTGTATCCGCTATCAAATATGCTCAACCTGTATGCCCCGAGTCGAAAATATATTTTTCTTTAAATATTTAGATATCTTGTACAAATCCAAATCAAAGAGACCATATTTCGAAAACAAAAAATTGGTCAGCGCTACATAACAGTATGTTTTTACGTTTCGTCTTTCTATTTATTATACTTTTGTATTTTTCTTGTCACACGTCATGTATTCTAAGTCTGTTGTTCAGATATTTTATAAATATGTAAAAGAAATGGCCATTTTATAGACTGGAAAATGAGAGTATATTGAAAGGTTTCCCTAACGTTTATCTTTCCAATGGCCGAAAAGCCGTTCAACTATAACAAGGGTTTTACTGCCGGTCGGAAGAAGCCTAAGGGATGACCATGTTTATATACATAATTCAACGCTTGAGTTGACTATTTAGTCAATATATATTCGTTTTTTACAAATCATATATCGAAATCAATACCAGCTATCAAAATAAAAGAAAATTCCATTGGAATGAGAAACAATGATAACTTTCTCCCCTTAGGCTATCTATGTTTTCTGTTTAAATCGTTCTTATAATTTAAGCTCAGCTTTTCGTTATCAGTCGTGAATCGTGCTTTTTAAGCAATGATTTCGATTCTATCAGCTCATCACACAGCTGAGATTAGTGATTTAATCTTTTTCAACGGCATCTTTTGTAGATCTTATTTTATTGAAATTATACACCAAATAACCATCGGCCTTTAACAGTGCCGTACGTACTTACTGTGCACTTACTTGCTGTATGATTATAGCTACCTGTTTATAACAGACACTTATCATGTTATGTTTTTTAGCTCCCTTGCAATAAATCTGAGTATATGTTGATTTATCAAAATACGAAAGTTGAAAACAGATCTGCTGTGAAATTCCATTGATAATTATTCAATATTGACCAACGGAGAAACTATTATACCCGTGATAACATTTGGGCATTAGTGGACTTGTATGGACGAACTATTGTGCTCTTTAAATATGGTGTCATGACTAATGCCATCGTTGCTGCAATAGTGTTTATGTACATGTTATT
The DNA here is from genome assembly GCF_021869535.1 of Mytilus californianus. Taxonomy (NCBI): domain Eukaryota; kingdom Metazoa; phylum Mollusca; class Bivalvia; order Mytilida; family Mytilidae; genus Mytilus; species Mytilus californianus. The sequence goes on from NW_026262604.1 coordinate 46,850,787, forward strand.
GTAAGTAAAAATATATTCATTTGAAATTTTAGTACAAATGTCTTGTATCAGGATATCTTCACTCTTTATGCATACATGTTTGTTCAGTATAACTGTAACTTATAATTTATTGATAAAAAATAAGGTCGGTTTGAAAGAAGGATATTTTTTCATTTGAACAAAATGTATATACGTATATATAATAACAACATACACCTTACTCAGAATCAAAGCAGACAACTACATGTTAGCGGTGTTTAAGAACGCATATCGACATACTGACACACTTTTCTTTGTGTTCCTCCCTCCCTGTTGTATGTATCGTTTTGTATTTAAGGTTCGGTGTTTTATGTCAATCTTGTAATTTATCATTATTAACTTCATTTGTTTTGGTTTGAGCTTAGACCAAACACAATTGATGTTTAAACATCGATTTTTGATACAGTTTGTACGTTTTCGAGCGTCATCAATGCGTCTTTTGTAGACTAAACACAAGTGTAGCGTACAGCATAGCAATCCCGATACTTATGATGAGTTTATTTCCTATTGACATGATTGACGTTGTTATTGTTCTTTGTGTAGTCTATTCAATTATAGCTACGGGTCTTTTAGTTGAACGTACATGTATTTCGGTTATATCATTTGAATATTATATAATATATTTACGTGGATTTCTGGATTATTAAGTTAAGAAAGAAAATCGAAATTATTTAGACAATGGTGTGCGTCGTATGTGTATTGAGTCATATTTATGTATATATGTTGCACAACATGTTACTTACTAGACATAAAAGATCTCCTCCAGGATTTGGACAATTACAACTGAAGTTTTGACCACTATTCTGGCAGACACCGCCGTTAAAACATGGGTTTGGATTACAAGGATCGACTGGATCTTAAACAAATGAATATTGAATACAAATAATGCATTTTTATCTCACAGAGAATTAAATTGCCTTTTTTTTCGGTGAAATCAAAGATGCAGAATTTATAAAGGTTGATGTAGTACTTAGGACAGTTTCGTCCACTATTGTTCTTTTCTCAGATTTGAGCAACATACAATTTGTCTACAAAGATTAACAATTAATGCACAAAATCTATTTTCAATTTCAAGTCTGTTTGATTGGATATTTTGCAAGTTGCAAGATGTGTTAGTCGAATATTTATATCAAAAATGGGATATTGCAATCGTCATCTATTCCATGAGTGAAATTTGTCAAAATGAGAAACGAAACAAAAAAAACAAAAAAAAAAGAACTAAAGAAGAAATAAAACCGAAAGAAGAAAACAATATATCATTGTGCAAATAGTTAGAGATCATCGATAATTTTTAAAGGAATTATTTATAAGACTTATTTCATTGGTGCAAATACTGACAACATTGTCACGTTTCATCTCAATACTCACTTCCTAGCCTGTTAAAATTACTACATGTTATTGAAAACCATTACAATAACAGTTTATTGATTGCATTTTTGAATTGATATATAAAGAACAGAAAGAGAAGGATTTGGGATTTAAAAAGACAAGAACATACAATCATGATGATATGAGCATGACGTACGTTACAATTGAATGAAAAGATTAATAACATATGTCGTTTTGGTGGGAACAAAAAATAGAATCGAAATATTAGGTACTAGCAAACTTTTTGTGTCATTTTTAAATACAAGGAAACACATTGAGCAATTCAAAATCGTAGTGAAAGCAGTAAAAGAACAACAGTCCTTTGAACTAATGGTACTATAGAAATTTTATATTTTGATTTTTAAAGTATCGAAAGAAGAGATGTATAAAAAATAGTCATGTTTGCATATGCCTTTTGAAATTGACCCCACCTTTATAAAGCATTGTTTTTGTCATGTATTGTAATAATCTGACTGCAAAAGCACAAAGTGTATTTCCTTACTGGTTCTTATAATTTTTCTCTAGTAGAATAATGTTTACAGAATAAAAATAAGTTATGTGGCTCCTATATTGACGAAATCTGCATTATACTTACTGATTATTAGCCTGGTATTTATCATACTATATAAAGTGTTCTACGTTTTATTGCTAAAGAATAAATTTCTGTCTAAAGAGCCAAATATAGCAGAAATCGATTACAGCTAATTTAGAAGCATTATGAAACTGGGATGTGTTTTATTTTATAAGTTGGATATCATGTATGAGTTCATAAAGTTGATACAGTGAGATGTATAACATCAATCGATGTTTCAAGGTAGATAGTATGTAGGAATTGATTTAGTTGGTACAGACGAATGTATTTTATAAATCAATTTTTCATGATGAATATTATATATGCGTTAACATGGTTGATACGTTGTTGCGTATTTTCTCAACAAAACACTGATTTTCATGCCATTGATCTCACATGATGAAATAGGTTTCGCTTACATGGTTACTGTTTAACATGCATTATTAGATGTGACATTGAATCACTTGAAGGATGATGCAGGCATACATTTGATAGGAGAGGACTTATCTAGTCTACGCACCTTATCTCTGATGTAACTTCATTTTGTCATTCTCGTCTTAGTTTTCAAGGACATTAGGGCCTCGTTCTGCATATAATATTACTATCACTACAATTAATTCTCAAAAAGCTGTTAATTTATCGGATCATTAAATCTACAGTCTTTAATAGTTTTTCTTTTTTTTCTTTCAAATTAAAGGGAATAATTCCCATTTATGCTCATTTATACCTACTTTCACACATAGTTCCAGTAAAACCAACAGGACAGTCGCATATTCCTCCGACACATGTTCCGCCGTTATCACAAGTTACACCATCACACGGGTCAGGAACAGTAACTGATTGAAAAATATATTTATATATTATGGTTTAAGGTATAATAGTTATGTTATCGTAATCTGAGTAATAAATTGCTGACACATATGATAATAAAGAAAATGCATTTACTGTGCATCTGGTACAATGAAATGTAATAATTAAAATACAACTAATTTTTACATTAATGTAAGCTTTCGTAAAAAAGAAAGCAAAAACGAAGCGTTTTCAGAAGATTGTCTATAACAACTAAAGCTAAAATTTCGTTGCGACTAAAAATCAAAAATCGTTTTTCGAGCATGAACCAATTATAGTTTCTGTACATTTTAAATTAATCTACAAGCACTAGCCGGTTATTTGCTATAAAATCCTTCTAAAAGAAAAATTAAATGGGTTCATTCATCAACAGATTGATTAAAACAAATAAATAAAGGCAACAGTAGTATACCGCTGTTCAAAAGTCATAAGAGAGAAAACAAATCCGGGTTACAAACTAAAACTGAAGGAAACACATCAACTATAAGAGAAGAACAACGGAACAACAGAACCATTGAAGTGCAACAAAAACAAACGCCAACATACATAGACACGAAATATTTGATAACAACAGCCATATTCCTGACTTGGAACAGGACATTTTAAGAAAAAAATGTGGGTTGAACCTGGTTTTATGGCTAGCCAAACCTCCCGCTTATATGGCAATGTTGAAAACTATCGCTAAAATGACAATACTACGTGACAGATATACAGCACAAACAAACGCAAGAACACTAGCACGGAGAAACGCACAAATATATATTATTATAGTCATTACAACATGTAAACCGCAGAATAAAAACATCTTCCATTAAGGACAGAACAGGACATCACAAGCAGTGACGTATTTTTGTAACGAATATATAATCTTGAAATTCATACAATTATTTTCACAATACTAGTCCAAACAAATATCATGACTATAACGGTATTGAAAGTCTATTTTAAATAAATGCTGCGACGACGTCATACTTATTTGGACTAACACAATACTTTATCCATGGAAAATGGAAATTAACTCAACTATACTGACAAATAAGACATATGTGAAATGTACCGAAACTACAGAATTCAAACCACAAACGATAAGACATAACACAATATCCAACCGAAACCACAACAGAAACATCATAATTCATAAATAAATACATGAATGTTAGATGTATTAATACCGAGACACGTCGTATAGCAATGCAAATTCACAGTCGGCAAAACAGCCTTATTCGGGAAAAGGTCACGTTCGGTACTTAGAAAACAGACGACATAGATGTTAAACCGCAATCTAAGACACCTCGTATAGATCAACCAATTCATGATGGTGTCCATAAAATTTACGGAGTGTCATTTTTTATCTTTCCTCCTCATAGCACTGTTGGAGCAGTTTCTGCGTAAGGAGCACACTCCTGTATATGAAGTCCGTATAGTGTGAACATGCACGAGCATAACGTATCAATTGAGATATGTAAACACCATACGACGAAGCAGAGGGTATGTTACTGCTGAGAAATGGGAAACTGTTAATTGGGAAGGTGAAATCATCCCGTTTGTCATAGATTTTAGTGTGAAGTCGTCCATCTGTGTCAATATTGAGGAAAAGATATGAAGCATTCCTTCTAGTATCAATAGTATCCTTAATTTCAAGTTCACTGGGATATATGAGATGCAAGTTCTGACTGAAGTATGGGTTATTCAATGATAGGACATCATCAATATATCTGAAAGTAAAATTAAAAAAAATTGGCAAGGTGCTTTTTCGTTTTGTCTTTTAGAAGGTTCTGAATGAATTCTTCTTCATACGAGTTAAAAAAACAAGTCGGCCAAAAGGGGTGCATAGTTTTACCCATTGGAATACCGACTGTCTGTTGAAATATCAATCCTCCAAACAAATATATTGTCGATTAAAAAGTCCAGCATTTTGATAATATCATCTTCAGTGTATTTTCTGATAGAATCAGTGTGGTTCTTCACATAAGAATGATTATAACCCAAAACAAGAAATTTCTATCTATGATTCCCATTTTTATAGAAAAAGCTCTGTTTAATGAGATGGTGAAGTCGATCTTTCAATTGAGCATGGGGAATAGTATTGTAAGGCCTAGAAAAATCAAAAGTCTTAATGTTGCTGCGAAATTGCAGAGATTGTGATCTAAGATTTATCAGTAGATCTTTAGAATTTATGAGAATCCACATCTAATTGACACCACTGGTTGAATATATCTCATCACAATATTTTTGAAGGCCATCTTTTACTGTAGAAAGAATAGTAGTCAGCACTTTAGAAATATGTTTAGTCGAACATCTTGATGATCCAGCTATCGTTCTTTATACGGATTTTTGTGAAGTTTTGGTATCCAGTATAATAAAATGAGAAAGATACAAAATGAAAGTTGCCATTGTCAATGATGCAACCATCATTGACGACAACACTGCTTGTTCTAGGGAGGAGATTATTCATCGGGAAAGATTTAGGATAAAAAAATAAAAAATGTTGACGGCAAATGGGATGAATGAAAATTTTATCGTTGAAATCGCACAGCGCTCTCCGTTGCAGCTTGATATGTTAGTTTAATTTTTTGATTCATAAATACGGTTTTTAATTTGTATTACGTTCAAGATTGGTTTTAAAAAATCAGTATCTGTTATCCGAAATATAGAATGATTATAGCCTTGTATTTACTATTTCTTCTTTTTAATTTTGGTGTTGTGCTGTACACTTTGTAGGCGAATATATAATATGTATAAATATAAGTAGGCTTGATATTATATCTATGTGTGCTGCATCGTCGTTTTTTAACCGATCCGGTGGTTACTAAAGGAGTAGTGCAAGTAACCTCAATGAACTGCCCATCAAAGGGGATTTTGTTTAAACGTCAATTGTTTGATGTAATCTTATGTGTATGTATTGGTAAATGAATTATGTTTGAAAGTCCAATAAGAACAAATTCATATCTGCTTCATATCTATAAATATGTTAGCCTTAAAAAAGAATAGATTTAATTTTAGTATATTTTTCCTTAAATTTGGACCTTGTTTCGACTTTTTTGATAACTTCTTATGTGACGCCTACCATGGCCCATTTAAGTTTTGGTTGAAAAGTAAAGAATAAGGTATATTAACACTATTTAAGCAAAACTATTTGTGAGCGAGGGGTTGCACCACTGGTAATTTATCAGAAAACTGTTATAATATTTTTCCAAAGTATGCAAACAATTAGGTTTAACGAAATTCACTTACATTTATGTGACATTTAAGAATATGTTTTAAAAAATGTTCATATCAACACTGTTAAATTTTCAAGTTTTCAGAGCCAACATTATGACTTATTGAACCTTTTCCTTTGCTAGTTTGTTGTTTCTATAGACTATTATATATACATATGTATATGTATAAATATACGACACACATCATGCACATGTTCTCCATCAGATAACCAATTGTTATACAGGGCTACCACGATAAGTTAGATATACTTCGTCTGAAACTTAGCCCATTGTTCGTTCTGCAAATGTGTGTAAGCAAACGTTTGGTTCTTTCCTCCTTCGAATCCTTGTTTCTGCGACATCGTGGCTCCACGCCTGCAATATCTCCAGCGCCCTAGACAACTCGGCCTACTAGGCTATTAATTATTGGATTTGTTAGTCGTGTAGTGTCTTTTCTCATCGGTGTATCTTGTGTTGTAACACAGCACATGACGTATTTCATAAATCAATGTTTCAAGGTGGACATCTTGTAGGGATTCACATAGTTGACACAGACGTATCTTAAAGATGTCTTAATCTTGCAGTGAGGTGGGAGTTTGTTTGATCCGTGTTGAAGGCCTCACTATGACTTTGAGATGAAGAACATCAATAAAAGCGCTGTTGCTTTGCTTTTTTTTGTGTTATTTTTTTTGCCGTGCACACACTGATTTTGTGTCATGGATGGATACCCTATATCCTTTCTTTTCTATTGTATTTATTTAATAATCACTGTTTCAAGGTGAATATTATGTATATGTTAACATAGTTGATACAGTGGTCTCACATGATAAAATAAATTTCGCTTACATGGTTATCGTTCAACATGCATTGCTATATGTGATTTTGAAATACTTGACGGGTGATGCATGTTTACATAAAGCAGGAACTCGCTTAACGGGTATGCGCACCTGGGCTCTATATTTCATTTCATTTTGTCATTTTCGTCATAGTTTTCAAGGATATACGATACTTGTTCTGCATATAATAATACTGTCATCACATTAATTTCTCAAAAAGCTGTTAATTTATCGGATCAATAAATCTCTATTCTTAATAATTTTTATTTTTTTTTTTCAAATTGAAGGCTAATGATTTCTAGTTATGCTCATTTATACATACCTTCACACATAGTTCCAGTAAAACCACCAGGACAGACACATGTTCCTCCGACACATGTTCCGCCGTTATCACAAGTTACACCATCACATATGTCTGTATGCAAATATATTTATATATTATGGTTTGAGGAATAAAAGCTATGTCATCGTAATCTGAGAAATAAATTGCTGACACATATGATAATTAAGAAATTAAATTTACTGCGCGTCTGGTACAATACAAGGTAATAAATGCAGAAAAATACAACCAACTTTGCCTTAATCTACGAGTTTGATTAATTGAAAGAAAAAAGAGGTGTTTCAAAAAGATTGTCTATATTAATCTAAGATATAACTTGATTTGATTCAATGCCCACTCCGAATGTTTTCCTTTTAGTGTGGTTGAGGTCTTATATTTACATCAGGAACTTTCAAATGTAAAGACAGTCCGGTCAACAATTAGAAGAAGAAGAAAAACAGACTGTAACTCCTTAACAATAATTAATAATTCAAGTGTATAGATTAAAATGTTCGAATATGAGATCAAGGGAAACTAGTCAGAATTACACGTGATTTCTGGTTTGAGTTCAAACATTACAAGCCTTTTCTGTAATTTCTACGATACAGACAGACATTTTTCAGAAATTAAATTTTACAAATATGATATAATTGAAGTTATCAAAATTTGTAATATTTATGATAAATTTGTAATCTTCGATTCACAATGAATTGAAAACCATTATCTGTAGTACGTGTACCGTGGATTCACTATTCAGGCGATCAGTATACGGTCACAGATTAAGTATTAATTATTAAACAACCACTCTAGTTGAAGCCATAGAAATAAATGAACTGATGATATATGCGTCGTGCATTAGGCAGTTACGTCATGACTTTATTTGATCTACGTCATGACTTCATTCGATCCTATTTCAGAAATGTCAGTTGGTTGCGAGGAAAAAAAAACACAAAAATACGCTCAAGAAGTATGTAATAAAGATAGTTTCTGGATATACGAAGAAGCACCCTTCCAACAGATAAATAAGATGAATGCTTTCATCAGTAGATTGATTATCAGAACAATATAAATGTTATCAGTCAGTTTGGTTAATTTTCGTCAAAATAAGGTAAAAACAGAACCATCGATTAGTTATTAGTGACATAAGTCAATAATTCAACCTCATTTGAATCCGTATTCATTTGAATTTGACCTTTATTGGAAGTGGGTTACGCATGTGTTCAGCATGTTGTCAGATTGTTCATTCATTGCATTTTAAACTTTTTTGTAGTTTGAATATACTTTTTAGTGTGCAATCAATCAATTAGAAGAATTTGGGTAAAATCGGTGAAAATAAATTGACAGTTCTTGCCCCTTTAAAACGTACGAACGTTTGTGGGTACAATTTTCATCGTATTATTACTATGTAAGGTAAGTTACTGTGCCATCCGTTCCCCGAAAAATCCCAAACCCAAAATATGTGCACGCCTGGTTTATGCTCGATAGAAGCATTGTATATATACCAACTGCACATACACACTGAACATATACACACTTGTATTCAATACGAAACAATCAACTATTGGATACGAAGATTTATGATTCCATAATTGGCATTCTTTTTGAAAGGTAAATGAATTGATTCTCAAAAACACTTATATTGATCAAACTGTTGTTAAAAAATCAATCCTGCAGTTTCAAAACTACTGACTATTAAAACTAGTGCAAGATTTAGTTTATAAGGGAAAATGTCAATAAAATTAACGAAAAATATCTAGTAGCGTTTAACTTATTTTATATAATATTTATTCCTAACTGAAAACATACTACATTTAACGCAATGACGAGTTGAACACGAGGACAATGTCTAGTAAAATTAATACCAGACATGGGTCTCACCAGGAACAATTTGTAAACAACGTTCAGAATTGGAAAATTGATTGGAAATTGCAACGTTGTTGCTGCGGTTTTTTTAATCATTGTGTTAAACCTGTAAAATACTTACCGTCACACGTTGGACCGGTAGTTCCTGTTGGACAATCACATATTCCGTCGGTACAGGTGCCTCCATTCTGACAAACAATTTGATTGCATGGATCCTCAACTAATATAACACAATTGAACGAGATGTTGGTATATGTATATTTAAAGATTTCTTAAATCTTTATTGTATCAGGTGTTCATTTATATTGTATTACACTGGTAATGTAGCACCATTTGTATACTACAGCGACTAAAATCAATCTTAAAGGCAATGCATGATAAGATATATATTTTTTCCCATAGAAATTCAAATCTTTAAACGTACTATGAATCTCTCAATTTACATATCAAGACATTTGCAAAAGTTTTCCGTATCATTGTTTTTTGAAAAAAAAAATTTTATTTATTTTTTCCTGTAAAGTCATTATGAAATAATCTTGTATTTTTGTTTTGTTTTGAATAATAGGATGGATTTGTAATGTCAATTTAGACAACAGTAAAATATTGATTATAAAATTTTAAAAATCCAAGAAGATACATTCAAAATAACTTCCAAACACAAACTAATGGAATCGCATGAATTCAAAATCGATCCACAAATATATTTCAAGATATGCAATGATATAGTAATGACACATTTTGGGATATCAAAAGGATTGGAATTACACAGACTATTTTTGTATCCTGTTAGAAATGTTTAAGACTAATGAGTCTTCCTGTTGTACCCGATAAGACATAACTATTAAACGTGTGTTCCTAAAAATAATATTTCAGTAATGCAACAATAATTTCTTATGTAGCGGTTACAAGACTGCACTGAGACCTATTTAGATAAAAGAGAGACGAAGAATACCAAAGGGACATTCAAACTCATAAGTCGAAAATAAACTGACAACGCCATGGCTAAAAAAGAAAAAGACCAAAAGACCAAACTTTAAAAATCCGTACACAAAACACAACTGAGCAACACGAACCCCACCGAAAATTCGTGGTGATCTCAGGTGCTTCAGAAGGGTAAGGAAATCCTGCTCCAAATGTTAAATTTCTATTGTATTGACCTTAATATATCAACAGACATGAAACAACTAATGAATATATCTGTCATAAATGTATATCCAGTGACGTTTTCTAAGTCCAAGAATATATTATAAGTATATCTGTCTATTGTTATCTGCATATATAATATTTGGTTTTTTGTGTTACATTGTAAGGATATTACATAATGTGACGAAATTGTCCATTATCCAACCAATTTCACACTCAGTCAAATAATAAAATATATCGGCATTTTTACAAAATATTTTGTTTCGTTTTGTACTTACCTGTTGCGTAAATTAATGAACATGTATTTTATCTACAATTTATCTAAAACGTCTTTTAAAGACTTACTTTCGCATTCATCTCCAGTGTATCCATTAGGGCACATGCAAATTTTGTTCCAGTTTGAATCGTGAAAACAGGATCCACCGTTTAAACATGGATTTGGATCACATGGAGTCATCACAGCTAATAATAAAATCATAGATATAATAATTATTATACAATATATGTAAATTGTCTGAAAATATGAAAGTTATTTGTACGAAATTTAGAAACAGGGCGGCTTTTCTCCTATTTTGTAGCGGGTTCAAGTAAATTTTATATTACGACAATGTACATATATAGTTGTAATCCTGCAATTTACACCCGGCACTTTAAGGTTTAATTGTTTAAATCCAAAATACTGTCTATATTTTTTTCCAAGCAATCAACATAGTTTAAACGGGTGTAGCGAAGAGGATTCTGAAATGAACTATCACACAAAAAGAAATAATCACATTACCGTTTGCTCAATATGGACGCGGAGCAACGGGAGACTTTACTTGTACATTTTAGTATGAACCAAAAAAGTTTTATTTACCAGGGCTCTTGGTCAAAACCTTTACTCAGTACTCGGAGTACAAAATCTGTGCTCGAAACACTAAATCTAGTGTTATGATTGTTTGATTTCTGAGTCTGAAAACGATATTCGTACCAGAAATATTTTGGACCGCAAGTCCTGTTATTTGTACAATACGTGACTGAATACAGAATAACTATATTTCTCTAATTCTTCGTCGATTTATCCCTTTCTGCACCCATTGTATAAACAAATTTAATCAACGTGTGGTTCGTTTGATCTCAGTTCTTCATTGGTTAAAATCCGATTATGACGTTCAATTTTCTTGCTTTCCTCTGAATTTCCTATTGTGACGGCATGAAAAAAGGCGACCATGCCTGATGACGTCACATAGAAAGAACACATCTTTTTGCAGATCATTGGAAAAGAAGGAATAAATTTGCCTGCGTATTGTTTGAAACTCATTAGAGAAACAGATTCTACCACCAAATCTCGTGTAATACGATATTTATCCACTCTCGACAGTTAAATTTTAAATATTTAAAACGCTCGGCGAGCCTCGCGTTTTAAATTTGAAAATTTAACTGTCTCGAGTGGATAAATATCGTATGATACTCGATGCAGTGGTAGAATCTATATATATGTATATACCTGGCATAAGCAGTTATATTTACAGCATTTAAAAATAAGTATTTGTTTTTTCAATATTATAATAGCAATAACTACATTGCAAAATTGTCAATTTCAATAACAACCAACACCCGCAAACATATTTAACCCCGCCTCATGCTGGATGAGCAAGTCAGGAGATTGTAATTCAGAAGTTGTCGTTTCTTTTTGTATAATTTTATCATATTTATTTTTCGTTTATTGTTTTGAACATTAATCAATTCGTCCGTGTTCTCGTTTGAATTGTATTACATATGTCATTCCGGGGCATTTTAAAGCTTGCTAGGTAATATGGATTTTGCTCATTGTTGAAGGTCGTACGATGACCTATAGTTTCTAGCCTTCTACGTCATTTGATCTCTGCTGAGGAGTTGACTCATTGGCTATCATACCACATTTTTTCTGCGTTTTTCATAATCGGCTATATAGTATAACTTGGGTCAAAGGAATATTAACATCTACAACAATACATAAATTCAATTTTAGTTGATGCCTACTACATATATAACTATGTCTACCTTAAAAATTTAGACTAACTTAAGATTTTTCCAATATGTTTTTTTTTTCTTATAACACAATGAACTCTTAATACTCGGTACCTTTATTTTGTAATGTATATATCGGATGAGTATAAAACAACAACATAATATTAAATATAGTGTACAAATAGAACATATGATTTTGTATACATGAAGTATGCAGTATATAAAATATTATTATATGAAGCAAAAAAAACTGAAACTGCAAAACAAGTATAACAAGGCCTTGCTGTTGATGAGTTCAAAACTTACTTTCACAGACAACACCCGTATACGGATGAGGACAGATGCACTTAATCTCCCAAACGTTACGGAAGCAGGATCCTCCATGCTTGCAGGGGTTAGAATAACATGGGTCGATTTCCGCTAAAATATCATTGTATAAGTAGGTCAGACAGACAGTCATTTTAATGTAAATATGATAAATAAAGGCAACAGCAGTATACCGCTGTTCAATAGTCATTTGATAACATTTATATCAGGTATTATAGGGTTGAAAATATCAAAAGCTTTTATCAACTTCAGTTCAAACCAAAAATAGGTATACAAGCACGTCTGTCGCCTCAGAAAATTATGTTTTAAGGAAAATAAACAATCATAAAGGAAAAATTGTTGAAGCTGTGCACATCAATGACACAATAAAAAAAAATATTCAGAGAAATGTTTACAATGTCCATGTAAATAGTTACATATTCTCAGAAAATACTTAACAATCAAGATTTTTTTTCTGAGGTTGCACATGCTTTTCCAATCCAACATATACTGACGCTTTGGAAACAACTACATTTTTTACAAAATACTGATAAATACTTACAAAATATACAATTATCAAAATTAACGCGGAAACTCGTCAAAATGGAATTATCTGTTTCTTTAGTTATATCAGAAACAATGAGATCATTAAAATATCTGTTATTACCTAATATGGACTTGTGCTATACTGCGGGGTTATTCGTGTTTGATGTGTATGAGCTTTTGATCTTGCCATTTGATAAGGGACTTTCCGTTTTGAATGTTCCTTGGAGTTCGGTATTTTTGTTATTTTCCTTTTTTCATATGCATTTTATTATTGATAAAATTACTTAATGGTTCGAACCATTTGATGGTGTCTTGTATTCCCACCCATAAAGCACTATTGATAACCTTGAAATAAATTACATCAAATAGGAAAAATGTAGGTGATTCTCTGATATCCTGTTTACCATGTAAGATAGGGTAAATGTGACCAGGTCACAATGCTGACAATATCTATCTATTTTGTCTTTTCCACAAAAAATACAATACTAATTACAATAGAAGTTCATTCATTTAGAATTGATTTGAACAAGCTAGAGGTTCAATAAAGTTACATCAATTAAGAACTGACATGAACAAGCTAGAAGTTCAATGTAGTTATATTCATTCAGAACAGATTTGAACAAGCTAGAAGTTCAATAAAGTTACATTCATAAAAAACTGATTTGAACACGCTAGAAGTTCAATAAAATTACATGCATTAAATATTGATTTGAACAAGCTATAAGTTCAATAAAGTTACATGCATTAAGAACGTATTTGAAAAAGCTAGAAGTTCAATAAAGTTACATGCATTAAAAACTGATTTGAACAAGCTATAAGTTCAATAAAGTTACAATTATTAAGAACTGATTTGAACAAGCTTGGTGTGTGGTGTCTTATATTATCAGGAGACGGACATTCAATCTTTTTTGAATCGCCTCGATGGTCTCGTGGTAGCGTGTTCGCCTCGAGCCCGGGAGGTCGTGGGTTCGAACCCCGGCCGGGTCAAACCAAAGACTTTGAAATTGGTAATTGCTGCTTCTCCGCTTAGCACGAGGCATTAAGGAGTAAGAGTAAAGACTGGTCGGCTCGGCGTCAGAATAATCTGTCTTTGTAAGGTGACATGTCTTCCTGCGGAAAGTTACCTTGTGAACTAGCACGTTGAAGATCCGGCTCAGCGTGTCGGTCTAGTACAAATCAGGGTTAATATTCATATTACATTAACATGTTCTCGTCCTGAATATGGATATTAATTTTCCTTTGGCCGTTAAGCAGCTATCATCATCATCATCATCATCATCATCATCATCATCATCATCATCAATCTTTTTTTAGAATGTCTTAGAAGATTTTTTAAACACATATTTCATACTGGTTTTTATGCACACGATTTTTGTTATTTTGGAATCGGAAATATTGAGCTTGATTACATATGAACTTACTAAAAAATTCTGTTGATTTGGAAATAGATAGTTTATTATCTTAACGTTTCGATCTAGATATAAGTGAACACCTAGGTAAGTATCCAATTTTTTCAGATGATCTATTTAGGGTTCTAAGAACCTATAGTTACTGGTACTTAGATTTGTTAAGATGAATACGCTTAAGGTTTTTATCTTATTCGTGTTTAACATAAATAAGAACATACTTTCACATTTCGGACCAGTGTAGCCTTTAGGACATTGGCACTGAGCTTTCCCCCAGCCATCAACTGAACACGTGCCGCCATTTTCGCATGGATTAGGATCACATGCGTCTGAAAAAGGATGAAATAATGTAAATTGTACTTGAATATACTGAAATAAAAAAAAAAATCATTTGAATCTTGTATGATAGAGAGATTCTTTTTTGGACAAGTAGGGTGTCTTTATAAGGTCTATATAGTTTTAGTTCTTTTAAATAGCTGGACCCCTTGCTTACATAAAAATGATGCATATGGATCTAGACGTTTGTATAGTTCATGAAATACTGTATTCACTTAAGCAGCATTGATGACATCAAAGATATCATGTCAATAAGTTAAAGTTATGATTATGATGTTTGTGATGGTCGGCTAACACTTACATTGTCGATTTTCGGTATCATTTACATATCCAAGGATAGAAAAAAAAACTGAATGGAGTAATTGTTGATTTTTGACAAAGTTCATTTAGACATATGGGATAGAGATTCCCAAAATATATTGATCGACTCTGATTTTTCCATAAGTCTAATATATCTGACGTAATTATTTGTGTTCTCCTATTTCTGAATGTGACCTATCAACTTATACTTATCACTGGTTTTGTACTTACATGAGTAGCACGAGGGATGCCACAGGAGCAGGATCTGCTTACCCTTCCGGAGCATCAGCGATCACGCCCAAGTTTTAGTGTGGTTTGTGTTGCTCAGTATTTAGTTTTCTATGTTGTGTTTTGTATACAGTTGTTTGTCATTTTCTTTTTTTGACATGACGTTGTCAGTTTATTTTCGACTTATGAATTGGAATGTTCCTTTGGTATAGTTTGCCTCTCTTAAAAATTCAGTATATCAATATTAGATGAACCACGTAGAGACTCGTGGACAGATTTCCATCCGTTTTACCATATTGTCCCACAAGCAGGGTAGCAAAAACAGAAAATAATTTTTTTTTAAGACGTAGAAATCACTACAATGGTTTTACTATGAAAGTTATGTATGTCCTTTAATTCTAATCGGACATTGTTTAATGAATATACACGTTTGGTTGTTGTGTGATACTCTATTTTATCCTCAGTGCAACCATGATATTCATGTGTCCTTCATTATAGTAAATACAGCCTTAGTCATGTTAGTTAAATTTTTATGTAATTGGCTTTCATATTGGAGAATATATAGTAACACGTCAATTCCGTTACGTGTTTTTGTAATTTCTTTTCCAACACCATAAACAAATTAAAAGCTGGCACAGCAAACTGATGCTCCCATAATTTATCAAAAGAATCTTTTTTTTTTATTTCAAGGGCTCACGATACTGGTAGATTTCGAACGATTCATTCAGATGTACTATTCCTGCTAGTTTTCACTTTTATAAATGTGCTACAATTTACAAGTTAATATAATCCTGAAACCAACTTTCGAAAAATTTTGTTTCCAAGTCACATGGTGGAACCACACAATTGGTAATCGGTGTACCAGGACTACAATCAGTTGGTGAAGGATACTGGAATGCTTTAAACTGACAAAAGAAATTAATTGGGAAAAATGATAAACCATGTAAAAATAAGAAGATGTGGTATGATTCCCAATTTTCAAATGAATTAGATGCAAGCAATTATAGGCATGCGTACGGCCTTCATCAGCCCATACTGTAAAGTAGGCCCAGAAGAAGTAACTTCACAAAAAAAATAAGTAATGAATTGTACCTATATCATGTATATGTCTTTCTGGATTTAAACGGACATTGTCACAAATGTCACCCATAATGATTGGGTTTGAACTAAAATATAGTAACCATCACTTTTCTAACTGGCTGTAAAACCTATGACAAAACGGAGCGTTTGTTTAACTGTTAAAATGTTGTAATAATGCAAAAAAAAAAAAAAAACTTGTAATACAACCATTTGAAGTAACATTTTCTACCACCTATCCAACGTGTTTTTCGTCCAGTGAATTTGCAACCATTTAATCCGATTTTCGGAAGTTTTCTATTATGTGAGTTGTTTTGTTTTTCAATTCTCACAACTGGATGTTAAGCAAACAACGATCATTCAATTAGTTTTATAATGTTCATATTTGAGAATGGAAATGGGGAATGTGTCTACGTGACAACAACCCGACTAAAGAGCAGAATACAGTACAAGGCAACCAATGGGTGTTCAACACAGCGAGAAAATCCCGCATTCGGATGCGGGCTTCAGCTGGTTCCTAAACAAAAATGTGTACTTGTTTAGTGAAAACTGACGTCACACTAAACTCCGAAACATATAAATGAAC
This sequence comes from Mytilus californianus, assembly GCF_021869535.1. Lineage (NCBI taxonomy): Eukaryota > Metazoa > Mollusca > Bivalvia > Mytilida > Mytilidae > Mytilus > Mytilus californianus. The sequence continues at coordinate 46,867,728 of NW_026262604.1, forward strand.
TAAAACTAAAAAAGACATACAAGACTAACAATGAAACGATTCTTAAAACAGATTTTTGTGAACCAAATTCATCTCATGCATCACACTTATTACAATTTAAATGTCTGTTTATTCTCAAATATACATATATTATGTATATTTTTAATTTGGACATCTAGACATGTTTTGAAATCATTCTGAAATATAACTGCTGAACTCAAGCTATTATATTTAAATCTATTTCAATGTGAAACTCGCAATCTTATTTTTAAACTTATGATCCATAACGCACATGTGTTAGACTATTTACCGAATAAGACTATTAACCGGATTTGTAATAACATAAGCAACACGACGGGTGCCACATGTGGAAAAGGATCTGCTTACCCTTCCGGAGCACCTGAAATCACCCCCAGTTTTTGGTGGGGTTCGTGTTTTTTAGTCTCTAGTTTTCTATGTTGTGTCATCTGTACTATTATTCGTCTGTTTTCTTTTTTTTTGGCCATGGCGTTGTCAGTTTGTTTTCGATCAATGAGTTTGACTGTCCCTCTGGTATCTTTCGTCCCTCTTTGAGAAGTATTCTAGATACATTTTGTGGGTACAAACTATTAACTATTTCTTTCTCATTAATAAAAAATCATCAAAAATACTAGGCTTAGAACTTTGCATGCTAGACGCTCGATTCGTCTACAAAAGACTCGAATCTGAATAGTTAAAAGGCAAAATCTTAATTAACAATTCTAAAACTGTTATAACTTATGTTTTAAATAAACAGTGTTGTTTTGAATATTGCACTTGCAATTCTAAATCTTAAGACATATTTGTACGTACTGTCACAATTTGTTCCTCCATAGTTGCTAGGGCATGCACATGTGTATCCGTGTATTGTTGGTGTACATGTACCACCATGTTTGCAAGGTCGGGAATCGCAAGGATTTTTCTGGTCTATTCATAAATCAGAAAAAAAAACATTGATTAAAACAAGTAATAAAGGTTATTAATCAAAGTTTATCTTCATTCTTCTTAAATTAAAAGCAATTGTCGTACTTGCAGGGTCTAAAGACTAAAGAAGTATTTATGCTTAAGATTGTTTTTATTTCTAAAGATTTCAATCACTATGAACTCATTTTCTTCGTGCGTACCAAATTTCATGCAGTGGGTAACACTTGCAATTTTCGCGGTTTTGCCTTGATCTTCAAATACGACTATAGAAAATTTGTAAATCCTTGAACATTTAAATAATGGTTCAACTGTATCCACACAATTCACGAAAATTGATATCCCTCGTACAGTAATGAATATACAGTACTACTTCATGTACTTACCACAGTTATATCCCGAATAACCTCCATGGCATGAACAAGTGTAGCTGCCAGTACTACTGGGATAACACGTTCCATGCACACACGGGGTGTGGCTGCATGGGTCTTGATCTAAAACATACATTATGTATTCCATTATTTCAAAATAGAGAATGGATTGAGAAGTCACACACATTGAAAAAACTGTATACATCTGGCACATTATGTAAAATGGGTCATTGTGGAGAACAAATATCTAAAATACCAACTGTCATGGAGTGGGTAAAACTTGCAATGTCTTGGTTTATTTGCCATCATCTGCATATACGACTATAGAAAATTGTATATCGTTGAACATTTGAATGCGTGGTTCGATTGTTCCTACAAAATCCACAAAATTTGATGTCCCAAGAACAGTAAGGAATATACAGTATTACTGCATGTACGTACCACAGTTATTTCCCGAATAACCTCCTTGGCATGAACAAGTGTAGCTGCCAGTACTACTGGGATAACACGTTCCATGCACACACGGGGTGTGGCTGCATGGGTCTTGATCTAAAACATACATTATGTATTCCATCATTTCAAAATGGAGAATGGTTTGAGATGTCACACACATTGAAAAAACTTTAAAAATCCGGTACAATATGTTAAATAGGTCATTGTGGATAACAGATATATAAAACAAAGTTACCTTAGTTTGCGATTATATACAAAGCGACAGCAATTTACTGATGTTCGAATTTTGTGTACAATTAATACCTATTATTTATTTGTAGAAACTGAGACATGGTAATGACTTACCAGTTATCATTCAAACAATTGTCAGATAGACAATAAGAAGCATGTGCTATTTTTGACACGATTCGAAACATGAGAAACGGTGTCATTTTAACCAAACAATTCGTAAAGGAGACGGTAGAACATATGAAGTGATAAGTTCAGTTCTTTCTCACATATTAAATGACCAGCTGCTCTAATGTCATTGATCATATTGATCTCTTTCACTGTCTCATCTTCTTTTGTTACTCATCATTTTTACTATTTCATCAGTTTTAAGGAAATTCGCTAGTCTGTTTCAATAAGCAAGCTTTTAAAAAAAAATTTTTTTTTTATAAATTGATAGTATATAAATAAAGGAACAAAACAAAACAGGAAAATTGAAGGGTCCGTGTCCTTGTTTTCAAGATATAAGCCATTCACAAAATTGCGGAAAATGATTCCCTCTAGATTTTTCTTTCATTTAACATTGGCAACCTGTGCTGATGAAACACGAGTGTTGCCTACCAATGTGTAAGCCCGGTATCATTTATGTGATTAATCAGTATTCCCATATTTGTATTAATGAGATGACTAACACATTCAGTGTATTTCATCCTTTTTTTTAATACATGGAGCTTCGTTACTAACCGTACCAAAAACCGGGGTATTCTCAAGTGCTTAGAAAGGGTTAGATGATCCTGTTTCACATTTGCAACTCTTCATACTGCTCATGGTAGGTGCACATTTAGTTCTAAGGCTCATTCGGGTTATGTCAAAGTCAAAGAAAAGAGGAAGGAATTGAAATTTTAACAACATGAATATCTTCGTGGTCATATGTGAGACAGACATTCCATAATATTCAACCAACTCGTCATGACGGGTTTACGGGTGTACCGGCTAAACGAATAAGGTTCAATATTTGTCCTTTTGATCAATTTTAAGTTTAGGTCAAGGATGTACTTAGGTCAGGTTTAGGATTTTTTGTCAGACGCTCGGACTCCATGGTTTGTTTTCCTAAGATACAGGGTAAAATATTTTGCCCCATAACACCCATTTTCTTTTCATATAAGACTTCAATAGCCTATAAAAAGTCATTTACCAAAATTTAAGCAGATTCTAGATTTCTTTTCTTTTGATTTGAGACCCGAATAATACCTATGCGAATATAAGGTAAAAGTCCGAATCAGCCATTTCCCGCCATTTAAAAAAAGTAAATATCTCAAAAAGGAGCTCCATAACCTATCAATATTTTTAGCGTATTTTGTTCCTTAACTAATGCTCTTCTGACTTATAGTATCAATTTTAAATTCTATTTTTTTCATTCATCCAAGTACATCCTTAGGTCATTTCAATGGATACGTCTTCATATACATGTACGTCTCAGATAAAAAAATAGGTAAGAACAATCAGAACTAGTTTAGTTCATATTTGCACATTATTCAAAACAAGGTTTATTTGACAACTTACCACAGTTTGTTCCAGAATAACCAGTGTGACAAGAACAGGTATAACCACCACTACCACTGCTGGTGCAAGTCCCGTGGACACATGGATTATTGCTGCATGGGTTTTCATCTAAGAATGTTTGATTTGTTTCTTTTAATGAATCATGGGTACTTGTGTTGTGAATTTACTTCTATCACCGATATCTTATATGGTTATTTTTTGCCATCCATTAAATAATTTTCTGTCTGTTTGTATTTTAAAAATTCCATAAGGGTTAACCCATTTATTTAAATTTCGGCAATTCAATTGATGCATCGCCATTAACTGTTCAGATAAAGGGAAAAAAAATTAGAACGCGTTTTGTTAAAGTTTGCCAGAGAAAGCCTTTTGGACGCATGAAATTATTTAACGTGTTGTTTTCATTTTTGTTTTTGCCGCTCATTCATATTTATAGAACGATTTAAAGAACTGTGTTAACCACAACTTACCACAGTGTGTTCCAGAATAACCAGTGTGACAAGAACAGGTATAACCACCACTACCACTGCTGGTGCACGTTCCATGGACACATGGGTTTACGCTGCATGGGTTTTCATCTAAGAATGTATCATTTATATTATTGACAAAGCATGGGTATTTGTGTTGTGTATTTATTGTTACCGTCAGTATCTAATATAATCATGTTTGCAAGACATCTTATTTTTATTCGTGAAACAAGTAATAAGAATAGCAATCCCCAAAATAATTTTTCTAGCTTAAATTTTTTTTTTTTTTTTTTTTCAAAATAATCATGATCGTTGCTTTCTTAACTACTTTTACAACTGATTTACATATTATTATGTACTACTGATTTTCGTACGAATGAGAGATATTTTTCAAATTAACTTATTCTTTCAGACACGCTTTACACCAAAAGTGTAGACGACATAATACATACGATTTCAAATCATTGAATCTTAAGTGATCAAACAAAAGATAATTGCCAACGATCAACTTACCACAATTTGTTCCATAATAACCAGTTTTGCAAGTACAGGTGTAGCCACCAGAGCCACTGCTTATGCAAGTTCCATGCACACATGGATTTACACTGCATGGGTTTTCATCTAATGAGTATGAATTAGGATAATATTATTAGTTCTATTTTTTTTGTTTTCGTCAATATCATAAATAATCTTGTTTGCAATGAATCATACAAGAGAGAGGTTTAGCTAGCTATAAAACCAGATTGTCCCCACCATTTTCTACATAAGGAAATGCATGTATCAAGTAAGGAACATTTTTTGCCATTCGTTTGATGTATTTACGCTTTTGATTTTGCAATTTGATAAAAGACTTTTCGTTTTGAATTTTCCTTGGAGTTTGTTTTTTTGCTATTTTACTTTTTATTTGTAATACGAGTAACAAAAACATTTTTAATACCGACTATTATTTGTGTTCCATTGGAGTCTTATCTTTAGCATCGCTTTATTTACCAATTTTATTATTGAATAATATATTAACATTTGCTACTGATTTTCGTACGTAGCGAAGGTGTTTCAGATATAACATGTCAATTAGGCACGCTTCACATTGAAAGCTTCAGAAAACAGACAAATAGATAAAATGTCAGCATTGGTCAGCAATGCATTTAAGCTTTATAGATCATAAACCGAGAGAATCTTTAAAGGTCAACTTTATCTAGCGTGGTTGGGACTTTTCAATTCATACAATTAAATATGTCATAAACAGCGAATTGTACAGTTGCAGCGACCAATCCAGGTATACAGTAGTAATTCTACGATGAATTGTATTTGTATACCATCGTGATCAATATTACCTACCACAGTTTGTCCCTAAATATCCGGTGTAACATGAACAACTATAACCACTTCCGGTGCTTTTACAAGATCCATATGCACATGGACTAGAGCTGCAATGATCATAGATATCTGGAATTAGAAAAAAAATATTTCGCATATAATAGACGATACCAACATAACTACATGTATAATTTTACTATTTCGTATAAAATCCAAATCCAAAAGACAATCACCAAAAGAACGACACATATCAAAAGCAATGACAAATACATTCAATCCAGAATAGAAATCATCTTCAGGATTTTAGGTAAAGAAACCAAAAAAGAAAACGTTTACAGAGGATAGTTGTGGAAAGTCGCAACATTCAAATACGCCAAAAAAAAAAAACCCCAAAAAAACACTAGTGAATCGATATACACCAAAGGTGGTTTTGCTGCAAATTTTGTGGGAATATGCACATTTTGTTTAATTTGGCGATTGTGTATAAGAGAGGCAAAAGATGCCAAAGGGACATTAAAACTCATAAGTCGAAAATAAACTAACAACACCATGCCTAAAAAAGAAAAATACCAACAAACAAACAATAGTACACAAAAAACAACATAGAAAACTAAAGACTGAGCAACACGAACCCCACCAAAAATAGGGGGTGATCTCAGGTGCTCCGGAAGGGTAAGAGGATCCTGCTCCACATGTTGCACCCGTCGTGTTGCTTGTGTTAGTAAATAACCGATAATAAGTCTAATTCGTAAATGATTGCATCACACAGATTTTCATATCACTAAAGAAACTAGCGCAAATGTGCACAACTACTGTGCTTATGCAGATATGATATTACAAGTAACTTTTGATAAAGCAAGTATTGAACTTCGCATACCTGTCGGAAAAGGGTAGTTTACGTATTTATGTACCAAAGTCGACTATTGCATACACTACATTGTGTTCAGGTGTTTTTCAATTTGGACTATACAAAGCAATCGAAACAAAGATATCAGTTATTGTAAATAGCAGCCGTTCTCGGAAGGGAACGCTGAAGTAAACTGACTAGATTTGAGAAATTTTCAATTTCATTAAATGAAGTACAATAAGTGTTACTCTTAGAAACATGTGAAAAAACTTAAACAAGAAAACTTACGGGCAATCGTATAAAAAAAACCATTTAAGGTGGTACCTTACACTACATGGAGATAACTCTGTAAAAATCAGCTAAACGTTTTAATCACGTTGTATTGTTAAGGAAATATTAAGCTTCTCAATGATCAAAATTAGTGTTTGTTAAACTGCTATATAACCAATGAAAATTTTTTCTGATAAAGTGGTTGGTTCAAATTTTTTGAAATTTTTATATTTTTGTCAAAGGGTCAAAGTAAACATTTTGTCAAAATTTTATGAAAATTAAACGAGATAAATTAACATTAGTCAAGGTGTTGGGTACCACCTTAATACCGAAAAAAACCGACGGACATGAACCAACGACATCTACGATACTAAAGGCTAATAACTTGGAACAGGCACACAAAGAATGGGGTTGGGTTTTTGAGCGTTCAACCTCCTCTAACCCGGGACGATGGTGCAACAGCACAACATAAGAACAACCTGTAGTTGGACTGTTGGAAATTATTAGGATGTTATAATTTTGAGGAAATTTATTTGGAGATGTAGCGACAACAATCATAAACACTGTGAACAAATAACAAATCAGAACCCGAAAACGCAAACATAATCTGGCAGCAATAAACCAACGAAAATTGTAAACTGTTTTACAGGCGTATGAGATGGGTTGGGCACTTAAAGAGTATTAAGTAAACTATTACGATTACAATACTGTGGATACATTTATTTTCGTAGGTACCAATTTTGGTGGATTGGGAAAAAACTTGCATTTTCGTGGATATTTGTTTACGTTGTTTTTCAAAAGTATCCATACAAGCCAAAAGAAAATGTGTACTTCAATGTACATCTTAATTCGTGGTGCACCTTTTACCGCAAAATCCACGGAATTTTGTATCCAACAAATAACAAATGAATCCATAGTACTAGTAACTAAAACTTACCCAACCTTCAAACAAAGGACACTGAGGAAATACATTGCCTTGATATCTTTTAAACTCACCACAATCTGACCCTGAATATCCAGAATGACAAGAACAACTATAACCACTACCAGTGTTTGAACAAGATCCATGTGCACAAGGATTGGGGGTGCAGTAGTCATACGTATCTGAAATAAACAAGTTTACACTACATTTTTTGTAGCTTGATTCTGTAATATAAAATTAATTTCTACCTCTTTGACTTTACTGAAATTAACGTTTCAATTATTGCGTTGAATTTCCTCAAACGTTTGCAAAACAATAATTTTTGGTCGATTATGTCGGGTATCGAAAATATGGTCGTTTGGATTTTTCCAATCCGGAACTAAAAACTAGGTAAAGAATGGCATCCGTTTAATTGTAGGAGGATGTTAAATGAAATGTCTCATAAAGATAGATTACCACTATCCCTGCGCTTTGAAAAATTATCGAAAAACTGTAACTGTCCTTTAGGTTGATAGGCTAATTGTCTATTCTTCTTTAATATATATTATCTTTCTAGTGTAGTCTAAATTATTTTGCTCTTCTATCTTGTTGACCCACTTTGCTTTAGTTATACAGTTTTTTTTTCTCAAATGGTTCAGAAACTTTGTCATATACATCACTACTTGAACGTACAGAAAACTATACTAAATCAATTCATTCTAAACTCGAACTTTCTGTTTGCGGTGATTCACATCAAACTCTTAGAGAACACTAATTGTGTTCAATCGAGAAGGGTGACGACCATATCATACCCCGGATTTCACAAACCTGGAACTCCGGAAATTGGGATGTCTGTTCGATTAAGCGGGGTACATAAATACGCAACAAAGTCCGGTCGTTTTTGGGCCGTTCAGTCAAATACATAGTAAAGAAAGATTGCCACACTGGCAGCGCTTTAAAAAAGCCTTGCAAAAATTCCCAAGGGCCTTACGGTAAAATGGTTAAAGTTCGCCTCCCCTTTTATATATCCCCTTTCCTGTCAAGTTCAATTTCGGGCTCTTTATTCTAGTCAGTCTACCTTGCATAACTTGCCTATAATGTTTATTGTTCATATTTTCTCGGGAATCGTATACATGATGTATCGATCTATCAATGTATCTAGAAAATCCACGATTTTGCTGCGAAGACCTAAAATTACGGTAAAACGTTATAACGAGTGGTAATTAAATGTATTAATGTACACAATAATAACAATTTCAATAGTTATTAGGTATTCTGTAAAATATACACTGAATCAGCAATTTTGTCATATATCACTACATTCATTATGAGTTTATTATTATATAATTAAGTTCTCAAAAACTCACCACAAGATGATCCTGAATATCCAGAGTAACAAGAACACTTATAACCACTACCAGTGTTTGTACATGATCCATGTGAGCATGGATTAGGGTTGCAGTAGTCATATGTATCTGAAATACATGTGTACACCTAATTTTGGTTATCTGGATATGTCACTGTTAAATTAACAGTGACTTTTCATCTTTTCGTCGAATGACCAAAAACGTTTTCAAAACCAACACTTTTTTTCAACCGTATATGGTTTACACAAAATAGTGGCCTAGACTTCTTCAACCTGTCACTACAAACTTGATTCAGAGGAGAATCTATTTGATTGCATGTGATGTATAGATACGTATCATCGTCTTATCGTTAAGGGAACGTTACATAAAACACATCATTTAGATGTCCGCTCTCCATTTGCTTTTAAGAAGCATCGCAAAATGTTAACGGTCCTTTCCTTTGCAAGGCTTAATTTCTGTATATCTTTAATATATCCCCTTTCCAGCTGCCGTTCTAATTTCGTGAGTTGCATGTTCTAATTTCGTGAGCTGCATTCCGGTTGGCCCACTTTGCAGGGACTGCTTATTATACCAACTAAAGCTGTTTTCGGAATATGTATGCATACAGAAACCAATCTGTCACTTTATCTATAACTTTACACGATTCCGCTGCGGAGCGTAAAAGTACAGGAAAACGTTATTACAAATTCGGATTGCATGTAGGAATGAATAAAATAGATGAATACTTTCTAAGGCATTTTGTAAAGAACGGATTCAACAAATTTGTCATATATTACTATAATAATGTTCAGATAGTTATATAACATCAGTAATTTTAAACTCACCACAATCTGACCCTGAATATCCGGAGTGGCAAGAACAACTGTATCCACTGCCAGTGTTAGAGCAATATCCATGTAAACAAGGATTGGGGGTACAATAGTCATATGTATCTGGAATAAACAAGTGTACACGTTATATTGATTAAGTGTTAAGGTAAAATTACATGATAGTTATACGTTTCTTACTCGTCATTTATTAAGATTAAAATAAACTGTTACTTTTAGTCCATTGAATAGGGTCGCTTGGACTTCTTCAAAATGGCTCTACACACTTGCTAATATTCTGCTTAGTTGTTTTTCGGGATGTATAAGTATGGAGCAAAGTCAAGTCGACTTTTTGTGCTCTTTATTCCGATTGATCTTTTTTGCAGAGCCTTCCTATTATAAATAATTATTAATATGGTCGCAGCTTGCGTATAAAAGAAATACCTATTCAATTTAAAAACCCTAACACGATTCTGCTTCAAAAAAAGTATTAACAATAATACAGAATTCAAAGTAAATTAAAAAATGTGGGAAGTTCATAAAACCTGACAAAATCAAGGAACGAATGGGAAAACTGTCATTTTCCCACTTGCAATTGGGACTGCATTTTATGATAAAAGGGCGGGTTCAACCAGCGAAGCGCAAAAATTTCGGAAACAAGTTAAAACGAACTGTGATTGCATGAACGAATGAATACAATAAGGATACGAATGCATACAATAGGGATACGAATGCATACAATAGGGATACGTTGTAAGACATTTTGTAAACCGATTTTGAAAATGTGTCATATATTATTATATTCATGTTGAATTTACTATATGAAATCAAGTTCTCCCATACTCACCGCAAGATGACCCTGAATATCCGGAGTAACAAAGACACTTATAACCACTGCCAGTGTTTGTACATGATCCATATAAACAAGGATTTGGGTTGCAGTAGTCGTATGTATCTGAAATAGACAGTTGTACAATTAATTTTATTTGTAAGGTTATGTAAATGTAGTTTGAATATATAAATGTCTAATATAAATGACATATCCAGATAACAAAAATTGACTTTTCTGTTTTTTTACCCTAAATGTTTGCAAAACAATCATTGTTGTTCGATCGATTAGGGTATTAAACATACGGTAGCATTGAATTCCTCTATCCGGCAATAAACACATGCTTAAAAGGGACTTTTGTTTGATTGTGCGGGTGTATAAAACGCAGCAATGTTCATTCAGAAAAGGGACTTTGATCAAATACTTCACACAGAGAGGTGGCTGTTAAAAATCGGTTTCATAGATGACGTCGGATATGTTCCAATTGTCGTAACCTCAATCCCGTCCTCTTTTCCCCAAATGCGACCTACCGAATTAGACTTGTCACCGGGTTTGTATTTACATGAGCAACACGACGGGTGACACATGTGGAACAAGTTAGACTTACCCTTACGTCGGATCCGAGTCCAACCCCCTTTTTCTTTGTGTAGTTAGTGTTGCTCAGTCCTTTGATTTCTATGTTGTGTTTTGTGTACGGATTTTTATCGTTTGGTCTTTTGATCTTTTTTTTTGCCATGGTGTTGTCAGTTTATTTTCGACTTATGAGTTTAAATGTCTCTTTGGTATCCTTCAATCTCTTTCACTCTTTTCGACAGTAAAAAGATGTAAGAAGCTTTTGGTCAAAGCATACAGTTAATATCAGTTTTAATGATTTGTAATGTATTTTGAAAAAAAATGGATTAATATCATTGTCATATATTACAATATCGATGTGCAGGTTACTCTATATTTTCGAATTCTGCCATACTCACCACAATCTGACCCTGAATATCCGGAGTAACAAGAACAACTATAACCACTGCCAGTGTTTGTACATGATCCATGTGTACACGGGTTGGGGTTGCAGTAGTCATATGTATCTAAAAATACATGTGTACACTTAACATGCCAAGTTTTGGTTATATGGTTAGGTACAAGAATATTGTATAGTTAATTTTGACTTTTTGGACTATATTAATTTTGGCTTTTTAACTTTGAGTCGTCTAACCTTAAACTTGTATTGTTATAGGAAATGGGAACCTGGACTTCTCCGATTACAAAATAGAAAACAAGCATTACAACCCCTTCCAAAGAAGGGCGTCAGTTTGATTGTTAGGGTTTTATAATTATGCACCATCCTCAACGACTATCAAAAATGGGGATGTTTTACCCCATTTCTCATTGAGAGTAAGTATACAATAAGCCTTACTAAAGCTCTGATCACCCACTTGTTAACCAGTTTGACCTGGAACTGTCATTTTGATCTGAACACCTTTTGAAAGACTGAACAAAACATTATTTTTGGTTTTTTTCAGACTTATCCACAGCCGTTAATTCAGTGATATTCAGAAAATGTGCTTGCAGTCGATTAAGATCTTTTTTTGTAAACAGTGGTCAATATTCAGACTGTTCATAATGTAATTTACCTGTTCACATTAGAACAAAAATGAATTGTCTGAGGAGCTACTTCCCAGTACTGAATTGACTGAAAGCGAATTGAATAAACAGTCCTGAATTTACTGCAGTGGATAAGTTTGCAAATTGATAGATAAGACTGAATAGAACTGAATAATTTATTGGTTAGATTATTCAAATGATGCAAGGATCAACATGATCTAAATTTCATTTACTTATGGGTGCCTGTAGTCTGCAAGGCTAAATGTTTGCTCCTACCCGACATATCCCCTTTAGACTTGCAGAACAAAATATGTCATGATCTTCATCCCGGTCGGTTCTTTCTGCTAATTTTACTAATAAAATTAATTGTTCTATGTTGTTACTGCTGCAAATAATTAAACTCTCAAACCACCAATGTATCTATGAAATTAAACTATTCGATTGTAAAGCCCACAAAATAAGGGAAAACGTATTTACTCTTATGAATGTACACAATTTTTAACGATTTTAATAGGTTGTAGAGTATTTACGAAACGCATTTCTCAATATGTCATTCATGTGTAGACTATTACATTCCGTCAATTTCTTTATAAAAATTATTCATCAAAATTGTAAAATATGACAACATTGAAAATTACTATACATCTTCAAGTTCTCCCGTACTCACCACATGATGACCCTGAATATCCGGAGTAACAAGAACAACTGTAACCACTTCCAGTGCTTGTACAATATCCGTGTAAACAAGGATTGGGGGTGCAATAGTCATATGCATATGTATCTGAAAAAAAAATTGAAAAATATATTATTATAATGCGACTCATTCAACATGCACGAGCTCTGAAACTGTTTTGAAAAGAAACGTAACATGTTCTCCTTCAACATTCGCAATTTTGATATACAATGAAGGCTTAAGGACCCGGGGTCATTATTGAACTCTGAACCCTTGTTGAATCTTTATTTCGAAAAATAACACTTATATGCAATTGAAAAAGAAAGACATATTTTGTCTGATATTTTCTTTTCAATTGTACTTGTTATTTGTACTTCCGGACTTCAGGTAACTTATGCGCTATGCCATGCAATTGTGTATATGTTGATATTAAAAGGATTAGCCATGCAAAGGTTATGTTTTGACATAGAAATGACTGTCACTTTATTTGAACTTGAGACACAATAAAACGTATATAAAGTAAGAAGATGTGGTATGATTGTCAAAGAGACAACCCTCCACCAGAGACCGAATGACATAATATATGATAAAAGAAATAATACTTTCTAACTCTGGTTAACCTTGAAAAAAAGAAGCGAAAGATACCAAAAGGGTATTCAATATTTACGTCAAAACCAAACTGACAATGCCATTGCAGAATAAAAAACTATAAAAAGACAAACACAAGAAATAACAAGACTGCAAATGCATGTAGTTATATTATGTAACAGGCTTGCAATAGACGTTAAAACCTATTTGTTTCTCTTACAAAAGTTCTAAGTTAAGTCAGCAAACCTTTTTTCAATTTTAAGTAAAGCATTTCGCACTTACAAAATAATAGTATAGATATATCGAGAAAGAGTTATTGAATCGAAATAGGGCCACAAGGTGGTTTTAAAGGAATTCATAATTTTTGTTGTTAATCATTTTCATTTAGTTAACAACTATAGGTCACCGTTCGGGCGTCAACAATGAACAACCTATGAATGCTATACATAACTGGATTTAACATAGAAAGCAATGGAATCGCCAAATAGTGGTGCTTTTTTTACAAAATAGAATCTAGATTACCTTGGAAAAAAAGAAGCGAAAGATACCAAAGGGGTATACACGATTATACGTCAAAAACAAACTGACACTGCCATTGCAAAAAAGAAAAACGATAAATAGATAAACTAAAGTAGACAAAAAACAACATAGAAATCTAAATACTGTGCAAGTGCGCAATAATAAGACTGCAACTGTTTGAAGTTGCGATAGACGTTTAAATCTAACATGTTGGTTTCTTCCTAGAAGCTCTAAGTTAAGTCAGCTAACTCTTTCCAAAAATTCTTAGTAAAGCATATCGCACTTTAACAAAATGTATAAATTTACCGAGAAAGTTTTATTGAACTGAAATAGGACCACGAGGTGGATTTAATTTTTTTTTGTCATTAATCATTTTAATTAAGTATTAATGTATGTTCTGTATTCTTTATTTGAAACCGAAAATATCGGTCTAGCATTAGTCATCGTATTTATTACACACAATTAACTTAGCATTGACGTTTCCCGAGATATACTACAAGTAATAATGCACTTATGTGTTCACTTATATTTTCAACTGCTTTAGTAGTCATTATAATTTAACAACGTGTCCCTGTTCCTCGTGATGTTTTAATAAGATCTAGTAGTTATAAATACTGTTGACTTACAGTTAATCAATAAGGCCAACAATCACATTCTTAAACGTTACATGACATTTCAAAATGTATGAATGCAAATGTTGCAAAATTACGTTACATATTACTTACTACACATTGTGCCTGAATATCCGGCTGCACAATTGCAGATGTAAGTATAACCATCATATGTACACCATCCGTTTATGCAGTTAGTAATGCAATAATCATAATTATCTGAATCTGAAAAAATATAGAATTATCGGTATGAACTCAACATACAGACATGTACCAACAATTACTACAGTAGCATAATTTCCATTATTAACTCAGTTACTTCTTTATTTGAAAGACAATCATCTCACATTTTAAATAGTTTTACTTCCCTAAAATAAATAGGTTATGCTACCTTGATCAGATAGTATAGGCAGAAACTTTTTTTAAACCTGATGGTCAACAATAATGATAACGTATTGATATGAGTTCTTCATCCTAACTAGACAAAGTAACGCGTATTCTCTGCCATGAGAGTACAAATGTATTTAAATGTCAAGGTGAAGTTACAAATATTTGGTTACGTTACCAAATACCGGTACGAGCAATATTTTGCAATCTTTATTGTTGTTTAACTATTATAAGTTTGCTACCTCAAAAAAACCACACCCATTGAACGTTCATTAAAGTAAAAACACACTAACTGACCTAAAATTTGTAAATACAAAAAATATATATACAAACTGTGTTGTTGAAAATATATATTCAAATCGATGATAAAAGAGGTACAACACTGTATTGTTAATCACACCTTCATATAGTTGATGAAAAGAGTACCAATCTATGTTGATTAACACTATCTATATTGATATTTAATTGTCACTTTCATTTGGACTAAATAGTTCAATTTAAATGAGCATAATTCAAATTGTATTACACTCGTTTGATAAATTCAACAAACATTATTAACTGGTATAGTTCAAGTAAGGGGCGGGGTTGTGTGGTTAAATGATATTATATTGATATATAATTGTCTCTTTCATTTGGGCTATATAGTTCAATTTTAATGAGCATAATTCAAATTGTATTACACTCGTTTGATAAATTCAACAAACAGTATTACCTGGTATAGTTCAAGTAAGGGGCGGGGTTGTGTCGATAAATGATATTATATTGATATATAATTGCCTCTTTCATCTGAGCGAAGTATCTCAATTCACTAAGGATAATTACGTGTGTTTGTTAAATTTAACAAATACTATAACGTGATACATTTCAAAAGACGAACGGTAGAAGCTGTGTGGTTAAACTAAATTGATGTATAAATGCAAATTTCATTTGAGCGAAGTGTCGCAATTCAAGAATGCATTTTATTTATCTGATTTATTTGTCAAGTACTGGGCGGGGCTATTTTAGTTTGCTATTAATTGACCAGTCCATCTATACAAAGGTGTTTTTGGATAAAATCTTCAAGTTTTGGCCATTGATCGGCTTGAAATATGTAAAGACTTTAAATGTATTTTTAAGGTAAACGGTGTGACTGAGTCATTAAATTTCATTTAAAAAAGGAATTTCAACGTAATAAAAACGTTTAAAATCTGCGACAATATGAAACTGAGTAAGAATAACTATGATGATGACATTTGAAAAATATGCATATAAAATTGAGAATGGAAATGGGGAATGTGTCAAAGAGACAACAACCCGACCATAGAGCAGACAACAGCCGAAGGACACCAATGGGTCTTCAATGCAGCGAGACACACCTGCACCAGGAGGCGTCCTTCAGCTGGCCCCTAAACAAATATGTATATGCATGTCTACATAGAAGCGGTAAAGTATACACGCGTAAATCAAGAATTTCGTTTATGGAAACAGTATGTTAAGATCAAATTTAACGAAAGAAAGATAGTGTAAATATTTTATTTTTCATATATAATTATTATCATTGACGTTTTCTATTTATCTCACAATTGTAGAAAAACTGAACAGAATAATGTAATATCATAAAAAAAAAATTAGGTCATTTTTATCAATCTTAAATTATTTTAATTCGTCCCATATCCTACATTCTGAAGTACTGTTGTCTGTTGATTGATTGATTGTTGGTGGGTGTTAATTGCCACTTTCAGCACAAATGATTAAGGTGTGGGTACCATTTTATATTGGAAGAGGAAGCAGGAGTGCCCGTAGAGAACCACCAACCTTTGGAAGGAAAACTGGTAATCCTAGTCAATAAAGTTTGTAATCGAACGCACTTGCAACGTGCGGGGGTCACAACCTAAGTGTTGAGAGGCTAGTGATACAGTAGATAAACTACTGAGACCATTAGGTCACCAAGGCATCGCGTGTTGATAACACTGATAGGTGGTTAGGCAATTATACTTATGGCATCCGTGTTTACGTTGATGATCCTCTAGCAAATTAAAAGCTAAGCTTCGCCCGATCAATTGAAAAACATCTCATACTGAAGTATAAACAAGAGATAACGTTTGCCCTTGTTGCCTTATTCTGAACTGTCCCTATAGTATTATATTTGCCTCCCTTTAAACTAAGGACGAATAAAGGAAGTTACGATATCTTAAAATATTACCGCTACTGCCACTCGAGCCGCCAATGTAAGTGTCACTGCCTCCACTTGGTCCATCGGGAACTGTTTAGAAAAATATATAGCATTAATTTCAAAACAAAGCATAGATGATTGTCATAAGGAGGCGACCACTTTGCGAAGACAAGGTCAATTTTTGAAGTGAATGTTCCTACCTGGTACGAGCAAATATGTTTTACCAAAAACAGAATGAACATGAATATTTGGACCAACAACATGCAGGAAACAAATGTACACAGAGGTGAAAATACCTTTTAGCGTGTAAAACAAAATATGCAAGACTCGTTGAAAATGTAAATGACTATTTTTTCCGACAAAGATCCTGCTGCCACTTGAATTGAGCGTGATACATTTACATTTGAACTGCGTCGGATAAAAATTGACCTTATGCAAGTACACGTACATATGTACATGTATAAGACTTTGATTGATTATGGAACAAAAGATGAATGTTGGTCTGCTTTGTAGGGTTGTTTTATCAACTAATTTTTAAACAGTTACGGACTTTGCACAGAGATGTTTTCATCCCGAAAAATGTTAACAGATGTATTGTGTTCCATGTTCACAAGGTCAGATTATCTATTGAATATTACATTTTATATCAAATACTATGCATTTCAAATAAAGCTCCGTACGTATAGTGTTTTCATCAATTAGAGAAAATAGCCTCAAACTAAATTTAATCGTCTTACACATTTGGAGATTGGTTTATTATTTAATCAATTGATTATAACTTCATAATCACTTCTAATGTCCAGACCAACTTCAATGTTAAAAAACGATTGATGCTTTTACATGAACATGATGAAAAAATCAATACTTACAATAAGAGGTACATTGACTGTTTGAAATCTTACAACATTGGAATCCGTCGCCGTCATGTCCATCGTATTTGAATAGGAGGTAACATGCATATCCTGTCCCGCATGGATTCCCAGAACATAAACTTGTCACTAAAATATAATATCAAATTGATAAAGAGAATATATCAATTACAGAATGACTCATTCTGTCGATGAAATATATGTATATTAACTTACCGATTACCGATAGCTAACTCGATGACATGTTGCTAAAATTACAGCACAAAACTATCTGCAAAATGATTCTTTTACTTAAAAACCATGTTTTTGCTAAAGTATAAGTTCAATAATTGACAGGGAGTAATAGATACCATAACAGTAAATGCATGGGTTCTGAAAACGTTTATGGTTTCGATGCGTTCCATGACGTGTCGCTACACTGCATTACACTATCAGTTACTGCATTGTTTAAACATAAGTAACTTCTTCATGAAATATTAGCTAATTGATTTGAACAAATGATGTTTTGCTAAACACTTATCTGCCGGTTCAATATTTGCATACTTTTATTATAACAAGCAGTCAATACGGATCTAAATAATCACATAATGTTTAGTAGAAACATTTTCAGTGAACGAATAAAATTTACCGCTGTTCCAAAATATACATAAATGTGAAGACAAATGTAAATGACGTACACAGAACGAGGCTTCTAAAAAGTAAAATAACAAAAATACCGAACACCAAGGAAAATGGACTTTTGTTTACTTTTTGCACATTGTGACTTGGATGGAGAGTTGTCTCATTGGCACTCATACCACATCTCCTTATTTCTAATTAATAGTCTAATAGACTTAATCATAAACGTGGCAAAATATGATAATAAGATATTATTTTTTACAATTTGTAATAATCCATCACGTTTCTAGGAAACAACATTATTTTTAAATACATATCTTTTTGTGAACATTTAAATCAAAGTTAAATCAAAGGGAATAAATCATTGTTTCTTCAGTAACTGGATCATAATGATTAATAATACGTTGAATTATGCATCAACAGCTTTTATTCCTTTAAATCAGCGTCAAAAGTTTCAATTCCTAAACATTCTGCATTAAAAGATTTAATTCCTTAAAATTCTGCAGCAAAAAGTTTAATTCCTAAGAAAATATGCATCAAAAGATTTTTTTTGGCATTTTAAGTTATATATATATAATGGGGGGGGGGGGGGGGGGGGTGGTAACAGTTGTCCACTGTACTCCTTCTTAATGCATTTAGCCCAAATAAAATATCAAAGACAAAATCACTTAATTCACCAAAGATACTAGGATCAAAATGGAAGTTGGAAATGATTTGAAAATATCCCCATTTACATATTTACACAGTCTACTATTTAAGGTTTTGCTATGCTAATATCTATCAAAGGACAAAGATATTAGCCACTTGGAGATTAAATTTTTGATGAACTTGTTTTCGAACAGTATTTCTCTTTTTTTCAAATAAAACCACGCTTGTGATAACTATAAAAGATCAAATCCAGAACAAAAATGATGATGCCAATTCCGAACACTCGACGTCCTTCTGATTTTGTTTTTGTAGTATGTATTCATTACACATTAAATTGCTTTTTAACACACATTTATTCATTAATAACCATAAACTTGGCAATGTACATGATGCATACACTGTACTATTCTGAAGTTAATTGACTTTACGTAATTTCTCAGAAGCTTGATGTATTTTAATTTTTCGATCACTTTTTTTGTTGTTGTTCAACGAAGACGTTTATTCCATAAAGGTTTCAATCGATATATCTGATTGTTCATACCGTCTAAAAGACGACATATTAGTTTTTTAGATGTCCGATCAGTTAGATCATTGAATGAAATTTAAACCAAAAGATCTTCTTTTAAAATTGATGAAACATTGTAAGATTTTGCAGACTTTTTACGATGCACACTACCTGAATTGTCAAATCCGGTATCGCCAATTCCATAATTAACTGTTGATGTTATCCAAACAGACACTTGTAATCAACCACTTAAGTGGCTTATTTTAACCATAAGAATCCCCCCTCATCAATTAATTCAGCCAATGGCATTTGGTCCATTATGATTCCATTTAAATTACAAAAATTACGTTTGACCACTATGAGGCTTATCACAACATTCAAAAGTGAAAACTATTGATGCAAGCTCGAACTGATTTATTATTTCAAAAATGTCTTTAAAAATTGTTTGTATTTGTATTTTAAAAAGACAAATTGCCACCAAGAATATCATTTGTCGCGTTTCCATTTGCATTTGGTACATGTTTACATCCTGGACCATTAAAGGTCACATATTAACTGCTTGTTGGAATACATTCTTCAAGTAATAATTCTACAACCATGATACCTTGGATAATATCATAATGTTTTAAAAAAGAGCTTCAGATGTAATCAAACATTCATCTTCTCACATGATAAATAGCTGATCTACACTTAAACGATTCAAACGAGTTTTACAACATCTGGCTACATTTTGTTGGCGTTATAAAACAATATAGTTGATATCATAGATGAGTTCTCCTTTTATGATTATAATTCTTGTTATTATTATTCAATATGGAAAATATTTCGATCAATATAAAGGTATGCGTTAGCTTTTTGTTGAAGGATGTTAAATGTACTTCTATGATAAATTTCAAATATACCGAATTAAAACGGGAAATCGAAAACAATTAACAGCCAGGATAGTTAAAAATCATCCGGAGCAAAAATTCATAAAATATTTTATGTATTTAAACGATCCGAAGAAACATACTTTTTTAATTTACTCGTATACATATACTTTATATCAATTAATGTTGCTGTCATTTTTAGCGTTGTTAATATGAAGTGTGTAGTCAACTAAAGACGCTGAATTACAGCAAATCAGAAAGTTTTAGCTCGAAATTGTAAAAAGTATTAGAAAATTATTTTACCTGTTCGAAAATGAACGGAACTCATCGTGTGATCGAAATGTAGTACAAATATTTTTTTAATATACCTCGTCTACGGCGGTAAACAGTCGGAACTTAAGTCGACGTGAAAACCCACTTGGACAGGATCTACATGACTAATAAGGCATATATATCAAATATATGTTATTAAAATGAGACTAAAAACAATTTAGTGTAGAACAAGAATTTGAATAAAGTGAGAATCAATCGTTTCACATACAATTGAATCGGGTTTTTATGGAGTTTTTTTTAGGGGGAGGGGAAAGGGGGGGGGGGGGGGGGGTGTTAGTTTTTTTTTTGTTTGTCTGCCACATTAATCTCGTTTCATTGATTTTATAACACATTTTATCTAAACGTGTATGTTTTAGATAGTTAAATGGCAAGTCCAATTTTTAGAATGGAGATAGCGAGAAATTACACAACAATTTATCAAACTGGTCAGACTTAGTTTTAAAGCACTTTAAATTAGAATGTATTAGTTCGAATTACTGCGATAGAAAGTGGACCCAAAAATAAAGTAGAGCCAATTTCCAAAGATGCTATGTTCAACATTTAAAAAACAAAACTTATTATTACTTCAATAAACCGTACCACAGCTTCTTTTGTTTATAAAGAATTTCTAAATATTTCACTGTATAGCAAACGTGGAAAGATGGCTTAAAAGAGGGACGAAAGATACCAGAGGGACAGTCAAACTCATAGATCGAAAACAAACTGACAACGCCATGGCCAAAAATAAAAAGACAAACAGACAAATAATAGTACAGATGACAAAACATAGAAAACTAAAGACTAAGCAACACGAACCACACCAAAAACTGGGGTGATCTCAGGTGATCTTAACTTTTGACTATTGTCTATTGTTGACCACATTTTGGATTTAAAAAAAAATGAATAAGAATGATATTCTTCAGCAACCAATACCAGATGTTTTTACGAAGCAAACATATGTAGCTTTACCTTGTTGTTCAGATAACCATTATTCCATTTAAAAAACGATGTTTTCTGATACAAATTTATAACACCAAGCACATATCGCTGCAAAATTGCTTTCAGCCAAAAAATCTGTTTTTTTTTTTTTCATTTCTAAGATGAATGAAAAACCTTTGAACTATAATCGATAAAATTTCACGAAGACATATGTAGCGTTACCTTGTTGTTCAGATAATCATTAATTCATTTGAATAACGATGTTCTCTGATACAAATTTATAAAACCAAATACATTTCGTTGCAAAATTGCTTTAAGCCAAAAAATCTGGTTTTTTTTGTTTTTTTTTTGTTTTTTTTTTCATTTCTTGGATGTATGAAAAACCTTTGAACTGTAAGTGTAAATAACCTATAAAAATTCACGAAGTAAACATATGTAGCTAATATGTTTCAATTTTTACCATGTGGATGAAAAGAATGCAGGAGAATTCGCTCTACCTCTTATTGTAATCAACTAGCTAAAACGTACGTGGATTGTTTTTCGAGTTACTTTATGTTTAGGTTAAGACCTACCTAAAATGTTCTTAAATCTTCAAAAGGTTTTACAATTATCAAAACAAAATAACGTTATATTGAAAAAGAACTGACAAATACAAAAAAATATGTGTATCATATTGTAAAAGAACCGACGAGACCAAATAAATTCAAACGCCTCAATCGAAATTCTGAGAAAATATTCAATGATCTAAAGTCTGTATATAACCTTTATGTAGGCAACTTTTCTAAGTTTATTAATTGTTAAAATAGTTTATAAAACTGTCACAAGATTAGGACTTGTGAGTGGATTCAGTTTTTGCGTATGCACAACAAGTGTATATACTATTGTAGGTACTTACCAAAACCATCAGCGCCGACAAAGGCAGCAACAGCAAGTATAAGAAGTTCAGACATCGCCATTCTTAACAAAAATTGTCTCTAATGCCGGCGTTTCCTTGCTTTTAATATGAAGAGCATAGGGGCATTTTAGGGATAACTAGCTGAAAATTGTCTTTTATAATGCCCAACCTTTATGTGTGACGTATACATTTTCTCTTTCAGTTTAAATAAAACTTGATAAGGATTCTTTATGATCTTCCAAAATTTATTTTTTTTACAATAATATGACATTTTAACCTTTCGAGCACCTCTAGTGTCAATGTTTACGCTACAAAATAGGTTTTAATTAGAAACCATTTCTTTCCTTTTTTGAGTGAAAATAATAGATCGCTTTTATTCAATATGAATTAACATCAAAGACAAATATATATGTATAGATTTATGTCCCTTTAATTTGAATTTCCATATGTTACGTCTTTTAAGTGATATTTTGCATCTTTTAAATATAATTCAGTAATGAATCTTTAGAAATTATATATAAAGTGATTGGTTTTTGATGGATAACACGATGGGGTTTGAATGACCATTTGATGTTTCTGGTATGGCAATTTATTTTTATAGAAAGACAAAAATATTCAAATGCAATAATAAAACAACACAAGTACAACATTTTCGCGTTTGAAGTAATTGGTCGTAAACCCGTAAGAAATAGAAATTATAATATCCAAACTATAAGTAGCTTATAAAACATTAAAGACATATTCTTGCACATTTGTTTTCCTGATCGACTTTGTCGTAAAAGTACTCCTTGGCCACTTTTTTTTAGCGCAGCCAGGCTCCCTTTTTCAATTAAACGTATAATTATCTGTTAGTCTTTTTTAAAATGTCACAGGTATTTATCCATAGTTTAGCTTTTCATCCATACGACATAGTTCGTTAAAATGGTGGTAAATCTAAAGATGCGGCTTAAACAGGTCAAACACTGTGACGTTTTGCATTTGATTGAACTCGATATGAATGGGATATATTTTGATGGAAATGAGGACAAAATTTCGTGTCATACACTGGACAAGTTTCGACCCGGAAGTCCTGATTGTTTTGTTGTTGTTGGTTTTTTTTTTACATAACGACATTTTGTTTATAGCTTCAATATTGTATGTTAATTATCTCCCACTAAAATAGGCTAATACATTTAAAACAACACATGTCATTGACCGTTATTGATATTTAAAGTTCAATGACACATGAGAATTATATGACGGATGAAATTAGAACATCAATGGGAGGGTGAAATCAAACATATTGGTCAATTGTATTTATAAAGGTACAAAATAATAAAACTTTTTTAATATGTTGCCATTTAGATTCAAATGTATATCATGGAATCGCAATTCACTTCATCTTCAACGATATTTGTCAATGAGTTATCTGAAAAAATTGAAATAATGTTTAGTCTAAATGTTAAAGGTCCGTTTAATACTTAACAATTTAAAATTTTAAAAAGTTTTAAAATTTTATTTTTTTTTGATTTTTGGTCATTTGAAAATAAAACATTCTGATTTTTTGAAATTTGTTTGAAATTTTGAAAATTCACCAACTGATTTAAATTTCAAAGTTCTAAAATATGTTTAAAATTTGATAGTTTAGATATGTAATCAAACTTTTAAAACACTATACATGACGTGCAGTTTTGATCATTTCGCTGTTTGAAAGTTTGAAGTTTTTGATTTTTTATTAAAATATAAGAAAAAAGTAAAAGCACAAAAATACTGAACTCCACGGAAAATTCAAAACGGAAAGTCCCTAATCAAATTGCAAAATCAAATGATAAAACACATCAAACGAATGGACAACAACTGTCATATTCCTGACTTAGTACAGGCATTTTCAGATGTAGAAAATGGGGGATTGAACCTGGTTTTATGGCGCTAAACCTCTCACTTGTATGACAGTCGCATCAAATTCCATTATATTTACATCGATGCGTGAACAAAACAGACATAATAGGTACAAAATATGGGTACAGCAGTCATCACTGTGTCACAATCTCAAATTTAACAACCACATTCATTGTTTATTCATATATGTATTATAAATCAAGAAAGGACTAAAAAGTAGGTACCAGTTAAGTGTGAAAGGGAATAAAAACAGAACGGAACGAAATAAAACTAAATATACCCAAATGAAACAAAATGAAATGAATATTTTAAGAAAAACTAAATATAACAAAATACTAACTTGTTTGATCTACATGGTGAAAATGAGTAAAATGCTTTTTTGAATATAAAAATTAATTAGTAAGACCTGGTTTTAACCCACTTTGTTTCTCTATATAAATGAACCATATGCAGAAATTACTTGTCTTCCTTGTGATTACTGCTCTAAATGTGGTTCTCAATAGTGTATGTTTATATATTTGACTTTGATACCTCCACGAGGGGCTTTAACCATGGTACATTTTTTAATAGCGAATATAATAGCGAATAACAGGAAACGGGATGTTCGCTTTTCGTACTAAGGAATAGTTCAAGATTTGTTATTTGCACTTTTGTAAGTTATCGTACGACAATAAACTATGATAAGTACGCAGCCACACCCGGTTAGAATGGGGCTTGTAGAGAGAGTGCCACACTCTCTCTGCATGTTAAGAGGAGCCTTGCAACAACTCATTGAGGGATTCGTTGGTTGCCTGTTGCAATGATAATTCTCTGTCCCTATTTAATATACCCTCATTTTCCAGTGGCAGTCTAAATTTCCCGACCTTCATCCCGACCAGCCTCTATAACAGGATCTACCTATTGCATTCATTGTTAATTTGTTTTCGTCCTGAACATGCATGCAATATTTCCCACAGGACGTTAATAAACCAAAAAAAGATAAATTAAATATTAGAAATTTAAAATTATAAAGGTACTAAGATTCCAACTCCTTCAGGCAAAGTTGACCTTAAATGGATTTTGCTTTTTCTATGTCCCTTTTTGTCATACAGCTCTTTAATTGTTTCGGTTCTTATACATCCTTGGCTTTCAAATATTCAGTTTTGAGCGTTCCAGATGTAGGTAAATCAAGAAAAGCGCCCCGGACTCATGCAATCAAGTGTAGTTTTCATTTTGTATTGAATATTCTATTCAATTCAAATCTTATTGTCAATTGGAAATAGTATATTGTTGAATTAAGGTTTTATTATCGTAATTTTTTTTTACATAAAGGTCTCTTTTAGTTGAATATTTGTGTTTAAATTGATTTTTTCTGATTTTTCAATGCTATTCCTTGGATTTTTTAACCCTATATTCAACACCCATTGAGAAAAAAACAAATCCGGGTTACAAACTAAAACTGAGGGAAACACATCAAATATAAGAGGAGAAATACGAGACAACAGAAACACAACATTAAAATGTAACACACACAGAAAAGAACTATAATATAACACAATGTTGCCTTAAAAAAACGGACAATGAAAAAAGGCTAAATTTTAAGTTAAATTCAAGGACATTGGTCGTAGTTTGAGCCTAAGATGTGTAAAGTATACAGAATAAGATGAACAGTCATGAATGAAATCATTATACATGCGAAATATCAGTAAATCGATTTGATCGCATTTAATAGCACTCCAAGAAACCGATCTCAGCCGGACACTATACCTACAGTGTTACAGGACAAGATAAAATGAGACAACCAACGACCGTAATCATGTTAGAACAATGAACGAAAAGTAAACATGACAAAAAGCAACCAATAAACAATAGTTTACATTAAAATTGGTCACTTCAGCTTACATAATATGTTTATCGGTGATGTGAACTTGTAAAACATTATATTAATTAAATTACGGTTTTGTTTAACAATGAGTTTTTCTCTTCAAAATATATTAAATTGGATTGGGCAACAAGCTAAGTATCTGCAAGACCCTCCAAGAGAGAAAAACAACGCATACACAAACTTATGACAAAAAAAATGAAATATTTCATTATCAAGACATCCTCACAACTGAATCGTTAAAATAATTTACATGGTGTTGTTTATGTAACTAAAACTGATGGCACGCATTAATAAATAAAGGCAACAGTAGTATACCACTGTTCGAAATTCATAAATCGATTGAGAAAAAAAAACAAATCCGGGTCACAAACCAAAAACCGAGGACAACACACCAAACATAAGAGAAGAACTACGACACAACAGAAACACAACATTAAAATGTAACACACACAGAAACAAACTATAATATAACAGTGGTCATTTTTCTGACTTGGTACAGGACATTTTAAGAAAAAAATGGTGGGTTGAACCTGGTTTTGTGGCTAGCCAAACCTCCCGCTTTTATGGCAATGTTAAATATAACATTAAAATGACAACATTACATGACATAAAAATGCTCACAGCTATATATGGATAGAAGGGCGCTTAATGTACAGCGGCAACTATTACATGGATATTCAGGCTGAACAAATGTTGATGTGATATGTTTATGTGGTATGAGTGTATTTATCTTTTACAAGATTGGGTATTAATGGTCTACCCCTTAACATTGTCCTGGTTCAACACGTCTAATATTTGGTCTAACTCTTACATGCAGCGTGTACAGCGGATAAGCTGGGTTAGGCAGAGACTGATATACAAAAATGATATGATCGGACTGGATTCCAATCCACAACCTCCCAATTCGAGGCGAGCCCAACGTTCATTGCGACAACATTGATTCAGTATTTCACCTACCGTACCAATACTTGGACTTGGAATCAATAATAATAGGCAATACTAGTATATGGTCGTTATGCAATCGATAAAAGACTAAAGATGATCGTTCAAAATTTACATTTATTGATTTTATCTGCAGACATGGATGCAGATAGTAGGAAGCCGAAACGCAAACTAAAAAGGCTGATTTCAAGTTTGAGGGAATACACGTGAATTGAACAATGTTGGTTGATTGAGTATTACTTAACGTAGCAAATATTTAAATATTCAATCTTACCACATTTTTTGGCTTACTGCAAGTTGGTCAGTTTTTACTTTCCTCCTAAATGATTGGTGCTTTATCAAGCAAGTGATGTTTGGGCAAAAGTGTAGAACAAACACAATCGTAATATACTATCCAGCCTAGAATTCCTCTTGTCCATAACGACCAATAAATTCACAATTCGCTGCTATCTTTTGATTAATAGTGAAAACCAAATAGTTCTGAATAAATCATCTGCTTAGCTTTTGTTAGAGATGTTGTACTGTAGGTAAAATTAATCTGTTAAATGCAGCTTTAAATAGGTTTGAAAATTGAGTGTTTTTTTAATAGATGCAAAACCTTAAAAATGTCAGGATACTGATATTTCATGTGACGTCCGACTTGCTTAAAGAAATGCAGCTTCTTCTTCAAATATATTTTTTTTTTGGCAATTAAAAATGATTCCATTCGTTTTATTCTTTTTATCCCTACTTAAGAATGATCATTATCAAAGTGTTTCTTTTTTTTTAGATTAATTCTCCGCTTTTGAGAAATATATTTTTTTTTATTAATTTTTTCTCCGCTTTGATCCCCGTCTGCCTCTTGTTTAATTTTTTAAAAATTTGATTTTGTATTTGAATATGTTCATTTTTCAGTGATATTTTCGCACTTTACATGTACTCAAAACGCGATGCTGGTACAGATGTTCTCTTTTCATCCGTTATATAATTAATATTTTAATCAAAAATTAAAAAAAAATAATTAAACTATCAAAAGGCGAAATGATCAAAACTGCACGTTAAGTTTAGTAATTTTGAAGGTTTGTTAAATATCTAAACTTTTAAATTTTAAAGCGAATTTTAGGATTTTAGAATACATGTATTAATTATTTGGTGAAATTTTCCAAATCTTAAAAAATTTGGAATGTTGATATTTTATAACTTTGACCAAAAATCCAAAACACTAAAATTTAAAAACTTTTTAAATTTAGAATCGTGAAGTGTAACACGGACCGTTACATATAGCTGACGTAAGTATGTATTAAGGAACAAAATGAAAGAAATTTGATAACGAGTACAGACAAAAAACACGTCAAAAGAGCTTTAAAGTGTAAAGTTTGTTATAAATATCATATCGTAATATTTATATTTGTAAATTATGAATAGATTTGATTTTTACTGATTTATGTCCAGTCAAAATGTTTCATTCATAGTCAGGACGAAAACAAATTAACAAATCAAAAACAGAAACTCAGTTCGAGGAATGCACACTACTAGTAAATAAAATCATTTTTTTAAGAGAACGTTAACTAGGAGCTGATGTTGAATGTAATAATTCAACAGTACTGAGCTCTCAATATATGTCGTATGGCCATCAAACAATTTGTTACCTTTTCATTGTAGATACCACCATTTTTCATTGCATATAACCATTTATTTCTCACCTCGATAATAAATCTTTGTTTTGCTTGAGCGTTCAATTACAACAAACTGTCATTATGTACATTTATAACTATGCATAAAGTATGACTGTTTATAAAGAAAACAATAAAATTTACTACCACTGTTTTTCGTTTTACAAAAAAACGAGACAATGATAGGCTGATTGATTGATTTGTGTTTGCTTAACGCTCAGTGGCAAATATGGCATGCATGTTCAGGACGAGGGAAATAATAGAAATGTGATGCATTGATTAATGTTAATACTAGTGCCTATTTTTCTTACCTGTCTTGAGATAAGAACACGCCTTCGTGGAACATAGGGCCAATCTATCTTAACTGTCTTAATATAAGGACATGCCTCAAGGCAATTTTAGGACATGTATTAAACAAAGTTGCTTTATTATTATTGATTCGTAGCAAGTATTCGTTCCAAATTCTTTCCTAATATTAGGCTACATTTTAAGGATTCTTTTGATGGTCTTTACATGTTCCTTTGTTACGAAAATACATTTACTTCATTATGCCTTACTCATGAACATATATGGCCACGGCTTATGCGTTTGATTGAAGAACTTAAGCTATAAACAATATGAAATCGGTTCCCTCATGTTGAGGGGAAACTTTTACAATACTATAATGGATTTCAAATTGTGTTTTGTATCAGTTGTTAAATTAACGCAGCTTGCATATTTTGATAAGATGATGAATTACCTCATTATACCTGACTTAAAATGTTATATGCCATATATCGTTCCGTCTACAAAAAGACTCGCCAGTGACGCTCAAATTAAAAAGTGAAAAAAAAACAAATAAAAAGGAGTATTGAGGACCCAAAACTCAAAAGACCCAAAAAGATATTGCCATTTGCAGATACAAGTACGGTAATCTATTCCTGGGGTAGAACATCCTTTGTTGTCTGAAAAATTCAAAGATTTGTAAACAGTTACCTAGTTAGAGTTGACTACTGGGCTCGAAGATGAAACCTGCACCAGCATTGGTATCGACTTAGTGGTTGTAAACAAATTTAGGATAGAAACATGAAACGGTCGAATATAATAACTACCGATGTTTACTCAAAGAAATCCAAAACGAACCAGTATTCCTTGTTGTAGGATTAGACGTATGTTTCGGCATCTAGAACAAAAACAAAAACAACAACCTTCTTTAAATATAATTATATAAAGTTTTGCAATGTTTTATCTATTTCAAGTTTAATTGCATGTTATTAATATGTTGAAAATAGAATCAATTATTGTGCCATATATTTATATCATATTTTCTAATTAGAGGTATAAAATCTGTACAACAGTCAGGGGCAGGTATATGATATTCAAGAATTAGATCATTCGAGGCACAATGTGTCGCCTGATGTGCAGCTTTGTTTTCTTTTATGTCAGTATGATTTGGCACTTACTCAAAAACATTAATTCTTCTAAAATGTTATTAAATTTCTTATAACGAACCGAATATCAAATATTAACAGATTGTTAGTTTTTGTATTATATATCGGTGGAATACATGAAAATGAAGCAGAATATATACTAAATTTCGATTGATTATCAGAAGAAATAAACGGTAATGCCGCAATTATTGTCTTTGCTTCTGCACTATAGACTAGTCATTCTGGATGAAGGCAAAGAGATGATGCTCGGTTTCCATAGACAGCAGCAGATACTTCTCTGTCTCAATACTTGGATCCATCAGTGTCGGATTTATTGGATTTAATATCAGCATAATGTTTCTGAACTACGTGAGAATTTGTATCAGCCTCATTGCATTTTCGAAGATCGCATATCATTTCCGAGTCAAGAAGATCCAATAGTGGCTATTTAGAAGTTTACTCAGGAGAAAACCATTTTAGTGAAAATGTATTAAGGCGGGGTTACAACTTGATTCCTAAAGAAAACGTTTTAAGATCTGCATTTTTTTTTTTAAAGTATTTTCATAATTTGAATCGAAAATACAGTTGCAGGCATGATTTTGTAGGAATGCATAAAGTTTGACCGCATATTGTAGACCACGATGGACTCGTCTTGGGGAAAGTAAAGGCTCTACAAACATATTCTCACCCGGTGAAGTCTTAAAATACCGTATAAGGAAAGTTCTGGATCATGATTCAATTCAAGGTCCAATTTATTACAGAAATGCATATCAAACGGTTTAAAGGTTTACAATGTTAACAATGTTTGAAGCCCTTGTGCTGGTCATGTAAAGCCAATCGTTTTCGCTATAAAAAATCATTCACTTAATATCTAGTTCTCAAAGATTAAGAATACTGAACACTATTCAAAATATGCCAAATATTACTTAAAAGCTGTAGCAGTTGGAAATGCAAGTAATAGGATCATAACGTCCGATATTATATCTACATATTCTTGACCGGATATGATTGTGATATATGGAACCGAACATTAGACACCATACCATCCATATACGAACTCTCGTTTGATATCAGTTTATTAGCGGATATTGATCGTTTGTGTTGATACAGCTTGTGATTAAATTCTGCTTTGTATTGTAATAAATGTATAACATAATAGGTTATAAATATACAGAAACATAAATGTAGATGATTATTAACAATGATTAATATAATTGCTTATATGAAAACTATTACCTGTTCACAACTAAGTTCAAAAGCGGGTATGACTTGTGTGGACGATATTGTCTACTACTTAGTTATCGTCCACACAAGTCATACCCGCTTTTGAACTAAGTTGTGTTATATATTATGTTATATATTTGTTACAATAAAAAGCAGAATGTAGTCAATGTTTTGCTATTGGCCACCATTCATTAATAACTAGAAATATATGAGTGATATAAGTATATGAGACAGCAACTTATCGACAAACATTTACATAAACATTGTCGTGGCAACATACGATAGTCTATACAGGTATACATGTATATACAGAAATTCATGAACTTCGATCAAACTTTAAAATGAAAATAAATCAATTTCGTTCGCTCGAAGCACATTACAGGAACTGTTTAAATGCGTAGAAACATTATTAGCTATATGATGAAATGGGACTACACAGTAAACCAAATTCATATAAAGTCGGCCATCACCATCAGTAAATCTAAGATAAGGATAATGATCAGCTGAAACGATTATTGTTCTAATCATTTAAAATCAATTTAATCTTTTAAGGTATTTATCCATATTTTTGCTTTACATTCTAACGTCATTGTTTGAAGATTAATCCGGAGATGTACAATAAATGCAGGACAAAAACAGGAAAAGTGTTATTTTATTGATTGGGAGTATAAATTGAATACTTTTGAATTGAAAAATGGACACATTGTTGTGTCCTACTTTGGATATATTTATTAAGAACATATTTATGTTTGACCATGAATAAAAGGCACGATTGCTTTTTAGACATGGCGACAATTGCTTCCAGGCCATTTTTATTTGTGTATTTTTTTATGAGATATACATGATGCAAGTACACTTTAACAATAAATGTCATCGACTGTCATTGATATGATAAAGTAAAAAGACACAACATAGTTGTATGACCGATTAAATTGAACATCAATTGGACTTTTTACTCCAAAATATCGTTCAATTGTAATCATATAGGTACAAAATACTAAAATTCATATTTCTATCATTAAATTACCATTCACTTCACCTATAATATTTTGTCTAAGATATTGAAATTATATTTAGTCTAAAAGTTAGAAACAGGTGACGTACGTATGTATTAAATGACTTCAATCAAAGTGAAATGAATAATTTTGATTACGATTATCCACACATAACACGTCCATAGAGATTTATATTGTACATTGTAAGTTGTCTTAAATACCACAGCACACAATACATACAAGTGAAATGATGGTTCGATTGATTTTTTTATCCATATATAACAAGTTGCAAGTGTTTAATTTTTATTCAAGATGAGAGTATATAAACAATTCCAAACAAAACCCAAGTTAACGGAATAGCGTAAAAGAATATTGCATAATCTTTTGAAGAGAATGTTAGGCAGGAGTTGATTATTGATCAGTCTAAATAATTCAACCGGAATCAAATCTTCATATATTCATATGGCACTCAACCAAGATGTTCTTAAATGGGCAAAACTTAATCATATTGGTTTGAATAAAATGTATATATCTAGCAACAATACTATGAAACTATACTTTGTCTGTACTATTCAGTAAATACATTATCTTAAATAAACACATCAAAAAGTATAGCCCTTGTGAGTATCGTATATAGCACTTCGCCAACCCTGTAAATGGTGAAACTTTTTCTGTTGACAAAGAATATATAAACAGAAATGATTACATTTTGTGTATATCAAATGTTGTGTTTGGTTTTGTTTTTTTTTTATAAAACTAAAACTAAAAAGTAACATCCTGGGCCGGATTTTTTAGGAGCAGTTCACATTATGAAGCTACATACAGGTTTAACTCATAATAGATATAAGAAGATGTGGTATGAGTGCCAATGAGACAACTCTCCATCCATAAACATTTTTTTCTTTAAATATCCTGTACCAAGTCAGGAAAATGGCCATTGTTATATTATAGTTCGTTTCTGTGTGTGTTACATTTTAATGTTGTGTTTTTGTTGTGTCGTTGTTCTCCTCTTATATTTGATGCGTTTCCCTCAGTTTTAGTTTGTAACCCGGATTTGTTTTTATCTCTATCGATTTATGAGTTTCGAACAGCGGTATACTACTGTTGCCTTTATTTAATCTTAGTCCCCCACCCCCACCTTCTATTTCTAAATCCTGGATCCGCATTTGATAGCCGCTTCGGAGATGAATTCGTGCAAACAATCAGGAAAAAAATATAAATAGTCCATTAGAATTAGTTTATTCCTTTTAGTCATAATTTTATAAAATTTTAGTTTTCAAAAATAGATAAGGTGTTTGAAACATATACAATGTACGTCATCGTCATAAACAAAATAAAACAAAACAAATCCATGCATATGGGAAGTTAGTTAAGATAACAGGAGATGCCAAAATACTGTAAATTCAGAGATGTCCGTGTTTTATCATCATTGTGATTAATATAAAAATAGACAGCGGTGCTGAACACAATAAATACGATGATTTAATTTTGATTTCATTTTTGCGATCTACTTTAAAATTATACCTATTTAATGACTAGAGATCATCCAACATGCCCACTATAACTAGAAACATAGAAGTTTTTACACTAACAAATATAGAGTTACTGCTATTTGACTGTTCTCATCATACTATATAAAGTTGTCACCAAGTTTGGGCTTGAATATGCAGATTTACAGGGTGGTCCACATACATGACATATAAACACTAATTTTTTGCAATTACCGAAAACTGACTTTGGTCAAAAGCTGTCAATACATTTTCCCAGTTTGTATCATGTAAAAACACATTTATCACACCTTGTGTGTGTGCTGTTGTAACAAATTACTCGACCTACAGCGTTTAAACGGATATTGTTGTGAATTTAACCAGGTAAATCATCCAGTAAATTGTTAATAAGTGAACGTGGTCATACATAAAATTGTTGCAATTGAAACACGACTTCTAAATATTTTTTTTTGTAGAAAAAATAGAGATAGAGAAAAATGAATAAATAAAACTGAAAATAGCAATCACGATCAGATTTCCATGATATCTGTATTTGGAACGGTTGAAAAAAAAGGATATTACAAGAAGCTAAACTTTCTGCTATTTTTGCAAAACATGCTTTATCAAGATTTTGAAGCTGATCATGGTCAAGTACGGACTCTGTCGGTGTCAAAATACCTTGGAACCCTTTATGAACCTTGCCATTGTGGAAAATACAATACACTTTTCTTAGACATTGGTTTGTTGTTTCAATTATTTATACAGATACATAAATCATGGAAATTATCTACACTTTTTGAACGTTTAGCGTATAACATTGGCTGTTATATTTAAGTCTCTTTTTTGTTTAAAATAATGTTATTTTTGTTTTTAATACTGCCTATAGGTTGAATTAAGTAAATAGAGCTGATTCACAAACCATGCCTCTTTTGGTGAGATATTTAAAATTCATAGATATTTTGTAATGTTTACCTCCTATTCTTGGAATATGACCAGTATACATGCAGTTTGATAGCGGTTAACTTGAAATCTCTAGAAGGCACAAGTAGAAGGAGGAGTAAGACAGAATTTTAGTGGAAGTTTAAACTCATAGAGTTCGAGGCATATTCACGTTGAAAATATGCTGCACAACCCTATGTTTTACCGTCACCAACTATAGTAGTGCACGTAATCTTTCAATTTCGGGATATAATTTTTTTTACGAAACTTCATAGTAAAAGTGCCACACTTTTCTCTATAAAAGGAGTTCCTAAGGGAAGTTGCATTGTCAATATTACCAAAATTGCAATATATGAGGGCTGGCTGATGATTACAATGCAATGGATCTTTTTAAGGACACTTTGTATTAACATGTTAAGATTATGTTTCAGGCATAGATTTCTTTAGCTTTATTTGGAAAACTTTAATTGGATTTGAGGTTTTAATGCTCTTCATATTTGTGTTTGATTTGGTCTTCCCACTGTATTGATTCGAGAATCACTTATGAGTCTTCTGTAGACAAAACGCGCGCGTCTATTCTTCAAAATTATAAGACTGGTGTCATGAATGAGTTTTTGCACATCAACATTAATATTAATATCATGATACAATGTTCGTTTGAATCTACAATTGTATGTCACAATCACTTGTCGTCTTCATGGGTATATCCACCAGTTAAATGAAATATCCTGTAATTTCTTAAACAAATAATCATGTGTCATTTATCAAGATTCAGTATCTCGCAATTAGATAAAAGTATTATGACTTATAAAATAAGTAGTTTTCCACACTTGCTCATCTTTTTATTCTGGTGTTATGGGCGTCCATACTTGATATACACACAACTGAACTTGTACACTAGAAGTTGATGTTGATAACTAATTTAGTAAGATTGAGTATCCCATAAGTAACAAATAATTAAGATATCAAATTATAAGATTTAGTTTGATTGCCAATATATCTAACAGAGTCCTAATGATGTGGATTTTAACGATTATAGGTCAACGTCCATGTCACAACAATGAGTAAAACCAATACCGTATATTCAGCTACATAATTACATGTATACCAATTCATAACCAAAACAACAAACGGTAATAAATATAACAGACACCAACCAACGACAATCACTGAAGTACAGGCATCTTAGGAAAGTCACATATATAATGTGGTGGTGTTCAACAGGTTTCTGAGCCTTCAACCCTCTTTTTAACCAGAAACAATGGTGTAACAGTTCAACATATGAACAAGCACGGTCGTTTGTTCTAGATTAACATCTTATGACTTCAACTACAGAAAATATGACCAACACTGCCATACACTGTAAATGCTTATTATATACATTCAGGATTACATACATGTGATATTTCTTATATAAAATGTATGGTTCTGTAGATTGTAAACATTTTAAAATTTTCGAAATTCTCAGGAGTTTCTTCCCCATGAATAGATAAGCTTTGTTGAAGGCCGTACGGTGACCTTTAGTTGTTAATGTCTGTGTCATTGGTCTCTTGTGGAGAATTGTCTCATTGGCAATCATGTCACATCTTCTTTTTTTTTTATATTAGCTGTATTTGGCACTTTCGGAATTTTGGGTTCTCAATGCTCTTCAACTGCGAACTTTATGCTGTCTTTTTAACTTTTTTTATAAGAGCGTCACTAATGAGTCTTTTTTAGACGAAACACGCGTCTGGCGTGTAAAATTTTAAAGTTAGCTCTATTATAATTTTATCTACAACCAGTGGGTTGATGCCACTGCTGTAGGAATTTTTTTCCCCGATGGAATAATCAATAAAGTAGCCAGCACTTCTGTGTTGACATGGTTTATTATTGATATGGTCATAACTATGAAATAACTGTTTACAAAAATTAAGGATTGTCTACCTCAGGAATGTATGACTTTACTGTAATTGGCAAAATCTTTCTGAATTGTGAGTCTTCTATGGTCTTCAACTTCATCCATTTATCACCTTTTTAACATTTCTAATCAGAGCGTCACTGACGAGTCTTTTGTAGACGAAACGCTCGTCTGGCGTGCAAAATTTTAATCCTGGTATCTATGATGAATTTATCTATAACAACTGGGTCGATGCCATTGCCGGTAGGGGTTTTTCTCACAGAAGATTTCACCAGGCCAGTAAACAACACTTCATTATTTACATGAGTTACGTGTATCATTGATATCGCTATAATTATAAACTAACTGTTCACAAAACTATAACATTTTGAAATGCTAAGAACTTCCTATTCCAAGAACAGATTATTTTAGCTGCATTTTGGAAAACCTTTCTAAAAGTTGGGTACTCAATGCTCGTCAACTTTGTATTTGTGTTGCCCTTTGTAACTTGTTTTATTCGAGAGTCACTAATGAGTGTTTTGTAGACGAAACGCTCGTCTGGCGTGCAAAATTTCAATCCTTGTCATTTGCTGGTTTCTATGATGAGCTTATTGCACACAATCATGTTTTTTTTCAGACTGTTTACAACGTATGTACGCTTAATCAATATATTTTGTTTATGATCAAAATTTGCTAGGTTTATCTCAGTAAATGAAATACTGTCATTTTAAAGAAAAAATAAGATTTATTTAATAAATAATGAGGAAACAGCATTTACAAGTTCTCTAGAAAAAGTATTTAATATTAGACATCATAGATAAGTATGTTCTTTTTCATTCATAATGTATGATAAAAATGTACGTCAATTTGTTCTGAATGACATATTTTCAACCAAGAAAGATAACTCAATTTGTTTAACTACTGTAAAAAAAAGACGGTAATACATTAGAATGGTTAGGTTTCAGTAATCATGCATGAATATATTAGTGAGATCTGAGAAAAAAAAAACAACACTCACTTGTAAGTTTCAATTGTTTTTCTAGATTTACTTTTAATAGTTTTAAAAAATGGAATTAATTTAAAGTTTTTTAACAATATAATGTCGGCATTTCTTGATTCAAAATAATGTTTTGTTTATTAAAAACAAATAATAAACATATAATACCTCATTAAGGTTTAGTATGTACAATGGGAATGGTGGCTACATATGGATTTGGATTCAATTTAGAATTATAATGTAACACATGAATAAACATATAATACCACGTCCATTTGTGGTAACAACTTTCATTCAAGTTAATTACTCTATTATGATTGTGCGGTGAATACCTAATAGAAAATAAAACTGTTTTGTCTCACAGCTTAACCAGTTTAATTAGTTAAGTTGTACATGTAATTGAATGTCACTTAAGCATTTCTTATCAATACACATGCGTTCCGTATCTTGCAGTGGACAGTATTTTTCGCTTTTATCACAATTGTGGAGCGTGTACACAATTCCATATAAAAGAGTGGTAAAAGCAGAATCTTCATGTATCAGCGACCAATGCTCCTACTTGGTTTATATATGAAAATTTAAAAAAAATGTGGTATTAACACCAATGAGATAGCTATATACATACGCATACACATAAATATTATGTTATTTGATATCTGAAATTAATATTTTCCCCTCTTGAAATCCAAGTGCCAAAAATCTTGCATACTCCTAGACAGTTTTGTTTTTCGTTTATTCGTGTTAATGTAATTGTATTTTTTTCTTACATATTGATAGAAATTAGATTTTTTATTAGCCTGCATATAATTGATAACATTCAATATTTCAATCTCACACTTAATACACTCTTTTGTTTTGAAGTCATTCGTTTTTATCTAGTTTCTTCATCGGTTCCTTTCTAGGAAATATTAAATAATTCAAACGAGTCGTATATGTGTCATGAAGTATATGCATATACGACAAGATCCACAAAAGGTACTGATGTGTTCTTTTAATTAATGGCTTACCTTTAAGAAAGAAATGATTGCGATTCCATGACTCTCTTTGTATTTGATTCTACATTACACAACTTGGATGGTGTATTATTTATGCATTTGAAAAAAAAAGATATGCTGTGATTGTTTTACATGTTTCAGGTGGGCCATTTTATTTGAGATCCATTATACCACTGTACGGTGATACAATTTATTTCTTCGTTCTGATTGATTTAAAATGATCTTTCTGGTTATAATGTTTCCATATCAAATAGTGTTTTGCTCATCCTTACCTTCCACATCACTATCTTCAGATGTACCTCCCAAAGAAATAGTGTCATTATCGGTTTGGCCACGCTGTTTATTCATTTGAGTAAAAATTTCATAAAAAGCTGTTAAGCCATAATTCTTTACCATTTTGCATTATATTTATAGCCACTTTTCGATATAAACAAGAATATGTGGAATTATTGTCAATAAGACAACTATCGATAATTCACCAGACACCACAGGACGAACGTTTTATTTCGTTTACATATTTGATAAATGTTTAAATGATTTCGTTGCTACAAAAGACAGTTAAATTAAACAATGGAAATGAACTTTCAACTATCAATTAAAACAAAACAAATTCTAATTAGAAAAAAAAAATCAAATTATTAAGGAGTATATCTTATGACTGACACCGGTATATCTAAAAAGAAAACAAAGAAATATTAAGTTACAAAATCACGAAAATATTTATCATTTTATCTGAAGCATCATACAAATTAAAATAAGATTATCACAATTTTAATCATGGTTTGCATATCTTTACAGTTCCAATCTAGAATAAAATATTATTTTATCTGTCTATCTCTGTATACATCATGTACATATTTACTCATATATCTAGAATGTATATATCTGCATATATACATATACATTAATTAAGATATTAATCTATCATATGATTTAAAAGATTTAATTTACTATCAATTAACAAAAATAACAATGTTAGCGAAAACGATAATATTGTTTTTAATTTAAAGCAAGCATATTATTCAATGTATCATAACACAATACGTTTCGTGAACAAACTATGTATTGATTTTAAAGTTATAATATAGCAAGCAAACATTTATGAAGAACGATTCATTCAAAACGTATTAACAATTACATAGAAATATCTAACATTTCAACAAAAGGGACAACATAAGTTGTAATAGTAAAAATTGCATTGCATCATTAATTCATTGTAAAATATTCATTAAATATTAAAAAAATAATTACCTTTTGGTCTCTTTATCATTGTCAAAAATGAAAACAAAAGATAGTTGAAATAAGTTAAATTTATTTACTTATGTTTGTTATCTAATATTATTCTTAAGTTAATTGACCCTTGGTTATCAATCATATTCGAACATGAATAATCATCACAATCCGAATATAAAACATATAGCTGTCCATACGGCATAATCATTTTATAAGCCTACATATTATAAAATAATCCTTTCTGGTGTTTTTAATGTAGAAACAGTATGTACCTTTTTCAAGTAATTAATTATCATAATCAAATTCCTTACTCTCACCTAAAGTATAGAAACTTGTCAATTGTTAACCATTATAAAAGATATTTCTTTTTTTGTGGTTGATGGCTCACTGTTTTACTGTTACTATAACGAAGTTGACTTATACAGTACGTCTGTGTTTAAACTCATTAACGACGCTTTTCACAGTCTTAGATATCTAAATAATTGGAAAGCCGTAAATTCTGATGTTATACCAGGAGACGCTTACCATGTCGATGCACCCAGACTAGCTCCTTCTGTTGTTCGTGCAATTCCGTCCGTTTTTGCTTGCAACTTGCTTTGTATTCTTGGTTAAATTAGGAGTTTTAAAAATTAGTGAATCACTGTTAACTCATTTATTTGTACCCCCACTACTCTTTATATTCATAAATAGCTAACACTCAGGTACATGTTAATTTGTACACTGAATTATGACACATGTATCAGACAGTATTGTCTTGGACATACCATTTGTATTATTGAATTTTTTTTTTCAATTGTCGATCATGAATTTGACAGTAAAATCTATTATTAAAATAAATCATTCAGTTTTTTAAATATGCATATTTATCAGATAACATATGTAGAAATTTTGATCTCGATAATACTTCCGAATAGATGTAGAATTAGTATAGCCTATATTCGCCAACCGGAAATAGAAACTGAAAATTAAGACATTGAAATAAAACATTTACATCATCGGATAAAGTAACATAAAACACATATACAAATCACCGGTGACGAACTTCAAATACATTTTCATTTTAAATTCAGATTTTTTTATAACTATTCAAACAGGTTTTTAACACATACCAGGAATGGTTCGCTAGGTTTTGAACTGTTTTATGTAGAGTTACGGTCCGTTATAATTATATTAAGCTTGTTGTAGGATTATATGTCCTACTGAGACAATAAATTCGTTATAAACCTAAACTTAAACACACCTATTACAGAACACGTTTACTTACCGATGTTGTCAGCAATGGTGTTGATGTGTTTACATCACCAAGATAAAAATGACATCTGGCAAAGTTACTTTTTTTGTCAGTCACTGTAAGGTATACTGATGGTGAGCAACAATCACCACTGAAACAAATGAACAACAATATGCAATAAATAATATAACTCATTTGCTTTAAGTATTGAACTTCTTTGTTGAATTTAAATTAAAATTTATAAATGCGAAGAATTTAGTTAAATGAACATTGCAATCAAATGGTATGTCTAAAGAAGAGATGCAGAGTTTAATCTAGTTTGAAACAGTAAACAAAAGTCAACTCGGTTATAAAACAAACAAAGCCTTCGAAGCACGACAAATTAGTTTGTTTTGCAACTATCTTCGTTTTAAGTTGAATTTCATACTGCGTCAATAGTAAGACATAGAATAAAATAGAACACAAAAGAAAACTCTATGTTAGTCCAAAAATTATATTGAAATCTTGTAGTAGATTATGCATTATAAGTGGTGGCTTCTTAAACGGTAGCTAACGAGCGCAATTAGTCGTGAGTTGATTATTATTTCCGAATCAACTACTCTTTTTATATAGATTTTTTTACATAAGCTATTTCGAGTAACCCGATCGTTAATTTAAAGTTTGGTACCTTAATCAAATAAACTAAATTTAAGATAACTTCATTGTTTGTCTATTTATGCATGTACGCTTTGAAAAGCATCTATCTGCAAGTTCCACCTTTATAGTTGGGTCGACAATTACAAGAAAGATACATGTAC
The DNA here is from genome assembly GCF_021869535.1 of Mytilus californianus. Taxonomy (NCBI): domain Eukaryota; kingdom Metazoa; phylum Mollusca; class Bivalvia; order Mytilida; family Mytilidae; genus Mytilus; species Mytilus californianus. Next base: position 46,909,741 of record NW_026262604.1, read on the forward strand.
CTAGATGTTTATTAAATATTAGTTCTGGTATAATTCGGAGAGTATGTTTAATCCTAGTTGTTCGATATATGTAGAACACTATTTAGGCAACCGTTAGCTATCATAAAAACTAAATAATTGACCTGTAAGTGAAGAAATATGTGTTCTTTTTTTTGTTGTTTCACTAATATTTAATCTATTTAAAAGTCATACCAAGTCGCCGATACTTGAGATCGTATAGACATTGGTAAAGACATATAGAACGATAAATGTTAAAGTATAAAGTATGTAGTTTTAATCTTACGGCGGGTGGGGAGAAAGTTTGTCAAGGAACACTCTTAGTGGTTTATATTTGAGACGACATGGTTGTCGAAGAGTGTTATTGTAGAAATGGAACTGATTCACTGTGATGCTTACGTTTAACTTTATTTCTACGTAGCGGTAACCTATATGATAATAAAAACAATAAATGTTAACAGGTAGAATGTTTATAATATAACCTTTATGTTGTTCATTTTAGTGTAAACTTCTTGAGTTCCGACATTATTCTGAGTCCATTATATATGTTATAGCAAATATGATAAGTAAAATGTTCGATTTAAAGTTAACTTAAGTTGTCTGAGTGGTCATTGGATTATCAAACAAAATTCAATAAGAACAACGACTGACGTTCAGATAATTGGTAATTAATTAGAAACGCTGTCTTGTCCTGTCTGTTTCAATGCCTGTTCATTATATCTTTTTAGGGGGGGGGGGCAAAAATCTCCGTTATTCACATTTATAATATATATAGTATATCTTTTAAACTTATATACTAGCAGTTGTTACACCGAAGCAAAACATATACAATTTACTATAATGTAGGTTCGAATCATGTCTTTACAACGACATTTGTGAAGGATACTATCTGCATTTAAATAAGCCCACAACAAATCATGATACAACTATTAAAAACTGGCGATAACACCATCAAATTATCAACTTTTGAAAGTTAGTTTTGATAAAATATTTTTCGTCAATTATTTTTTTACCTTCTTTATGATTTTACGTAAATTATAGGTTTTTAGAGTTCTTTCCATTCCGTGTCCAGAAAAAGCGGATACAATATAAATAGGGCTGAAATACACGTTTCTACAATATAAACGTTCATACTGTCATCATCGGTTGCTGATTTTCTTTTTTGAATAGTTTACACGTCGTTTCGTATTAAGATGGTACATACTAATACAGGGAGATAACTCAGTAAAAATCAGCTGAACGTTGTGTTTAATCACCAGTTTTTCCCCTGTGTTTTTAAAGTATAATGTTAAAGGCAACGTAAACGTAATTTGACTGTATTTTGGATTTTTTTTTATATTTCGGGTGTTTTTAAAATTCACTGAACTGCATCTGTGTCCTAAATACATGGTGTAGTGTGGCATATTTTCCAGAGATAGAATATATATAAAATGTGTCAAAACGATACATAGGTGTAATATACAAATCGCAACTTTATCCCATCATAAAAAAAAATAAAGGACAACGAAAGAATAACACAAATACAAAAATAAAACATATTGAATATACACCTGTCTACTGTTGAACGCAATATATTCAGCTGTAGAATTTACGGGTACCTGAGCTTGTGTTGTTGTATATTTCGGAGAAGAGGGGTTGCTATCTTTTTTACGTAACATATATTGCAGTCATAATAGACAACCTCTGAATTTCTGTCTTACAATTAAAAGCAGCGCGGTCGACTATATTTACAAGATAACAGTCCCCTTTATTAGAAGGTCAATGACAAACATTAATCAAATTAACACTATAAGAGGCAATAGCAGTTTGTCGATGTTTAAAAACGACAAAGATGAGACTGTCATCCAAACATTTTTTGAGAGATCATTAACACACTGGAGAATATGTCCTCCAGACAATTACTCATTATTACTGACGAAGTTATAACAATAATGACATACCAAAGCATATTCTAATTGTAATATGTCTGTATATGGAATGTCTTGTCCGTTCCGACAAAAAGGTCTACTGTTATATGTGTTTTTACCTGGCATTGATTTTTATCGGGGATGAATGTACGCTGCTTGTTTCGAAACTCCATCCCTTTGATCCAGAAAAAGATGACAGTTCAGTTGCAAATGTTATCGTAGCCTGTTCATTCCATGTAACTCCTGAACACGACGTGATATCCAAGTCATCACACGTTCTAACTAATTGTTCAACAGTACAGGATGGTGCAATATCTGGACTAATCTAGAAAAACAAATATAAAATTCTTTGGATATTAAGCACCCAGAATATAAACAGTTTGCAATATTTTCTTCTGTGTTCCTAAAGCATAAGATGACACAAACAAATGCTTTTTTTGCATTTGCACAGAAGATACGCTTTCAATTTAACTTTAATTGTATATGTAACGGCAAATGTTTAGTGACATTAACGATTTTCATTTTTCCCTGAATTAGCTTCTACATTATGACAAGGAAAATGCTAAAGTATTCTTTATGACAAGATATTGATACAGATTAGTTATCTTGTGTGATAAGATAGGTGTTAAATCGGCTGAATCAAAAATCAATCATAAACGCCTTAGATAGAGAATATATGAAATTCATTCGACCACAATCCAGAAGAAAATAGCAAAACGTGATTATAATATGTAATTAGATTATATCATACGCGAGGAAATAATTCGTATGATTCTCAAACAGCGGAATTTAAGGCTGAACAAATCACTCAACATAAAACAAGGTTGACCATTTTGAACTTTTCAGAAAATTTCCTTAGCCCAGTAGTCAGCACTTCTGGGTTAACTTGAATTATTACTGATATGGTCATAATCATAATTTAGCTGTTAATAAAACTTAGAGTTTTTCGAGATACGAAGGATTTTCTACCCCAAGATTATATTACTTTAGCTGTATTTGGCAAATAATATCAGAACTTTGGGTCCTCAATGCTTTTCAACAATGTACTTTTAAACTATTTTCATTCGACCGTCACTAATGAGTCTTTTGTAGACGAAACGCGCGACTGGTGTACACACTTTAATTCCTGATATCTATAATGAGTTGATTTACATGTTATCTTCCAAACATCGTATATTCATACCATCTTTCATTTGATATCTTTACTAGTTTCCTTATTTCTCAGTTACTTTGCAATCGTATGACAAGTGCGGCAGGAGATTAAAAAAAGTTCTAACTTGTCTTATTGAATTGCCTAGTGATTTCAATTGCTTTACCAAAATCAGTAAATGTGAATATTGTTTTGCGATGGGTTGAATATGAAATAGCTTAAGGCTTCTACATAAATAAGAAAGAACGAACATTCAGCTTATACCAGATGTCTATACGTTTGGAAGATAGGACGACTTAACAATTTTCATCTCCCGGATGATTTTACCTGTACTTAACAATTGAGTAATTATTTCAGAAATATTGATTTGAGCAAATTATTCTGATAATATGATTTCTGATTTATATTCAATAACATATTGAATATGGAATACAAGGACACAAATGTAGATCCAAAAGTGATGTCAAATCACTCGAATAAAAACTATTCCGGATAAGAAATAATTAACTTACATATAGTATTTGACTTTCCCGCAAAACGATACTAGCTGATCCGTGTTCGCGAATTGTCAAAGTGTACGTCCTGTAATAAGAGTAAAAGTGTGTCAGTGTTCAATGAAAATCTGCCAAGAAAACGAATAATTTAACAAGGATAACCATTTCTTGAAAAAGGGAATTAATACTTCCATGCTCCATACATTTTTGCAAACCATTTATGCATCTATTTATCTTGATTCTTGTTTAAAATAACCTGAATTAGACACACTCAAAACAACAAACTTGTAATGGCAAATGTATGGGATTATAAAGACCAAGAAGGGGGATAAATAGAACTGCCACCATCGTCTAAAGTTAATTTTGCTAGAGGTAATTATATGTTTAAGTGAAGTAAATTTCGTAATTCATCGATCGAGAAAATGATAACAATGTTTAGCTAATTTTAACTTTAAATTAAGTAAATTTTATAATTTATCGATTGAGAATATGCTAACAATGTAGAAAAGTATTTAGATACAATGGGCATGCATGATTGAAGACATAATAAGTCCATTATAATGGATACCATACAGATGATGTTGTGCCTGGCCTGTGATAGTTAGATAAATGTATGCATCCAATTTTAATGCGTATGCCATTCGTTTCTCACTAACCATCAATTAAAAACGTTATGCAAAACAAATTTCATTGGAAAAATAAACTAACATGGGAAAACTGTCTATTAGTAAGCCTCAGGAAGGTTAAATATTATTAAAGTAAATCTTACACTGTATTATTTAGGCTAGATCCCTGTATCTGAAATGTTATTTCTGCAAATCCGTTGCTATTAATTAATCGAGTAAAACGTGTATTACCAGTCAGCAATCCTCTATCATCTGTTACATCAATAACAAATGTTTCATTCTCTGAACCCTTGTTTTCTAAGATGTAGGATACATTACCAACAGCGTTCATATAAAGATCTGAAGAATAGTACAATATAAAGAACCATCGCAATACAGAAATTATTTGCAAACTACTGATTTAATGTTTCAATTAAAATGCTGTTGTCCTACTTATTTTTGTTTGTTTGTGTTTTTGCTACAAATAAGAATTCTTTAATTTGTTGTATGAGGCAATACTACAATGTTCCGTTTTGGATTTTTTATTTAGTTTAATCTGGGTATTGTACAAGGTTGCAATTTCCTACTTTTTTTAAGACGTGACTGTATGCTTAGCTCGCCACGTACAATTTAATTGTGTATCTAGAAAGGTAGAAGTGTTTAATGTTTGTATTCCTAATCATAGAACAGATTAATTCATGTGTATTTTTTTTCTGGAATACATTTGTAACAGCACGGCTTGAGGCCAATAGTTTTGAAAGCTAAATATCTATTAAACATTCGAAACTATATAATGTACATTGCAGAAAATCTCTACAAAAGTTGTAAATCAATATACAGTCGAAATAAAGATATATTCGTGTATATAAATACATTAGTCAGCAAACTAGAAGTTTATAAGGTATACAAACCTGGCATGGAAGTTAACTTTAGTTTAATAGTCACCGGAGAAATAGAATTAGGTGATGTCCTCATCCAGGTAGTTCCACTGTCATCTATTCCATAAATACTTACATCGTAATGCTGTAAGAATAGTTTGCAAACATTATGGTTAAATAGACCGCTTTGGTGTAAGTAAAAAAAGTAGTTGTGGTATGATTGTCTTTAAAAACATTTTCCACCAGAAACTAAAGGGCGAGGATATAAACAACTACAAATAACCGTACAAATGTTCAACAATGAGGAAAGAACCACACCTTATAGTAAGCTGTAACAGACCCCTGCATAATGAAATAAGAAAAATTTCAAATGGTAAAAGCAACAAACTGATTTATTTTAAAAACAATTTACGAAAATAAATTATAGAAGACAGAGACAGAGATTAAAAGCCCACACACATGTTTAACCCCGCCACATTCTTTGTGTGTCTGTCCCAAGTCAGGAGTCCGGAGTACCTAAGTTGTCGCTGGTTCATGTCTGCCATACTTGGTTTTCGGAAATTGTGTTGTTACGAATCAGGCCTTTAGTTTTTTCCTATAAATTGTATCACATTTTTTCATGTCTTGGTCTTTTAAAGCCAAATTTATGATTTGGGTTGTTCTCATTGTTGGAGGCCGTACAGTGGCATATAGTTGCTTACTTCCACAGTTTTACTCTAGTGGGTAGTTTTCTCATTGGCAATCATACCACATCTCCTCGTTTTTATATGAAAAATGCGCCAGGGATTTTTAACCCTCCTGTTACATTGTGTAAAAGTACAACATCAGAAGATAATCTGAACATATTGTATCTATATCAATACATTTATTTTCAAGGCTTTATTTCATGTCATTTTCACTATTTTTTTATATTCTTTTGAATTAACCGTATACAATGATCTACTTGTGTTAGAGTCAATAAGAATCATGTTTTCTATTCTACTTTAATGTTGTAAATTATTTATACTACAGTTTATACAAAGACTTACATCTGCTATTAGAGTTGTCGAAACAAAGTATTTCGAGTCAAATTCTCCAGAAATCAGTGTTAAATTGAGATAATTCGTTGTTGAATTTCTTGTTTTCAAACGCACGGATGACGTTTTCATACCAGCAGGTAGGTTGAACACAGTAAAATATAATGTATAGTTTCCGCCTACAAAATTTTAAATGAAGGTTGTATCGCATCATTGTTAATGTAAAAACAAAAGTTAATTTCAATTCTTTTAATACTGCAAATTTTACAACAATGTAGAATGTAATTCACCAATGCATTCAGATAAACATTAATCCGTTTTTATTGACAACAGTCGGTCAAAAAATCATCCTAATAATTGATAATTTTAAGAACAGCTCATTTGAAATAATAATTGATGACATTGTGTATGAACATGGTTTCACTAAATTGTCAATTTGTTTATTTCGGTTTCTCGAAAAGAACACGGAAGACCATCGTGTCCTCGTCATTGAATCAGCAAATAACACTTGTTGCTGTTTGATAAGTTTGTATGACTACAATATATTATATTTTATCTTATTAAATGGTTTTCAATTATAAATTTACACTGCTTTACATACCTACTACGGGATTTCCTGAAACTTTATATAATTGGCCATCATTTGCTTCTTCTGTAATAACATAGTGAAAATCTACAGAAGTCTGGGCTGTAATATTGACCGTCCAGTGGTTGTTTCCTGTTCTCATTAAACTATATGTGCCAGGCTTTGGATTCTGAAAGAAAATGTACTATGTTTTGAATTGTAAACAACATTTGAAAACAGAGTGGCATATACTAACTGTTAGATTCCTTCAATTGTTTTGTTTCATATTCGTTCGCCGGTTTTCGAACATTCGCTTTTTGCCCAAAAGAAATTAAAATAATATATAAAGAGATGTCAATGAAACTTTTAGGACATTGATAAGGGCCTTTTTGCATCGTCCACCTCCTATTTTCACTTTTTTTCCCGAATGCCTTTATGCGATGTATATTTGGAAAGCATAAATTTGGATTCTTTAAGAACGGGTAATAAATAGTGTAGTATGCTTACAGATTGCTAAGTTTTATAGAGGTTAACACATTTAAATGGACAAAGGCAAACAAGGCAGTATGACAAATATTTTTAAAAACTCATCCATTTAACAACACAAAATTTCGCTCGCATGTGGTTGTTGAGGTGTTTTCTATTATTTTGAACTAGTCATGTATTAAACATATATTTGCTTCCAGAATAACTGAGTCACAAAGAATTTTGTTGTTACGATGTACGTGAAATATATTTAAATAAAATATATGTTATATTTTTGTAATTTATTGTTAATTCAGTAAAGGTCCTGTCGTAAATAGTTTATGCCGTTGAAACCACAAATCATCTTAATAACCATGATAACCAGAAATGATCGTCATTCATTGGTCAAATTAAATAATAATGGAAGATGACGTCTACGGGTTAGTTTGCAAACCATATTGGTAAAGTTATTTACCACGCGGACACGTTAGATGTACTTGTACTTTATTCAAACAGTTATTTTAAATCCAGGTTCAATCAAAGTGTCAAAATACTCATATGTACCAAAGCTCTAACAAGTCCGCTGTTGGTGTATAAGTACAGACTATGACAGACAATCTAAATATTCATCTAGGGTGCGTCAACAAGGCAAACATCGTATGCATGCATTACCTGTCATGCAAATTCAAAATGTCACGATAATGATTGATAGGACAGAAATAGTAAATGTAAGACAAGTAAAAGAGAGGCTAAAAATACCAATGGGACATACAAACTCATAAGTTGAAAATAAACTGACCACACTATGGCTAAAAAAGAACAAAAAAGACAAACAAACAACAGTACACAAAACACAACATAGAAAACTAAAGCCCGAACAACATGAACCCCGACAAAACCTGGGGTGATCTCAAGTGCTCCAGAAAGGGTGAGCAGATCTTGCTCCACCTTTGGCATCCGTCGTGGTTCTCATGCAAGTTCAAACAACCCGGTGATAAGTTTAATTCGGAAGATCACATTCGGGTAAAATCGGACGGGATTGTATTTACGACAGTTGGAACATATCCGTTGTCATGTGTGATACAGATATGTAATAACGGCCAACCACCTCGTCAATCGCATCCGTAAAATTTACGAAGGGCTGATTTCATTTTCACCATTTCGAACTCTTGGTGAGCAGCAACCCTCTATCAATTAAATCATGATAGGAAATGCTCTTGAATATAAGAGTTTGTAGACATAGAGTTGACTGTGCTGGAGTTCGAATCGAGTTTTCAATTATCTAATACAAACTGTTGATATATAAAAAATTATATGTTCGTTATAAATCATACTAAACCAACAATGATATAAATTGTTTTTTGGATTATTGTCTTCCTCTCTTTCTCTCTCTCTCTCTCGTGTATTTACCAAGATAGTAACAATAACTTTAGCTGGGCTTTCAAAAAGCACACTGGTATTTTCAGCTGTGATTACAGATCCTGGAACAAAATAATGTAAATATGGTAATGGAATTACACTTTCAAATTTTCAAGTCGAAGTATGTGTAATAACAAACACTATGTTGGAAAGGATCGTTAGTGCCGATGCATGTTTTGAAATTTATGCTTAAATTTTACGTCATAAAGATAACACTGATGTGTAGATAAAACACAAAATTTGGTCAATGTAAGAAGTATGACATACTATGATAATTGTCATTTATTTTTAATTTGGTAATTTTAGCTGTAAATAGGCATAATTGACATACATCTTATGAACCATTCACTACTATTAGTACTCTATATAAAGGAGATGAGATATGATCGTAAATGCGAACTAGATGTATCCACAACAGTCCACATATAGGTCACCGTGACGTATTAAACAATGAGCATAACCTATATAGTATAGCCAGTTATAAAGGTTCCGGCATGCAAAAAAGTGAAAGAATTCAAACGAGAAAAACAAACTTGTTATCATATGGAAGATACATAATGTAAAACTTGGGTATGGTTTAATAATCAACGGCAAACAAAAATTAAAAAAAAACTAACCAACGACAATACTGAATAACAGGCTTCTTACTTAGAACAGACACAGTCATGAATAATGTGTGATGGGTTAAACATTGTAATAAGCGCTCAAACCTTCCCAAATATGATAATTTTTTTTCTATCTTATTAAATTAATTACAAATACTCAATAAGAATGCGATTTGTTTGCTTTTTTTAATTATAGAAGTACACCAAATCCACATCTTATATCATCAGTTTCATAGTGGATCTGAATATTCAAAAGTATAAAAGTACTATGGACTTTGTACCTTTTATGAATTTTAGGGGTAGTTTACAAAACGAATACAATTGATAATATGCAAGGAAACGTATTGACTTCGTTCTCAATCTTAGTTCAATCCACCAATGTATATCGAACACAGTAAACTCGAAACAATATTCGATTTGAAAAAACTACAGTTAACAGAACAAGGTTACTGGCTTACTCTATAATCACGGTTTCTGTATTTATTTTTGTGTGTTTTAAAGGTTACTGCTAAGTAACCATCTAGAAATGTTATGTCATGAAACAAAAATATAGTTATATTCACCAAATTCGGATGCAACGTCAACATCATTTGAAGAATTAGCACCAATCACTGTGATTCTAACATTGTTCAACATATTGTCGACTGGAAACACCATTGAATTATCGTCATGTTCTTCGACCTCAAAAATATCCACTGTCACAGTTGCCGATGGAAAGAGTTCCTTAACACATAAACACATCATGTTTATGTATAGAATTGTCATATTAGTATTACTTTAAAGCCAGCGAACATACAACTGCTAAACAGTACTATTCAAAGGATTATAAAAATTGAGTTTGGTTAGATTTTGTTAGCGAGTTCTATGAAGCATTTTAATGAAAGACTGGTACACGTGGTGAGGATATTCTATTTTGTTTTATTTCTCCATTCATTTTGAAGTTCTTACATCAAACTTTTTATTTTTCATTTCTAATTTGACATTTGTTTAGCTCCAATCGGAAATTGATATATTCAAAATGACATATCTCACTTCCAAGTTGTCATTCATCATTTCCAACTTGACACTTCACACTTACAAGATGAGATTCGTTACCTCTAAGTTTATCTTTTTGACTTCAAATATATCGTTTTTATTTCCAAGTTGAACTTATTGGAATTGAAAAATTGTCCAGGTTGATATGAATTACTAAAAATTGTCATTTTGGAAGCGAGAAACAAGTTTAAAATTAGAAATTTTAGCAATAACATTTCCCTACTCGTCTATCTTATATATTTTGTTTATGTTTGTTAACACTGTTCAAACAATTTCAATGTATCATTGGTGCCATGTTTTACTAAGCATATATATGAACAGTGATAAACAGCATTGAATGAATGTGAAACAAACTAAATAAAATTTAATTAAGTTGTATTGACTTCTTTGTGAAAATCATCCTTAAGATACATTCCTAGACATGCTTTCGGGACAATGTACATCATTGTCTGCCGTGAATTGTTCGAAATGAACAACTAGTCTATCTCATTGATTTTGCCTATTCGTTATTTATCTCATTAAAATACTAATACGTTTTACATTATGTATCTTCCATATGATAACAGTTGGCATATTAAAGATAGATCCTTTTGTTCGGTAAATTATAGTTACACAGTGTGCTAGTGACCACATACGATATAAACAGGGTCAGTAAATTCCATATCTTACCGACTATCTTATATGGGGAGATAAGACGTAGTTGTTAACCTTGATATCACAATTTTTACATAACATTAAACAAAACATTCAATTATTTACAGTGCGAAAATCAGCGTTCCTAAGACATCTATTGTTTTTATGAATGAACGTAACATTACTACTAACCGTGTATTAAATTGAAACACGCCTACTGAACAAATATTAACTATACACGGTCTCCACGTGCTCGCTTTTGGCCAATGATATTCATAGAAGCGTATAGAAGGTAAGATACATTTCCATATTCAGATTGGAAAGCAGTTGTAATATATGTATTACATAACACATACGTTAATTTTCAGTATAAAAAAAAATAAAATAAAATTCACAATCTCGCATTTCCTTATCAAAATTATATACCTTACTGATCTGTCGTATGATATCACCTAGTTCCACTGTACTAAACCGGTAAATGGTTCCTCCTGTACCTGCTGCAACTAAGGAATACGCATCTTGTTCAGCATCACGCTTTATTCGATCTTGAATAGAATCTAAATTATAAATGTGCATACGTTAATAATACGTTAAGGTATTGAGCAGAATCGTATTTTCATAAAAAAAATATCTAAAATTGCAGTTGAGTCCTGGTTTTTGCATCCTTACAGCACGTTTCAAAAAATAAAATACGTGATTGCAAGGCTGATGATGGTACCTAGACTAATTTGGTTTTTTTTGTAAATTTATTTATCGAGAATGCCAATCCGCTATTGTGTGACGCTATTGTGTGACGCGTAATTTCCTGATATAACTGATAAATGTATTTCAATGGGATACAATTTGGAAATGTCAATAATGGAACAGGAACTGCTAAATCTTGTGGATTATCTAGGTTCGTCGATGGTTTTAATCTTATTTATCTATGAAATGTTGTGCGAAGCGTAGCTTGTCTTTTCGTTTCTTAGTTTGGTTTCTGGACAAAGTGTTGCCAGTTGAAGTTTGATTTATCGTTTTCTATTATCCCCCTGTAATCTTCTCCCTCTTCTTAAAAATAAAAGAAACATATAGATGTTTTGACATATCTACTTATATCAAGGTTTTTATTGTCCTTTTTGTTTAGGCCAATTAAAATTAATTGATAGATTTTCATCCCCGCCCGCCCCTCTGAAATCGTTCCGCCCCAATTTTTTTTATTTTGAAAAATTTACGATTTCCGGATTTTGTTCATTTTCGTTACCGGTAACTGTCGATAATTTCGTTTCATTAATAACATCCTGTTTCAAATTTTGGTTTTTGCATTTCTTTGTATGTTTGATTCGTTATACATGTATATACATGATAGAACCTTATTATTACACTTGCATATATGAAGAACACGTCACAAGAGCGTTTCATATCTAATAAAAAATAAAAAATAAAATCCTCCCACCCACCCCGTTTTTTTAAAAAATTTGGATGAAAATCTACTTATTAAATTTACTTGGCAAGATTAAACATTATCATCAAATTTGCAAACACAAGTACCTAATGATATTCATTGGAACTAGTATGATTTGCACAGCCTTTTGTATATAACCTGAACTTCAATTTTCTACATTGTGCATATTTTCTACTACTTTTGCAGATAACTTGATGTTATTGTCATTGTTACGAAGGACGTATGAAATGAATATTAAGCGAGCTCATTTGAATAAAGTCAAAATCAAAAACTAAAATATCGTTATTCTTGTTATCGGCAATTTGTCTTTACAATATGGTTTTTCTGTTCGAAAATATGAAAACAATGAAATAGTAAAAATATGTTCACGCATACAAAACGTTCGGATAGTCGTTTGGTTGTATGAATGAAGTCGCGTGCCTAATAATTTTGAGTATCAAGTCATGTTTATGATCTTAAAAAAATAAAGGGCGATAAGATCCAAGGGAAAATGCGCAAATTGCCGATAAATGTAAATCTGTGCAAGTTCAAAGAGTTGTTAATGAAGGCAAATAAAAAAAATTCAAAACCCCCGAAATTTGCCTACAAACAAATGGATTATAATATTCATGATTCAACCTAATTTTTCAATTACGCCAGAACGATATAAAATTATATATATATATACGTTTTTTTCTTTTATTATAAATATTTAAATATTTGGTACTTTGTTTGTGAAGGTAATAATTTCTTTGAGCATTTGTTTTAAATATAAAATGTTTCAATGCATCTTGTTATTTAAAATTACTATATAATTAAGTCGATGGGAATATATTGTTTCATTGGTCGGTGTGGAAATTTTGTTTCCCAGTTACTATGTGTATAATGTCATCTGCAATCGGTCTATATAATGATAAAATTAGATGTGTGTAGGTGTCATACAAACATTATCCACAATAAACTTCTTCTTTGTCGAAGGTTTATTAAAATTCAGCAGTGCATACCATGTGTGTCAGTTTGTAATAATATTCAATTACAATCTTTCTACTTAAGCTTATGCAATATGACATAAATTATGTAATATTTATATTAAGCATTACATATGTACCACCAGTTTCTCTCTTTTTCCGACGAGCACACAAAGAATCCTTTAGAAAAAGTCGCAGATCAATATTTTTTTCGTTAGCAGCATCTATTACAGTTTGGGCATCTGCTTCGTCTTTTGCTGGAGCATCAGTAAAGAAGAATATCGTTGATTTCTCTCTGCACAATTCAATAGCTTAAAATAATGAAGCATTGATATTAAAATCTGAGCGTCTTTATATCAAGAGAAAATGCAACCCGGTACCTTTGTTAACATCTGCAAAACAACGCATTAAAGTCAAGAAATAACTACTAACCGTGTATTAAGATAAAACACTCCTACTGAATAAAAATTAAATATACAAGGTCTCAACGTGGTCGCTTTTGGCCAATGATAGTCATAGAAGTGTATAGGAAGTAAAATATATTTCCCTATTCAGATCTTTGCGTTAAGGCAGGAACTGATAACTAAAATACCTTGGTATCAAAGAATTTTTTCGAAATGTTGCCTTATGTATATGCCCTAGCTAATCATGCTGGTGTAGATATTAAGTTAATTTTCATATTCTGACAACAAGACGGACGACAACAATACACTCTTTTTAAGAAAAAACATTTCAAATATGTTTGCCATGATAACGGAGATACATGTAAATGCGACTTATTTTTAGATATTACATGTTGTACCTTTTTGCAATCCGCTCATCGCATACTCTGGACAGTCACCTCCTCCTTCAAGTATTACATTTTCAAGTGCACTTATCATGTCAAGTCCATGTTCAGTCGTAAGTCTATGCACATGCTTCACTATGAATAACATAAATGAACAATACCGTGAATATTGAAGTTGATTAAAATAACGTATCTTGGTGTGAAGAGGCTCATTTTTAAATCCAAATGTAGGTTTTGATAGTGGGGAAAATTAATTGCAAGATATAAAATGAGGTTTAAGCAGAAATATACGATGAATGAACATTGCAATGAAAAATTAAGAAATATTAAAATGATTTATATACCATCTATGAGATTTAAACAGCCAATCAGAATACCAATTTTAAAGGCATAATACTTGCACAGTAAAGAAAATATAACCTTTAATGGCACCAGTATTTACAAATATGGCACCAAATAGGAACAGGATTGAACAAAACGAATCAATTCGTTATTTAAGTATTTAAGAACATTAGCTTTCTTTTATCTTTGGAAATTCGATTTTAGAGAATAAATACGACAAATGTGAGGAGGTTAAAATGGCATTGATTCGCGTTATTGAACAAACTTACTCTTAGTTAAGTGTAAACATAACGTCTGTTTGTAATTTACCGATTGTGTCCTTTTCCCGATTGTGGCATTTCTCTTAAGTGTAGACTCGCGTAGCAGGTTATATATGCATTGCAGAAGATGGTTACCTGTTTGAATCCTTGGTTTTGTTTATTTTGGTGTTCAGCCGATTACAGCAGTTTGTGTTTTTCACATTTGCTTTGAATTGTCTTCCTAAACAAAAACAATCGTATTTTCATATTGTCAATCAAAACTAATTCGTCCAAGGCGTTTGATTTAGACTAACATTATGCCCTTTGTACTATACATTTTTTAAATTCATTTAGGAATGCCAAAAAATTGCTATTAGGAAATCCGCGCCCTCCGGCAAACGGTCTCAGAGAAAAAGTATTTAATTTTACATAGATTGTTTCTCACGTCTTAAAGTAATGCGTGCCCTTTATATCAAATTACGTTAAAACAGTTGCAATATATACTAGCTAGTGCTAATGAAAATCTTATGGAAAACTATTATGACCATTACTCCTAAATTTTGATATTGTATATAATTAATAAATACGTGTGTGTCACATTAATTTCAATTGATGGTAAATAAGTCAATATTCTAAAGCTGGATATGCATTACAGTGTTAATTAGTTGAAACTCAACTCAACTCAAATAACCTACCTGGGTCGTTAAAAGTTACTAAGATGTAATTGGATGGCGCATTTACTGTACCCAAGACATTCGTCATAATATCTATGCATGCCTTTTGAACTTGAGCAATAATGGCTCCCATAGAACTGGTGTCGTCTATTACGAAGCCAAATGACGCCTTGTATCTTTTCAACAAGCCAAAAATCTGTATAAATGTGTCTATATTCACCTCGTTAATGATACCACTTTCTGTAACAAAATATGTGTGTAAATAAAATGTTTTAACGGACATCATCAAATGTACTAATCGAGAGATTCTACCACTGCATCGAGTGTGATACGATATTTCTCCATTCAAGACATTAAGATTTTGAAATTTAGAAATGTATCCGTCGAGAGTGGACAAATATTGTTTTGCACGAAATTAGGTGGTTGAATCTGTTTGTCTAATGATTTTTAGTCGATATGCAAACAAATATTATTCTCCTTGTTTAATGATCTGCAAAAACAATGTGTTCTTTCTATGTGAAATCATCAGAAAAAGCAATAAAATTTGACGTTATATTTGAATTTCGACCCATAAAGAACTGTGATTAAACGAACCTCACATTGATTAAATAAAAAGAAAATCGATGAGTATGGAAAAGAATTTTTTTTTTTCTTTTAACACAACACTGACATATAATTAAATGTTTAAATCTTCATGAAACATACGTGTATCTATTAGAAATTGAACTGTGGCATTTCGTGCAGCATAAAATGCTTGATAGTGAAGATGATGATGAGGTGAATACTTTGGGTCTAAACTGTCTTTGTTGATTCCTCCTATTGCAGTTCGATAACCATTTTCTGGGTCATTTCGTCCTCCGAATCCACACTTTCCTTGATCGATATCGCCACTAGTTTCTACAATTATTTGTTATTTGTACATACATGAATTTCGAAAATTCTAAAAACAAATTGTTTATTTTATAAAACTGAGTCTAATTGATCCATTAAAAAAAAAATACTCACCATGTTTGTTTTTTTATTGGATCATTAAGTACCTATCTTAAAAAAGGATGTTTAATTAACATCAATGGTACAACAACCCAAAACAATAGAATATAGCCATCAAAAGGTTCACATACGTCCTTCGACATTCACTAAAATTGTATTAACAAATATATCGTTCTCCAACGGTATATTCAAATAGGGAAAGTCCATTAGACCTGGGGGAATCAAACTTTTGACTGTATGAACTAAAAGAACGACTGGAAAACTGTCATATTTCTGACTTGTTACATGCATTTTTAGAAGAAGATATTTGGATATACCTGGTTGTAAACACATACTAATAGTGTATCCTCCTACTCATATGAAAGTTATTTTTAGTTCCGTTATACTGAGTTTTTGTAGTTTTGCACAGTATTGAAATATATAATGGCGAAAACAAAACCAAGAAACATTTAAAAAAAAAGAAAATCGAAACGGAGGATATATATTCTGATTCCTATTTATGGAGAGAAATGCAACAAGTCCTGTCAAATTACAATCGCATGATAAATCATTCCTAAAAAAACACTGCACCGTACGCTGTACCGCTGTTTGTTTTTACATCGTATTTTTTGTTTTTGTTTTCTGCCATGTTATTGTCAGTTTCTTTTCGACTCATGAGTTTAATTATCCCTTTGGTATTCGTTGCCTCTCATTTACACCACCCCATTTCCATTATGCACCATCCAAATTCCATCACACGACTTTAACACCAATCAGGGGCTCTATATACCATTCGTCTTTTTTATATACATACTGTATGGAGGTTGCACATCCTGACCTGTCTGATAACCACTAGTCAACATATCATTTACCAATAAATTGTTTTTGCAGGAACTCTCGTTTTTGCTACAAAAAGACAATTATGTGTAAGCAATAAAAGTGTTGTTAGTTGTTTCTAAGTTTGTTCAGGTCTTTGCAGTCATTCCGTTTCATCAATTAATGAAAACTGTCCATTTAGTCTGTTAATTCGACACTAATTATATTACATGATTGTTTTTTATGCAGCTGTTAGTAAAAAACTTTCCAAACAAAAATTAAAATGCAAATAATTGATTAAACAAGGAAAACATCTTCTGAAATGAGTGGGGCGGCAAAAGTTGAAAAGACGCTAAGTTAACGAGTTTAAATTACCTAAATTCCTCATGGAATTTTAATGTCTTAAAATGTCTATCGATTATTCAACTTCAAAAAAATATTTGTCGTAAATATCAAATGTGGTGACAGTGACATCAAAAACGACCTTAACTGACGTTACCCAACTCTCACCGAAGACCCAACTACTGTTTCGATAGACTAATATCATAGTTAACCCTTTTCTAAGCATGATTTGTGAACTAAATTGGCGAATATGGTTATTTTGAACTTCATACATTTTAAGGGCATTTTTAATGAGTACTATATTTAAAGCACAGGATATCTGAAAATTGTGAAAAAAACACAAAAAAATCACTGTTTTGCACCCGTCATTATTTGCACTTGCAATAAAAGTGTATTTTAAAGGTACGACCGTAAAGCCGTCGTATGATACTTCAATTGACTTGGTTTACTTTTTGAAGAAAATTAGTAATAAGCAATATAATTGATTAAACATCTGCATTTTATAAGAATTTCAATTCCGGATATGTGTTACACATGAACCGACGCTGTTCTTGTTTCTAGTTATCAATCAGTCCACATTAGGTAATTTTGCGATGGCCATTTTCAGTTATTATCACGCGTATTTCTTGTTTACTTTAGAATTTCTGAAGCTTTACGGTTTATTCATGTTATTAGGTATTGCTGATTAGTCGTGTTTGTTGAATTTAACCGTAAAAAATGACAATCAGTGTACGGTGCGTTTTGTTTTCAGGTGTGTTCTATCTGTTGGACATTCAAGTAAAAGGACAATTACACTAGTTTGTTAAAAGTGGCTCCGTCCGATGTCAAGAAAAAGTGCTCTGAAGTTGGAATTGACAAATTTGTTGAAACTTTAAAAACATCAACAGAATCTAGAATAAAAAGTCTGCTAAATGCTGCAGCACTGAGACGTATGTAATGATACGTAAAGTTATTCAAACATATTTAGGTATCACAGGACTTGTTTTAAAAGCTTCACAAGTAAACAGAATTTGAAACCAGTAGCACGACTGAAAAGGAAGCACCAAATATGAAGCCAGATTTGTCCGATTCTTTGTTGGTTGAAAGTAATGTTGACCCGGCCTCTCGATACATTAAAGTGTATAATTTGCAAGAACATTTCTTAAAAAAAGTGAAAACATTACATAATATGCTGGAAAATTAGCAAATTTAAAAAATGTTACTGTGAGAGCAGGCGACGCTGATATGATAAACCAAGTAAAGTATGATAATAATGCAGTTTATCATGCTGCACGTTGTTTGGCCATACATTGTATGCTTGACACAAAGACGAAATTACACAAAGAGTAGTTAATATTGTAGACAAAGACATTATTCGTGACAAAAAGACTCTTCTTATTTAATCAATGTTGATAATGACCAGTCTTTCTTACCAACTAACATATTAAGTAAAACCTACTGCAATTACTCTAAACTGAAGACTAAACTTAAGAAGCACTACATAGATGCCAAAGTGTTCTTTTCTAAAAAAAAAAAGGACATGGCAAATCGAACATTTAATTTGCAAGCGTCATTTCAATTGGCGACGCCTTTTACAATGTTTTAAGCCGCAAATAGCATCAAAGGAAAATCAAAAATGTTAAAAAACCGACTTCCCGCTGTAACCATGAAGAGACAGATATCACAATGATTTTTCATGCTTTTCATGCTGATGCTATGTTTTTCTACCTGATGTTTAAAATTACAAACTTAAGAAGTATGTGTTCAGAATGGTTCCATTGACAGCTTCAAGGATAACAGACGATTCAGCCCAGTTGATGCCAATGTTTCGTCTTTTGACCAAGTTGTCACCGAAATTCTGCCGATCATTCATGTCTAGACTGGATTTTATTTCACTTCAAGTTTTTGTGGAATTGGTAAAAAGTCGGTTGGCAACCTCCGTAGAACAAAAACAAGCCACTTCGGCAAACGGTGATCTTGATAGTGCTACATATGATGCTAGAGTGTTTTTACTGCGTTATACGGCTTAAAATACAAGTTCAATAAATCGCTAAGACAACAGTTGACTATATATAAAGATACAAATGTTGCCAACCCAAATAAAGGCAGCCATAATAGTTTGGTTGGAAAATTTAGCAAAATGACGAGTAAGAGCAAGTTTTCTTTGAAGAACAAATGACATCAGACTCTCGACAAGACCTTGTTTGTTCATGTAAGGGAGAAGCATGTGCAAGCAGCATGCGTTAACAAGGAGCAGCGACTCATTTCAAAAAAATATTACGAGAAAAAACTACTCGTAAGTCATGAACATTTCAGTATAACCTACGATCAATTTTAGTCGTAAGATTTCTTGGTAAAAACAGTCATATTCCAGTGGCAGTCCAAGTTTCCCCGACCTTCATACCGGACGTCCTCTGTTACCGTAACTACCTAGTGTAGCTATTGTTAATAATGTCAGATGGATGGTAGTTTTACGTATTAACATTAACATTAATTTTACTTGTTATTTTTTACTTCGCAATTGTATTTACTCTACTTACCCAGAATTGTCACAATCTTGGCAAGTGTCCAATGTTACACCAGCAATATCCATTAACGTTTTATTTGGTACTCCTGTGACACAGGAAAGAAACATCAACATAGAGTAGCAATCGTTTTACTTCATGAACTTCGTCGATCAAAATAATCTAAATTTACTTACATGCATATGTAGATTGGTATGTGCTGTTTATTTATTTCATTTTGACACTATTGACACTATTTATTGTAACAACTGTAAAATGGCTGTTCATGAACGAAATTGGGCATACGGATTAACAGCTAGATATAATTATAAACATCTAACGAGAAAATTATTTCTGACATTTTGAATGATCCAATCATTGCAAAATGTACAACTCGTCTAACTCGATTTTGATGATATTACTATTTTTGTGAAAAGTATATATCTGTTAAAGCTTACCAAAGTCTGTGTAAACCTCATCACCGTTCATTTCAACCCAGTTAGATCCGCTATAAAAAGCTTGTATTGTGAAAAGGCACTTCCCAATCAATTGTCGAATCAATGAGAAATTTGGTTCCGCACTTTGTGCAATTTTCTTAATTTGTCCTCTAATTTTGATTACATGGTTGTGAGCTGAAACACAGATAACAAAGAGTGTTGTAGTATCAAAAGCCAGTAGTAAGTACTTCTGGGAAGGCATTTATATATCAATTGATACATTTAATTCTGTAAAATATTTTCATTTTTTGTAATTAATTGAGTTTTTTCTACTTCCAGCCAAAGACGACCTTAGCATATTTTGCACAACTTTTCCCTATTTTCGGTTTTCAATTCTCTTCAATTTGAAAATATTTTAATAATTATGATTCCAGTGGGAGCGATAAGTGTTATGCAGACGAAACGCGCGTCTGTCGTGTCACACTTTAAGCCGCCTGTTATCTTGATCATTTTGAGTTATTACAGAACATGCAGTGATACTAGTAAACCAATCTTATAGGTCAAATTTGAAGGTTAAATAAATAAATTTGTAAGGATTCAAACTGTTTGGATTGTCAGATTCTATTTTTGGCTTAAGAGTCTTACTACATTGACGAAAGCGCTTCCATTAGGTGTTAATGTTTAGTAGATATGCAACTGTATAAGTCGAAAATATAGATATGTTTAACACGGATATTTAACCATTATAGCAAACGCTATTCTGTTTTTTGTCTTTAAAACGATATTTGAAATAAATGAAACAGTTTTGCGCTGCTGTTTTCTGCTGTCTGTTGAATTGATCCTGTGTTCAGCATACATAAAAAAGGAGATGTGGTATGACTGCCAATGAAACAACTCTCCAACAAAGACCAACTGACATAGAAGATAACAATTATAGGTCAGCGCGCGGTCTTCAAAAATGAGTAAACCTATACCGAATAGTCAGCTATAAAAGGCTCCGAAATGACAAATGTAAACAATTCAAACGAGAAAATTACCGTCTGATTTATGAACAAAACAATGAATAGCAGAAACATGATATACAGCAACAAACGGCAACTACTGAATTCCAGGCTCCTGACTTGACTCCGTTAAACCCGCCATCTAACCTTAGACAGTAGTGTAACATTACTATATAAGAACAAACTATAAAAATCAGTTGATAAGGGCTTAACTCATCAGTTCGATATAAAGCAACAAAAAAAAACATCTAATAAAACGACAGACAGCAGCTTAATTCAATGAAATGCAATGCAAACATACACTAAGTCATGCTATATAACAGACATTTACGAACGATTAAAAGAGAATTCAAAGAAAATTAAAAAAAATTAAATAAACATGATAAATCGATTGAACGTTCAATGAGGAAAAATGATTGTTAAATTACAATATTTCTAAAGATATTACACCCTTTCTCGACATTGAACACACGCTTTGACTGGAAGCAAATTTTTGTATTTGCGATTCTTATACCTTTCATTATATGCATGCATCTCACGACATAGGAATCAACACTCACAATTGAATTGGGAATAAGACACAATGGATGAATTACAGAATGAACGATTTTTTTCTGGTATCGAAAAAATGTATACTGCGTAACATACTTTAAAGTTTACCTAGAGTTTACAATTGTTTACTAAAATAGAAACATAGTTCAGTGTATATGGATATCAAAGCAAACGTATCATATGTTAACTTCTGATTATAATTTGCATGTATTTTTGACAATAGAGTGTCATAAGTATTGATTATTGTCTTAAATACCGAAAACATATGTACAAAAAAATGAAAGTCACAATCGAGAATAGAACATCTGTGCTTGAACATTATTACTCAACGTACGTCTGTTTATGTATTTACAGATTCTGCAATAACAGGTTGCTAGTGAGCTGACACACGTCATATTGGTGTAATTTTATTCTCAGTCGTTTGTTCCATAACTCTGATTGACCAGTTTATGTGTGAAGGTCACACACCTGAATATGGTTGAGCGGACAGTATTACTAGAGACGTGTAAACGTCATACAATGGAACAGAAAATATACTACTGCTTAGAAATCGGAAGTTGTAAATGGACGGTTGACATCATCACCTTTGTATTAGATTCTAGTTTGATGTCGTCCATCTACGTCATCATCTAGTAAAAGATCAAGGTATGATACAAACCATATAATACCACGCACACTTGTGCGGGTTATTCATATGGTCATACGTTTATTACCATGTACATTATAAATTGTCTTACCCAATTCAATTTGTTCTGAATTGCAGTGAATATGAGCTTCCTTCGACCTTTCCTGGTTTTTTACATTTTCTACTATTTCGTTTTGCTTTTCAACAAATTTCTCATATCCATCTGAATCTGAAATGATATGTTAAAAGTTTCTATCGATACAAACAATTTGTCATGTTTAATGGTTGAGATAAAGGGACGGAATGATGTAAAAACAGATCACATTTTGTGATAACACTGCAGATCCCTTTTATTTATGTTTCACCGTAATGTTTACAGAACTCAAAAATACTATAATGAATTTTAAATGATATGTTTATACATTTCTTTGTAAATAAAAATTTGAATTAGTTACACTTTTTATTGCCAAAAATACCCTTTGTCAATTAGAGACAGTAACATTTTCAGTTTGAAATATATCTCCACGAAATTCCAAAGAAAATCGATGCTATACATGTGTATATCATATTGGCTCATGTCATTCCCACCTATAAAGGTGCTTTATAGATGTTTTGTCAAATATGGTCTGCAGTTTGGAAAATATGATAATATATAGCTTGCTGAATTAATTAACACAAATAGTCTAGTCTTATATGAGATATACATATACTACAGAAAAAAGATATCTCATTTTCTCCATATCAATTAAAATGAGAAATGGGTATCTAACTATGAACTCCTTTATTATATTTGGTGAGATCCAAACGCCATATCGTTTGTTTACAAGGAATACCATTCTGTTTCAAGTATATTGTTCAGTACCTGATTATCAGGTTGCCTGTATATTGATATTGTAAAATATTAGATGCAAGACACAATCGTGTTCAAAAAGGCTTCATATTGTGTCGAGCAGGTGATATTTTACAATATCAATATGCAGATAACCTGATAATTGATTTATCGGATTGTATTTGTGTATTTGCTTGATAGAAATAAGTGTCTTTCTTTGTTTCAACAGCAAACCTGAAGATGAAGTGATAAGTTCGAATCAAACTTATCAATGTCGGTTCATTCATTATGACGTTGGTGATATGTCCGGGTCAAAGTTATTTAGGCCAGGTCAACATAATTGACGTCACAAAGCCGTGATATGCAGTTTTAAAAAAAACTGAAACAGAGTGTTACAGACAGTGTAAACACCGATTATACCGATGTATATATATAATTTCTGTTTTGGGATTGAAATGTAAATGTGAACGCGAGTGTAAAGGCAATTCGCTCACACGTAAAAAAACAATAATCAACGGATATAGAATGTCATTGTCATAACATGAAATATGACATAACAATAAAAACACCATCCTGTTGTTTTGTTTTTTTTTTTAGAACGAAGGACAATGATCCAACTAACTACAGGACAATCCACCTGAGATGATTTTGCTTTAGTGTCTCTATTGTTGGAAGGAGAAATCCGATCAACAGTTAATCCTTGTATCAGAAATTAACGTTAGTACTAACCATCCCCAAAGAAATGACTGACTATGCTGGTTACATCGGTTTCATCATCTAGTACTATCAAGTTGTTATCCGTTAAAAATCTACCAACAGCAATCCTAATAGCAAAACCTGTTATGTCTGCATGGTGTTTGGTATAATATGCACTCCCGGTCGTTGAATCTGATTGAAATCCTTCTGAAGGATGGTACCCCAGAATTAACATCCAGATGCATGATTTTAATATTGTCATTGTCGTGTTGATGTTTTCTACAATTTCAATTTATAAGTTATTAATTACCTTGTTCAAACATATTCTACCTTTTACAGATTCCAGAGAACTTAATCGGTTGCACAACGTCATGTGTTGACCGTGTTTATCTAATTAATATAGTGTTTAAGTGTTATTGTTCCTGACGTTACCCGATATGAGACAGTATCTGTTAACCATCAAAAAGTAAGTGTATTAAATAGTCATGTTTGTGCAAGTTTCACATAGACAGTACACTATAAATAGTAGAAAGTGCAAAATTATATCTTATCCTTCACATATTCCATAAATTTCAATTGGTTTAGCGATGTCACGTGCTAACCGCCTACATGGCCTAAATTTGATACATAAAGTGTACAAAGCTAATGTTAAAAGGAAAGTAATAGATATTTATGTTTGTGTAGGTATCTGATAGTCGGTAGGATATAAAAAGCATTTCTTAAAATTTATTTCATTTTAAAACGTATTCATGCATTTACTATTCAACGAAAAAATCTTAACCTTATTTTATTTTCTTAAATTCTCTTTTGTTAACGTTTTAAACCGGCAACTTATTTACCTTGTATAGGTCTTCGCGGAAAGGTTCTATTTACTACAAATTATTCGAGCATGACTGATGAGACTAAACGACTTGAAAATTATTATGATAAAATGCCCTCGTTTACAATTTCAAATTAAAGTGGATTGGGTTGTTATTCTCCAGTAAAAAAACAGACTCTATTAGAGTGAAAGTCAAACCTTTTCGGAACCTGAAATTTCAGCAAAGCTGAAAATTGTAGTACGACATACATACATATCTTATTGTACAGTAGAAGGTCTTTTGCGTTTCAAGCTTGTGATGTATACGTTATTCCTCTTTTCAAATGTACCATCTCAGTTTGACTCTTGATTTTTTTTTTAGGTCTTTTGAAGCAATCAACCGAGCAGCTTCATTTAGTTTTAAGTCTTTAGTGGTTAATTTTCTCAATAAGATGTCCGCATTTTAGATGTTTATTTTTTGTTAGTGGGAGTCTAAGGAGATTTGACAAGTTTGAATTTGCATTTAAATTTAGTGGTTCTAAGATTTCTACAATATCAAGGATCCTACATATGATAACTGAAGGAGACACATTTACACCGTCGGATTTAAACAGCTATTGGGAATTTGCATTAAAACTTTTTTACACGATAAACTTATTGTGTAATATATCAAGATTTACCTTACCTTACCTACGAGTTGAAAGTATTCAATCAATAGAAAAGTTAAACAAAAAACACACACTGTCTCTGTTATACCACTTGAAAATAAATTAGTAACTAAATTTTAATAATAAAATTTATCAAAGTTAACAGGCTAATGATTTGGTACGCCAATCGCGCGTTTTGTCTACAAAAGACTCATCAGAGTGGCTCGAATAATAAAAAACACGAATAAAAAGGAGAATAAAGTATTATTGCAGATAATTTACATTTCTACTTCTCTGCTTGAATTGTTCGTGTGCAGGTGCGTAGTTTCATGACACAAAATATAATATGAGAGCGTTCTTTGAAGACACATACTCTGGTTTAGAACATGTTTGGCAAAAGATGAGAAAACAAAACTGACGGACGGATTGGGGCATTCTTTATTTACTGGAATGTCAAAAATTGTATGTCCATGTTTGAAAGAGGTTATAGGCACAGCTATACACAAAAAAATTATTTAATTATAAAAACCGAGGAAACTGCACGTAGAAAATCCTTCGTTGCTTTAAGTTTCATCATATGTTTATAGAAATCCTTCTACTATTTGATAATTTAACAAAGCAATGCATTTAGGTCAAGACAAATGTCTGAAAGTTACCACAAAAACATGTACATGATGTATGTATTGAACATGACAAAGCTTTAGGTAATAGGAAAGGAACGGTTCACACAGCATGTCGATACTATTTGTACTAGTACACAATGAAGAGTCTGCAGACACTTTTTGCAAAACTATTTCTAGTTTAGTAATAATGTAGATGATGTATTCCAACAACAAACGGATATATTTTGGGACAACTTATATGAGTAGAGTGCATTAACTAATGCGGTATT
This sequence comes from Mytilus californianus, assembly GCF_021869535.1. Taxonomy (NCBI): domain Eukaryota; kingdom Metazoa; phylum Mollusca; class Bivalvia; order Mytilida; family Mytilidae; genus Mytilus; species Mytilus californianus. Next base: position 46,936,028 of record NW_026262604.1, read on the forward strand.
TTTTTAAGGAGTGCAATTTCTGCAAAATGAAGATAATACTAGTAATATGGACATACTATACAGATATTTTACCAATATTATACACGTTTTAACTTTATTTTGTTTCTAATTCATTTCGAGTTAAAATTACATTAACATTTACTAATAGTTATATACATTTATGGCAGAACAAGAAGTTTAAACTAAGAGTGAGGTGTGTATTTGTTTTGTATGCAGCACAATAATTTATAGTTTTAATTTATGACCTACAAATTGTCAGATATGACAGTATAGTTATATAACTACATATTTGACAATTCTAAGACGTGACGTTTAGAGGTTTAAACATAATATTTCTATTGTTTAATTTTCATGATATACGATTATAATGAACTAACCCAGATCGTAGTAAACACGCAAAAAGACATCAACATGACGGCCCAACAAATAGCTCGTTTCAAATATTTTTGTTCTATAAAAAGTAAAATGGAAAATCGCTTTTAAATGATATAAAAATTATCACGAATTAACAACAAACTAGGAATTGAAATCCATTGTTTTTAAAAACCGATGTAAGGTTAACAACTATGAGACAGCAACCTTTCGACTTTAATAACTAAAACGCATCTTAAGATACTCACTAAGCAGCTGTCATATCATGTCAATTTGAATTCTGTGGATGCGCGCAAATAGCATTGGACTTATTTATAATTGTACAGACCTCGATTACATTTCCTGTTTAGTTAGTTTAGTCTTTAGTCACGCTACATTAAATGTGTCCTTTAAAAGTCATATATTAACCTAAATTATCTGACATACTTTGTGACGATATTTCCAGGAAAACATTCTATTTACAAAATTCATGATATTGCAAAAACCAGATTTAATACTTGGAATTTATCAGGAGTTCTACATTCAAGGAAAATAACACATTAAAGTATATATATGAACACGTTCGGAAAAGGTTTAAAATCTTTGCTTCATATCGCCTGTAGCAACAGTTTTTTTTTTTTGTTTTGACAAAAAAACTTTAAACATTTGAAAAATTTGAAAACTGATATAGTTTATCTTAGTTTAAATCTATATACCCCCTTATTTCGCAACTTTGTTACTTTTAGAAAGAAACTTAGAAAATTTGTATAAACTCCACTTTTGTATTATATATATCATGTATATTTATATCCTGTAGGTATTTGGTTTCAAGGTTAAAATAAAGTAATCATTTACATAATCCACAATAGTAGCCTTTTGGGTCCTGCGTTTTTACTATAAAAGAATTGTTGATAAAACTGCCAAATTCTGAACTATCAACACCTCTGGTGTGAATAAAACTGCAAAACACATCTGGTGACGCAGCTTTTTTGATAGAAAAATGGCATTTTTCAAGGGTACTCTATGGTTCTGGAATTTTTGAAAGAGTATGAACAAAAAACACCCCTTGCTTAATTTTGCACAAAAAATGTTGCTCGTCACACAGAGTTTCGTCCAAATTTCTCGCTATTTCTACACCGAAAGCTTACACTCGTTTCTAACTATTTCAAATTTGTTTTCTAATTAACAGGGCAGTAGAAAATAGATTTACTTCTACCTATTATCTTGGATGTAAAAACTAGGTGGGACTAGTCATCTTCAATTACTTCCTTTTAACCTGCAATCTAATTGATAATAATTTTTGGTAAGAAATTAACAAAGTTAAAAAGAAAATGAAATTCCAAACGAAATGTTTATCTTTATTTACATATTGTATTTGTCGTCTACAAATGATTATCCAACGTGCAAATATTAATCGATTGATTTCAATAAAGTAGATTTTGTTGTATTAACGGTTATAAGCCCTTTCCACATGTCTGTCGAAAGAACTTTTGATTCCTTTCTGGTTGTTTATTTTTCTCTCCGACAACATGTCGTTTTTGTTCTCAAGTCGGTTTCTGAAACCATTTCACATTTGTTTTGCAACACATTGATAAGATATTTCATATATAATATGGAACATTTACTTTTTGGAAGGTACCCCGTTTAACACTTTGCAGGAGTTATTTGAAAAGAAAACACTGATTATACTTGTTCTAGCTTCTCCTTCGTTTGCACAAAGCTATCGCCAAACTGCCATTTGTAAATCGTTCGTTATATGATCAGAATGGTTTAGTTAATGTTACAGAAATGATGAAGCGACACTTTAAAAGAGTTGTTTTCCCCCTTTATCTTTAGAAATCGATCTGTTGATGTTAAAGAAAGGCGAAAATTACCAAAATGAGTTCCAAAGTCGAAAACAAAAGGAAAATGCCGTGACGAAAAATAAAAACTACGAAAAGATAAACAACCGTACACAAAACACAACATGGAAAACTAAAGACAAAGCAACACGAACCTCACACAAATCCGGGAGTGATCTCAGGAGCATCGGAAGCGTAAGCAGATCCAATCCGCATGGGGCACCCGTCGTGTTGATCATATATGAAGCGAATATTAAGTAATTCACACTCAAGGAACAGAGGACGAGATCATGGTTACCAGAATTGTAACTTATGAGCGGTCAGTCTTTAATGTATAAGAACTTTTGAATTGAGTACCTTAGTCCATAACTTTGTAATGTCGGTCAAGATCATGTTCGAAATTGTAATATTAGGTTTGTTAGCACCTCATTCGAAATCTAAACAGATACGTACACAAGATTATCGTTTGATATGAAATGCCTGATTTATTGAGAAGATGGAAAAATATTAGGATGGATTAGTCCGGTAACGTCTTATATTAGTTATTTTCCCTACAGTGTTAAAATTTATATGTATTCATTGTTACTTCAAATTGAAATATGACGAATCTTTTTGGACTTTTGTACAACAAGCACACATATCTTGGGTCCGTACCTGGATTGAATTAATACGTCTATTATTAATGCGATTGTTGTATATATTTATACCTGACACAGAGGGTATTTTTCTATTAAATTATTTCTATTTAAATCAACGTTGTTTGCGTAAGAGCACTTCCAAATCTCAAACATATCACAATAATGACATGACAAGGATCACCCTCACATCCTATCAATATTAAATTTAAATCAATACTTACATTATAAGAGAAATACAATTAACTAAAACCACAACTGTATGTTTTTGGTATATTGTCTAAATGATAATTCCGATACCTTGTATCAAAGATAACGTCATATGACAGTGAACAAAAAAAGTAAACCCTTTGTTATATATTGTTTAACGTATTGTTAACTGAAATGAGATATTCAAAAATTATTGGATCATTACCAAATGACTTTATAGTTTTGTGCCATTTAATACACTATACATTACAACGTGTCTTTATGAGGATGAAATGTTTCCTTGTTAGGGAATTATAACTGCACTGCTCAATCGGTATTTTTGTACGAAATTGTCTAATTAGTTTTTCTTTAATTTGTGGTCAACACTATGTTCTTAAAGACATTAAAAATGAAAAAAAAAAGGATTTTACCAAGTTAATATGTTAATTGGTCAGCCATTTCATCTTTCGATATCTGTATAAATGCTGTTTCATTCTTTTGAATCGAATCAAGATGTCAAAAATTGTACATGTAATAACTGAGAACTGATATAGAAATAAGAAGACGTAGTATGAGTGCCAATGAGACAACTCTTCACCCAAGCCACAATGTGTTTTGAATGAATGATGATATGATGGATACTGCTATGAAATAAAGGGGGGGTTGAACTCCTAGCTACACATTTTACACAAACAATCACATGTTCATAATCCAGAATATTGTTATAGGTGAAATTTTATAAAATAGGATAACTCAATATGTGAAAAAATGTTTAAGCTTTTTGAATTACAGGTAACATTTTTATTTTTTTCTGTTCTAATCGTGTGTTACGGTAAAGATAATAAATCACCCAGTTCATCTATAAGATATTAGTTTGGGTCAACTAAATTTATACGTGTATTTGGTTTACAGTTTGATTTAGAAGAAATACCGACATAGCTTGATAATACAATTAATATCTAATTACTACCAAAATTTTATATTAATAAGTATTGTAATTTTCATTGTTATAAGTGCATGTTATATCATTATTACAAACCTTATCTTGTACTCAATCCTATTTTTTGGAAATTTATAGAAATTTAAATGTGACGTCACATTGTGCGTCGATTTCTTCGGCTAACATATAATAAGTTGTTCGGCTGTGCCTTTTTTATGTGCTGATTTAGGTTGTTTTACGTATTCGTTTTTATTCTGTAGTTAGTCACCACATTGGTGTTAACATGTATATCTATTATATAGTCATTTTTATAAATTTACTGTTTGCAAAAGTATGAATTATTCTAAATACTACGGATTTTCTTATCCCAGGCATATAACCTTAGCCGTATTTGGCACAACTTTTTGGAACTTTTGGTCCTCAATGCTCTTCAACTTTGTACTTGTTATGGCTTTTGAACCTTTTTTGATCTGAGCGTCACTGGTGTGTCTTGTGTAGACGAAACGCGCGTCTGGCGTATTAAATTATAAACCTGGTACCTTTTGATAGCTATTACTTGTGTGTGTGTCTGTCCTGTATGTTCTCCCATTTATTTGTATTGTAGTCCGGTCATGTAATTGCCATTTTAATGTTATATTTAACATTGTCATAAAAGCGGGAGGTTTGGCTAGCCACAAAACCAGGTTCAACCCACCTGTACCAAGTCAGGAAAATGGCCATCGTTATATTATAGTTCGTTTCTGTGTGTGTTGCATTTTAGTGTTGAGTTTGTTCTCCTCTTATATTTGATGTGTTTCCTACAGTTTTAGTTTGTAACCCGGATTTGTTTTTTTCTCAATCGATTTATGAATTTCGAATAGCGGTATACTACTGTTGCCTTTATTAATGATAACATTCTCTTAAAAATCAACCCAATGGTCCCCTTTTGTAGACCCTATATTGAAACTAATGCAAACACTGTACTGAACAAATAAGAAATACAATATTTGATAACAGGAGTACAATGCGTAGTTTGTTTTGAAACTATTCGTGACATCTGAATAGACGTTTCTTATGCATATAGTCACTTGGTCTTAAACTGTAGAAATATTTGTAGATCTTGATAAGCCACTCATGTGTTATGCTACAACTTTCTTTTAACTATTCTTGTTCTCAAGAAAATACCCTTTAATGCAAAAAACTGCAAAACTCATAAACCAAGGGCAATTCCTCTGATGATGACAATTAGGTCGTGTTGACTGAAATGTAGATTTAAAGCTAAAATTTGTATTTCAAGCGCAATAACTACTTTAAGAAGTTATTCAACATTTTTGGTCATGATAACTGGTTTGTACATGTTTATGATGATGATTTTTAATCACAATTTGTTTTTAGATAACTGATAACAACAATACAAATATTCGAAAATCATTATAATAGGCTTCACGAAAAACAGAGACTGAAGATACCAAGTAGGCAAATAAAGCTCGTAAGTCGAATAGAAACTGGCAGCTCAATGGGAATCAAAATGAAAAACGAGGAAAAGACAAACAGTATAAAATAAAGAGCAATTAAGGTCACCTTACGGCCTTCAACAATCAGACACGCTCATGTCGTCTAGTCGGCTTTAAAAGGCAACGATATGAAAAAATGAGAAACAATTTAAAGGAGAACAAATATGACAGACATTAACTAACGTCAACCGATGAACTACATGCTCTTGACTGAGGACAGGCACATGAAGAATGTGGCGTCGTTAAACGTGTTTCTGAACGCTCAACACAAAAAACTACCAAGAAAACTTGAAAATAAACAATATGAATCATAAGAACTAGGGATGATCTCAGGCACCCCGGGAGAATCAGCATATCCTGTTACACTAGTGGCACACATCATGTTGCTAATGGTAAGTACTAAGTTGTAGAAAAATTTAATTTTATGATATCATAATCGTGGAAAAGAGGACGGGGTTTGGGATACGCAAATGGAATATATCCGTGGTCATCTGCGACGCTGATATGTCAACCAACTCGTGATTGCGTCCCTTACATATTGAAAAGAACACTATATAATTGCATGCGTTCGAAGCGCTTTCCTGGATTTGCCTTCATGAGGAACGCTCAAAGCTGAGTATTTCAAACCGAAACAGTTGAAGAGCTATATGAACAAAAAGGACCTAACAATAATAGCCAAATTATCTAAGTACAAATTTGCCTGAGGGAGTTGAAGCCTTAGTTTCTTATGAAGGGATGACTTTAAATTTGATACTTATAGCCTTTGGTTCTGTCGCTTCCTAGAAACCGTTTGTAAAATTAACTCAACTGTGAGAAATATATTTCCAATGGAGACGCACATGAAATATTGCTACATAGAAATAGAAAGGACTTGTCTTATTATTTGTCGGAAAAATGGAAAGTATATATATATTGTTTTTCTGAAGGTGGTTTTAGAATATAAAATAATAACATGCATTCAAGTGTCATTTCCTATTTCTAACTTTGGTGGTCATGTTGATTGATTGGCAAGAACACAGATTACTATGCTAGATACTCTAAAGAGTATTCTGTCAAAGGTTGGTTTGAATTGGTCAACTGGTTTAAGAGACGAAAAATTTAAAAAAGAAACTTACGGCGACAAAAGACGACGTGTAACAAATATATTTGGCAATACCGCACCATACGCATTGGGTATGATGACTTTTAAACAAATCAGCTAGTATGCAAGAACGTACGTTCACATGCAACAAAAAATATGTACAATGTACTGTTTCACAACCATACAGGAAGACGAGGTGAAGGCAGTATTTGGCGATTTGAAGCTGATATGGTTGAGATGTTTACGGCATTTGACCCAGGTCGGGGGATTTGTCATGATTTCACATAAGCTTGGGTTATAATCCTTCTGAGTTAACAACTTAAATTTGCAGATCAAACAATGCCAGACTAAATTTTTATACAAGGCTTCTATGAATATATCCATGTATAGATTAAAAACAACACCGTCAGTTCATTCTACATTATATTTAAAAATTATTTGACCGAATTTATATACATAATTCTTGTATAATGTTACACTTTAATATCTTCTTACATTTCTTCTTGTCGTTAAAATATACATATTCATGAAGAAAAACTTCCTTGGATTCACAATGTTAAGTATCATAGTTATATAGATTATTTCCTTAGAAGCTTCGTTTTTTATTGCCTTAGGTAATAATCCCCGTCATGTTTTATCAGCTAATTGTTATTTATAGGGCATTGATAATAACTATAGTTTCATAAACATAGAAATTGATGTTTTTTGTTTGATTTTTGTAACACGTATACGTTTTAATCCAATGCAAAAAAACTTGTTGAATACAAAAAAATAAGATATTATTTTTTATGTATATGAAAAACACGAGATGTATTGTAAACGCCGTTGAGACAGTCGACTTACCATAAAAAGAACTATACAGGGACAAATATCTAGTTTTCATTTTGATATCATTCCTACCCCTTTTTCAATCTCGATCAGTGGATAAATGAAACGTACACGAAAAAAATATTCAATAGAAAACTGTAATGTAAAATTAAAAAAAAAGTACATATATATTAGATTTCCAGATGATAGACATAAGTTATACTTTACGTACATGTTGTACATACGGAGTTATTTTTTCAGTTATTCTGATTAACGGGACATAACCTAATTTAAATCATAACATGTCGTCCTTACAAATGTATTATGTGTATTCCTAAAAGGTATGATACGTCAGAAAAGTACGACCAATTTCAAAAGTGCGGATGACTTATTGAACTTTGCAACTGAGTTTTATAGTTTTTTCTGATGTTGTCCTAAATATCAATCTCCCAAATAAGGGGAGGGTTACTATTTTGCAAATACGTTAAAATTCAATTTCAGGAGCTTGTAGTTTAGATGTTGTAACTTGTTGATATCAATCATATTTGTGTTCCGTTTATTGTTGTTAAAGTAATAAGTCCATTCGTTTTCCGCTTGAACTGTTTTACATTTTGTCACGCCTTTTACAGCTTACTTTACGGTGTGATATTTGGTAAAATCGAACGTACGCTGCACTATAGTTGCTTACATCCACATCAGTCTCTGGCGGACACAGTCATAACTTGGTTGACACCTCCCACTTATACCAAACCAAATTACACCTTTCAACATAAACAATCACAGCATAAAAAAACCCCATTTCCCTTTCCTCTTTGAATCAAACACAACTTAGAAGATCATATTATGATTACCAATAATGAAACGTGTTCAAGTTAAGCGTTTAAAATTAGAACCTATTACCAAACACTGAACATGGACGAACATCCATATTATAACAAAGTAGCTAATGAATGTGACATAAAAAGGGAGAGTGAGAGTAACAGGACTTAGACATGCTAAAGGCATTATGTTCACAATAATAAAAACAAAGTGTTTGATATGTATGTATAATTTAAAGAAAAACCATATACGTATGACTTTAGATAGTCAAAGCTTGTTTATCTACTTGCATGCCATAGTTATGTATCAAACTAACTGCGTTGCAATGGCTAAATTTCACTTTTGTCAATCGTACGTACAAATACATTGATGTTTGTACTGTCTGTATCAAACTCTTGATATTTACTGATTACTCGACAGTTAAATCTTTGTGTCAATTATGAATATCATAAAATAAGACACAATATACAAATGGAAGTTTTCAAGTTACTGGAATACTACATACAGTAAAGCTGTATTTCTGGACCAAGAAAAATGCTTTTTTTTTGGTCTTCATATTTTTACAAAAATTCCGACATGGTTACTTGGTACCTGAAAAGTATAAATTGAACATGTCTGAACTTTAAAAAAGTCTTCTTGGTTTTGACGTCTAAACTGTTTCACATGTTGTTATATCGGGGCTTTTAATAGTTTTGTATACGGTATGGGGGTTTACATAACGTTGAAGGCCGTATACTGACCTATGGTTGTTTACATCCGGAATGTTGGTGTCAGATATTTGTTTCGTTGGCAATCATACCACATATTGAAATAAAAACAAAATTAACAAGATCAACACGTATGACAAATTACCAATTAATCCCTTAAAAATAACTTTTTTTTTGACAAAACATACAGTAAATGCACTTAACTAGGCTGAACTCTTTTTTTTTAAATTTCATGTATGTTATATATTTTTGGTACCTGAAAAGGATAATTCCCTAGTGTGATCTTTAAAGATGCAAAACAGATGTTAATTTCCATCAGATATTTCAGACAAAGTTGAAATTTGCAACCTTTAATTATATACTCTGTAAAGTGTTCCTATCGATTATTTAAACATGTTGCAGAATTCAAGTATGAAGAATGAAAAAAAAACCGCGCATATATCTTTCAACTTGGCGGGAAGGAATAACATATAGTATATATGTATCATTTTGGCAAAAAGTAAACTTTGACACTATTTTTGTTAAAAAATAGAAATTTGTCAGTGAATAATTAATTTCTGTTATATTTATCTTTGCATGTTCAACCTGTTCAGCACGTGTAGTACTGGTATTCATACATTGAGTATGCTGTATATACCAGAATGACAGTGTTACCTTGCTAACTGAAAAACTGCGTATCATAATATCAACGTGTGTTTCTCACTTCTACATATTATATGTATTTTAAGTAATCTTTCTTAATGAATTTTCCCTTTTCTGAAGTCCACCGAAAATTAATGTTCACAATTTGAACTAAATGCGGCTCCCTCATGTGTTTTGATTCCTAAAGGTGTATCTACTTTGCCGATTTATTATATTTGAACATTAGCAAATTTCTGCTTACATTTGATCTGTGTTGTGTGTAATTTTATTCTGATGTGTAGGGAAATCGGACCCTTATCTTACCTTCTGTTTAATTATTTGTACATTTCTTATCATATGTTATTGCGGAATGCTGAAGGTTATTCATTACCTTAGTGTTAACAACTATAGACAATTTTCTCAGTACAAACGACCATAGAGGCCCTTATGTGTAAGGAAGTGGAAAATAATTCAGCATTTCAGTGTTTAAATGAATTATCGGTGATATAGTACTATTTATACAGTAACTGTTTATTTGACCTGTTAATCCCTTTAATTCGATCGGTACTGATGGGTCTATTTTAGGGAAACGCGCGTCTGGCGAATACAACTATAAGCATGGTACCTTTCGTGCGATTTTCCATAAGATGTCGCTCGATCACTTCAGTAAAAATTGAACAAAACATCATCAGGATATAACGACTGATTTAAAAAAAAAGAAAAGTTATGATCAGTCCACAGTTTTGATTCTTTCAATTAGAAAATTAAAACAAATATATTATAAATCAACCAAATTACACCCTTCATGTGTTAGTATAACATTAATCTGATTGATATCAGTTCTTATATTATTGAATTTGTTTTTGGCTTAAATATTAGTATTAGGGCAGCAATCTTCTTATATTTGCCATTGTGTGATACTGTCATTAATATTTAGATATGAGCAACAGCTTTGCATTAAGCGATAGCTTGCAAGACTATATATTTTACATAGATGTTATTGTGTGTAAAATATAGGGGTAAATATGTTGCTCATATAATAAGACCACAAACTATGTCATTTCAGGTCAAATACTTAAATAACGACATATTGATGACGTCAAAGAGATATAACAAATGACCTTTCCAAACCAAATTGTCCAGGTTATATTAACATGTAAATTTATGAATAACATTAGTATGGTTTTGAAAGGTTTGAAATCAGTTTAATTTGTATGCAATGCAAGGGGACCAACAATGACTCTTATCATATTGCCTCCTTTGTCGATATCTTTTTTGTCTACGAAGAAGATGCAACATTAAGAAAAAATCAAAAATGGATGAATCTATCAATGAACAATGTTCGGTTGAACTGAGTGAAATTCATATGCGCTAAAACTGTCGAAAAATAAATATCCGATATGTGTCGAAACAAACGTGACGGACGACAAAGTCAAAAATAATAATGAGAACAATAGTATTAAAAGGTTGTTCTTCCGAAAGGTAAAAAGAACCTAGTACGAATCAGAGTGAAATCAAAATGCCTTTTTGTAGTTAGGTTAAAAGACATCATAATCATAATTTTAACTCAAAATGTATTTGTAGAGAAATGTTGAAAAACCTAATAATCAGAAACTAATCATAATTTATTTCCAAGGAAAGGTGAAAAAGGTCTAATAAAACATAGAAAACCTATATCAAGCTCTTTAAGTATGTATTAATTGCACTGATATACAACCTAACGATATAGTTTAGATTAAAAACTGGTGTAGCATACTGAGTAAGTCTTAACGATGTAGTTACCACGTCATCTACTAGTCGACACCCCCTTATGTTTTGTAATACAACTTTATAAGTTAGATGACAGAAGAGGGAGCAATTATAAAGAAATAATAGTAAGCAGATGGAAGACAATTCCGTAAGATATAAAACGCATATCAAAAAAGCGTGAAAGACTTTTTTGTTATCCTGACGATTTATCATTTTCATTTTTATTTTCTACGACTATGGAAATGCAATGGCATAATTTGCTTACATCCACTTCATTTGAACTCTTGTTGATAGTTTTTGCATTGGCAATCAAACCATATCTCCTCTTTTTATGTAATCAATAACATGAAAAATCCCATTATAAATGCCAGGGGCGAGGATAAATATTTGAAGAAAAGTACATTGTGCTTGACGCTATTTTACGACTTTCGTTGTATTGAACATGGTGAATCAAAGAACCCTAAAGTAAGACAATTTTTTACTGCTTTCGCGTGTTTCCATGTTTATGCCTTGTCATTTTCATTTTCTATCCAGCCATGTATATCGCCTAAGCAAGATAAGTTTATCTGTTTTGATAGATTGAAGATTTACCATATTGTTTTGTCATATGCAACTGAAAATTCAACACAAATACATGTGATTGAAACTTACCATGTATTCTCCTATGTTTTGCTGTTGTTGCTTAACAGTTTTAAGTCTGATTATAATATACTAAACAAAAAAGAAAATATTACATTTAGCAACTTACATGCAGTGGTAAGAACATTTTAACATAAGTACATGTCTTTCTTGAAAATTCAAAGAAATTATTTGATCTTCCAGTTTATTGCAGCAAATTCATCCATTCGTTTCATTACAACAAAAACAGTTAATCAATTAAATTATTTCTTTGCAATTTGATGCACTTTAAAGTAATCCTTTACAACAGTATTATTAAATCAATCAATTTAAAAATAATATTTAAAACTCACCGTTTTGCACTGTCAAATTAAACTTCACATTAAATTAAATGCAGATCATGCATATTAAAATAGAACAAAGCCTTTTTAATCGGCTTATTAAATATCGTATTTTTTTGTAGACTTTTCTAACTGCTTGATATTAACACATGCCAGATATTTTTATTTTTGTATTACACATAAAAAAACATGAGTTAACACAAAAAGTATACAGTATCACAAACAACACCAACTAAGTCAAATTAACTATCAAAGATATGTTTGTACATATAATAAGCAAAGATGGTAACTAGCGTTGGTACACAGCTACATGAATTGATACATTGTACGCAAAAACAAGCAACCGCTCAATAATCACCTACATATAGTATTTGCACATATAAAGGCAACAATATAAACTTATACTCGGATCTTCATAAAGCATTATAAGTGTGAAATAAAGCAAACGATTACTTGAAATAATTAACTGAGCCGAAAAAAATCCCAACAGATTAAAAGATACAGTTGATATGGACTAAACATTTATCTATATTTATAAATATTGATACACAATCATAGATCTGATTGATACTATAAAACAGATGTTTATCATATACATAGTTATGAAATAAATATAACTGAAACATTAGTATTTATTTTTTTTCACAAATATCTTATAATAAAACTATATTGATGCAATCATGGTAATAATGAAAAAAAAAATAGTAAATCTGATATCATTCTTGAAATGCGTGAAATACGATTTTGTCAACATTTTTTTGTCGATACCGATACTCGTCGATAAAACCCGTTCACAGGGATTCGGAAGTTGTACATCAAACTGTGTCATTTTAAATTTCCATTTTATAAAAAGTGCATTGTACTGTAACAACTGTTACAACTTGCTCGTATACAGTTGATTTTGCTCGGTTAATGAAGTTTAGGCTAGTCCCCTTTGGTTAAATGCTCCTGATTGTTTTTCGAAATTCGAGCGTGCTGTATGAATTTTATACAAACAATACGTGCAAACAATTTCGATATTTTTTTGCTGTTTGTTTATGTTTATTCATTTATTTGTCTTCTTTTGTGGTTTATTTGATTGTTTGTATTGTTTGTATTGTTCTTTTGTAGGATTTGTAATATCTTATATTATGATATACATCTACATTTACTACAGGTCATCAAATATGATAGGCTAATTAAACACATGTTGTTGCATACATAAGTATTATATATCGGTAGTTATCTTACCTAAAATACTATATATACTATCAATACGATTGGTGTCGTTATACAGGACAGTGAAACCAAGTCCAGGTGATGTATTACTCATCGATAATTGCTTGTGATTTGAAAAATATATGTTGGTACCAAAGACATCAATAGCAATATTTTTGCAAACTGGCGATTTACAATTAGTATTAATGATTGTTCTAACTTTAGTTCCATCAACCAGAGATGATTTTAGATCACCAGTGTTATCTAATATCCAATACAGTCTTTCATTTTTCATGTCTATAATAAAGGTAAACTAATAATTTAATTTTCTATCACAAAATCGAAAAAAAATAATTTGTGTAGATAAATCTTACCGAAAGTATTTTGTATGACTTTTTATTTTTTGCATTCCGGCAAATGCATATTTAACTGTAATTTGCACATTACTACAACAATTCTTAAAACCTAATAAAAAATTAACACATGCTCCATACGAATAATATCCCAATACAGCAAACTGTATCAAATGAATTTCCACTTAGATTAGACAGGATGAAATGATTCAAGAGTGGAGGTCAGCAACAGAAATCACGAAACAAAGAACATTTCAACATTGAAAACACCACAAAGGGACAATTACATGCATGTCAAATATGTTGGAAGGGAACACTAAACTTACCACGACGAAACCCTACTGTGTACCTTAAGTGTAAGAAAACAAGTCCCTAGCAACTGAATGATGTGAAGAACACGATCTTTTAAATATCCCATGATCTTCGCGATATAAACATTATTGAATGGTCTTGCATTTAAATAAAATTGTCAAAATGTAAAACATGTATTTAACAGTTCATTGTTGACATGACCTATCATTGATATGGTCATATCATACTCACTAATTAACCGTTCATACAACTTTTATTTTTCAAAATACCAGATATAGTCCTCTTAAGGAACAGATTTCCTTAGCTGTATTTGCAACACCTTTCGGATAGTAAGGTCCTCAATGCTCTTCAACTTCATACTTTATTTGGCCTCTTACACTTTTGATTCGAGTGTCACAGGATCTGCTTAACCTTCCGGAGCACCTGAGATCACCCGAAGAGTTTGGTGGGGTTCATGTTGCTTAGTCTTTAGTTTTCTATGCTTTTCTATGTGTTTTATGTACTATTGTTTTTGCCTGTTGGTCTTTTTCTCTTTTATCCATGGCGTAGTCAGTTTGTTCTTGACTTGTGAGTTTCAATGTCCCTCTGGTATCTTTCGCCTCTCTTTCACTGATGAGTCTTGTGTAGACTTAACGAGCGTTTTGCATACACAGTTTTAATCCAGGTATCTCAGATGAGTTTATTTATATGTTCGTCTGTCTTTTCATTGGGTATGATGTTTTAAATGGTGCCGGTATATGAAAACTTATATATAACTTACCTAAATCCATACAAGTAACATCAGGGTTAACATTTACAAGCACTTGTTGTTGCGTTACATTTAAACTTGATCTAGATATTCGCGAAAAACGTTCGACGAAATACATCCACCTGAAAAAGTGTTAAAAATATCAAATAAATGTTTTATTTAGCATGTTTAGGAAAGCTACTTCAAATTAGACAACATTATATAAATAACATATAGCTGAGAGGGTGATAGAGCAGATTGTTACCCCGATAAAACATTGTCAACTGAGGCGAAGCCAAGGTTGACAATGTCTTTTCGAGGGGTAACAATCTGCTCTATCACCCTCTAAGATATGTGTTATTTAATTTATTATACTGAATGTTCTGTTATTTTATCGATTAAATTTCAAATTCAAAGTAATAAACTATGACGTCTTGTACATAACAACCATCCGTATTTAATAAAGCGTCTCCGTGAAGGGTAACAGAGAATTTACCATAGGATAGAGTCGTATTTAATAAACGCACACTTGATCAAGCGTCTCCGTGAAGGGTAGTAGAGTATTTACCATAGAATAGAGTAAATTACCATCCTCGTATAAGCCAATCAAATATTGCATTTTTACGTGTGAAGTATAATAAAAACTAATAATACATTTCTAAGTCGAAGGTAATTCATTTCTATAATATATTTTGTATATTATGTAAAGCTTACATCTTGTTATCCAACTTTGATGTTATAGAGAAAGTCCAAATAACTGTCCATTCCTGGGAAATAATGGAGCGGAGGCCCGAAGGGCCGACGCCCATTATTTCCCAGGAATGGACAGTTATTTGGACATTCTATCACTTAAAACACACTTAAAAAATAACAAACACACTACAATATTTGCAATTTTTGTATTACAATAAAATATATAAATTTAATGATCACTTGACCATTCCCTTCACTGAACCTTTTAAAATTTAAAAGAATTTACTAAACTATGTGAGTAGTTATAAACTCACTAGTGAGTTCTTTTTACAACAGTTGCTTTAAATTGAGTTGATTTTAACAAGAAAGTCCATAGTAGCTAGTGTCCAAGTTTGGATTATGTCACGTTCGGATGGTGAGGAAATTTTTCTTACGCAAAACACATTTTCACAAGAATCCAATGATGATAACTTGGATTTATGTAATTTTTTCTTGGGATATGATACTACTACTACTAGTGAAACATATTCAGTTGCATGTTCTGATATTTCTGAAGACGAAGGTTTTTCCAATCCGAAATTAACACAGTCTGACGATGAATTACTTATAAATGTCTCAAAAATTGAAAGTAAAAGTCATCAACCATCAACTTCAAGATTTCACGAACCAAAGACAGATAAAGAAATCGAAGATATGCAATCAAAGAAGTAAGTAACTTATGTTTGATATATAAACTGACGTTTTGTTCAAAACACAAAATAAACAGTAATTCTAAATCATGAGGCATTGTGCGTGCTTTGTCATCATTTAGGTTATGAAATAGTTGCCACTGGACGTTAAGCAATCAACAGTCAGTCAATTATCATGTTGATATTTTTGCGATTATACTTAGTTAACTAAGAAATATATAACAGGACCCATTTAACTCTGGAAATGAAGCAATAAAAGCAAAATGTAAAGCAGTCTTCCTTTGTGTATGATTACATCATAAAGGTCTCATACAAAATGAAATGGATCAGTTGTATGTCGTGATAAAGTCTTCTCGTTCATCTGTACATCAAAAAAAAATAAGGAAGTTTGCGTAATTTCCCTTGTCTGTATTGATATATTATATAAATAAATATTTTAGTTTGATATTTAGAAATTAGCAAATAACTTCTCACAAAAGATTCGACCGGCCGTCAAGTTTTTTTCGGTATTTTGTCACAGTCGGACTAAACAAAAGTTTGACCATTATCGCCTTCTTATTTATACTGTTTTTTTTTTTCTTACTTGTTCACAAAAAAGAACTTATATTATACAATACATCATGGTAAAACACAAACAGTGTTTATTTAAGTTTTTAACCAACGAATTTACAGATATGGATAGTAAGATTAAGGTTCGGAATTTAATTTCCATTTGATACTTGATTACAGCCGGACATACAAAATACGGTTAAATACTATATTTCTATATCAGGAGCTATTTGGGAGCAATGTATAATTCTATAGTTAGATATAACTAGTGACATAAAACAATACTATATTTGCATGTCCTATATTCTTGGTTTTTTTGTGTATTTTTTTTAGGAATTTCGTATTGTCAGATCTTTGACAGTTTGTGTTAAGTTATTAACTTTTTAAACTCGGGACGATATGAAGCTGTTTATTGTTGAAAACTGTATATGTTGTCGCCTATCTAGATATCCTTTATATTGTATCGTTGGGTTGCTGTCTCATTGATGTATACTCCACGTCTCCCTTTATTCATACATTATAAGAAAATATTCGTTTTATAGACATTTGGTTTTTAGTCGTGTATGCTGACCTTCATAGACCTTTTTTTATATCGTTAGGTTGCTGTCTCGTTAACGTCTACCCTAATCATACTCTTTTATAAATTCAACTCTCTTTACTGATCTCTCCCCCTCTCTCTCTCTCTCTCTCTCTCTCTCTCTCTCTCTCTCTCTCTCTCTCTCTCTCTCTCTCTCTCTCTCTCTCTCTCTCTGTCTCTCTCTCTCTCTCATAACTGCAATATTCGATTAATATTATTGAAATATAGAGTAGATATGTATTTTTGCTGTGTGTTTGCTTGAATATTTATTATTGTTTCTTAATATTGTAGGTTTGCTGACAGTACCATGAGCAAAATCAAGTGGGCAACGACCTTATTCAAACAATGGAAATCTACCAGAAATATTAGGGCGAATGATCCAAATGTGGGACTTAGTCCAATTCGCGTAGATCTGGCTGAAATGTCGCTTGATGAATTGAATTATTCCATTTCCCGCTTTATTTGCGAAGTTCGTAAAATTGATGGAACTGAATATCCACCAGATACGCTTTATTCTCTAGTTATTTGTTTACAGTTATACATGGATACACTTGGATATAATCATAAGTTTCTATCTGATTCTAGCTTTATTCAGATAAAAAATTCCCTATAGATAATGTAATGAAATTACGAGCAGAAGTTCGCGTTCCTAAAAAACAGGCCGAAGAAATTTTCTTTGGAGGAGGAAGAAAAGTTATGGGCAAGCGGTTCATTAGGATCTGATAACGCTCGTCATTTATTGACTACGTTAGTTTATTTAATAGGTTTAAACTTTGCATTAAGAGGTGGCCAGGAACACAGAGATTTAAAAGGGGGAAATTCATCACAGTTTCAAATAAATGAAAAAAATGGTTTAAAGTGTTTGATTTATACTGAAGCAAAATCAAAGGCAGGCCAAGGAGGTATCAAGCATAAAAACGCTAAAAGAAAATCTGTGGTGGCATATAAAAACACAGAAAACCAAGCTAGGTGCATTGTGAATTTGTTTGAATTATATACTTCTCACTGTCCACCGTTTCCAAGGAAAGCCGATGCGTTGTACTTGAGACCTTTGAAAATTACAAACGGAAACATTTGGTATGCTGATCAACCAATTGGTAGACATAGCCTCGCTAACATTGTAGCTAGCATTTGTCAGGAAGCAGGTATAGGTGGTTACCGTACTAACCACTCGCTTCGAGCTTCTGCCGAAACTAGGATGTACGACGCTGGTGTAGATGAGCAATTAATATGCGAGGTCACGGGTCATAGATCGAATGCTGTAAGAAATTACAAAAGAACAAATGAAAAACAGAAAAGGAAAATCAATTCCGTTATCCAAGGACGAATCGATAGTGAAAACGATGATTCCGGAAAGTTCAAAATATCCAAATCTGATGGCAATTTGTCAATTACATTGAATATTTCCATGAAGTGAAGTGAAATATTTCAGTCAGTGTTGTGTTTTGATGTTGGAAATGTCTGAGTATAGTAATAAATATGCAATGCTCCTATATTCTTTTTTTTTAGTTTCAGTCGTCATGTCCCCTTAACACCGATACAACGAACACAAGTGCAGATGTATTTCTTGTTTGATGTTTGTAATCACTTCTTACAAGTACATTTTTTATTTTTATTTTCTTCTCTTTCACCTTTCCTATAAAAATACGCAGTAATATGGAACATTAATTCAAAAGGGGGTTTTAAGTAAAACTACTGCATTTTGATAGGAAACAATGTTAGAGGGGACAAATATAAATATCAAATGTACTTGTGGCAAGTCTTCTCGGTTACAAAGTCTAGGTATAAGTCAAAAAGATTTTCCCTCAGGGTATTTCATACGCCTAATTAAAGACGGACAATAAGAAATAACTCTCCATTCCTGGAAAATAATGGAGAGTTATAACAATAGATTTACGTCACAAGTGTGTTTTAATGGTGATGTTTGATTGTTTCTGTTGAATCCTCTAAATTATATTGTAGTGTCAAAGTGTTCATTAGTCTTCACAAAAACTTTACCAGCTTTTCGGAGCATCCTCGTTTACATTTTTCAATAATACAATTCGGAAACTGCAGCAAAATCAATACTTAAGTTCATATCATTTTGAAACTTATATTTAATCATGTATGGGGTAGCAAGCTCATCCACCTCAACGCATAGACTGAAACTTGTCAATAAATACAACTGCAGAAACAAAAATGTTCCTGTACCAAGAAATACATTAAAATAGAGATAATTAAACAGTACAATGATTACATCATGTACATACAATACCTGTTTTTAACATCTAGTCGTATAACAAAAGGAAATCTTAGACTTTCAAATATAGCAATCACATGTGATCCGTCGAAGTTGCATCTGACAATTCTTCCCTTTGCGTCAATACTTTCAGTCCAATAAACATGACCCTCGACTGAATCTATAGCTATTCCTGCAGGTTTATTCCGTGTAGAGACAACTATTTGTAATTTTATACACTTTGCAGGATAACGGAATCTGTAAGAAAACAAATTATGTTGAAATTAACTAAAGTTTACTGATATTAATTACTCGATTTTGTTGAGCAATAGAAAAGCCATCCCACATACCCTTTTTAGTACGTTGTATAAAATATGAGTATTGTAATGATTCAATGGCACGGCTGTAAATCGTATTAAGTCTATAACGTGATCAAATCCACGTACACGTCAACAAGTTGTTTAATATTCAATATTAAATGAGTTGTTCTCCAATGATTGGCTCTTTAGGCAGACTCAAATAGTGTCAATGTAAGTTGGAACCAGTTCTGGTCTCTCTGCAGCAGTTCTCCTGACAACCTATGTATAGTTTCTGACACAAACAAGTCTTCCCTGGAACAGTTTAGGACAGTTCTATCCTGGAACTAATTCTTATAGATCTTCTCTAGAACTGATCATAGAAAAGATCAGGGGAGATCTTTGAATTAAAAAGTTTTAGACAACGCGTTTCATATTTTTTATGTTGGGGGACTTGGAATTATTAAATCCTGCCTAAATGTATCTCAAATGACTTTAGGGGGATATTTAGCTAGCTGTCCATACTCTAGACCACAATCTAAAAACTGCTCTAATTTACGTTATTTATAACTGTTCTACTTAAGAACAGATTCTGACAGTTCTACCTACGAACAGATTCTGTCAATTCTACCTAAGAACAGATAATGACAGGTCTACCCTAGTACAGGTTTTGACAGGTCTACCCTAGAACAGATTCTGGAAGGTCTATCCTAGTAAAGATTTTAACAGGTCTACCCTAGAACAGATTGTGACAGGTCTTCCCTAGAATAGATTCTTACAGGTCTACTCTAGTACAGATTTGTACAGTTATAACCTACAACTGATCCTGGCAACTCTATCTTCTGACATTTTTTGTCAGTTCTACATTAAAAATGAGACTGAAAGCTTCACATCGAACAACAATTCTGACAGTTTGACCATTAAACTGTTTCTGGCAGCTCTGTCCTAGAACAGTTTAAGGGTGAAACGGTTCTTGAACTGTTTAGAACAGCTCTATAACAAATTGTTCTTTCAATTCTAAAAAGAGTTTAGGACTAATCCCTAATACTTATAATAGTGTTATCTGTTTGTTTCTGTTTTGAACCTGGTATAGATTCTAGATTAGTAATATCAACCCGAGGGCTCATATATTTGATCAAAAATCAAAACCTGTGCTTGTACTGAAACATTTTGCGCATAACGTTTTTTTGTTGATTCTTCTTCTATGATTACAGAAATTTACCTTGAAGCCGGTTAAGAAAACAATATTTGAGCGTATCGTTTCAAAACCACGATTTTGTTTGTCTATATTGATTTTATTTCTGATTTCTTCTGTCTATGTTTATGGGATACCTTCTATCTAAGAAATATACAGTAATTTGATAATTGGTCATTTTCATTCTTCAATGTCGTTTGTGTGATGGTGACTGATCGACGGAAATGCATCAGTCAGATCAAGTTACAGTTCTTTTCGTTTCAAAACGTAACAACAAAAGGTACATAATCATTCGTTTTCGTGTTATTTTAAGCTACACAATATGATGAAAAAACATTATATATCAAATATCAAATAACTTCTAAAGTGTTGTAAGGTATATAACATTAAACAATTGGAAAACAATCGTGTCAATATCCTGTATTTATTCTGTATTGGACCTAACCAGAATTCTGTATTGATATGAACATGACGACATCACTTATGATGATCTATGGTGTGTGAGCTATTTGTATTATGTTTTTTTTTTCTTCATATACTTATCCTTAGTACGTTAAATAAATTGTTTAACACATCTACGGATAAAAAAAGAATAACAGAATCGTAGGAGGTGTGATTAGTTCAAGGGATCTAAAGATTATTGTATTCAAAACACAGAATGGTTTTATGTCATACTGTTTGTAAATAAACATACCGCATTATCAAGTTGTCAAAATATCTAGGAAAGTAAAGATATTTATTTTTGTAATCGTAATCCATCGCATACACTGTGTATCCGAGCTCGATCAGTACATTCACGTCTCCTGTCCTTACATCAAACTCCTCAATGGAATGTTTCTCAGTTGAAAACAATATTTTCTGTCGCGCACCTGGAACATATCGAACTTATCAATCATATCGATTTCAGTTACCATATTTAGATATACACTGCTTAAAAACGTTGTATAAATGGTGTCATAGAGGTCACATAAAAGTCTTTAAATTACTTATCTATTCAGGCCAAATGCAAACTAAGTACATTCGAAGACAATTACATTTCCCCATGTAGTTAAATACATATTTGTAAAATTTTTCTTAACCATAAAGTGTATAACCGGATTTGAAGCAGGTCATATGCAGATGTTTGCTTTGAGGTTTAATCTGAACAACACGAATTCTAAGTTGTGGTTTAGAACAGCATTGGTTTTATATACCCCGTAACTATGACCAGTGTGTAATTTTTACAGAACTAGCAGGATTCCCAATGTCAACATAGAAGATTGTACATTGTTGTAAACCGTCAACACATTATATGTAGGCATCATTCACATCAAAATAATGATCTATATAACATTTAATATGAAAGCTACGCTGCTAACAAACCAAGTATGATATTTGAGATGATGAACTTATTCAAAAAAAAAAAATCTTTTTTATAAAGGTTAGAAAAAAAAACCACTGACCCGAATCAACGTTAACACCTGATTTTACAAAAGAGGTAGTACATTCATTTAATTGGATGAAATATGATACTTGTTTTTTTTACACTAAAAAGTTCTGCTCATATATTTTTTTGTGTAACCAAGTATACTACATTCATAAACAAGGTATTTTCGATACAATATCGCTGAACTGGCCAGGAGATCTGATATATCTTTTTTATCATTAGTTTTACTTGAAAAGGCCATGATACTTCGCCAAGTTGCATGTGCAAGTTTTTAATCATACGTCAAAGTAACTAATATAGATATAGTAAATCCATATAATTTTCAATACTCACATGCTAAAGAATAAATCAAATAAAAGGCTGAATATAAGTCAATCCAAAATATTACGTCCATATTTATTTGCATTTGTTAGTTCAGATGTTTTATCCTTTGAATTTCAGGTAAAGTCAAACGATACTGAACATTGACATATAACTAAATATCTCGGGTATCTTAAAAATCTCATTTTATTATAACAATTACAATAAATCGTTGTAACTATTTCATCTATCAGTTTCATATTCCGCAAAGAATCTCACAAAGTACGTTGACCTATATGTATTAATTTCACATTGAGTGTTTACATATGTAATCTCTGTTTCACGAAAAGTTGAGAAAAAAAAAAACTATTGTGTATCATGTTTAGAGTCTGTTCAACATTAATTCATTGTTTTACAGTGATATTTGGTTGCCAGCATATTTAAACTATTAGTATTGAAGGAACATATCGTGCCGAGACATGTCCATAACTTCAACACCAAATGCATTTACAGACACCCAACAACACAATGAAATTGGAATAACTATTTAAATATCAGACTGTTTAAAAATAAGAAGATACAAGAATGAACCTACTCTTGAAAAGTAATGTCTTTACGTATGTTTATAACTAAACTACAAATTGCTGATCGGTGTTGTCTCAGTTTCCAAACTTTACAGACTATCACTTCTCGTATGCAGTGATCCCACACCTTGACCGTTGTCAATTTAAATAACCACAGGTTTGGTCATCTTGCTAGCGAAGTTACTTGCTTTAACTCATCATAGATACAAGGATTAACAGTGTGTATACAATACACATTTTTTGTCTTCAAAAGACTCATTAGTGACGCTCGAATGAAAGAAAGTAAAAAGTAAAATAAGAAGAATACCGAACTCTAAGGAAAATTCAAAACAGAAAGTCCTTTATCAAATGGCAAAATCAAAAGCTGAAACACATCAAACGAATTAAAACAACTGCCATATTCCTGACTTGGTACAGGGATTTCCTTATGTAAAAAATGGTGGATTTAAACCTGGTTTTATAGCTAGCTAAACCTCTCTCATTTATGACAGTCGCATAGCATTCTATTATATTGACAACAATGTGTGAGTAAAACAAATATACATAATATGTAAAAATGTACAGCAGTCGACATTCTGTTATAATCTTAATCACTATAAAACAATTAACTACGTCAACAACGAACAACAAAAATGACATAAGGACACTCTTTAGACAACGTATATGAGCAAAACTGAAATACTAGAATACAAAAATGACCATAGCACAATAACACCTCGGCGGGATGTATAAATACCGAGCCACGCGAAAGGTATTTTACCAAAAATGGACGAAACAGTAAAGGTTAAAAATATACAAAGACAAATAAAAAGAACACTATAACACGTAATTAAGATGATAAACAACGTCAGTGTCTAGAATCGATACTTCAAGACCATCATGTATAATTTCTGAAGTTGATACGGAATATTTATTGACAAGGTCTTGGTACCTTCCAATGAACTTTTTTAGAAAAAAGGACGAGACGTTCTTTGACATAACTCTGGTTCATCAAACAAACCAAACATAGTATGAAGTTGAAGATTGAGGACCTAACCATCCGAAAGGTTTTGCCAAATACAGCTTAGGTATTCTATCCCTGGAGTACAAAATCCTTAGTATTTCGAATAATTTAATGTTTTGTTAACAGATAATTTATAGTTATGACCATAACAATGATAATTCATATCAACACAGTAGTGCTAGTGGTGCCCTTGGAGAGGCAACCTCCACTAGCAGTTGCATAATATCATTTCTAAAACACGTGAAAGGCTCATATGACTAGTCTATTCTATCTTAAGAATATATAATTGTTCGGTAAATCGTCCTAATGAGAAATATGATGTTACATATTGTTTTAAAATACACATCAACGCATATTGCGCGGAAGTCTTCATTCTACGTCTGAAAAATATGAAGTTTCAATAAAATATTTCCTTACATCAACACAGTATCATATAACTTAATATGTACATTCCCGTTATTAAAAGGATATCCATACACATTCCTAAACAAGCTAGATGCCATCATCAGTGTTCTATGTTAGGATCACATGAAATCAACATTATGCATGCAGTTTTTTTCTGAATTTATATTTTACATTTGCTTACTATATTTGTCATGAACGGTGTATTACCTTAAGATGGTATGTTGTATATCAGCATATCATCAGATCTTCATTATATGCCTATTGAAGTTATTATCAACGAACAGTATAGTTTCTTTACAAAAACTAACACAACTAACGTACAGAACATAATTGATCAACAGTACAGTAAACAAAATATAACACAAAAACAAATACTTTATAAACAAGAGGAGAAGATACAAAATGACATTCAAACGAATTAATCGGAAAAAAAACTGATAATCCCATGGAACAAAACCCCCCAAAAAAACAACAAAAAGACAGACAAAGTTATACATATCACGATAATATAAGTTTGTAACCCGGACTTGTTTTCTCTTAATCGATTTATGACTTTTAAACAGCGGTATACTACTGTTGCCTTTATTTAATTACAATGATCTGAGTATGCGATATATCTTCTACAGGAAAATATGCTTTCAGCACGTATATCAGTTATAATTTAAAGTTAAATTTTACATGTTTTAATCATTTTTAGTTTGTAAAAATATGTGAGTTTTTCAAACAGTTCATTTAACTACACTTCGATTAAAAATTGGAATTGTTTAATTCCTATTGGTGAATTACCATTCATTTAACGTGTACAATATATTTGTGAATACTAATAATGTAAATACCTTGGCATATTTGTAATATCATGAAGAGACTCTCCTTAGTGTGTTGTTGTTTATTGCTTTAGAACGCATAACGTCTGGAATCAACTCTCATGAAAGCTGACCATGTACAAGTAATGTACATTAATTTAGTCTTGTGTAATGAACCATACCATTCAGGGGGAAATATAACTAACATCTTATTTTGAAAAATTATGTGTATTGTGGCGTTTTTGGACATATCACATACAATATTTTCTTTTATGACATCGAAAACCGAATCTGTTTTTTTATGCTTTTACTTTCATGACAGCTTTGTTTTCTTCCGAAGTTGTTTCTCTAATTAGGATCTACTTCTGAAAACATTAGAACTAGCGCAAATGCAAAAGATTGAACGGGTTTTGGGTTCATGTACATTTATCGATTTAGTATCAGGTGAACTTGTACCAGGAGACAAAACACATTTTGCAGTAAATCATTAATTTGTATTAGATGTACACAACATTATCATCCCTAAAATGAACAGTTAGTCTTGGTAACAACATGTTGTTAGTGGACTGGTCGTGGTTTATACAAGTAATATTCAAACAGATTCATTTGTAGTAAACAAAATATTCATCATAAATTCATTGACTTGGATTTTTCTGTCCTTTCTGTCAATCTAAGTTACATTACGTCAATGCTCACAACACCACATGTTCTGCATTTTCATATATCAAAACCTTTAATGTTAAATAGAAAATCTTGTTCCATCACCCCATTGATCGAATGAAAGCCATGCAGTTTCTGTAACTTGTTGTCCGAGAACTACTGTGTCACAATGCTAAAACATATGACTGCATGTTACCAAATATTCTAAAATCGAATAGTTCAAGTTCAGGTATGTTTTTTACGACTACGGTTCTTCCGTAAGTGTATTGTTGCCGATCGTCTCTATAAGTTACGAACGAATCCATTTATACTTACGTACACCTTTGTTCATCGTCAATCGATGTACAAATTAGGCACCCGGAAATATGGATGCCTAACAGTTATTGAAATTATGTAACCCCGGTTGAAAATATACCAACGAATGATAACGATTTACTCGAAAGTGATCACCATGAATAAGATTATGGAGGTTGTATAATATATACACATGCTTGTCATCTATCACAGATGTTGTCATGTTATATATACATACATTGTTTGTTATATGTAGCTATGCTTTTGTACAATAAGTCATGGATCTAACTGTGGTCTGTTCCCTTTGTTATTATAACATTCAAACATAAACCTATTTGACTCAAAACATATAATCATTATTTATGTTGTTTCAGTTGTCAAGACATTTTATCTGTGTAATGCTAGTACCAGTTCATTCCGTAATTCTTGTGTGTTCATGGGACTAAACTAGACCGATTGATTAGTAATCATAAGTCATCAAAGACTTATGAGTTTGAACACATTTTGGTATCTTTCGCCTCTCGTTTTAATCATTTCTATGCCACACACTGTGTGAAAAAAAACCCAAATATAATTATATGTGAAGTTGTTGTACTTCGTATTTGCTTTAAGCTATTGTTTTCGAAAACCTTTCGTGGTGTGTTCTGATGAGAGTGCAACAAATAATTACAAGGCCAAAAGTGCCACTTAACTAGTTTTGAGTTAGATAGTATAGTTATTCTCCGTGATTTATTCAATTGTAGAAGTTATTACAATAAGAGTTGAACTAGACTGATCACGATATAAGGCTCTGTGCCATATTTTAACAATGTTTAATTTTTTTTAACTATCTCTATGTGTGATATAGAGTTATACTCACATGATGCGTCAAGCTTAGATTCTTCCTTTTTTGAGAGAGAAGTTACTGTTTGATTTTAATTTCTGTAATCAACATAGTTATACTAATATAAATGCATAGATTAGACCGTTGGTTTTTCCGTTTGAATGGTTTTACACTAGTAATTTTTTGGGGCCCTTTATAGCTTGCTGTTCGGTGTGAGCCAATGCTCCGTGTTAAAGGCCGTACCTTGACCTATAATGGTTTACTTTTATAAATTGTAACTTGGATGGAGAGTTGTCTCATTGGCACTCATACCACATCTTCCTATATCTATTAAATGTATAAATTGCTCTCTTCTGGAGCACGTGATATCAAACCTGGATTTTTGTGGGCTTCGTGTTGCTCAGTCTTTAGTTTTCTATGTTGTGTTAAGTGTACTGTTAATTATCTTTCGGTCTTTATCTTTTGTTTTTGCCTTGACGTTGTCTGTTTATTCTGTTTACTTTCGACTTTTGAGTTTGAATGTCCTTTGTTATCTTTCGCCTCTTTATTTAACGCACATCCAAAAAGCGTGAACCCAACTTTTTTATTATGAGACTATATCATTTTAAAAACTTGTTTTATGATATCTTCGCATGGTTATGAGGATAAGCGATGACATAACAAAAATCCTATTATAAATAAGAAAGGAGAAGATGTAATTTTTTTAAATTAACACATGACATTGTTCTTGATGCACGTTTAAGAGTTTAGCACTTCACTTGAATGAAACAATGTACCATATATTTAATATTTTTTTCCCGTTCTAAGGTATATTGTTCTATTTTCTAAGGAACAATACTAAAAAAGAATAGTTATTGTTTTCCATTCCGCTTCGTCTATATATACAGTCTGCCAAAAGTTAAGCACCACCTATTTTTGTTGCACCGAAATTTTTTTCATTTAAAAAAATCAGTTAATCCTCGAAAAAGCGAAAATATTCATGTAGCAATTTTGTTAACATATACCATAAACAAACCGTAGACTTAAGTTTGTTCACGTATGCAGGTTCTATGCATTTGAAATTTGTGTTCATAGAAACAGTGAAAATTACACAAAACAGAAACGGAATTTAAGTTTCACTGTGATTTTATTTTTTTACAACAATTAATCACCCAATATCATTAAAAGTCTCTACAAATAATCTTTGGTATGTTCGACAAATTTAATGTCAATATTTGAGTCAATAGGATGTGTAACACCCTCTCTTCCGGTACAGTTCCATAACACGGAGTCTCATACTCTGTACAAGCCTTCTGAACTTTAGTTGAGCAAATTTATTCCATTCAGCAACAATTGCGCTTCTTAAATGGCTAAGATTTTGCAAAGGTGGATCTCTGCGATTGAGATTTCTGCCATAGGCATCCCAGACATGTTCGATAGGGTTCATGTCTGAAGACATGGAAGGCCAAAAGATAGTGTCAATGGTTTCTTGCTCTTTGTACTCTTTGTACTCGGTTACAACCCTTGCCCTGTGTGGTCTAGCATTGTCGTACATGCACAAGGATCTTGAAGCAAGTAAAGGATTATCAAAATGAGGGACTACAATGTTTCAAAGCACCAAATCCCTGTATGTCTGTCCGTTCATGTTACCCTGCAGAATATGCCTACCCACCTTACAACAGTATGAG
The DNA here is from genome assembly GCF_021869535.1 of Mytilus californianus. Taxonomy (NCBI): domain Eukaryota; kingdom Metazoa; phylum Mollusca; class Bivalvia; order Mytilida; family Mytilidae; genus Mytilus; species Mytilus californianus. The sequence continues at coordinate 46,964,991 of NW_026262604.1, forward strand.
AATAAACCCCATACTGTAACACCACCAGCAACGTATGCAGTCGTTGGGCACATGTTGTTTTGGTCATTAGCAGTTTTATTTCCACGACAAACTCGTATTCTGTCGTCTATTGGTCGTAACAGAAACTGACTCTCATTTGACCAATGAACATTTTGCCAGCTTCTCATGTTCCAGCGTCGATGGTCATTAGCCCTTTGAAACCTGATTTTACGGTGCCTGGCTGTTAGGGCAGGTCTCTTGATAACACGACGAGCTCTTAGGTAGCCTCTATGAAGTCGACGGACCAATGTTCGAACACTAACATGACCACATTGACGCCAGTGGTGTCTAAGTTGTGGGGCAGGAGTAAATGGGTTGGCTTTAGCACAACCAATAAGGAGTCTGTCATCATGATTGGTTGTTAAACGGGGTCTTCCGGACCTTGGTCTATAATTTACAGTTCCTATGTCAACATGACGTTGTAAAAATCTGACAATGACGGTGTGTTTAACATTGAAATGGTTACCCATGCAACTAGTGCGCCTACCGGCATTCAACATGTCAATTGCTTGTCAAGGTTCAGTCACATATAACTTACCCCTTGCCATATTTCACAGTGACTTGGTGAAGGTCAAATTTCACCTGTACGCGGGACAGTAGGAAGATAATTTAAAGGCATCGAAACAGTGTATTCGAAAAAGTGCAAATGACCTTTAATAAAAAATTGCTTGTCGGAGTTTATTTTTTTTGGTCGTAATGAACTTTCTTAGTGTATGTTATAGGCAATTCATAACACCAAACATAAATATTTGTTTCGGAATAGTTAAAAAAATATTGCCATTTATATTTAGGTGGTGCTTAACTTTTGGCGGACTGTATATATGTATTGCATCAGAGTGACTAGGTATTACGTTTTCATCTTTTTTGATATAGTAAAGATTTTACATATGTCACATCATTTAACAAACAATTCGACACAAATACATGTAGTTACAACTTAGAATGTCTGCTCCCACGTTTTGCTGTTGTTGCTTATCAAATTTAAGTGTAGTTTTGATATACTAAAAACGAAAATGTTACAATTAGTCTATGAAGTTGTATTAAAAATGATTTATTGCTTCCTTAAACATTAAAACAAATAATTTAATTTCCCATTTTGCATTTAGCTTATCGATTCACATTGCATAACAGTAAAACAATTAATAAAAAAAAGAAAAATTCGATGACATTCAACGTAAAATTTTACTGCAGGGTTTATAATAAAATGAAATTCAAAATTCTAGGAAAAACTCACCTTTATTCGTTCTCCATTTCATACATCATAAAAATATAGATATGGGGAATTAAAATTAAAAAAAAAAAATGCTTTTTAACTGGATTATTGACTATTGATTGCTTTGTAATTAGCTATTTTGAAATGTATCAGATTGACACATAATGAATTTTTTTTCACAAAAAAGAAATATTTAGTAAAAGTTTTACACAAGCTTTATTTACAGGTCATAATACATAAAATAAGAACATGGATTACCAAAATTTCTTTACAACAGAACAGACCAATCAAATTTATATTTACATACGGCTGCAGAAGTAACAAACAAACAGTTGGTACAAAGCAGCTAAATGCATTAATACATTTTATGCAAAAGCAAGCAACCACACATTAACTAGACATTTACAAATAATGGTAAAACTTATAAAGACAATAATATCAACTAATGATTACATCTTAATAAAGCAATATTAATAAGCAGACCATTATTTTCAATAATTGACTTCATGAGCCAAACAAAAAGCAAAAGCGCTGAGATAAACTAAATGTAAGGTGACTATAAATATATTGATAATGTACATAAAAATTAAAGAGTTAAGAAATTAAAATCAAGTAATTTGATTTTCAAACTTGTCTTATACTAAAATATTTTCATGTCGTGATGTTATCAGGAACAAATATTAATTTAATTGTTAACATTCTATTCTTGTAGTGTGTTTTTAATTACTTTATTTCGGTACCGATACTCGAGAATTACATCCAAAAATGTGATATAACCCGTCAACAGTCAACAGGGATTCAAAAGTTGTACATTAAACTGTGGCATTTTAAAATTTTCTTTTCGTCAATTTTGTATTGAACTGTAACTTTTATTGCTGCTTCTGTTTTTTTTTTTTGTTTTTTTTGTTTTTTTTTTTATGAAAGTATAGGCTAGGTTTCTTTGATTTAATGCTTCTAAACGTGGTTTGAGTTTAATCGTGCTGTTAAGATTTTTATACAAACAATACCTGCAAAAAAATCACAGTACCATATATATTTTTGTTTATGTTTGGGTTTTTTTTCTATCATTCATTCAGTCATCTTATTTGAGTTTTTATTTGTTCATTTGCTTAGTTTATGCTGTGTTTGTGCAAAAAAGTTTATTATAAACATTCCGTTACATAAAAAAACTTTGATACCTTAAATATTTTCTTACATGTTATACTATATACTGTCGATACGGTTGGTGTCGTTATACAGGACAGTGAAATCGAGTCCTTTTGATGTATTACTCATTGCTAGTTGATTGTGATTGGAAAAGTATATATGGGTACCAAAAATATCAATAGCTTTGTTATTGCATATTGTCGATTTGCAGTTTGTATTAAGGATAGTTTTAAAATCAGATCCATTAACCATCGCTGAATTCAGGTTACCAGTGTTATCTACAATCCAATACAGTCTTTCGTTTTCCATGTCTGAAATATTTTGTAAACAGATTACATTTTGGTCACAAAAGTGCAGAAGCCCATGTATTAATTCTTAAAAATATAACTATAAAATGAAATAACAAATTTTCAAAAATTTGTGCGTTAACTACTCTGAGACTTTTCATTTATCACATATTTTTCGTAGTTCGTGATCACGTATTAAATTTCGATTTTTCAGATTACTTGATTTGTAACAACAGATTGCAATCATATCATTCCTATTCTATGTCACGTACCTATATCCATACAGGTAACATCAGAGTGTATATTTTCAAGCAATTGTTGTTCAGTTAAATCAAGTCTTGATTTAGATATTTTCAAAAAGCGTTCCACGACAAACATCCAACTGAAAAATTGAAAATCACAAATTAAATGTTTATTACAAAATACAAATCTATATTGTCAACACATTTGAAAGAAACAAATAATGTACAATAACTTCGTCATAGATAACCTGGATTATACTTTGAAAGCCACACGCGCATTTTGTCTGTAAAAACAATCACCAGTAACGCTCGAATCAAAAACGTTAAAAAGGCCAAAAAAAGTTCGAGGGTGAAGAGCACTGAGAAATCAAAATTCCAAAAAGGTTTTGTCAAATACAGCTAAGGTATTATATTCCTTGGGTATTGGAGAGTACTGTTCAATTATGTTTTATAATATTTTCACACTCTGTTTGGCCTTTGACTGATGTTTTTAGTATAGACCCATTGTATCTTCTGACTATCTTATAGAGTGGACAAAATGAATGTATCTAAATAAAGGAAGCTATTTCAGAAATAATAGTTTCAGTAATATTTCCTTTTACATAAACCCTTTTGAGAAAAAAAAGTAGTAAGATTTTATTTTAAAAACCTGATGTTATATGACATGATTATTAATAATTATTTCTGTATTTGAGCACACCATATCAGAATAAACAACAATATAGTTAAGGATAAACTAAATATAAAAGAAATATATAAATACATGTCGATTACTAGAGTGCCGAGCATCTGAAATCGCTCTACTGAACACAACGTGTTTTTACAACATATACGTCAGTATTGAAAGTTTGGTGTGACATGTAAATAGGTCTACAGGTCAACACAATTATATTTTACCTATAGAAGAGCATAAGAGCGAACATTTTCGAGAAAAAAAACTATCTTAACAACAATTTGGTGGTATTTTTACATTACTCTCTTAATACATGTAATAACTGTTGTACAAAAGAAGAAAACACAGCATGTAATACCCTTAAAAGACATTTAGACATGAATGTCCATAACTAATTACTATGTTCATACTATACATGTGTGTCTTTACACAGAAACTGTCCCATAAAATTTTGAGGAAAAACGAAGGAAGTCGACACTGGATCAATTTTGCTGTCACCATCACAGATTTGTTGACAGATACGATGTGTCGGTGTATCAACTTACTAGCGACGTGTTTTTATCTCTTCATTTACCATTATAGTCGTCTGATCTGTAATTTAACAAATAGTGTCCTTTTCCTTATTGTGATATTTTTTACTCGGAGTGAATTTGCATGGCAAGTGGTGTATTCATAACAGGTAAAGCTAACTCTCTCGATACCCCCGGTCTCGCTACTTTTGGAGTTCATACGATATCCTCATTTGTGTTTGTTACATTGATTTGTTTCTCCCTCGTCAATTTACGAAATTTGAACATCGGCAAGCTGCAGGGATATCTCTCAAATATATGGTATAAAAACCACGAGCAAGAAAAATCTATATGTAACATTTAAACATTAAAGGTGTTAAACACTTACAAATGTTATTTTAATGCCATTTCGTGATCCATTTATCAACATTTAAAACATTAGTACGTAAAACCAAATTAATCAGTATATACAAAACAACAAGAAATCAAAAGATTAACAAAAACTAACATCACACCAAATCAATTTCAACTTAAAGGTACCTTTATTCAAATGATAAAAAACAACGATTTGTTAGTTTAAACGTAGTTATCTTGTCTGTTATACCTGATAGTTTTTAATACAAGATCACTTGTTAGTTGATCGGTAGAAAAAGAAAAACACAAAAAGCATGATATTGATTGCTGTGCATGACACAAGTTTCTGAAAGTACCTTAACCGGGTACATTAATTGTTTTAAGTTTTAAAAGCTAAACCTGACATAGATGGTTTTGAATAGATGGGTTTTGAAAATTGGTAACGTAGAGATTTGAGCAATTATAGAGGATCATTTGTAATAGTTTTATAAGGTTAAATATCTTCGATAAGTTCTGCTATATTCACTTTTTTCTATAACTAGTTAAGCTATAACGAGCTTGCAATGTTACAAAAATAGCTATGAATATTTTTAGCTCTTGCAATGAATCGGTAACACCGTTTTCTTTAGTATACTAGAGATATCACCATCCATAGTAAAGGCTTCAGTTGATTTCAAAACATTTCAAATTTCAGATTTTAAGTTGATAATCATTAATTTAACATTATATGAATGCCTATAGAAGTATTTCTTTAAATATGAAGGACTACATAAGTTCTTTATTGAACATTAATGTTTGAAAAAATGGAATCCCCAAAGTGAGAGTTCGACAACTTACAATAAATGGTAGCTTCGAAAAAAAACCTTATTCGCTTCTTTGATATGGCGAGATATTTACATGGTATGCAGAAAAACTATAGCCGCCAGGGTAAACGGAAATATTAGCGTTAAAAGATAAACAGATTGTTTGTCAACTAATTACTATCTTCATTTTATATTTTTATAGCTTTTTGAATGTTACTTGCACTGGAAAATACGAAAGGTTTCACTAATAAGGAAAAATCTGTCTGTTGCACCTGATATCACCAGTTTTGTTTTGGGTTCTATTTCTCAGTCGTTAGTTTTATTGTGCAGCGTTTTTTTTTTTTTTTTTTTTTTACGTATTGGCCAGGATGTCGGCTTTTCTTTGACTCGAATATATTGTTATTGTACCTTTGGTATCTTTAGTCCCTTCTTATAAATTGTCAAGTCCATTGAACAATAATGTGCATTGATTATGTTGCCATTTTTATTTAAACGTATACATCTATGTTTTACTGTTTCATGTATTTTGCTTTGGAATCTGTGGAGAATATGAATCACATGTATAGTAAATTAACGAAGTATTAATGAAATTATTAAATAGAGTAAATGTAGGGAGAATTATTGAACTTAATTAACAATGGTTTGCACCATCATAATACAATTAAACTTTTCAAAACTTTATATACATATCAATTTAATCCACGGGCTTCACGTTTTTATTCTTGATAGGATTTGTTGTCATCAGATGTAATTCAGTTATGGGAGAGGAATTTGTAAACGTGAAATTTCATTGTCTTCTAATAGAATTGTCTTATGTGATGTTTATGTTATTATGTTCACAATAGGATAATATTGTTTACACTAAATGTAGTTCACCATACACTACCAACCGTTTTAATTTTGCAGTAAGACGGATAGTATTGGACTAGGTTTGCCATGTTGTAACACAAATATATCGTGTCTATGCTAGTCATCTGGAAATATGTTATTAAGAGTTGCATAATTCGTAAGTATATACAATTGATGATATAAAATGCTTCAACTACTTTATTTCTAAAAGAGGGACGAAAGATACCAGAGGGACAGTCAAACTCATAGATCGAAAACAAACTGACAACGCCATGGCCAAAAAATGAAAAGACAAACAGACAAATAATAGTACAGATGACACAACATAAAAAACCAAACACTAAGAAACACGAACCCCACCAAAAACTGGGGTTGATCTCAGGTGCTCCGGAAGGGTAAGCATATCCTGCTCCACATGTGGCACCCGTTGTGTTGCTTATGTTATTACAAATCCGGTAAATAGTCTAATTCGGTAAGTCACATTCGTGAAAAAGGGGGGGTATTGTAGTTACGACATAAGGAACATATCTGATATCATCTGTGAAACGGTTATTCCATAACGGTCAACCAACTCGTGATGGCGTCCGTAAAATTTTCGAAGCGATGACTTCAACTTAACCATTTGGAACTCTTGGTTTAATAGCTTCCTTGTGAGCAGCAATCCTCTATCAAGGACATCATGATAGGAAACACAAGCCCGGGAATATCGTATCAATTGGGAGATATATATACTCCGTATGCAGGCGCTGCTGGAATGTTGCTACATAGAAATGGGAAGTTCACAATTAGGAAGCTGAAATCATCTCTTTTGTCGTAAAGTTTTGTTTTCAACCGACCCTCATTGTCAATATCTAGATGTAAGTCAAGATATGAGGCAGACTTAACTGTCTAAATGGGGTCTTTAAACCGCTATGTGTAATGCATGTCCTTTTTCAAAACAAAATTTAGTTACATAAAAAACGATAAAAAAAACTCTTGTTTCCCATTATTTATCATATATTAGTTCGATGTACATTAAATAGGCAATCTATCACTTTCAAAAACAATGTTTTAGTGCACGCAAAAGCTGCAATTGTAATACATATGACATACCAAAAAAAACAATTAAACAATTTTATTACAAATATAATGTTTTAAAATAGTTTAATGTTTGCTCAAACTATGACTTCGAAATCATAACATTGAATAAACAAAACAATTATCGAATACCTATTCTTAACGTCAAGTCGTAGGACAAACGGATAATCAAGACTATGTGCTATTACTGTAATATTTGACCCGTCTAAATTACATCTGACAATCCTTCCAATACTACCAACACTTTCAGTCCAATAAATATGGTTATGAGTTGAATCAATAGCTAATCCAGCTGGTCTATTGCTTGTCGAGACAACTTTGTGTACTACTATGCAACCTGTAGGGTACCCAAATCTGAAAACAGTTGAAACCACCGGTTTAGTTGTAGCATTGTACACAGTTAAACCGATGTGGTAGCTATTATATTGCAAACATTCATATGAAACTGACAAAGAGATTGTTTGGCTTTCTTCTCTTATTGTCTTGAGACAGATTACGCACGAATGGTCCAATAGATTTTTTCTAACTTTATATTTTAGGGCTAAAGATTCCTGTCATGTTGTTAATGATTAATAGTTACTGCTTACAAGGAAATTGTTCATGTTTATCAAGCGATTCAAGTAGTAAAGATGAAATTTAAAGGACGCAATCATGATTTATTTGAACATGGTGCCAACAGATATTTTTACCTGTCGTACACTAAATAATTAAACATAATTTTATACTACAAACATTTACCCCAAGGAATTTACTTTAAATAACTCTAATGCAAACATAAAAAATTGTCGAGATGTCAGTTTCATACGGGAAAATAAAGAGAAAAGAAATAATTTTTCGTCCTACAGTTCTAAATGTATGGCCTTTTATGAATACGCTTATTCAATGAACCAACACTTTAACATGGGTCATATTTAAATTTATGGGCTCGATAAACAACATTATTGTAATAAGCATGTTTTAAATAACCCGTTTTAATAAGTGTCTATGCTGGTTTCATTAATACACTTACCTCATTATATCGTTGTTAAAATATCTCGGAAAGTAAACTTGTTTGGTTTTGTAATCGTAATCAATGGAATACACTGTAGCTGCAAGTTCTAGTAAAACAGTCACTTTGCGTGTTTGAAGATCAAACTCCTTAATGAAGGCGTTTTGTGTTGCAAACAAAATTTTGCTCTGTGCACCTGAAACGCATTCATTCAATTCAGCATAGAAAAATATGATCTACAAGCACTTGTACATGTATATAAAAAGGGTAACTTAATACCATTTCAATGACATTATTTTGTTTTGGGGTAATGAGAAAAATGCAATATCATTTTATACATACTAACAAACTATATGTCTATATACTTTTTGCTAGTAAAACTTTATTATGAAGAATACTTATAGGTTTCATAATGACTGAAAATTGGATATCGCTTGATACCAATTCCAATTATTGAATTTCAATATAATAATAAACAATCCTGTAGCGAGTTGTTACACTTATTTCCCTAACTGTCAAACCACTCATTACGTTAAATAAAAAAAATCCTCGAAATGATAATCTAGTCTTTTGTACACATCAGTAAGACGTCATATATCCTGTTCCCGCGTCAAAATTTAACATCAGACATTTTAAAAACTTTTTGTGCGCTTTAGAATATAATAATTTGGACAAAAATAAGTTATTCAGGTGAAAAATATGTGTGTTTCATATATTATTGGAAAAAGACACATATAAAATTGAGAATGGAAATGGGGAATATGTCAAAGGGACAACAACCCGACCAAAGAGCAGACAACAGCCGAAGGCCACCAATGGTCTTCAACGCAGCGAGAAAATCCCCATATGCCCATTGCCATGTACGAAATCTGCATCGTCTCACACTTTGAAAGTCATCCATGACCTAACAAATAGCCGTTGGAAATGTCGTAATATCGTCTCATAATGATGGATCAAATAAATCAAAAATAAATCAAATAAACGAATTGTTCGTATCACTAATTATCTCTGATAGTGATTTGTTCATTCTTTTTAGGTCAGTTTAGGTCATTTTGCTATTTAAATATGCATACATCTATGGTATTCATAGTTTGAGCTAAGCACCCCTGATAAAGTTACTCGAAGAAAGGCGCTTAGAACATGTAGAACTCACTATCTTCTTAAAGTGTTATTTCTATTTTTTAACACTTTTTCGAAATTGAACGTCTGCGAGGGTATCATCAATTTAGAAGCGAATACGTCGGTACTGACATGATACTATAACATACTTTTTACGTTGAAAAATCTCGAAACATTAAGTCAAAAGAAGTTTAACTCATTAAGGCGACGTTGATCTTATCTTAATTATGCTATTATTTCTCAGGTTTCTTGTGGTCATAAAGCATGCCAATTCTTCAAATATTTGAACATGTTTTTGGGTTTCTCCATTTATATTTTTTTTCCTATATCATGTAATTAGGGAAAACATTTTTTTTAATTTTTTGTTCAATTTTGAATTATGCACTTCCTAGCTGTAACATATATGTTATGATGTCGCTAATGTGAAAATAATTCAGCATAGTTTATTATGGCCATATGTGACTTAATTTGATATTTTCATTTGATGAGCATTTGAGTGCTGTTGAAAGTTTTTATCTATTTATAGATGTTGTCAAGATATTTGAAGAAAAAAACCATAACAATTGACACAAAATATCAATAATGACTTCTACAGAGATTTAATTGATTGCTTCGGTCATTTTGAAAATCTTAGGTTGCTGATTTTTTTTTTTCATGTTCATATAGTCTTTTTTTTCAATAAGTATAGTTTTTAGAACGGGCAACTAGCTGCCACTTCAGGGAAAGACCTTCAAATCGGAGTAAAATGGTCGGATAATTCATGCTTAAATTTCTGTATATCGTGTATTTATAGTTATTTCGATTTTATATGTCTTCAAAAGCGTTAAAGATAATAGATAGGAACGCTATAATTGTCCAAATACTGTCATATAATGACAGAAAAACATACAAGAGGAAAATTAATAGTTTCAAAACGTTTACCTGCTGATCGCTCTGTTCAATATCTAGCCAAAGTGACTATGATTGTAGTTTAAAGAGTACAATGCAAACTTAATAGTGGCTAAGCATCAAACAGGAATAATTCTTTGGTGATATTTCGTCTAGTGGTTTCACACAACGACTGATAACGGGTGCCTATTCATGACACGTCTTGCCCTCGGTAATTTGGTTATGAAGGCTAGCAAGTATTTAACATCTAAAGCATCGACGATATTAAGGCATGTGGAGGGTCGACATTTCTTGCTTGAAGAGGGTCATTTAAAAGTTAATGAAAACAAATAAGAATGTTGTTTACAAAATTTTTGGATTTGAATTTATAAAAACATGCAATCTATGCTATAAAATTCTCTTAATCTTAACAATGAAAAGCTATTGCTAAATAGTCTACTTTACTAAATGTTTTGAATGTACATTTAAATCAATACTCACATACTAAACTAAAGGTGAACTTTAATATCAAATATTCGTATACCCAAATTTGTAAGTCCATTTTATTGTGTGTGTAAATTGTCTGACACTGAAGTCATATACCTTGTTTCACAGGTAAACACATTTGCCTGTGAACGGATACTAAAAAAGATTTTTTTTGTATCAATGTTAAGTAGAGTAAAACTGACACATGATAATACAAAATCTCTCGACTCTGGTTACATGTCGAATATGTATTTGAATGATTTGAATTATGTATAGTAAATGAAAACTTTAACTTGATATAAAAAAGGTATAATTTTGAAAAAGAAAATTTATTATATACGGCTGAAAAAAGTATTGAAATGCGGTCAACATCGAAAATAAATGAGGAAAGGGGAGGGGCATGGGGGGAGAGGGCATGGCTGATTGTTATATATAATGCTATGTTATCATACCAGGAAACGAGAGACATACACGGGACCAATCTGGTAAAAGTCATCTGAATATAATTGCTATGTATGAATAGTGTAAATATTCACGTATAATCTTTAATAAAGATATAAGCATATGCTACCACGTCTCAACCTGAAGCCCCCTCAGAACACTTACGTGTCTTTATTTATGGATTGGCTAATTAAACCAAAACAAAAAATAGCACATTACCATTACTTTCATTTCGACTTTAAGTTAATATCCTACAACTTTTTGACACTTTGACTAGTCTTTTGACAACTCTAACTTGTAAGAACATTTTTATATAAGATATGTGATTATAATATATTAATGATTTTTGGACTACAAACACTTAAATACGTTTTCTATTTAATCAGATGTTCATTTGAAAAACATTCTCGTTCAATATGCTTTGTTGGATACTTGTGTCATTAACAATCGTACTGCATCTCCGTTTTTTTTTTATGAAAAGCATCAATACTACTTATATAACAATGAGGAATTTGAACATAAATAATAAGGGGCATGTACCACTACACTGACATATCTATGTTATATGTCATGCATTTTATTAGTAGTTTTACAAGATGCCATAGAGATGAAAATTTTGATAGTAAGAAGAAAACATCTGTTTCTGTTTATAGTCATAAAAGAACCACCTGATTAAACAATTTCAATTCCATTTTTCTCTTCTAAAAGACAGAAAAACCGAGCATATAGGGAGAACCTATCGCATGTAGAGTAAATATCATATTCATCAGAAATATCCGACTCCAGATTTATCAATTGAACATGAAATCTGCCAAAACTGAGGTATAAATGGTTAACATCTTTACGTTAACTAACACTTTGCTTATTGCAACCTGTTAATTATGTTAATGTCTTGTTTAAATTCCATCTGTAACTACCGTCACTGCTATCCATACTGATAACATTGTAACTGAAGATATGTATTAAAAGTGTTCTAATTTCTAGATAACGAAAACGTATACAATCTAAAGCAAAATGTATTTTGACACAACATATCAAAGGTTTGTTGACCGAATTCACAAACACAATATTACATGTAGTATTACCGTACACTATAATAGCCTTGAAAATTACTTCCTTTCGTTCAGGCTATAAGATACTACCTGGCTAAAGACTTCCGTTGTTTTTCTTATAAATTTTACTTTGAAAATATTTTATTTAAAAAAATCATGTACATGACATATACATATAAACGCAGTAATATATATATATATATATATATATATATATATATAAGTGCCTATAAATAGCAGCACATGACATACAAATCTATGGGAGTGTGGATTAATCAGTACAGAGATTAATTCAATTACACAAATAAAATTATAGATTGCCTAACAATGTAATTTTAACACACTATTTAGTATGTAAATATAAGAATGTTTAAAATATTTACAAAATGATGAAAATAAACGCAATATTTCGCTAGACTAACTAGCTTTATCAAGCGTGCATCTATCCAGGTGAAATCGGATGTAGATGATAAGAAACTTTTGCAGCTCAATGTATATGTTGCACTTGAATTTAGCTGCCTTGAAAATAATACATAATATTATGTATTATTTTCAAGGCAGCTAAATTCAAGTGCAACATATACATTGAGCTGCAAAAGTTTCTTATCATCTACATCCGATTTCACCTGGATAGATGCACGCTTGATAAAGCTAGTTAGTCTAGCGAAATATTGCGTTTATTTTCATCATTTTGTAAATATTAAAAACATTCTTATATTTACATACTAAATAGTGTGTTAAAATTACATTGTTAGGCAATCTATATATATATATATATATATATATACAAAGGGATTCGGAAACAAGGTTTCCTTTATCATGTTTATATTATCCGTCTCCCTGTCAAAAGAAACAGGAAAATAACTGCTTACTATTTTTGTTTGGTCTTTTTTTTTTGTCAGATCTTTCCTATATGTATGTTCCGGTGGCGTAGTGTGTTTCCAGGACTTTGTCAAGACAGTGTCACCCAAATCCCAACCCTTACCATAACAGAAGACGCTATATGCCAAATCGCTGTGAATCTTCTACAAACTGTTGAACTTGTTTAAACACGAGTACATCTTCTTCTTGATTAATGATTAAGAATAATGCTGTTAAACAGGAGAGTTTTTATATTGTATTGGAACGGAATTGTTTCTATCGTACGTTTTTGAACAAGGGAGTAATTATTACACTTAAACAGAAAATGCTTATTGTTCTTGATTTTGCCGCAAGTAAAGTTTTTACTTTCTACAAGATTTCTATTAAATAAATGCTCATTCAGACTACTGCAATCCATCCAAAGTCTGACATGAAGTATTTGTCTCTTCATTTCTCCTCAAAAATAATAATTTGGTATTTTAATTAAGTTTGATTTAGATAACATTTCGGTTTAAACTAAGATGGACTTAATCTGATATAAATAATCAGGGTTTTTATTGTGAAACATTTCCTGACGTTTTCTGCGTCTTTCTGAATCAGATAGTAGCTTCCTCTCCGTTTTGCCGTACAATTTGTTTTTCGGTGATAGCTTGGTACCACCAGTAACTGTCCTAGCCGATTCAACTTGCAAATTTTCTAGCTTATCACTTAGATAGACTGGAATATTGTCCCAAATAATATCTGCATATTCAAATAAAGGTCGGATAAAACTCAAATATATAGTTTGTAAATGCATTCTTTTCAAAAACAAGTGTTTATGGTTTTCTACTTCCGAAATTATATTGTCATTCATATAAAGAGGGGGATGATGGGGTTTTACTGATCTCTTAGAAATTGTCATACGTGTAGCTTCAGTTGAGTTTTTTGCATTGAAGTTTACTAGCCATTGGATTGACCAATTGTTGATAGTCTCTATGTCAACATTAAGTTTGCTCTCTGCTGATTATTCATCTTCAACTACTATGAAAAGGTAATTATCATCAGCATATAGTTTTATATTACAGTCTATGTCGCATACAATGTCATTTATATATACAAAGAAAAAAAAGGGGCCTAATATTGATCCACGCGGGACGCCAGAACTTACACTAAAAGTATTAATTTTCAAGTTATATTAAATTTTAATGGTGGACGTTTAGTTCCCATAGGTACCAAAAAACTCAGAAGTTAGTATGTGTTGACTTGAACTATCGGTGACATGGTCATTTTCTGTAAGTTCTCTATTTATATTTTTTTTTTACCCAAGTCATTTATGTACGTCTCTGTCCTGAGTGTTATTTCGTTTAGTTGTAATGTATTCCTGTCACGTAATGTTTTCATTTTAGCGGTATTTTTAACATTGGCATATAAGCGGGAGATTTTGCTAGCCATGAAACCAGGTTCAACCCACCATTTTATTTCTTAAAATGTCCTGTACAAAGTCAGGAATATGGCAGTTGTTATCAAATAGTCCGTTTCTGTCATGTCTATGTATGTTGGTGTTTGTTTTTGTAGCAGTTCAGTGTCTATGTTGTTCCGTTGAATCCTCTTATATTTGATGTGTTCCCTCGGCTTTGATTTGTGACCCGGCTTTTTTTTTCCAGTTAAATCGATTTATGACTATTGAACAGCGGTATACTACTGATCCCTTTCTTCTTAGATTGCCGTAGCCGTGTTTGGCATGTTTTATTATCCGTGTTCTTTAACTTTGTACTAGACTTGTATCTTTCAGTCTTTGTTTTGATGAAACTACGAGTCTGATCTTATTAATAAGTTTTTTTTAAACTCTTTGAAACTATACAAACAAAATGTTTTCAACTAAAATACCATTCAGAAGAAGAAATGCCCGATGAAAGCTGATTACAAAAAAGAGAAAGGAAAATATTGTAGTCAGAAAACGAGTAACTATCGATGAACTATTTTGATCTTCATGGAGTGGAATTAACTCGTCAGATGGATAAAAATACAAATACTACAAATACAAGTGGACGTGGCCGGGTACTTGTACATCCAAACAACAAAAAGACAGTAAGTACAGATCTGAGAGTACTCGCAGTTACTATCATCTAGTTCAAAGCCACCAACAACTAATAAAAAAAATCAGGCATCTAAGACTAAATTATCAATCCATAAACATCCAACATCCAATGGATTTAGTGTAAAGACGTCATTAACAGTCAGAGAAAAACATGACCTTGTGCAATGCCAAGATACAGCTATCGACAGATTGTAGATCCATGAATGTGTATATGTATATAACAATAATATTTAGTTTGCTTTTATTTTACTGATAACAAAATCAATATTAGTACCAATGAAAACAAAATTTAATGATCTAATTATATTGTTGATTTGGTAACCTTTTAGAATTAGTTTATTTAAATGATCGATAAGTTTACCAGGATCTTTCTAAATTTCCGGACACGGTAAACAATATTGCCGTAAAAATGAGGATGTGCAATCCCGTTTAAAATAAGTTTTCTACAGGTACGACCAAACTTCAAAACCAAATCTTTATATCTGTAGAAGAATTTAGTAAAGGTTTTAAGTAATTTGTGGTAACGAAATCCCTGGCTTGATAATTTACCAGTAATACAAAAAAATGAAAAAAAAAACATGCATACATAGTTGTACCCATTGACACAAAGCATCAATAATGTGACACTATTAAGGCTACATCAAGTTTAACTAAGTTTGTGGCTCCGATTTTGAACGAATAAAATTCTCTAACCGTCTTAATTGTGAAAAATGGACAGGTTTCGACACATTTCCAACGAGTAAAGTTTCATAACTCAGCAACGTCAAATCAGAAATTTATAAAAAGCAAACGGGAGCCTATTTCAAGAGATATAAACAAGTTACTGAAGTTTCATGAAAATTGCTCAAATATAAAAAAGAAGATGTGGTATGATTGCCAATGAGACAACTCTCCACAAGAGACCAAATGACACAGAAATTAACAACTATAGGTCACCATACGGCCTTCAACAATGAGCAAAGCCCATACCGCACAGTCAGCTTTAAAAGGCCCCGAAATAACAATGTAAAACAATTCAAACGAGAAAAACTAACGGCTTAATATATGTATAAAAAAATGAACGAAAAACAAATATGTAACACATAAACAAACGACAACCACTGAATTACAGGCTCCTGACTTGAGACAGCACATACATACAGAATGTGGCGGGGTTAAACATGTTAGCGGGATCCCAACACTCCCCCTAACCTGGGACAGTGTTGTAACAGTACAACATAAGAACGAACTATAAAAATCAGTTGAAAGAGGCTTAACTCGTCAGATGGATAAAAATACAAATACTACAAATACAAGTGGACGTGGCCGGGTACTGTACATCCAAACAACAAAAAGACAGTAAGTACAGATCTGAGAGTACTCGCAGTTACTATCATCTACTTCAAAGCCACCAACAACTAATAAAAAAAATCAGGCATCTAAGACTAAATTATCAATCCATACACATCCAACATCCAATGGATTTAGTGTAAAGACGTCATAAACAGTCAGAGAAAAACATGACCTTGTGCAATGCCAAGATACAGCTATCGACAGATTGTAGATCCATGAATGTGTATATGTATATAACAATAATATTTAGTTTGCTTTTATTTTACTGATAACAAAATCAATATTAGTACCAATGAAAACAAATTTTAATGATCTAATTATATTGTTGATTTGGTAACCTTTTAGAATTAGTTTATTTAAATGATCGATAAGTTTACCAGGATCTTTCTAAATTTCCGGAAACGGTAAACAATATTGCCGTAAAAATGAGGATGTGCAATCCCGTTTAAAATAAGTTTTCTACAGGTACGACCAAACTTCAAAACCAAATCTTTATATCTGTAGAAGAATTTAGTAAAGGTTTTAAGTAATTTGTGGTAACGAAATCCCTGGCTTGATAATTTACCAGTAATACATAGATTA
This sequence comes from Mytilus californianus, assembly GCF_021869535.1. Classification (NCBI taxonomy): domain Eukaryota; kingdom Metazoa; phylum Mollusca; class Bivalvia; order Mytilida; family Mytilidae; genus Mytilus; species Mytilus californianus. Next base: position 46,981,988 of record NW_026262604.1, read on the forward strand.
CGTTCGTTAAAATCAAAAACCTCACAACAGACACGGGCATAGCGAACGAGTTGTGAAATATAAACACCGTAAGATGGTGCCAAAGGAACATCACCATCAAAAAAGGAAAAATTAACAATAGGGAACGAAAAATCGTCCCTTTTGTTGTATATTTAAGTGTGGAGTTTCCCGTGTAAAACCGAAATATCTAAATCTAGGAAAGGACAGTTGTTACCGTTTAAATTTGATTTATTTTAAGTTAGTTCTTTTGGGTAAATTTCGGCAGTATATTGAGAAAATTCTTGATTATTTAACGAAAAAATATTATCAAGATAACGGTAAGTGTGGTTGAATTTATCAATTAAATGCAATTTAGACGGGTCTTTACTTAGTTTGGTCATACACTGTGATTCATAACAGTCCAAAAACAAGTCTGCTATTAAAGGGGCGCAATTAGTTCCCATAGGAATACCTACAACCTGTCGATAAACTTTGCTACCAAAACGTACATAAATATTACCAAGGAGAAAATTAACAGCTTCAATCATCTCATCACACCTCCAGTAAGTATATCTAGCATATTCACCTTTCTCATTAGAGAAAAAGGCTTTAAATGAGTGGCAGCAAATATATTTGCATTCAGAATTACCAATCGACCATTTAATTAAATAGTCAATTTTTTGTTTGATAAGATTGTGTGGAAGTGTAGTGTAAAGAGTAGAAACGTCAAAACTGTCAACAGTATCAAAAGGACCATCAAAAACACGTAATTTATCTAAAACAACTAAAGATTTTTTTACACTCCAAAAATAGTTAATTCCACTATTTTCATATATTTTATTACAATAGTTTATGATAAGCTCTTTGATAGTAGTTAAGGAACTTGTTAAAAGCACTGAAAGATAAGTTGTAGAACGCTTACTAGAGGCCGAGATGAAACGATATTTGACTGGTTTTTTGCGTAGTTTAGGTAACCAATACATAGTAGGGACCTTCAAATGTTCAGAAGAAGCCTTAAGCTGTGATGTGACTATGATATGTTTGTTAACTATATGACTCTCTGTGGGGCGCATAGACTTGAATGTAGATGAATTTAAAATTTCATTCTTAAGAACGTCCGTGTAGTATTTACGACATACCACCACCACATTGTTGGCTGCTTTGTTGGCCGGTACAAACACGAACCGCTTTGAAATTTCTTGAAGTTTATTTCTTATTCTGGAAATAGGCGTATTATGAACTTAATATTAACTTCTAAATTATTTCAAAATATGATATTCTATTATCTACCACATTCATACATTTATTTAAATAAGAATCAAGAGATTTTTTTTATCAAAGCGTCTTTTAGTTATTATCCGAAAACTGAGGAATCCCTCCTTTTTATGAATAAAGTCCCAAAACTCCAAAACGTAAAATCAGAAAAAAAATTAAATCAAAAGGGTTCTAATGACAATAAATATAAACAATGCTCCATAGTTTAATGATTATTGCTCAAACCAGTTATGAGTTATAGTCAGAAAACTGGAAAATATCCCATTTTTATGAATAAAATCACATTACTCAGGAAACTTGATTTGATTATTATATGTGTTATGGTAAATTGTTTTTTTTAGCAATCAACCTATGACACTAGTGTGAACAACTACAGTTCTCCAAAAATGAGAAAACCCTTAACCCCGTAACCAGTTATAAATGACCTAGTGATATCACGTTGTGTAACAATTCAAAAGAGAAAACAATTTGTCTCATTTGTGCTAGAACAATAAACGAAACCAATTATTGCACATCATTAATGACAAATATTGGATATTGGATAACGAGCTCCTAACTTTAGATAGACATATTCAGAATGTTGCGGGGCTTGTGCTGTTTGTGATAGCTTAATTATTATAAGTTCCGATTATCATGTACGGTGTCTAGATATTGGTATTGTAAAATATCAGCTGCAAGTCTCAATATGAAGCTTTTTGTTGAGTGAGCGTAGGAAACGAGTTAAAAAAGTCATCATATTTTGTCGAGCAATTGATATTTTACAATATAAATATGATGAAAATTTGATAATTAATTTATCGAATTGTATTTGTTTAGTTTGTATGATAGAAACAAGTGCTTTTCGTTGTTTCACCAGCCAATAGAAAGATGACATGATAAGTTGGGGTCAAATTTATCAACATCAGTTCATTCATTATGATTTAATAGATATGTCATGGTCAAAGTTATTTAGGCAAGGTTAACGTAGTTGTCGTCATAAAGCCGTGATATGCAAAGAGCTGAGCAGAGTGATACCGAAAGTAAGAACATCGATAATGCCTAATATCCGTCAAATTATAATGGACAATACACACTTATACAAACAAATTTTACTATGGAATTTTTAAGCGGGTTAATATTGTACGACAACAATGTTCAAACAGACGATATACATATTTCATAAGAGATGCTGAATAATAAATTTTAAAAGGTATAATTAAAAATCATTAGAGAAACAGATTCTACCAACCAAATCTCGTGCAAAAGATATTTTAAAATTTACCTATCTCGAGTGGAGAAATATCGTATCACGCCTATTGCAATGGTAGAATTTATATTTTGCACTTTTATGTTTTAATTTCCGAAAGTGTTAATTAACTAGCCATGTGTTCAAACGTGTTATAAATTCTAGTCTTAATAAGTTTTGTATATCCGTTTACAATCATTCACAGTTCAAGTGACACTTTTAGTGTGATTTGACAATTGCATATCTATATTTGTTTGTTTAAGGTACGCTGGGTGATAAATCATGCATATTCAAATGGACTTCCGTGTTAAAGGCCGTGCTTTAACCTATAATTGTTTACTTTTCATTCTTTGTGACTTGGATGGAGAGTTGTCGCGTTGGCATTTATACCACATTTTCTTATTTAGAGTTAATTGTGTATACATGTACAATAGCAGTGCACGTTCTACGTACATTATATGTTTGCTGATAAGAATAACAAACTAATGATTTAAGGTGGAGGCTTAACAGATATGTTAATTATGATATCTGTGTTACTACGCTGAATTAATTTGTTACTCGTTTAACAAAGTTATGAGGAGGACAGATTAAAAATGACACTCCGTAAATTTTACGGACACCATCACCAATTGGTTGATCCATAGGATGTGTCTTTGTCAAAACTAAATAAGGACATTTTTACCACGTGTTAGATTGTGGTTTGTCATTACGTCGTCTGATCTTTTAATTACCGAACGTGACTTATTCCCGATTGTGACTGTTTTGCTGAGTGTGAAACTGCATTGCTTTACGACGTGTCACGGTACCTTTCTATCCCAAATTCATGTATTTAATTTTGATGTTATATTTGTTGTTCTCGTCGGATTTTGTCAAATGACTTAACGTATTTTCTGTTATATTCGTGTGTTATGGTATAGATAAATAATCACCCCCTTCATTTACTATTATCAGATTTTAGTTTGGTTCAACGAAATTTATACCATATATTTGGTTTACAGTTTGATTCAGAAGAAACACCGACATAGCTAGATAATACAATTAATTATCTAATTACTACCACAATTTTATATTAATAAGTATTGTAATTTTCATTGTTATTAATAAATGTAATGGCAGTATTACAAATTTATCTTGAATCAATCCTAATCCTATCTTTTTTTGGGAAATATTTTTACAAATTCAAATGTGACGTCACTTTGTGTGTTTTTTTAGAATTTCAAATGTGACGTCACTTTGTGCGTTGAGGCTTTAGCTAATTCGGCTGTGTATTTTTATATGTTGGATTAAGTTGTTTTATGTAATGTATTCGTTTTTATTCTGTGGTTAGTCCCCACTTTCGTTTTATCATGTATATCTATTATATAGTCATTTTATAATATTTACTGTTTGCAAAATTATAAATTATTCTAAATAATAAGGATGTCCTTGTCCCAGGCAGAAAATCCTGGCCGTGTTAGGCGCAACTTTTTGGAAGTTTTGGTCCTCGGTGCTCTTCAGCTTTCTACTTGTTTTGGCTTTCAAACATTTTTATCTGAGCGTCACTGGTTAGTCTTGTGTGGATGAGACGCACGTCTGGCGTATTGAATTTTAAGCCTAGTACCTTCTGCTAGCTATTATTCGTGTGTTTCTTTGTCCTATATGTTCTCCCATTTATTTGTATTGTGGTCCTGTCATGTGATGTTGTCATTTTGGTGTTGTGTTTGACGTTGCCATAAAAGCGGGAGGTTTGGCATGCCACAAAACCAGGATCAACCCACCATTTTTTCTTAAAATGTTCTGTACCAAGTCAGGAAAATGGCCATTGTTATATTATAGTTCGTTTCTGTGTGTGTTACATTTTAATGTTGTGTTTTTGTTGTGTCGTTGTTCTCCTCTTATATTTGATGCGTTTCCCTCAGTTTTAGTTTGTAACCCGGATTTGTTTTTATCTCTATCGATTTATGAGTTTCGAACAGCTGTATACTACTGTTGCCTTTATTTAACAGCTTCTAAAAAATATTTGTATCGCCACAATTTTGTGCGTGCTTTAAATACATGTTTGTCATCAGCGGTTTAACGTATTCAAATATTCATTTAGTATAATCTATGCAAGAAATTTGATTTACTATGGTCTTATCCTGTTATGGCAATAATGATTCATTCGATTGGCATTGCTATTATATTTGCTTTCTTTCCCTTTTTACTGTAACTAATCTTCAAAAATAAATGTAATCGTCAGTCTTTAAACTTGTGAATGTTATTCAAAACCTGTGCTATATTTAGGCACAATGTAACAAATAAGTAAAATATGAAAAAAAAGAAGATGTTGTATAATTGCTACTGAAAAAAAATCTTCATTAGAGAACAAATGACGTAGAAGATAAGCAACACGGGCACACATTCTACAGCTTCGATTCAGCACAAGCAACACATCCAGCAGTCAAAATAAAAAAAAAATAAGGAGATGTGGTGTGACAGTCGATCAGACGATTCTCCACCAGAGACCAAATGACGTAAAAGATTAGCAACTATAGACCAACTACGGCTTTCTACAAAGAGCAAAACCCATACCTCATAGCAAGTTTATTTCAATTAATATAAATAAGAAGATGTGGTATGAGTGCCAATTAGACAACTCCCCATCGAAGTCACAATGTATGAAAAGTTAATAATTATAGGTCAAAGTATAGCCTTCAACCCGGAACCTTGGCTCACATCAAACAGCAAGCTATAAATTGCCCCACAATGACTAGTATAACACAATTCAAATAGGAAAACCAACGTTCTAATCTATATAAAAAACGAGAAACGAAAAACACCTATGAACCACACCAACAAACGACAACCACTGAACAACAGGCTCCTGACTTTAGACAGGGGCATGAAAATGCAGCGGGGTTAAACAATTTAACAGGCGCCAACATTCACCCTAACCTGAGACAGTAGTGTAACATCACAACATAAAAATACACATTATAAAATATCAATTGAAATGGCTAAAAATCGATCAAAAAGACATTTAAACAAAAACAAGTAAACATTCACTGAATGAATAAGTTTGATCTATGACACAATATAAATACAATATTAAAACGTATGTGCCTATATACAATAGACGTTACAGGTAGAAATATAAAAGATGTAGGAAGAGTGTCAATAAGACAACTCTTACCTCGGACAAAAAGACGTTAAATAAAACAACGTATACAGGTAAATTTAAATATTATAATTTTGTACGGAAGTAAACAATTTTTACAAAATTAATAAATTTGTTGTTCAAAGTGCGAGTACAGAAGTGATAATTTATCGTCATACTAAATACTTATCAAAGGTGGGACATGTTTAAAGTAGTGAGATATAACACAAAATAAGTAGATATTAGATTACAGAAATGCATTACAAATTGTGTCAACAGGTCACATTAACACGAAAGTAAAATCTGAGAGTACTCGCAGTTACTGAACATGCTGAAAACTAATAAAAAGCCAAAAATGATTAACAAGAAAAAATCTTGCATCAGAGACTATATTCAATTGAAACACATAATATGATTAAACTGGAAGTACTTTTTATTAGTATATTCAAAATGAAATAATGTTTCAACAAGCTTGGGTATTTTCGACAAAATACCAATTTTTTATACAAAATAGATCAGTATAGATTCAAGAAAAAATATAAATGACATTCCAATGATATAACACATATCGATAGATATACTAAATTTAAGGCTACTACTTTTATTGAGAACAGTATATATATATATATATAGATTAACTACTGAAAGTTCAGAAATAAATGTGTTCATTTATAATTGCGAATAATTGACCACTGATAAGAAGGAAAACTCTTATTTATGCAATTACAAAACTATTTTAAAGAAGAATCACTACTGAAATTATGAATGCGAGTATAGATTGTTGCGAATCTAGTAATGTCGATTTTATTTTATTTTTTTTTTGCATGAATAAACACATTGCAATACTTTCTAAAATTACAGTATAAGCATATTAATGTCTGCAAGTTACAAATAAAATAAAATCAATATTAAACATTGCATTCAAACTTAGACCTCCTGGTTTTTGAACACTAAAAACTATTTTCGAAAATTAAAAGAAAAATCCTCACATTTGGCAAGTAAGGATTTCATATTCATAATTGGGTACAATATACATGATATAAGAAATTTAAGTTGCTGGTTTTTTATAGTAAGCAAAAGAACAGTTCTTTATTTATAACCGTCTCCTTCTTCAATATGGTCCATATTAATATCAACAAATTGATTTCTACTTTCGTTAGATGGTTCTACATTCTTATTTACGTTGACATTGGTTTGCGTCTCGATAACTTTCTTACGTCTCACCATATTATTCAGAAGAAAGAAACACAATTCAAGCAATTCGCCGATGCTTATGAGGGACATTCCTATCCATAATCCAAGAGATCCTCCAATATTCGAAAGAAAGTTCTCAAACTACAAGTATAAAATAGCATTACTGAAACATACAACCAAATTATCAAATGCTCTTATGGGATTTTGATCATATAATCAATTACAGACAGAATAGTGGCTATATGAATTCAATAAATGAGGCGACAACAACCAGAGGGATAATCAAACTCGTAAGTTTCAGTACTGTTCAGACACTTCGCTTGCAGTCAATTCACATTTATGTCAAGATTTTTCAGTAGCTTTTTTAACTTGTACAATACATTAACATACTGAAATGTATGAAAGCTACTAGACAGTAACGGATTGATCGCAAGATGTATGATGAACAGTACCGCATTTACAAAATATCTAAAAAATGTCAAAACTCTAAACAAGACTTACAAAAATAAGGAACCCTATTGCAAATCAAATTAGGGAAGTCCATAAAAAACTGACAAAATCAAGCGCTATCCATCACGGAACCAGTGAAAAACAACTATCATATTCCTGACTTTGAACAAGCATTTTCCGAGGAAAATGGTGGGTAAAACCTGTTTTTAAAGTAGCTAAACCTTCCACTTGTAGGACAGTTCTTTATAGTTCCGTTCTGTTGCGAAATTGGGTGATCAAACCAAACTGACATAAAAGGTTAATGTGGCAATAATTGGGATCCAGCAGCGAAAACTGTGTAAATATACATCACTGTCATACAGCACAACTGACTGAAAAATTCAAACAAACATACACATTCATCTAACGAAGACACCAACAAAAAAGGTGTAGTAGAAAGTAAAATTAAATTTAATGTTGACGTCAACAAAAAGTGTTTGTCGTTGATAGTACATACCGTATAAAGTATATACACTTTCTCGATAAAGCAAAAATTCAGTTAAAAATAAATACAAGGGTATTCAAAATAGAAACAACCCTGTAAAACAGAATCGCACTTCGGCGCGCACCTGCAACACAAATGGTTTTAGTCACACATTTCTAGTGATTTTTATATTACAATGACTGTTTGAGACTTAGCATTTCTATCTTTAAGAAATACTAAACATTGCTTGATTCTCTTTTCACATTATGTTAATATATATAAATATTACGTCTTTGCAAAAACAATATAGATATTAAAAAAAAACTTCTAACATTGACATTTTGTGTTAACTTTTTAGAAACGATAGGTCAGTCTATTATTTCAAATGTTTTGCTTATTTTACACGACTTTTATTCCATCAAACATGTTAAACCCCGCCACATTCTGTATTTGCGTGTCCCAAATAAGGATCCTGAATTTCAGAGGCTGTCATGTGTTGCTGTTTATGATATTTGTTTTTCGGAGAATGTTTTGTATATAAATCAGGCCGTTATTTTTCACGTATGAATTGTTTTACGATTGTCATTTCGAAGTCTCTTATTACTTACAATGCGATATGGGCTTTGTTCATTGTTAAAGGCCGTACGGTGACCTATAGTTGTTATTTCTACGTCATCAGGTCTCTTAATGAGTTTTGTGTCTCATTGGCAATCATACTACATCTTCTTTTATACTTAAACAAGCCGAGAAATTCAACAATGACTTCCACTTTTATACTGTAGAGACAAAACAAAACTTTTATATAGAAACAAGTGTGTATGTTTTTTTATCACTTCGAGATAGTATATGATATTGTTTAATTCTTTGTCTTGTGTATAAAAAGACAAAACAAACAACTGTTTAATGAAGTGATAAAAACAATATCGACATCATATCATTGCATAATAATGTGAAATTACATCAATTGTGAAAACCCCTTTTTTCAATGTGTTCATTTAAAATATGCCAAGGTAATAGTTTGTCAAACTACGCGAGTTTTGAATTTATGCAATAGTTATTGCGAAATTTACCTATTGATATAACCAAAAATAAGTTTAAACGGTATTGTGCCAGAGAATTTGACTTCCTGACCATATCAATTTGTTCTCCCGCTTCACCTGAAATAATTTGATTAAGAAAACAATGCTTGTCATTAAAGACAATAGGATATAACTAATCATTGTCAAAACCAATTTGTTTTATACCTCTGTCGATTTCCCAAACATATTTTGAAAATGATAAAAAAGCAAACAAACTGTACGCTCAAAATTAAAACGGCTTAAACACGTTAACGGTTGACTTTTGCCTACTTTGTGCTCTTTTTTTAATCATCAACGAAATTGGCATGGGTAATATCTGTTTGGTTTTCAATAATCATCATTTTTCGAAATTTTCTTCTATTTTACCTCAATTTCTAGAGTTTCTTACAAAATGCCAAATAAAGCATAAATTAGTGCAAAACATAGACATACTACCATACCGTGAAGGAAGGTACTTCTTCTGTAACTTCTTCATATAAGGACGAAAAGAAAATACTTATATGCATCAAACTGTTTCTATAAAATACAAGGTTGAGCAATGTATATGAATCCAAAACCAATACATGCGTACTGATCATTCGCTATACTTTGTTGTGTTGAACATAATTATGAAAACATTGTTCAGTTAAAGTCAACTGTAATATATGGTGTGTCATGAAACACAGTCATCACGAAAGCTCATTGCTAGTACCTTCAACAATCATAGATTTGAAAAAGAAAAGCTACAATGGCCCATTTAAAGATAAATGAATGCCCTGTTGAATATTTGTTGAAGTAATAAGAGTTGAAAATTTGACATATTAGATCTCTTGATGGTTAGGTGAGAAGAGAAAAAGAAGGTTTTGTTAATATCAAAATACGATATACCTTCGCAAATAAAATAAATGAGATGTGCTAAATACCGTTTTTCGTATTAATGACGAACACATCTTTCTGTGATAATTAGAGACCAAAAGTTTAGACATAAATCAAATCAACAACCAAAAAATGGCCTGATTATAGAGCAAGAGAAAAATACTAGTAAATAATTTTCAGATTTTTTTTAAATGTTTCCAACATTGTGTACCACGACTACTTTTGTCCAAAAGATATACATTATATTACATTTATTTATAAATGCTGGTCTGCGTGTAGATATACTCTGCAAGATATATAAAAAGCACATTAAGGTATTTTGTATGTTATTTATAAAAAAGTACGTATTTGGGCTTTTTATTGCTTTTTCAGTTTGCAATAATTTAGTTTTGTGTATTTTCAGTAATTTTCAGAATCTTTCAGAATCAGTATTACACGAAATACCCTTTTAAAGTCGGATAAAATTAATAAGTGAATAAATATTAGAAAACATGTGATTATCAATAGTACTTGTTTCTAGTTTTATAGAGGGAGGGGTGTGTAGCTACAAAATGATATGTTCCCAAAACAACGAAATTTTAACTAACTAATGTTACAGAAGACTACTTTTCAAATGTATAAATTAGTAAAATATGAAATGCTGACAATAAAAGAAGGTTTCAAAACGAGCTTTGCTTACTCTTCAAACTTAAACTCATTTGATTCTAGATGTTGCCTTTCTTAAATGATCTGTTTAGTGCCATGTGTATTGTTGTCTTTTCGCTCTTTTTCTAAATTGAATTTTTATTTTTTTTCCCCTTTTTTTGACAATTGTGTTATCCAGTTGGTATGACCGTCATACTCATGATAATTATTTGGACTAGTATAATAAAAATAATTGTGAATTTTTGGATCTAGTTCCATATAATTGTGTGAATTTTAAGATTATATATATACGTAACAAACATACGTCATATTTTGTGGTGTCGTGTGCTGTCGTTAATTCATAATAGATGTCCGTTGTTATTCTGCGGTTTACATGTTGTAATGTATTATTATATTATTTATTTCTGCATTTCTCTGTGCTTAGCCTTCTTGTGTTTGTTTGTACTGTATTCCTTTCCAGTAGTGTTGTCATTTTAGCGATATTTTTTAACATTGCCATATAAGCGGGAGGTATGGCAAGCCATGATAAAAGGTTCAACTCACCATTTTTTCTTCTTAAAATGTCCTTTACCAAGTCAGGAATATGACAGTTGTTATTAAAATAGTCCGTTTCTATGTATGTTGGCGTTTGTTGTTGTTACAGTTCAGTGTTTCTTTAGCTCTGTTGTTTTCCTCTTATAGTTGATGTGTTTCCCTCGGTTTTAGATTGTAACCCGGATTTGTTTTCTCTTAATCGATTTATGACTTTTGAATAGCGGTATAATACTGTTGCCTGTATTGTATTTGTTTCCTTTTTTAAACTTAGACAAACTAATAAATCAATGGAAGAAAACATATTCGTAACCTTATATTGGAGACTGATAATCCTTTGTGAAGCAAAATGTCTTCCAGCAATTCTTCATAGTTTTCAGCTGGCCACCTAGTGGTAGTAATTGTCATTTCGTGTTTTTTTTCACTACAAAATGTAAAATTTAGGTTCATTTCTTAAAAACAGCGCTGCATTTCTATACTTTTAAGAACATATGGATATTATTTTTTTAATGTGATGTTATAAAACTTTGGAGAAATCTGTTACAATACTGGAATTATGTCTCACTTATGCAATGCTTCTTTTGCATTTGTGTTACTTTGGTTTTAATTTTGATCATTTTCAATCATATTTCAGTTCTTCAGCGTTTCCAGTAGATGTTGACCGCACAGTCATTGGTGATACTCTAAGTGTTGAAATGCGCATTTTGTGCAATAAAGTATGCTTTGTTTAATGTTAGAAACACAAGAAAAACGGGAATGTTCCAGCATTTATTAATTAGAAAAACAACAACAATAAAGTTACGACATTTCTTTGCATTTCTTGTCATTTTAAATGCTTTAGCAAATCATGCAAATGGACCAGCATATTATGTGATAAAATACTGTAAAATATTTAATGAGGACATTATAAATCCTCTTGATTTTAGTGCATATATTAAAAAAATAATAATAATAGCATCTCTTTGCAAAACTTTTAATTTTCTTTTTTTCAAAATTGACGGAATATTTATGTTTTACCTGCAAGGATTTTGGCATTTGCAACCCGTCACGTTTTCATGAACATTTTCTATGCAGGCAAACTCTAAAAAATGAAATGGAAACATGTATCTTTTGTTTTTATCAAAACAGGCTATATCATAGTTATCAGTTAATAAAGTAACTGTAACTTCAGATATATTTTAAGATGTTTGTATTATAGTAAAGCATGTGAAGGTATAGGGTTCGCAAATATACAAACTTGCATTTTAAATTTTGATAAAATTATTTATGTGCACCATTTTATAAAATCGCAATAATTAATATCTCATGGTTGTCAATTGTTCTACCATCCCAAAAACAAATGCACGCATACATTTCTAAAATTACAATAGTCTGCTTTTGATATTAGCTGTAAAATTCATGAAAAGATTATTTCAATGTGGAACTTTACCACAGGAAAAGATAATGTTACTGTATATGAGGAAGTAAAACAATACATAACAAATGGCCAAACAACGTGATAAAGGACATGACATAAACATATCAAGACAATTCCTCCAGGAACCTGACGGAACATTAAATTCTTCAACAAAAGGTTGACAATTGCAGAAATGTGCATTTTATTATTGGCTGCACGGTATCAAATAATTAAACTGAGTAGTTTTAGAACTTCTCCAGATCTACCCCAAAAAAAACACATAAAATTAGGCAAAGTACATAGAATAAACACTGACATAGTTATATATGAAATAAAGGAGCCTTTAATTTCGCATTGACGTCCGCAATCCAAATCGCTTTACTAATGCGTTGAGAGGTTATATCTATAAATCGGTCACATTTTAAAGAGAGGCGAAAGATACCAAACGGACATTCAAACTCATTAGTCGAAAAATAAACTGACAACGCCATGGCTAAAAAGAGAATGTACAATAGTACACAAACCACAACATAGAAAACCAAAGACTGAGCAACAGAACCCACCAAAGCTGCGGGTGATCTTATGTGCTCCTGAAAGTAAACAGATCCTGCTCCACATGTGACACCCGTCGTGTTGCTCATGTTAGTAAAAACCCGGTAATAAGTCTAAATTTGTAGGTCACATTCAAGGAAAAGGGGACAGGATTGTAGTTACGACATTTGGAATATATTCCATAACGGTCAACAAACTCGTGATGGCGTCAGTAAAATTCAAGAATGGATGACTTCAACTTTACCACTTGGAACTCTTGGTTTTATAGCTTCCTTGTGAGCAGCAACCCTCCATCAAGGAAATTGTGATAGGAAACATAAGCCTTGGATCATCGTATTAGCTAGGAGATATATACTTCGTATGCAGGCGCTGCTGGAATGTTGCTACATAGAAATGGAAAGTTGGGAAGCTGAAATAATCTCTTTTGTCGTAAAGTTATGTTTTCAACCGACCGTCATTGTCAATTTCTAGATGTAAGTCAAGATATCAGACAGACTTAACTGTATCTGTTGTATCCTTTATCTCCAGTTCAATGGAATGTATGCATTCAACATAGTCACCAAATTTTGAATTGTTTAGTGAGAGAACATCATCTATATAGCGGAAAGTAAAGTTTAAGTATACTGCTAACTTGTTTTTGTTCTTCCTAAGAAGCTACTGTATGAGGTCAGCCTCATATAAATACAGGAACAAGTCGGCAAGAAGAGAGGCACAGTTGGTTCCCATGGGAATGCCGATTATTTGTTGAAAAAACACGTCCTCAAAAGGTATCAAATATGTTGTCAATCAAGAAATCAAGCATCTTGATAATGTCAGTTTTTTTTTTTTGAATCAGAGTGTTTTTGTTACAAGTATGATTTATCCCTCATTAGACAAGATACTTGTATTTACGTCGGTCATTTTGTTTTATGAAACAAAGCAGAGCTAACTCTTTCAATTTGTCTTTTAGTTTGGAATGGGAATACTTGTGTAAAATGATGAAGAGTCAACTGTTTTAATATTATTGCAAGATGAAAGAGTCTTAGATTGTATAAACTCTAAACGATCTTAAGAATTTTTTAGCATCTACATCTGATTCAAGCCACCTCTAGAATAGGTAGTTTCACACAAACTTTGAAGCCCGGCTTTGATTGCTGATAAAATTGATGTTAATAATTTAGAAAGAGATTTCATGGAGCACATGGAAGACCCAGCACTATAACGTTGTTTGTAAGGACACTTATGTAGTTAAGGTATCCAATACAGTGATGGAAATCCAGTTCTTCATCTTTGGTTGAAATTCAAAAGGAACAGAGAACAAACCTATGATAATCCAAGATTTCCTCTTTGGTAAGTGTCGTGGGGGTATGTGTTGAGATTCCAAGTGAATGTTGTAAATGGTGGCCTTATTTTACCCTTTAACATTCCTGGCTTTCTAATGTTTGTGTTTTGAGCGTTCTTTGTGAAAGCCAATCAATACAAGCAGTGAGGTTGCGAAAAATTTATAAAGTGAAGTTAAGTCTTACTGGTTCTCTGATCTTGTATATGTCATACCTCATGTTTTGCGAAAAATAAAAACTGATAAACGATATAAAAATGGTAAAGTCCAATAAATGGATTGATAACCTTATACATGTCCTCAATGTTCTTCAACTTTGTACTTAATTTGGCCTGTTATTGTTTTTTTTTTATTCGAGCGTCACTGATAAGTCTTTCCTAGAGGAATCGCGCGTCTGACGTATACAATTTTAATCCTTGTATCTATGATGAGTTGATTTATGTAAAGTTTTCTATGTTTTGAATATGATGTTTGCCTCCCCAATATTAGAATGATGTTAAGTTTAACAGAACATATTTGTAATGTTTCATATAACTATCGTTACCTTCATCTGTGTAACAGGTAAACAATTTAGTATTATTAGCTCGCGAAAATGTCAGCAGACACTTGCACTTTTTCTTTACATTCATGTCAATGCATTCTTCAAAACAAGCCTAAATATGGAATAGTACTAGTAAGTGTATGTTAACATTAATAAAAACACAAACATGCAATTTATGTATGAACATTTTAAGTGTTCATAGAAAGTTATAATGCATCCGTCGGCAAAAGATAATTGAAGGTCCTTGCCATCACATAACCGCTTATTTCATTGGAGTCATTCAAGTAAGAATGTATATGAAACAAGGAGATGCAGTATGCGTGCTAATGAGACAACTATCCATTGCAGTCAAAATTAACATGACTTAAGAAACGATAGGCCACGAACTTCAACAAGGAACAAAATCCATACCGTAAAGTCAGTTTCAAAATAGCTGACATGACAAAATGTTTAACAATTCCAATGAAAATCCAGCAGCCTAATTTATGACAAAGTAACTCTACGTTAACAAAATATGTTATATAACCTCTGCCGCTTAGTGTGGCCTTTACAACTAAAACGTTAAGCTTATCCATGTTCACAAAATATGGAGTTCATTACTAGGGGTGTGCTCCTTACAAAACATTTGTTTTAAGCAATTAATGAGGGAGAACGACTGAAATCGACGAAACATTAATTTTATGGTCTCAATCTTGAATCTGTTGACCAATACGATGAGTCTGTATCTCAAATCACGAGCGACTTTTAATTCGCGGTCTGAGATCTCCAGATACCAGAAATGTCGTATCATCTGAAATTAAACCGATTGTGACATTTTGAATGTGTAATGGCATGGCTGATGATGCTGGTGTCACACTGTAGTCTTTATGAAATGTTTTAATAGGAATAATACCTATTGATACAACATAAAAGTATACATTTACCAAGTTCACCGTTTCAAAATATAATGCATTGTGGGTAATGTCTTTAAAACCCTAGACCAAAATGTTGTGATTGGTTAAAGTTCGATCTTAAAGATGGAAATTAGCGTGACATTATTTTCAATGCGGGGTACGAACAATAAAATTTCGTATAGTCCTTCAGATTCTGAAAAGGCGATGTGATATTATCCCCCAATCACATGCATAGCAGGAGACGCTTACCATGTAGACGCATCAGGTCTTGCCCCTTTTGAAATCATTCAATTCCATCGTATGTGTTTGCTACCTTGATTTTAATCAGTATTCAGTTTGAATTGTGACATTTAAACATAGCTGTTTACTAATATGTAAATAATACTAGTTTTTTACTAAAGGAGATTGAGACGGATTATTTGACAAATCTACAATATCGAAGCCAGGAATTTAAACAAATAAGACATATGGCATTGGCTATCCTACAACTATAAGTTAACTATCTGTTATCATATCTTATTGAAACAATGTTATTTGAAATACCTGTACCAAGTCGGGAAAACGGCAGTTTTACTGGTTCTGTTGGTTGAAAACGTTTGATTTTGTCAGTTGGTTATGGAATCCCCTGTTGAATGTACCGTGGATAGTTGAAATGTGTTTACAGATCATTCGGTCAGTGATATTGTGTATGTGTTAAATATCGACATTAAACTAATAACTGACTTACATTGATGTTTTTGAACTTGTTACGTGGATCACATACTGTTGTACCAGGTATCCTTTCTATTCTTTTCTTTAAACAGATGTAATTAGTCAAAATGATCAGGCTTTTATAATGTAGCATGTATGTAACAATTGTAATTATGTTTATCTTACTTTTAAACCTTAGTTTTGATAAAAACAAGAAGCTGTGATACGATTGCCAATGAAGCAACTCTCCACAATAGAAAAAACGACGTAGAAACAAGCAACTGTATGTTATCGTACCGCTTAAACAATGAGCAAAATCCATACCGCACATCAAACTAATAAACATTGTTTGCTTTTTATGTACAACTCAATAGTGGTCACCAGAACTAATGTAGTGTTACAAGAACACTGCTTACTAGTTTAAGGTTATCGTGTTTAAAGATGTTAATGTTGCTTAAGCTTTCTTTGCCTATACACTGTCTTGTGTTGTTTTCACTTACTACAGTTTGTATTGCATCAAAGTATCTTTTCACATTTTTCGTCAAACCTTGAATCTAGTTGGAAGTACCGTTTACACTCTTAATCGTCTTACTAGATATTTGAAGCTATTACTGTGAAAAGAGTAAGTCGTTTGTACATGGCCAGTCGAATAAAGATAAGAATATATATATTCAAGTCTAAATTGAAAACAACGTTCAAACCTATGATTGCGTTAGATAAAAAACATAGTTATACTGCAATTTTTATACGTTATTCATCAGCGTTTAAATTTTAACCTTGGTCATATCGACCAAATTTGTATTCTATTATATTGTTTCCTCGCAGCTTCTTCATACCTTCAAGGAAATTCTCCTTTTTAATTTCTCAATTTCTTTTCTATATATTTGGACAAAATAGTCAATTATGAGCTGAGTTGCTTGTTTCGACGTCGTTTTTTCTATTGTGGAGAGTTGCTTAATTAGCTGAACTAGTGGACTTATAAGTTTATATATATATATTGAACATATGATACTTATCAGTACAACGGACACACAGGGCTTGTACCTCTGGTATCTTTCGTCCCTCTTAAATAATCCACTGAATGAGTTATTTAACAAACCAAATGTAAAGTTACATTTCATAAGTTGTATTTGTCCAAAGCGCTTTTAATTATGAACGCTCAAAAATATTATTTCGAAGAGAATGATGTAAACATACATGTCAATGTCGATACATTCACTACAGTGATAATACGGTTAATATTCAATGGAGACAAATAATTAACTAATTCGAGTTAATGATTTTATCATCAAAACGCTTTACTGTTGAACATATTCCCAAAATCAAATTCACACTATAAAGCTTATCTTGAAGAAAGTACTTGTCTGAAGTTACACCCATTATCTAATTTGAAATATATCCAGGGTAATATTTAAAAACAAAAGCCAACTGTCGCTCAGCTCATAATTGCCTATTTTGTCCAAATATATAGAAAACAAATTGAGAACTTAAAAGAAGAATATCCTTGGAGGTTTGAAGAAGCTGCGAGGAAACAATATAATAGAATAAAAATTTGGTCGATATGACCAAGGTTTAAACTTAAACGCTGATGAATAACGAATCATGAAAAATTCCAAGCGAAAGCAATTGTCCTTTCCCTACTAGCCCAGTTGTTTGTACATATATATATGAGTCCCTCAATTCAAAAAGGTGCAAATCTTGTTTGTGATCATCTTTAACACATAGGTAAAGTTCCAAAGAATAATAAAAAAAAAAGAAAAAGGTTGCATCAAATACACATTGGTTCTTCTGTTGACATTAATAACATATTCTAATCAGTCCTACAGTTGTCATTGAAAACGCAAAGAAGGGCAGAATGTTTAATTTATGCAAATTTAATAAGTCCAAAACCATTAATGTACTAGACAATGTTATACTGATCCGAAATAAAACCGGTAATACACTGTAGACAGAACAATTTTCATCATCATAAAAATGTATTCAACAGTTAAAAGAAAAGGAAAATTCAAATAAGGCCAGCTTCTGGTTTTTCAAATTAAATTGTAAGTCCAGTTGTTAAAAATATTATAAAACAAGGGTCCTTAGACGGGATTCGAACTGTTGTCCCCATTAACTTGCATTGATTTTTTTTTTAAAGCATGTATCGTCGTCATTTATATCTAGTATTACTAAATGAATATTTTGACGTGTTGGTGTTAGTTTCCAAGATTGCAACTTGTTCAGGCAAAGTTGACCATTGATGAGTTTAAATGTTATTTTTCTTCCGTATTTTATGTATAAGTACGCAATTTATGCACAACAATAACGTAACGTCACACTAATCCCGTGGTAACGTGACTTAGTTACATATCTTGAATAGTCCCGTGAAAGATGAAAACGTTAGAACAATGATGCTAATATTTTATTTTCTACTTACCTGTTTTTGTGTTTTTTATGAATCTGTACACGACTTGATTTAACATTTTATTAATTATATAAATGTTTTCTTCTTTTTTACTTAAACTGTTGACTGAACTAAATGCCAGTTATTCATAGTACCTTTAAACTTTAAACCGACTCTATTCGCGAATTGTTGTTAACAGCGAAAGACTTCAGAAGATATAAACATCATTTGCAAATTCTAAGACGTTCATATATTTGTTGTTTTATTCGTTCGTCGGAAAAAGAAGGTATTTCAAGGAAACAGAAGGAAATAAAAATATCACGATTATACCTAATTATTATGTAATATATACTACAGTAGTTAAACAAGACCATATAAAGATAAGAAAATTTTGAATGATTGCCAAAGAAGCGAAAGATAAGAAGGGATATTCAAACTCATTAGTCGAAACAACTGCCATGTCAAATAACGAAAAACGTAAGGCCTTCAACAATGAACAAACACCATACCACCCATATAGTAAGCTATTAAAAAAGTAGTATACCGATGTTACATAGTCATCAATAGATTAAGCGAAAACAAATCCGGGTCACAAACCAAAACCGAGGGAAACACATCAACCACAAGAGGAAAACAACGGAACAACAGAAATACTGAACCGCAACCAAAAAAAAAAACATACATAGAAAAGGCTCTCAAACCATTGTCGTGACGTTAGCCTATTCATTTACCATGGATTTTCTTTCTAGAATCAACGCTTTCTAAATCTGTCGCTTAAATGGACTCACCAAATCATATTCAATTGTTTACTTTGTATGCTTAATTTCATTAAGTTTGAATTGGCCAATTTACTGATTTCTGTTAATGGAATTAATTTAAAACCTTACCTTTAATTTTCTTAATTGACTGACGCAATCGTAGGTTTGAACGTTGTTTTCAATTTAGACTTGTATATATCGAGGGTTTAATGCAACAACCACTTAACTGAAAAATTTGCAGTTTTGAGATTAATTGATTTTTTAAACATAATGGTGTTAAAGAATATTCTCAATTTTTTTCTTTCATGCGAGCAAAATGATATTAATGATTTCGCAAAACCAATAAACATGTAAGTTTATGATTTTAATCTTATTTGGGGTTCTGTATATTCTTTTTGTGAAACACAGCTATAACACACGATTTTCGTTGGGAACTTTGATACATTATATTGCTTTTATTTGTCTTTAAGGTTCAATGAATATTAATTCACACAATAAATTCATCAATCCAAGGTCTTTGTGTAGATAGTCTGATTTAATTATATTATGTGTTATTAAGGCCAAACAAGTATTATAAAGACAATGACATATCTTTCATTTCAGAAATTTTGTAACCATCTCTTATTGCTTCAGAAAATTGCGAATTGAATAATATTTTTTGGTTTGACGAAAAATAAATTATAAGAGTTTTCAACTATATGTATGTATTTTTGTATAGCTAAATCCACTTTCCATAATTCCTTTATGTACTGTATTGCTTTACATCATCTTTATTTTTTCCTTAACAATGTTTTATAACATTATGTGTATGTATATAATTGTTAAACTAATATATTGTTCAAAGTAAATAAAATTCATTCAGTTATATTTATTCATATTATAAATTCCACAATCTCTTATCAATTGCAAATGCAATGATGCTTATCAAACACAATTTAAAATATGATATACCTTAGAGCGTATACCTTTTATCACTAGCTATGACCTTATGGCAAACACATCTGCATTAAATTTAATCATCATGAGATGCCTATATCCGTTAAACATTTCAAGTGCATTTTTATCGGTTATCTGTCATCCAATTAGCATCAAATTATAAAATTATAATCATTAGGAGTATTTACGCAATCAAAGTTAATTTGATACATTTTTGAAGCAAAATGAAATTTATATTGGCGTTCAAACTGTGTATGTCTGTTTCTGAAAAGTGACAAATTTTCAGTTACGAGGTTGTGGCATTAACCCATCGATATATATATATATATATAAATATATAAAAGACCAAAAAAAGACCAAAAAAAGGCCTTAATTTCTGTCCAGTTCCAGCAACCGTCAATAATTTACAACTTGAGAAAGATGTAGAAGCATTTGCCAGGAGTCTTCGTTTGAAAGAACATTTCAATAGACAACAGAATAAAAATCTAAAAGAAGCCGGAATGAATGAATCCGATTATGAGAGTGATGAAGGAGACATATGCATCCGAAAATTTAAAAAGAAAAGTACATGGAATCCACCTAAAAGCAAAAACGATAATTTGGAATCATTTATTACATCAGCCAAAGCTGAAGTCAGATCTTCAATCAGTGGTAAACAAGTGCGAAATATCTCAAAGTCAGAAAGCCAAGCCATGATAAACTTAAAAGACCGTGATGACATTGTTATCAAACAAGCGGACAAAGGAAGTGCCGTTGTTGTGATGAACAAGGCAGACTACATCGAAAAAGGGAATCGTCAGCTCTCCAACACTAAATTTTATAAAGAATTAACATGTGATCCAACCAAAGAAATCAACAAAAAATTAATGACGTCCTCTCAGAAATGAATAAAGATAAACAAATTGATGACGATACGTACGATTATCTACGCCCAGACGAAACTTGCACAGCCGGTCGATTTTACTTACTTCCAAAACTCCATAAAGAAGGGATTCCAGGGAGACCTATAGTATCAGCTAATGGCCATCCCACCGATAAAATTTCAGAATTTGTTGATTACCACCTTAGACCACATGTTAGACAACTGCCATCTCGTATTCAAGATACAACTGACTATTTGAAAAAAATGAATTCCTTAAGTCCTTTACCTAATGACACAATTTTGGTTTCGATGGATGTGTGTTCTTTATACACAAAGATTCCAAAAGATGAAGGAATGGCCGCGTGTGAAAAAGTATGGAACACTCGAAAGGATAAACATCCACAAGCTGACTGTCTAGTTCAATTGCTCAAGCTAGTGCTTGAAAATAACAACTTTATTTTCAACGACAAGCACCTTTTACAGATTGACGGAACTAGTAAGGGAACAAAAATGGCACCTTCTTTTCCCAATATTGTTATGGGGGATCTTGAAGAACGCATCCTTTTGAGTGTGCCATACAAACCCTTGTCATGGCTCCGTTTTATTGATGATATTGACATGAAATGGAACGATACTGCAAAACATTTACAAGATTTCTTAGATCATTGTAATCAGTTCCATCACTCAATTAAATTTACATCTGAATTTTCAAGCGAGAAAATTGCTTTTCTCGACACCACCACATTTGTAAAAAACGGGATCCAAACTCAACTATCGTTTGGGACAACTTAAAAAACAACTAAAATCAAGAGGATACAAAAACAAAAACATCACAGACGCTTTTGATAAAGCCCAAGAAAAAGATCGAGATATCCTCATGGATTTCAAAGATAAGACGACCCGCGCAGATAGAATTCCGTTTGTTGTCACCTTCCATCCCGATTTGACAAATATTTCATCTACTATCCGCAAGCACTGGCGTCTTATCGAAAATGACTCTTCCTTAAAAGAAATGTTTCCATCACCTCCTGTTATTGCCTATCGCAGACCCAAAAATCTCAAAGACATACTTGTCACATCTAAAGTAAAGAAACAATAGACTTCTAAAATTGGGTGTTACAAACAATGCGGAATGACCAATTGTAAGTGCTGTAAAGTCGCCAACACTGACCACTCTTTCAGCAGCACAGTAACAAAGCAGCGATACAACATCTATGTTACATCTAATTGCAAAACGGAAAATAGTATTTATATTCTTACTTGTGGAACTTGCAAGCTGCAGTATGTTGGTGAAACAGAAACGAAATTCAACATCAGACTTAACAATCACCGGTCTTTTTATACAAAAGGAAGAAACTGTCCAATTACGAGACACCTCTTAAGAACAGGGCATACTTTTGAAAATATCACCTTTCAAATAATTGAGGTAAACCAAAATTGGGACTCCCATAGGAGAAAACAGTGAGAAAGGTTCTGGATGCATCAGCTACGTAGTCTTGAACCTGATGGACTTAATGAGAGAGATGAAAAACAGTTCTACCAATCAAAGCACGAAAGCGCTGTAAAGGCAGTTAATTACAGGTTGTGTGTATTTTAAGTCCAGTTATATCATTATCTTGCATAGTACAGTGTACTTATCAGAGGTGGCTTTCAGTATTTAAGATTTAGAGTTCTCTAATGATATTGAATAAGTTTTATGAATGTCATATTCTGAGCACTATATGAAGGCGATTGTTCTCACTTGTTTATGAACTAGTGCATTATGTCCAGTTTGTACCTTTTTTATCTATGTTTATAGTCAAATTAGTTATCAAAGGTACCAGGATTATAATTTAATACGCCAGACGTGTGTTTCGTCTACATAAGACTCATCAGTGACGTTCAGATCAAAATAGTAACAAAGCCAAACAAGTACAAAGTTGAAGAGCATTGAGGACCCAAAATTCCAAAAAGTTGTGCCAAATACGGCTTAGGAAATCTATTCCTTGGATAAGAAAATCCTTAGTTTTTTCATTGGCAATCATAACACATCTCCTTATTTATATAATAATCTATATTCAACGACCTCAGGTACAAAAAAAAATGTATGTAACTAAACTATGATGGGAAACCTTTGACTTCTTTCTTTATATAAACTTTTGATTTGGTACCATAGAACTATGTAGAGTAAATGTACATTGCAACATGTCAACTCTTTCAACTCCAAGCAAAATTATATTTCCAAGCATAAAGTAATTTATGAATGAAATAAAATGCTCCGCTGGGGCGCAGCTTGATACGACCGCAGAGGTCGAACCCTGAACAGTTGGGGCAAGTATGAACACAACATTCAAGCTTGATTCAGCACTGAATTTGGATTGTAATTAAATATTTGACACAGCATAGGTTTCTGACACAGAATGAAAGTGGTCTAAGATACTTAAGAAAATTTAATTTACCTATTCAAACCATATCATTATTATTTGCTTTTATATATAAATCAGAAATAACCAATTTAAAATGGAAAATTTTAAAGAAAAAAAAAGGAAAAAGAATCCCCCCCCCAAATTTTTTGAACCCCCTTATGATTCATCACCCCAAAACTCAATCCCAGCCTTCCCTTTGTGGTATGGTACCTTGCAGTACAATTTCAGAGAGATCCATACACTTGAACACATGTTATTGTCTGGAAACTAGAAAAATGCTTGTTTTTTGGCCCCTTTTTGGTCCCAAATTCCTAAACGTTTAGGGCAATTACCCCCAAACTCAAACCCAGCTTTCCCTTTGTGATATGGAACCTTGTAGTACAATTTCATAAAGATCCATACACTTACACACAAGTTATTGCCATGAAACAAGAAAAATGCTTGTTTTTTGCCCCTTTTTGGCCCCTAATTCCTAAAATTTGGAGGCAATTACCCCCAAAATCAATCCCAGCATTCCCTTTGTGATATTGAACCATGTGATACAATGTCAGAGAGATCCATAGACTAGTACACAAGTTATTGTCATGAAACTAGAAAAATGCTTGTTTTTTGCCCCTTTTTGGCCCCTAATTCCTAAAATTTGGAGGCAATTACCCCCAAAATCAATCCCAGCATTCCCTTTGTGGTATGGTACCTTGCAGTACAATTTCAGAGAGATCCATACACTTGAACACAAGTTATTGTCTGGAAACTAGAAAAATGCTTATTTTTGGCCCCTTATTCCTAAACTTTTTGGGCAATTACCCCCAAACTCAATTCCAGCTTTCCCTTTGTGATATGGAACCTTGTAGTACAATTTCATAAAGATCCATACACTTACACACAAGTTATTGCCATGAAACTAGAAAAATGCTTGTTTTTGCCCCTTTTTGGCCCCTAATTCCTAAAATTTGGAGGCAATTACCCCCAAATTCAATCCCAGCATTCCCTTTGTGATATGGAACCTTGTGATACAATGTCAGAGAGATCCATAGACTTGCACACTCTTTATTGTCATGAAACTAGAAAAATGCTTGTTTTTTGCCCCTTTTTGGCCCCTAATTCCTAAAATTCGGACGCCAGACGTGTGTTTCGTTTACATAAGACTCATTAGTGACGTTCAGATCAAAATAGTAACAAAGCCAAACAAGTACAAAGTTGAAGAGCATTGAGGACCCAAAATTCCAAAAAGTTGTGCCAAATACGGCTTAGGAAATCTATTCCTTGGATAAGAAAATCCTTAGTTTTTTCTTTGGCAATCATAACACATCTCCTTATTTATATAATGATCTATATTCAACGACCTCAGGTACAAAAAAAATGTATGTAACTAAACTATGATGGGAAACCTTTGACTTCTTTCTTTATATAAACTTTTGATTTAGTACCATAGAACTATGTAGAGTAAATGTACATTGCAACATGTCAACTCTTTCAACTCCAAGCAAAATTATATTTCCAAGCATAAAGTAATTTATGAATGAAATAAAATGCTCCGCTGGGGCGCAGCTTGATACGACCGCAGAGGTCGAACCCTGAACAGTTGGGGCAAGTATGAACACAACATTCAAGCTTGATTCAGCACTGAATTTGGATTGTAATTAAATATTTGACACAGCATAGGTTTCTGACACAGAATGAAAGTGGTCTAAGATACTTAAGAAAATTTAATTTACCTATTCAAACCATATCATTATTATTTACTTTTATATATAAATCAGAAATAACCAATTTAAAATGGAAAATTTTAAAGAAAAAAAAAAGGAAAAAGAATCCCCCCCCCAAATTTTTTGAACCCCCTTATGATTCATCACCCCAAAACTCAATCCCAGCCTTCCCTTTGTGGTATGGTACCTTGCAGTACAATTTCAGAGAGATCCATACACTTGAACACATGTTATTGTCTGGAAACTAGAAAAATGCTTGTTTTTTGGCCCCTTTTTGGTCCCAAATTCCTAAACGTTTAGGGCAATTACCCCCAAACTCAAACCCAGCTTTCCCTTTGTGATATGGAACCTTGTAGTACAATTTCATAAAGATCCATACACTTACACACAAGTTATTGCCATGAAACTAGAAAAATGCTTGTTTTTTTTTACCCTTTTTGGCCCCTAATTCCTAAAATTTGGAGGCAATTACCCCCAAAATCAATCCCAGCATTCCCTTTGTGATATGGAACCATGTGATACAATGTCAGAGAGATCCATAGACTAGTACACAAGTTATTGTCATGAAACTAGAAAAATGCTTGTTTTTTGCCCTTTTTTGGCCCCTAATTCCTAAAATTTGGAGGCAATTACCCCCAAAATCAATCCCAGCATTCCCTTTGTGGTATGGTACCTTGCAGTACAATTTCAGAGAGATCCATACACTTGAACACAAGTTATTGTCTGGAAACTAGAAAAATGCTTATTTTTGGCCCCTTATTCCTAAACTTTTTGGGCAATTACCCCCAAACTCAATTCCAGCTTTCCCTTTGTGATATGGAACCTTGTAGTACAATTTCATAAAGATCCATACACTTACACACAAGTTATTGCCATGAAACTAGAAAAATGCTTGTTTTTGCCCCTTTTTGGCCCCTAATTCCTAAAATTTGGAGGCAATTACCCCCAAATTCAATCCCAGCATTCCCTTTGTGATATGGAACCTTGTGATACAATGTCAGAGAGATCCATAGACTTGCACACTCTTTATTGTCATGAAACTAGAAAAATGCTTGTTTTTTGCCCCTTTTTGGCCCCTAATTCCTAAAATTTGGACGCCAGACGTGTGTTTCGTCTACATAAGACTCATCAGTGACG
Source organism: Mytilus californianus (assembly GCF_021869535.1). NCBI lineage: Eukaryota > Metazoa > Mollusca > Bivalvia > Mytilida > Mytilidae > Mytilus > Mytilus californianus. The sequence goes on from NW_026262604.1 coordinate 47,008,376, forward strand.
TTCAGATCAAAATAGTAACAAAGCCAAACAAGTACAAAGTTGAAGAGCATTGAGGACCCAAAATTCCAAAAAGTTGTGCCAAATACGGCTTAGGAAATCTATTCCTTGGATAAGAAAATCCTTAGTTTTTTCATTGGCAATCATAACACATCTCCTTATTTATATAATGATCTATATTCAACGACCTCAGGTACAAAAAAAATGTATGTAACTAAACTATGATGGGAAACCTTTGACTTCTTTCTTTATATAAACTTTTGATTTGGTACCATAGAACTATGTAGAGTAAATGTACATTGCAACATGTCAACTCTTTCAACTCCAAGCAAAATTATATTTCCAAGCATAAAGTAATTTATGAATGAAATAAAATACTCCGCTGGGGCGCAGCTTGATACGACCGCAGAGGTCGAACCCTGAACAGTTGGGGCAAGTATGAACACAACATTCAAGCTTGATTCAGCACTGAATTTGGATTGTAATTAAATATTTGACACAGCATAGGTTTCTGACACAGAATGAAAGTGGTCTAAGATACTTAAGAAAATTTAATTTACCTATTCAAACCATATCATTATTATTTGCTTTTATATATAAATCAGAAATAACCAATTTAAAATGGAAAATTTTAAAGAAAAAAAAAGGAAAAAGAATCCCCCCCCCCCCCAAATTTTTTGAACCCCCTTATGATTCATCACCCCAAAACTCAATCCCAGCCTTCCCTTTGTGGTATGGTACCTTGCAGTACAATTTCAGAGAGATCCATACACTTGAACACATGTTATTGTCTGGAAACTAGAAAAATGCTTGTTTTTTGGCCCCTTTTTGGTCCCAAATTCCTAAACGTTTAGGGCAATTACCCCCAAACTCTAACCCAGCTTTCCCTTTGTGATATGGAACCTTGTAGTACAATTTCATAAAGATCCATACACTTACACACAAGTTATTGCCATGAAACTAGAAAAATGCTTGTTTTTTTACCCTTTTTGGCCCCTAATTCCTAAAATTTGGAGGCAATTACCCCCAAAATCAATCCCAGCATTCCCTTTGTGATATTGAACCATGTGATACAATGTCAGAGAGATCCATAGACTAGTACACAAGTTATTGTCATGAAACTAGAAAAATGCTTGTTTTTTGCCCCTTTTTGGCCCCTAATTCCTAAAATTTGGAGGCAATTACCCCCAAAATCAATCCCAGCATTCCCTTTGTGGTATGGTACCTTGCAGTACAATTTCAGAGAGATCCATACACTTGAACACAAGTTATTGTCTGGAAACTAGAAAAATGCTTATTTTTGGCCCCTTATTCCTAAACTTTTTGGGCAATTACCCCCAAACTCAATTCCAGCTTTCCCTTTGTGATATGGAACCTTGTAGTACAATTTCATAAAGATCCATACACTTACACACAAGTTATTGCCATGAAACTAGAAAAATGCTTGTTTTTGCCCCTTTTTGGCCCCTAATTCCTAAAATTTGGAGGCAATTACCCCCAAACTCAATCCCAGCATTCCCTTTGTGATATGGAACCTTGTGATACAATGTCAGAGAGATCCATAGACTTGCACACTCTTTATTGTCATGAAACTAGAAAAATGCTTGTTTTTTGCCCCTTTTTGGCCCCTAATTCCTAAAATTTGGAGGCAATTACCCCCAAAAATCAATCCCAGCATTCCCTTTGTGATATGGAACCTTGTGAGATCCATACACTTACACACAAGTTATGTCTGGAAGTTACAAAAATGCTTATTTTTGGCCCCTAATTCCTTAACTGTTGGTACCATAACCCCCAAAATCAATCCCCACTTTCCTTTTGTGGTATTGAACCTTATTTTAAAATTTCATTGAGATCCATTCACTTAAACTAAAGTTAGAGTGCGAAAACTAACGTGTCTTCGGATGACGACGCCGGACGACGCCGATGACGACGCCAACGTCATACCAATATACGACCACAAAATTTGTTTGCAGTCGTATAAAAAGGAGTTCTTAATTAAGAAATAAACTGATTTGCTGAGCGCAGCTGGATACACCCGCAGAGGTACTACCCTGAACAGCTGGGGCAAAAATGGACACAATATTCAAGCTTGATACAGGTCTGAATTTGGATTGTAATTAAATATTTGACATATTATAGTTTCTGAATAAATGTAGTCAATGAACTTGAAATCGGTTATATGAATTGAATTTATATTCAATTAAAGATTTCTTGCTGTTGTGCAATACACTGTGCTGTTGTGCAATACTTAATAAATCTGTTGCCAGACTATAAACAAATAAAGTTCAATTTCTTCTCAATGTCATATTTGAAATTTATGAAAATCAATAGGGAGATTACATCAATAGCTATAAATAATTCACCAAAGTTTCATGTGAACTGCTTAAAGCATTTTTGAGTTGTTGTCCAAAAACTGGAAAATCCCCCCTTTTTTAATGAATAAAACCCCATAACTCAGAAATGTAAAATCTAAAATTTATAAAATTCTAAAGGGAGCTTACGGATTGATAATTTAGTCTTAGATGCAAAATTTTTTATCAGTTGTTAGTGGCTTTGAACTAGCTGTCAGTAACTGCGAGTACTCTCAGATTTGTACTTAGTGTCTTTTTGTTGTTTGGATGTACAACTACCCGACCACGTCCACTTGTATTTGTATTTATCCATCTGATGAGTTTAGCCTCTTTCAACTGATTTTTATAGTTCTTTCTTATATTGTACTGTTACACCACTGTCCCAGGTTAGGGGGAGGGTTGGGATCCGGCTAACATGTTTAAGCCCGCCACATTCTGTATGTACATGTATGTGCCTGTCCCAAGTCAGGAGCCTATAAAAGTGTAATTCAGTGGTTGTCGTTAGTTTATGTGTTGCATATTTGTTATATTTGTTCATTTTTTTACATAAAATAGGCCGTTAGTTTTCTTGTTTGAATTGTTTTACATTGTCATTTCTGGGCCTTTTATAGCTGACTGTGCGGTATGGGCTTTGCTCATTGTTGAAGGCCGTACTGTGACCTATAGCTGTTAATTTCTGTGTCATTTGGTCTCTTGTGCATGTGTGGAGAGTTGTCTCATTGGCAATCATACCACATCTTCTTTTTTATATTTACATCAACAGATATAAAAAATTCACCAAAGTCAAGGTGAGACAACAAAACTTAGTTGTAAGATCTCTGAAATTTTTTACAGGGTACGAGTTTTTCTCATTGTTGGAGATTGTACGGTGACAGTAACACCTGTAACTGCTTAAACCCATTTCTTATGCACTTTAGTTTGATAAACTCACTGAATATCATACCACATCTCCTTATTTTTATATGCATTACAATTTACATGTGCATGTAATTGTAAATATATATATATATCAGAACAAAATTCATTGCGTCACTTTTATTTATGCATCCTTTGGCACAATACAAGTTCTAAAATTACACAACATAAAACAACTAAATGTTATTTCAGATGAAAGTTTTGTTTCAGTTCCATTCATAGGATTTATTAGAATTTTGTATGTTTTGCCAAGTCCAATAATTCGCTCTATGTGACATAGAGCCATAGTTGACTACACCACCAGGTGTCGAACATTCAAGAATTTTCAGTGTTTCTGTTTTTATTTGATGAAAAGGTTGCCTGAGCTCTAGGAGCTTTAGGTTTTATCACGGGATATTCTGTGCTGTCAATAATAATCCAAGTCGTAGGAAACTTTAATTTGAAGTTGGATGGTGAAAAATACCTGACTAAACCACTAGATGGCCAAGTGTTAGCCTCATACCACTGTTTAGACATAAAAACAATCCATGTATACACAATATTCTTAACACTAGATTCAATCTAGAATCTAGACAGTTCAAAGTTGGTTGTATGATGCCTCAATTTCATCAAAGTCATAAAAAAACTGATTTTCAACTGACACCCTATCAATTTGAAAATATATGTATCTCAAACAATGTGCTGCTGGACCAAGTGTGGTCAAAACAAATAAAAATTTACTATACAACTCTAAACCGGTATAAAAATGCATGGCTGTGTCACGTGTCTTCATTTCAAAATTCTCTGCTGAAAACATAGGCATTGATGGTGTTTGCGTAATTCCATCTGTGAAGCTCAACATTAGCTCAGCAGTTGGTGGTGGACAGTCATAAATCCTTTCTGCAGTATGAATGACTTCTTCAGGAAAACCAACTTTACAATCAAAACTTTCCTCTAGATTTCTACTACAATATTCATCAAGTTTAGTTCTTTTGTTTTCACAGGAAACTGCCCTGATTTTTCTTTTTGCGAACGATTCAGTCTCTTGCTTGGAAAATAGGCTGGGAATTGCAGTAGACTTAAGTCTCTGTATGGAGGGTTTGCGCCCTGAAAAAGGTTATAAAACATTAGATTTTTTAAAATTAAATGAACTTCCATTAGCAATGTTTACTTTGTACTACCTGGCGAAATATTAACTAGATTTATTCATTACAATCTGGATAAAACTATGTTTGCCTGATTCAATGTATGTTATGTTAATCCAAAGGATAAACAATGAGAGACTTATGCAACAAACGTACATTGTTTGTACCTAAATAACTATAATATAGATGAGAGCATGTCATTGTTTTGCTCCTGTTAACATTGTCATTGATATTTTTCAAGAAAGTCTATGAGGCATAGCTTATGCATTCCTGTCATTACTACATTAGCATAATTACTGCTAAAATAATTCTCAGTATGATATACCTCTTGTAAGAAATCATTATAATTGTAGCAATCACCAAAAAATCTCAAACAGATCACATTGAATCGTAATCCAAAAAATTATGACGTCTTGAATTACCCACCCCCTTTTATTCTAAAACGATAATTGCGGTTGTAAACAGACTTTGGTTTATTCGCATGGAGATTACATATATAACTATATATTTCACAAAGAAAAATAAAGTTTTACCATGAATAGTTTCCTCCACGTAGTCTTTTTCAGTAAAACGTGCCTTGCAAACAACAGCTGATTGAGATGGACTCCACGATATCATCGTGTTCTCGTCCAATCTGCGTATGGGCCATGGCGTTGATCCAACTTTTCCTTCTTTTTAAGTCATTTGGAAATGCATGTCCTCCTCTTAAATGACATCCAGGTACACAACAACAAGTACTTGGCATCGTTAATTAAAAATATAACTGAAATAGTTGCACAGTGCAGAAACCGGAAGAAGAGGAACAGGATCCGCTACCACGGCGCCACCTATTCAGGAACGATAATTTGCTACTTTATATAACTGCGAAAATAACGTTAGACGGGTTCACTTGCATAAACAGAAATGCGCTTTAAATTGTATAATATAATTCATGTTCAGTCGACCTTTAATTATTATATCAACGACTGAAATGATTTATAAACATCTAGATTGCAGATAACACTCGAAATTAACCCGAGCTCTTTCCACACGGAATTCAAATAATTCTAGTTTGTCAATCGGTTGACGGCTTATAATGCAAAATACTAATATATCAAAAGTTTTTAAAACTAACAAAACACAATGATCGTTTCTCTATTTCACAATGTAAATGAAATGAAACAAAAAACATTTTATATCGCAATAAGAAGAGGAGAGAATTCAACATTTCCGGATCTACTTGGAGTCTAATGACCCCCCACGTAGATAAGTTGGATATCGCGGAAGGAAGGATTAACCCGGCAACTAGAAAGGCATTAAAGCACTGCCTTTAAAAACCAAAGGATTAAAACCTGAACTGTATTCTATTTAACTAAAACAACTATTTGTTTTGATTTAAGAATTGCTATGTAAAATAAGCGGCAAAAATATTTTTCTAGACAATTTACAAACATATATTTTTTATAGAACATCAATAAATTTTGTTAAACTTTTACTCAAAATTTGTGTAGTTCAAGCTAACAATAAGCGGCAAAAATATTTTTCTAGACAATTTACAAACATATATTTATATACAACATCAATAAATTTTGTTAAACTTTTACTCAAATTTTGTGTAGTTCAAGCTACAAAAATATTTTTTTTGTCATGCATCCGATTTCACCTTGAGAGATGCACACGCCTGATGAAGCTAATTTGTTTAGCGAAATATTGCGTGAATAATATAAAATATAACAACTAATTTTATAACACTCGTTAGTGTGTTAAAGTTATATTCTTAGGCACTTATATATTTTAATGTAGTAACTGTACAGTTTATTTACAAATTAATCCAAGCCTAGATCGATAGAATGTTGATTGTTGCTATTTTTAGACACTATATATATAAGATTGCCTAACAATGTAATTTTATCACACTATTTAGTATGTAAATATAAGAATGTTTAAAATATTTAGAAAATGATGTAAATAAACGCAATATTTCGCTAGACTAACTAGCTTTATCAGGCGTACATCTATCCAGGTGAAATCGAATGTAGATGATAAGAAACTTTTGCAGCTCAATGTATATGTTGCACTTGAATTTAGCTGCCTTGAAAGTAATACATAATTTGAATGAAGTTCAAGATTTTTACAAAATTGGTAGTTGAAGTTAGCAACGTCCATTGGCCAATATTACAGGATAAAAAGGACGATGCTGTGTACTAAATTATTCTTTATCTTTCCTGTATCTTTTCTCATCTTTTTCGTTAAGACCATCAGGTTCTAAAGTGTGGAGTTGGTGGATCCAAAAATGTTCTCTTCTCCTTCTCGCCGTGGTGTCCCACTCGGTGTTGACTTCTATGATTGGGAAAGTAACATTATCAAAAGAATGTTTCGTTGAACGAAGATGTCTTGTGAGAGGACAGTTTTTGTTGGTTTTGTACCATGAACGATGGTTATTGAGCCGAATATTAAATTTGTCCATTGTTTCTCCCACATACTGACTGCCACAAGTGTCACATGTTAATATACCCCTTGTACTCACTTACCATCCTGATTTTAAAAATGTGTCTTCCATTGTTCAGAAGCATTGGAAAATTAAAGAAAATGATTCAAATCTTTAAAAAGTATTTTCCTCACCACCAGTCATGGCCTTCAGAAGACCTAAAAACATCCGTGACAAATTAGTGACATCTGTATTAGCAAAGCAGCCTACTCCATCTCCCGGTTGCTACAAACAATGTGGTCGAAGGAACTGCTTGTGTTGTAAAGCTGCCAATACAAGCAGTTCTTTCATCAGCTCCGTTACTAAACAAAATTATACCATCTACTCAAATTCCAACTGTAAAACGGAGAACTCAATTTATATATTAACATGTGACACTTGTGGCATTCAGTATGTGGGAGAAACAATAAATATATATATATATAAATTTAACATATGATACATATCAGTACAACGGACACACAGGGCTTGTACCTTTATGTATACACAATAGACAATTGTATAGTATAAGTTGGTAGCCGCGAGGTTAATATGGTTAAGATCAATGAGTTAAAAAGTCAAAAGGTTAAGACTAGTTGGTTTAGGTTCGAATCCCTGTGTTTGCTTTGTTATCCCTATAATTTAGTTTTTCCGTGTTTCTTATTTTATTTGTTACTGCGGATATTTGTGTAGTAATAGCGGGTTTTTTGGATTATTATTGGCTATTTCACATATTTGAAAAGAGAATGATTACAATCAATTTATTCATTATTGATTTTAATAATATAGTATGCTTTCATCTGTTTTACTACATATATTTACAAATAAGTATTCCCAAATCCCTATGCGAGTAAATCATGGTATGCCTAGAATTAGGCTTCTTGATAGAATTTGCAGTAGCATAATAATTATATGTACTTACAAATCAGTTCGAATATGCCTTATTATGTAAATTATGAATGATATTCAGATGCATGATAATTTAAAGAATGATGTATTATGTTATATTTGTATTTCTCTAACCAATTAATTGTGAACTTAAATTTATTAATGCATCGTTGAACATGATAACATGGTTATTTAAACTCATTAACAATACCCTCTTATTGAGAAAAGGCTTTAAGTTTCAAATAGTTTAAGTTAGAGATATAATTAACAAGCGTTGATTCATGAAAAGCAAAATAATTGGTCCTCCGTGTTCATGGTTTCTTTTTCAAGATTCAACGCCTATTCATTGTATCTATAATACAGAAATGACAGGTGTAAAACAATTCAAACGATCTTAGCTTACCTGAATTAGGGAAATGTCCGTTCTAAACCCTGTTGCTACAGAGATTCCACTATTTTCTAAATAAGGTTGCGAACCATGTTCATGAATGGACAATCTAATGCCAGCTTCTGAAGCTATGTATGGGACATAATCACTTTGATTAACGTTGATTAACATCCTTAAAGCTTAATAAATAAACAAATATAGTAATATACATTTAAGTATAGCTTGAAATAGCATATAATTGCAATTCATCCATTCTGCTTGTGTACATGTTGTACTTAAAATAAAAAATACAAAGCATGTGAAATCAAATGTAAAGATCTGCTTGATATGTATCACATATCTGTCTTCATATCGCCAACTTCCATCTCATAGGAATTGTTTGATTAAAGTCGCAACTTGGAAAATTTACAAGTATGAATACATATGGATAGCAGCCGAATTGAATTCTGAGAAAGACCCAAAGTGAAAAGAGGGTAAGTACAGAATTTAAGTATAAGTTTGAACACTTTGAATGTCGAAGCATATACATGTTGAAAATATGCCGCACAGCCCTTTATTTTGACCTTTGAAAAATAGTAGTGCATATGAATTTTCCATTTTAGGATACAATTTTTTACGAAACTTCATAGTAAAAGTGCACAGTTTTAGCCGTCGAAGGAGTTCCTATGGGAAATTGCATTGTCTATATTTACAGAAGTCGTGCGGGAGAATATGATTTATGTAGTTGTTGTTGGCTTTGAACTAGTTTTCAGTAACTGTGCGTTTTCGTAGATCGATACTTGGTGGTTTTGTCTTACGGTTAACGAATAATTAGCTATTCTTAACAGATGTTTACAGTTTGTTTCTGTATTAAATAATTGGCTGATTTTGTTCAAAACTTGCCCTCACAAACATGCTCAACACGGCCATATTGTGAATGTGCCTGTCCAAAGCCAGAAGCCTGTAATTCAGTGGTTATCGTTGGGTACTGTTTGTTATATCAGTTTTTGTTATTATCTTGTCATATTCCAGCAATGGGATTTACACACTGTTTAGTACCGTACGATTTCCTATAATAGAAAACAAAAGATACGGGTTACAAATCCATGACACAAAATAAGTACATGCACAGCAAAAAAAAAAAGACAAACAAAAAGCAAATAATTGCTTAAGTAATACCACACTTCTACCACATGTCCTTATGTTATATATTGCCAAAATACTATAATAAGTGAATTTAAGTTTGATATAATGATATTATAAATCTTTCAAAAAATAAAACATGAAATGCAAAGTTCGAGGCGTATAATTTATGTTACAGTTTATAGGATTACTGTTTGTTTCGTCGTTTTTTTTAATTTTTTATTTAAGTCAATATATTCCCCGTTTCTGATCATAAACCAAATTTAATTACACAAACCTTTACGAATTTTGTTACTGTTTCAATGATTCGAACATTAGATTCAATGAGGGTTTAACAAATCATTTACTATTGATACAAACTAATCATAGATACCATGATTAAAATTGTGTACACCAGACGCGCGTTTTGTCTACAAAAGACGCATTTGTGAAGCTCAAATGAAAAGAGTTAAAAAAGGCCAAATGAAGTATCAAGTTGAAGAGTATTAAGGACCAAACATTCTAAAAGGTTTTGCCAAATAAAGCTAAAGTAATCTAATCCTGAGGTGGAAATTACTGAGTAGAAAACAGTTAATGCATATCAAACTATACTTGCCAAAAAGTGGGCCTGCACGTCTTGTGATGATTTTTTCTGCAGGGAATCTATAGCACTGTCCATAGTAGTTGTCGAAAAAGGGAACAAATACGCTGAGGCAAAAAACAATAACAAAGATATGTTTACCATACCATAAATTGGTTTAATAACTCATGAAAATTGGATATTACTTGATATCAACTCTAGTTATTGATTGTGATGCATGTACAATAGTTATGTCTGTTTAGGTTGCTCACCCAATTTTGTTAATATGATGGAACTATAAACAGCTGTCATACAAGTGGGAGGTTTTACTTACTATAAAACCAGACTAAACTCACCACTTTCGTCGGAAAATGCTAGGAATATGACAGTTGTTTTTAATCGTTCCCTTGGTCGGTAGCGTTTAATTTTGTCACTTTTGACGTTCCTTAATTTATATACCTTAGAGTTCAGTATTTTTGTTATACTTTTTTCACCCTGATTGACATCCAAGCAATTGAAGTAAGCGCCAAATTGATCTTATGAATAGCCACACAAGTCATTATGCTTGTACAGTGGTCAGACAAACGTTACAAGTCTGATGCAATTTAGAAATTATGTTATATATTAGGATTTTCCGTACAGGGCATTGAGTTGCACATGACAAATATTGTAAATTTTCTCTTGGGTTATTCGTCAATCCAGTTGTATGCTCGGTTTCATAGAGACAGCGATTTGTTGACATAGATCTCCTAATACCAACTACAACTAGAACTTTAGTTATTCTGTAAATCAGAAACAATGTATTTTGCGTATACGGCATTTGTTTTTTCAATTAACTGGAAGTTGTTGTAAATATTGTCGAAAGTTCGTGTGTTTTAAACCAGACGTTAATGTTAATTGCACGTTTCGTTTGCTTTATAAACCGAGATATAAAATTAAAGTACAAATTACCGGAGTTACTATGATTTAAATGCTGTTAGTATTCTTTGTTCGAAATATATAGCAAAGGGTGGTGATAGAAAATATTGCATTAACATAGTACGGACGAGTTCGGTCATTACAAAGGTGTGAACGTTATGGAGTTTTTGATCAAATGAATATATCGTGAGTCATTTATCATGCACATCTTAATGAAATAAATATTGAGATATTTCAATGTTATAATTAAGTCAGAGATAAGTGTTACAAGTGAAATCTTTGAAATAAGATATTTTGTAACATGTTACTAGGGGGTGTTTAACGACATTCACTACCTATGAGGGTCTCGCAGGGTCGGTTATGTAACATACTACTAGGGGGTGTTTAACGACATTGGCTACATATGAGGGTATCGCAGGGTCGGTTACAGCCCTTGGATGGTGTAAACTTCCCAAAAAAAACATGAATGGTGTAATGGTGTATGGCATATGGTGCAATGGTAGAAGGTGTATGGTGCTATGGTGTATGGTGTAAGGGAAATGGTGTAATAGTGTAACGTGCGATCGGGAATGGTGTGAATGAATGGTGTAAATTTAAAACTATGCAAAATATTGATAACAACTGATTTTTAATTTTATACATTAATTTACAAAATTGTGATCAAAACTCGTTTTTTTAAATAAATAAATAATTTTGTAGTCGCACGCTTTCTTTGAAATTAAATTGCATTATGGTGTAATGTGTAAGGTGTATGGTGCAAAGTTGTAACGTGTATGGTGTAATGGCACAGGTTGTATGGTGTAATGGTGAATGGTGTAATGGTGTATGCTGTTAATGGGAAGTTTACACCATCTAAGGACTGTATGTAACATGAAACAGTTCGAAGTTGAACTAACAGTGTCGTCCTAGATTGTAACCCGAAGTCAAATAGTCTATTGTAGAGACATATTTTAATGATTTACTTACCAACATTTAGAAAAATGTATTATGTTTGGATTTTGACTTGAGTTTCTTATCATATTTTCAATTCCATGTGCATTTTTGTGTGTTCATTTGCATGTTGTAACTGTGTTTAATTTTGTTTGATAATGTTCAGTTTATGAGAGTAAATATGTGTACATCTGCACGACCGGAAACTAAAATTGTGTTTAAAAAAAGAACAATACCTTTCATTACATGGCCGCCCTTCGAAGATACAGTGTATCAAAAAATCTGAAAAGTCAGCAGACATGTCTCTGATAGTCTTTTCTGTATATTCAATGTAGTCATTAAAAAAATCTAAATAGCTCATCGCAAGCCTGAATTCCTCACTTGCGGTCAATATAGAAGCAATGTCTAAGGCAACTGCAAGTACATTGGTTTCATTGTGATAAAAGTGCAAAACATATAATGTAGTTTGTGTCGGTATGGTTCTTTTTATTAATTAGTATAACAAAATATGAGTTAAATGCACATGGCTTTAATCATAATATTCCTTCTACCATATTAACAATATTAACAAATTTATCATGAGCCAAGTCTTTATCCAAAAGATATCGTCGTGTGCAACTTATAGTGATGTATTTCCCATTTGTTAATAGTGGTAAAAATTTAAATCAGAATTTAAATTTTAAATATCATGACTTCGAATTTACGTATATGAAGAGTAACTCTTTGCTTGATTGTTTTTAATAGACAAGAAACTTAGATAAATAAAGCATCCCCGTTTTTGGAGAGAGAATATTGCACTCCAAACAATGTAGTTTTAGAAATTTATCCCTATATTTCCTTTGGAGATAGACCGTGGATTTTTAAACTTTCTAATATCCCCAATTCTGTAGAGCTGAATTTGCTAAGAATTTCTCATAGATTGAGATCAAACCATGCACAACATTTAATCGCAGTACACAAAACTAAGATAATTTTGAAAATCATTATTTAACAGGAAAAATTTATGAGAAGTAATGGAGATACAATACTATAAAATACATTTCACTGAACTAGATGAATGAGCCATTATAAATCAATGGGAATGTAAGAATAGAACAGTGTAGTATTGCCAAAAGCTGGTAGGGTGTAGACATCTCGTACTATTGTTGTAGAGGGAGATAGACCATCGCACTTGTATCTCAAATATATAGATATCTACATTCTATCAAACGTGGACATATAACACTATAAGATTCATACGAAAGTATCTTACCCACATCAACATTTTTTGTAATATACATAGTTTTGAATATGGCATTAACTCATTCATTGTACATGAATGCAAATATTTATATTCACATTTCTAATTGGTTGTTTTTTTATAGACATTCTGCAAGATAATTCAAAGTTTTAAAACAATCCCTTTGTTTTTAAAAAAAGTATATTACAAGTTTTGACCAATATGTGTTATTCATGAATTTCTTTTTAAAAGTTCTTTAGTATTGGAATAATAACGGACATGATAAGCTTGGAATGTTTAGAATATTATGATTGGAGAGTGCCACTTACATCAAATAGGACGAACAAACCACCCAGCACAGTTCGTAATGAGTATGTTTACTGAAATTGAATGCAGAGGCTTAGTTTTTCCATATTACCTAATTCTACATAAATTTCTGTGCCAATCAAAACATATTTTCCTTTTGATTCCCAATTTACTCCATCTGCATACCATGTTCATTTTATACCACCAGTTTCAATCATGTCATTGTTCATTGTGTATCAACTGTTTAATGATCGTCACCTCGGTGAGTCTTGTTTATATTGCTTAGGCCTGAAGAACTTATCAAATAAATCCGTCTAGGCGTATTGAAATGATGAAAACAACTATGCAAAAAGGGAATCAAAAATGTATAAAAGAATAGTGTTCTAATGTCCCTCGCGTTGCACAAATTTTATCTGTTCAAGGACAATAACAAAACACAACTGTCTTGCAGTTAACCTTTTAAATAATATCTTGCGAGCATTGACTTTGTTATTTTCCATATATATATATACATAAACATCCGTTGTTCGACCTGCTAGTCAAATGCGTTTTGTTAAAATATACTTTTTCACTATTTTTGGTCTTTTGGAAAATGTTGTTTGTGCTGTATTTAAACCAATCTACCAAGAAATTTGTTTTGCATGCACACGTATAAAAATTGCGGTTTTTATCCAACGCAATCAAAGGTTTGAACGTTGTTTTCAATTTAGACTTGTTTATATTTTTTCGTTTGGGCTTGTATTATATTTGCCTTCGGGTTTATATGATCCGTTCATCCTATTTTGACTCTTCAAAATTCAAGAGTCAATCCCAAATTGAGGTAAATTATATGGCCTTCCAAATACCGTTTCGATTCCTAACATCACTGAAGAGACATTAATTGTCGAAATCCGGATATGGTGTACAAATTTTTGCACCTCATGTGTGCGGTATACCATCTTTTCCGCAAGTTTATTGTTTTCTGTTTGGTATTTAATTAATAAATTAAGATCCATTTTTACATCTGGTGATCCGTTTATTTGGCAATCGCCATGGCAGTCAGCAGGGTTAAAGAACATCCGTTGTTCGACCTGCTAGTCAAATGCGTTTTGTTAAAATATACTTTTTCACTATTTTTGGTCTTTTGGAAAATGTTGTTTGTGCTGTATTTAGACCAATCTAACAAGAAATTTGTTTTGCATGCACACGTAGAAAAATTGCGGTTTTTATCCAACGCAATCATAGGTTTGAACGTTGTTTTCAATTTAGACTTGTTTATACATAAACATGTATATATATTTTTATTATAAAGTTAGACAAAACATGTAGGTGTGGTAGTCCTTAAAATGCAATGTTTATAAACTGCATTTCAAAGAAACATAACTCATGTTGAAATATTAGATCGGCGCTGATATTCGATCTCAACCTAGCCATTGCTAATACACCTTTTATGTACGTGTCATTACAATCCTACCAGAACTGTAGATTTGAGGGTGCTTACAATATAATTTTCTATGTTATCAGTTCTTCAAGGGCTATCATCATTTTAAAATATTTGATCGGCATTGTCGAAGACATTGCTGATATAAACCTTGAAATTCAATTTCATAATTTTTTTGAAAGAATTGAATTTACGTGAGAGCGCTCACAAGAGTGGACAAGCGTTGCATGGTTAAATAAAATGCATTCACATTTCAATGCAAGGTACCCACTACTCTCAATGACATACAGTGACAATCGTTGTGAAATGTTGCAATCAACAATCATGTTAACATAGCGTACCTTAAAGCAGATTAAAACACTTTACTTACTACCTGAAACTTCTAATAATATTTTTGGGCTCCTAGCATTGCCATTTTTATTTCTTGCAGTACATATGTAGAGGCCTGCATCACTGTGTTCAGCATTAAAAATTGTAAGTGACGGAGTACTGATTTCAGAACCATTATACTTGTTTGCATTTTCACTTGTTACATTGCTGGTGTCATTTCCTACTCGTCTCCACCACTGGACCACAAAAGGTGCAGGAAATCCTGTCACTTCACATTTAAGAGTTACAGTTCCTCCATATAGTACTTTGTAATTTGATTTCTGAATAGTAACATTCGGAAGAGCTGCAAGAATGTATGTTTTAATACAATTGAATTATAACGGCAATGTTAATAATAACTTTAAATTGTTACTGATTATGTTTATAACAATTATAACGAGAGGCATCTTCATTATTTTGCTGACTTTATATCTTAATCATAGACTTTTCAAATGGTTTTTATTTGCTGACATTACAAAACACCGATAATTTACTTTTCGCTGCAAATACAAAAAGCAAATACGTTTGACACGGGTTTGGGACTTTGATCTCTATAATAAAAGAAGTGTTTTCCGGGTGACAATAAATTAAAGATTACTCCTATAGCTGGTATTGCAAAGTGAGTCAATAGGAATAAAGGCGTACTTATGATGCAACTTACGAAAGAGGATATGTTAAAGAACGTCTTGTCCTTTTTCTAAAAAAGTTCATCGGAAGGTACCAAGAACTTGTTGATAAATATTCCGTATCAACTTCACAAATAATACACGATGGTCTTGCAGTATAGATGTTGCGTACTGACGTTGTTTATCATCTTAATAACGTGTTATAGTATTCTTTTATTTGTCTTTATTAATATTACTTTTATTGTTAAATCTGCTTTTTGAGATATCCATTTAACGTATGTATCCCGTCATACTTTGAACGACAAAATTATTTTATTTATTAATATTACTTTTACTGTTAAGTCTATTTTTCGGATATACATTTGACGTGACTCTGTACTTATGTATCCCGTCATAATTTGAACCACACAATTATTTAATTTATTAATATTGCTTTTACTGTTAAGTCTGTTTTTTGTGATATCCATTTTACGTGACTCTGTATTTATGTATCTCTTCATACTTTGAACGACAAAATTATTTAATGTTTACCTGTGCAAATTTCAAACGCGCGATTTACGCCAGTACTTAAAACCTTCCATCCTTTATGGGTGGATTTTACATAGATAAATAAAATCGTATAATATAAGCTAAATGAGGATGTTAAATTTGATGAATGACTTTTTGTGATTCTTCCTTACATTTGTTTGTTTTTATAGTGATTAAGATGATAACACAATGTTGACTGCTGTAACCCTTTTTTTGACATTTTTACCTATTGTGTCTGTTTGTTTTGTTCACGCATCGTTGTCAATATAATGGAATTTGATGCGACTGTCATACAAGTGAGAGGTTTAGCTAGCTATAAAACCAGGTTCAATCCACCATTTTCTACATAAGAAAATGCCTGTACCAAGTCAGGAATATGACAGTTGTTATCCATTCGTTTGATGTGTTTGAACTTTTGATTTTGCCATTTGATTGGGGATTTTCCTTTTTGAATTTTCCTCGGAGTTCAGTATTTTTGTGATTTTACTTTTTTGAAATAGACTAAAAAATGAACGTTGCAAAACCCAACATATTTATCCTTAAAAAAGAGATATTTCAAGATTTAGTTATTTAACGTACAGAGAGCGTAAAACTATCAACACATAAAGCATCGAACTAAACATTCCAATTCTAGAAGGGACGTTGCTGTTTTTTTTTATACATCCTGCATCGGCATAATCTTTTCTTCGCTTTTTATGTCAGAAGGGATGTTAAAAATGACGATTACTGTTTGCTTAGCGTCTAGTGTAAAATATTTAATTTAGTTTAGAACAAATTTAGATATATCCATAAGGTAGGTTCTGTAGAGTTGAATTAAATAGTTGTTGAAATTTTTCTTAAATCAGCAAGGAGCGTGACACTTTCCTTACACGATGTATCAGATAAACATTTTTGTCCGACTGGACGAAGCTTCATATTTATCAATACTACATAGTCAAACAGATCCCTTTTTGATTATTAACTGAAACTATTTAAATATTAGCGATGTTATAATACGGAGTCCAATCAAGGGGATCCCACACAAATTTTACTCTACTAAATTGTTAGAATATACAAACAGGATCAGTCAGTTCGCATAGCATTCAACAAGTTTACGACAGACATATATATGATTGCAAGAAGGGCATTATTTCAAGCTGATTTTTTATTCAATTTGTCAACTACAAGTCAATACTAACTCCGACATGTTTATAATGACATTGTTTACTTAATTCACTATAGTGTCTCCTATCCCAAATGATAGAAGTCTACAATATAAATGCGTGCTTTGTCTTTAAATATTTTCATTATTCATGTTGTTATTTTTCACTTTATTTTCGTTCACATCGTGATTCAATGTATTTGTTTTACTAAAACGAATAAACGATTAACTATTTACCTTGACTGCTGTTAGTGAGAGCTATTGGGACGTCCTTCTAGAAGTAAAATATTAATTTACAAAATACAATTAATTTCGATTAATCGTCAATATAGTTTTTTTCCTAAAAAAATGCAATGTAATACTGGATCAAAATAAAATTCTACTTCAAACATTTCATGAGGTACATAATACAGGAAAAAAGGTATTGTCATAAAAGAAATTACAAAACCGTTATTCCTATTATAATGCATAACAAAAAAAATGAATGCATAAGATCTTAAAAAATGTATCAAACCAAAATAAAATAAAGTTCCGCAAATATCATGAATGATCTTTGCGCATTAACGTCATGTCAAAACATGACGTCACACGAGTGAAACTATCAATCTGTAGATTATTTCGTTACGTGTACGCTCTAAATTCGGATTATATCGCATTAACATGGAGTTTTGAGGTAGGTGTTGTTTCATTTTCTATTCTATTGCATCACTCGCACATTCACGGATTTCAGCAATTCAGCATGGCGGCTCACTCCTTAGTTACGACATGTCAACTGTTGATTTGACAGTAAATAATAGCCAACGAAAAAAACTGTTTAGGTTTAGAATTATAAGGATTGAACACATCTTTCCTACTGGTTATTTAAGAAATAATTCATGCAAGCCTTAGATTTATTTGAAATTTGTAGATTTCATCTAACAGGGGGAAAAATAGAACAGCCATACACACAGCAATATTACCTTCGCTTCAAATTACCGTATTTGTCCTATTAGAATCGAAATAAGCCACAGATTTGTTATCAATTTCATATGGCCTGGGCATGTGAAAATTTCCAACAAATCTATGACTTGAATGAATTATTTTTTAATTATAAATGGAACTAATATACACCATAACTCAACTGACTTGGATTTAAGCAACTATAGGTCACATTACGGCCCTTAACAATGATCATGTCCCATACCATATAGTCGGCTATACAAGGCATCTGACGATTTCAAACAAAATGAAACCTGATCCTGACTCCACGGATTATCCGATATTAAAATTTATAATTATATCACAATGATATCGCATGTTTGTGATGACTGTACAATAAACATTTTTTAACTTATGTTAACGTTAAATATTAGCATTCAACATGTACATATAACTAACTGAAAGTAATCTAATATAATGCTAACCACTTACAGTATTTCGCTACACATATGATTGTCTTATATCATAACGTTAACACATGGCTTGTTTTAAGTAATATGGCATGTGGATATATAAAGTGATGAAATGTCAACATATTGAAAAGATCAGCGTATTTTGAATAACTTGTTATCTGTATCTGAATATTGTCTACCAGTTGAGCATAAGCTGGCAGCATACCAGTGGCATCAAAGCATAATCGGTAGATAAGCACGTTATTCAGAAACCCACACAGGATTACAGTACGGGTAATATGTGATCCTGTATGCTGGCACCCTCTTTTCCTCAGTAGATTTGCCATTGGTTACTAAATATTTCAATATACCTACTTCAAGTTATAAAATGGTGAATATATAAACACATACAACGTACTTTTTTATCAACGAAAAAAAAAAATAATAATAATATACAACCTTTCCACGATCTTCTTTGCTTGTTGATGCTTTCTCAAATTGTTTGGTGATTTTTGTACGTATTTTGCCATGTACACTAACCAGATGATCAGCCAATATGTTTCCGTCATCTGCCGTTTGTTTCATCTTTGAAAAACTCAGTGGATTCAAATTACAAAATGACACTGCAGGAAAGTAAACTTTCTGGTACCGGATAGAGACTTTAGTGTTTACTTGTTTACTGTAAAATAAAGTAAACTTTCTAGTAACGGAAAGAGACTTGAGTGTTTACTTGTTTACTGTAAAATAAAGTAAACTTTCTGTTTTATGGATAAAGTTTATTAATATTATCCTACAATATAGGCCCCTTCAAACAGTAGCTCAACTTAAACAATAGACAAAACTAATGTACAGTGGAAGGTAAACATATGTATAGCTACATGTACATGAAAAACACAGTGCATGTGCATCATGCTTCTTGCCTGCGCTAAGACTATATGATTTCCGCGAATACCTTCGCATGCGTTTGGTGTCTCAAATGGATACATACGATGAGCGTATATTCTGAATGCAAACAAAAATAAAATGATGTATATAATGGTTGTGTTGTTTAAAACTTTGGATTAAATTCGAATGTGTATTCAGATACATCCGATTTCAGTGCGGACAACGAGGAGGATATAATTATAGCAGCTAATAATGGCAAGTTTTATATATATTTTAAAATGTAGTCCTTTCCTATTAATTCAATATTCCTTCTGTGGTTTTATTTCTTATAAGGTGAATGGAAAAAAAACACACATGAAGCTTGAAGACAGGTTCATGTTGTAGAAAAAGATTCAACCATATCGAGAGCACCGCAGTCGATTTGATTTCAAATGAAACACTAAACAATATAACGAATGAGCACAAATGGGAAGATAGCAAGCGTGCAAGCAATTTAAATTATTTTGTTGTTCATAGGAATTTCCCAATCTTATATTATTTCAATGCATTTTAAGAGAATTATGATCCATATTTTATATCTTTTATTTGTAAAAATGAATTAATATACACATAATATCTAAATTCATCGCCATGAAATGTCCGATGACCCTGCCTGCCAACCAAGATGGTCGACATAGCCAAAAATAGAACATAGGGGTAAAATACAAGTTTCGCGTATTATTTTGAAAACAGCTATAAAAAGAGAAAATCTGACAGGGCAAAAGTATTCAGAATGTTAAACTCTACCTATTGTTCATTGACGTCAAAACTGTCAGACGACTTTTAGCAGGAATTATTGCTCTTAAATACATGTATGTATTTTACCATTTTAATTATAATATATAGATAGATACTTAAAATATCAAAAATGATCAGCAAGGCAAGATCTACAAATTTGTCAAACATGGCCGAAATCTTCAGACGAATACTTATTAGAGTGATTGCCTTATAAAGAAGATTTTTACATTTGTTTTGCGTTTTTGCCTAATATCTTTAAAACTATATTAGATAGACAGAAAAATTATAAGCAAGACAAGATCTACAAATAAGTCAAGCATAATCGAAATTTTTAGTCGAATCCTTATTGAGGTTCTTGCCCTTTAATGACGATTTTTTCCCATTTTTGCCTATTATCTTGAAAACTTTATTAGATAGATAGAAACTTTGGATAGCACAAATGATCAGCAAGACAAGATCCAGAAACAAACAATAACGGCCGAAGTCTTTTGTCGACTCATTATTCGAGTTATTGCCCTTTAACGATAATTTAAACGTTTTTTGCCTATTATATTGAAAACTATTATAGATAAATAAAAACTTTAAACAGAAAAAAAAATGTCAGCAGGATAAGATACACAAATATTCCCCTTTAATGATGATTTTAACTTTAACGTTGCCATTGTTGAAGATGCAGTTGAGAGACACAGGCTCTTTAGAGCCTCTAGTTTCTGGTTCCCATATCCATCGTCGTTGATAAGCGAAGTTTTGCATTATACATGTTATATTCCTATACAGGCCAAAATATAAGATTTTTCAAACAAAAATAAAACTTTGAAATCAACGCCGACACCTGAAAATTTTAAAAACTGTTGTAGCCCCCTAGTTTATGAAGCAAGTTCTCGATTTGCACTTTGTACACAAGGTAAAATTTAATTTGTAATAAACATTCTTGATTAGCTATTTTGTCCAAGAAACAATGTGTGGCTTGAACACAACACTTGGTAAAATATCTACTTTAGATGAACGATAGTTTACCCTAATTACGAAAAAAAAAGGTCCTTGTATTTATGCGGCATGATCTATCAAGCGTTAAAAGCATTATTTTTATTCATTTTAATTATAGCTGAAAATTATGTTTGAAAGAATAGGAGCAACACCAGAGGTTGTTGTTTATATCCATAGACGGACAAGGATACATCTTTTGCAAAAAGAAATACAAAAAAGCACCGAAAAAACAAAAACTTACAATGGACATTATCAACAAAATTGATGCTAAAGGAGACAACCCCAAAAATTTAAAACAAAATGGCCGTGAAATAAGTATTGAGGCTGGCTGTGTTTAAATCAATTTGAAAGGGTTATTTTTCACGAAACCGTCTTCATGAGTGACGAAGTTATTGTATTGGAAGTTGAATGTTTTTGTGTAATTATCATTTGTTCTTCCGTTGTAAACTTGAAGAAACAAATTGTGTAAATTGATTAAATTTTTTTCAGTCCTTTAACTATCATTTACTGTTAGAATCAATAATGCTACCTTCAGCAGTCCAATATTTTGGAGAAAGAGGAAGGTTAGTCTTAAAAATATTGGACAGTTAAAGGTAACATAATGGTTTCTTACAGGTAAATGAAATTCCAATCAATGAAATAAAGAACGGGTACAACAATAGAATGACGTCACAACAATGTTTTAATGTAAAATAAAGTAAACTTTCTGGTAATGGATAGAGACTTTAGTGTCCACTTGCTTATTGTAAAATAAAGTAAACTTTCTGGTAACGGATGGAGACTTTAATGTTCACTTGTTTACTGTAAAATATACATATCAGATTCATCTTCAGATTTTTGCCACTGAACCTTAAGCAAGCAAAAGTTAATCCATAGCACATAGGAAACTATACCTTGAATTAAATTTCATTTCCTTAACATCGAGTGTCATATACTGAAGATTTGAAGGTTGAAACCAATGATACAACAAAACAAGTATGACGGCACGATGGGATAAGATTTTTTAATACATTTTGATAGGGTTTTTGAACATATCTCCGGGAATCGCATCAACTATTTTAATTGTACAGGCCATGCCAGCACATTCATTCATTAATCATAGTTAAATGGACGCCAATTATGTCAAGCGCACTGTCACTGTTGTACTATCAAAGGTGTTTGAATGAGAGAGAGAGAAACAGTTACACGAAAGATCTAAAGTTTCCCTATACAATATTAATTGCAGGATATCTAGCGTCAGCCGAGGTTGACTTGGGCAATTATTGTAAGGAAGTGTGATTGCAATTTCAGTCAAACTAACATATGTTTCTCAAAAAACGCTTGTAAGATTTAAATATTGTTGAAGCAATTTGAAACTGGATAAGGTTAACACAAGGTGCTTTCATTCAAATAGGAATATTCAATTAAAACTAAAAATGATGAGAAGGAAACATTTTATTTGTGTGGTAAGAATTGCAGAAATTTGTCTCGATTTATTGTACTTAATTACTGCCGAGATCTGTCAATTTTCAGTTCATTAAAGGTTGAGTATGAATCTAGATAAAGCAGCAATTTTTCGTTTATGTATTTTGAATTTTATACACACATTTTGATTCATCATTAATACCATGTTTTATTTATTCACTTATTATACTTTAATAAAGTTATGTATAAAGGTTAATGTTGTATGCATTGACTATAACAATTGCCATGTGAAGTATATCGGATTAAATCATCATGGTTCCTTGTGCAGATTACGAATACATTTGATATACTTTATTCGTATTTTTTCAAGCATTACTTTAAGCAGTATACATATATTTTGCTTTCACTTATTCTTAAACGATTAATCCTTTTCCTGACCTGTTGATTATTTTTATTTAAACAACATGTGGTTCGTTTGATCTAAGTTCTTCATTGGTTAAAAAACGATTATGACGTCAAATTTTCTTGCTTTCCTCTGAATTTCCTATTGTGACGTCATGAAAAAAAAAACGACCATGCCTGATGACGTCACATAGAAAGAACACATCTTTTTGCAAATCATTCGAAAGGAAAGATTGAATTTGTCTGCATATCGTTTCAAAATCATTAGAAAAACAGATTCCACCACCAAATGTTGTACAATACGATATTTATCCACTCTCAACAATTAAATTTTGAATATTTAAAACGCTCGGCGAGCCTCGAGTTCTAAATTGGAATATTTAACTGTCTCGAGTGGATAAATATCGTATCACACTCAATACAGTGGTTGAATCTATATCTATATTTATTATATGGTCTGTTTTTGGCTATTATTTACTATATTAATTTAATAGTAATTTCTAAATGACATATTTACAGAACTGATCAACAACTATTTATTTTGCAACAAACTAAACATAAACTTCGGAACTAAAATGTACACGTACAATTGGTATGGCTATTCTTGTCATATTAATCCCGTTTAGTCAAACAGCACCTGAGTTATCCAGGTATACATTTTTAATTTCAAATATTTTGGTCGAACGAAATGAATAATTTGTATTTCTTTTAATCAAAAGAGACTATTAACACTTATAGATATTTAAAGTTTATTTGAATTGCTCTATATATCACATAATTACCACTACAAATTTAGGATAAGAAAGTGCTTGAATGTATAATTTAAGTTTGGTTTTGAGAAAAAAGATAAAACAAAATACTGCATTGAATTGGCTAGAGTGTTACGCTTACAATACGTACCTTCCATACTGTACACCAAGTTTATATATTTGTGTGAAGCATAATGCTATGCTTGTTATCACAATACAGGTCCAGATAAGCTTCCCTACAATATGCTTGCTCGATACAATTCTGTTAATCCCATGTAATGTTGTATTTCGTGCGAAATTTTGTAAAGCACCTTTTATCCCCTTTGAAATCATTGCATCATTTGACAATTCAAAATAAATATCTGTAAGTTTTTTTCTGGTTTTTGTTAAATGTTACAAATAGTCGTATTGTAATAACCGTTTTCTATAATTGCAGTTATTAATAAAGCTTAACCGATTGATTTAATTACAAATGCAAACTGTATTTGCCTTTCTAAGCGATATTTCTGTTATTAATTATAAAACATCCCATGTGTATTTTATAACTAAATTTTAGATGATGTAAGAAGCATGAATCCCTCAAATATTACAACTATGCTGGATTAATATATACATCAACATTAAAAAAAAAAATTAATAGAACAACAACATTAAAATGAAGACTAGCATTTAAACTATCTCCAAAGTTTCGTTTGTTTTGTCAATTGATGGTTTACCCCACATATCCTTTTTACATATTTAACAGCAACGTGTTTGGACCTTTTTCTCTAAAATCAATTACCACTAGATTCCAAATCAAAACAATAAATACATATAACATACAAAATAAACAAATTATTAAAATTTACGACGAGAGGGACGATTTTTTAGTTCCATATAGTTATTTTTTTCTATTTCGGACGGCTGAGTTCCTTTGCCACCATCATACAGTGAGTGTTTTTATATCCCAATTCGTTCGCTATGCCGGTTTTTGAAGTGACGTTTTGTTTTGGATTTCAATGAACGTAATATATTTACTACTTGTAAATTATTGAATCAAGTATTCCGTTAATACAAATTACGTAAAACCTTTACTAAGTTCTTTCATAGATGCAAAAATTTGGTTTTGAAGTTTGGCTGTAGAAAACTTATTGAAAACGGGATAACACATCCAAATGTTCACGGTGATGCTGTTAACCGAGTACGTACATTTAGATACGATCTGGTTAAATTAATAAATCCTTTGAAATAATCTTATTCTATAAGGTTACCAATTCAACACTCTAAGTATATCTTGAGTATTGTTTTTATCGTTATATATATTGATTTGGTTAACCATAAAATAAAACCCATTTGTAAATTAGTGTTATACACATGTATGTACATTTACGGTCCTACAATATTTCGATACCTATATTTTGGCATTGCACAAGGTCGTGTTTTCTCTGTTGAGTTATGACGTATATACACTAAGTCTATTGGATATTGGATGTGGACTGATTTCTATTTTAATCTTATAAACAAAATTTTTTATTTTTTGTTATTTGCTTTTAACTAGTAACTGCGACTACTCTCTGATCTGTACTTTGTGTCTTTTGTGTTTTTGTTAATTTTTTTTTTTTTTTTTGTTCTTTGTATTGATCGGATGAGTAAAGCTCTTTTCAACTGATTCTAATAGATTGTTCATATGTTGTACTGTTCCAGGTTAGGAAGAAGGTTTTGTGCCTGCATTCATGTTCAACCCCGCCCCATTATGTACCAAATGTATGTGATTTTCCGATTTCAGGAACGAGTAATTTGTTGGTTGTTGTTTGTTGCTGTATATCATATTTGTTTTTCGATTATTGTTGTGTACCTTTAGGGGTCTTTTATAACGTATTATACTGTATGATTATATGATTTTGATTATTGTAGAAGGTCTTACTATGACCTATAGCTTCATTTGGTCTCTGATGCTGAGTTATATCATTGTCATTCATACCACATCTTCCAATTTTTACATAGTCTCCAAAGTATGTTGCTAGTATTGAGTTTTTAATGACAGAAATAGAATCTGTTTTCTCAAAAACGCATAAACATCAGGGGAGGAATCGCCCCCTGGAACCACCTAACAGGGTCCCAGACCCCTCACCGAGGTTCGGGCGTACACTTAAGAATGGCCTAGCTACGCCACTGCACGTTCTATGTGAAAATCTATTTGTAAAGCAAAACTTTAAGCTAACAAGAGACTGTGATATCAAAGATAGTTTTCACTTGGTGCCTTACTTCGACGCCTTGCACACTAATTTACACATGTTATAGATTTTATCAGCAATGGATGATAATTAAATAAGATTTGTATTTATATGTTTTGAACGGTAGGTCAACTCCTTAAAACATTTTATACTGCGACTTTTTGAAACGTGAATTAAGCAAAAACAATCTGGGTGGATTTTATTTTCTTTGATAGTATTTTTAGAATGACATGCATATAACTGCACTCGATGTTATTTAACGAGTTTCTATACAACTCATCTCAGATAACAGGGTCAAATCACATACAGAGGTGAAGAGCATTAAACACAACAATGCTTTACCAGGTTAACATTTGTGTTCTTGAAAGTGGCACTCCACCCTGTATTCTTTTACCTGAAAATCTTAGACTGGTCTTTGAGGTGGCCTGTTGCAAGGTAATTAAGTGCTCACACTTGTTTTCGAAGCCCTCATTTGCCAGTTTAAGTCATAATTGCCACCCTAGTTTTCGATTGGCACATATTTCAGAATCGACCTATTTGATTTGTGTTTAGTTGTTTACGCCCTGAATATGCATGAAATATTTGCCTTTAGACGTTAAACAAACAGCAATCAACAATCTATGTATTTTTGTACTACTTTACTTTCATATACTCGGAATGCGGCTGTACATGTACATGTAGGTTGTCGATCCCTTGAAATCTGGGGTTTTCCGTTCAGGGTCTAACGTTTAAATGTATGAGTTCCGGGCTGTATCTGAGCAGTTTTAATGCATTATCAAAACTTTCAAATTAACTTAACACTTTTAACGATATACAGCGATTAAATATATGATTCCCGTGTTGTATTTGAGCAATCAAAAGCATTATCAAAATTAAGAGTAGGAAAACTATATCAAAATGCTTATAAAATATAACCTGCAACTACTATTTTATCAAAGACTAGATATCTGCTTTATACCAAATCCATATATGAAAAACATGTGTGTAGCAGATCATCTAAATAATCTAAAACGCCAATTTTCTGTCATATTTTAGAAATGATTATTTTAAATAAATATGCCTTCATTGTATGTCTTTCATTTATTTAAATTTTATATCCAACTCGTGTACATATTAAATATTTGCAATTTAAAGATACTATCAGACATAATCTAGTATGTTGTTATACTTCAATGTTTCTGCAATAATAAATAAATAAAGGCAACAGTAGTATACCCGGTGTTCAAATGTCGTAAATCGATTGAGGGAAAACAAATCAGGGTTACAAACTAAAACCGAGGAAAACACATCAACTATAGGAGGAAAACAAAGAAACAACAGGAACACTGAAGTGCAACAAAAACAAACGCCAACATACATAGAAACGAACTATTTGATAACAACTGCCATATTTCTGACTTGGTACAGGACATTTTAAGAAAAAAAATTGTGGGTTAAACCTGGTTTAATGGCTAACCAAACCTCCCGCTTTATGGCAATGTTATAAAATCTCGCCAAAATGACAACACTACGTGACAGAAATACAGCACAAACACACGCAAGAACATTCATCACAGAGAAACGCATCAACAAATAATATAATAGACGACACATAATGCAAACCACAGAACAACGACGAACATATACCATCAACGACAAACACCACAGGATATCACAAACAATGACGCGCTAACGTAACTAACATGCAATCACGAACTTTATACAATTATTTTCACAAAACTCGTCCAAACAATTTTCATTACAATGATGGTAATGAAAGGCAATTTTATAACTATTTGGATTACAAACGATAAGACATACACATTATCCAACCGAAACCATCAAACATCAAAAATAAATACCTGAATGTTGGATGTACAAAATACCGAGACACGTCGTATAGCAATGCAAATTCACGCTCGGTATAACAGTCATATTCTGGAATATGACAATGATGGTATTCAAAGGCAATTTTATAATTATTTGGACAACAAACGATAAGACATAAAACATTATTCAACCGAAACCATAACAAAAACTTCAAAACAAAAAAAAAAAATACATGAATGTTGGATGTACAAAATACCGAGACACGTTCTCGTATAGCAATGCAAATTCACACTTGGTATAACAGTCATATTCCGGAATAGGTCACGTTCGGTACTAAGCAGACAGACGACATAGATGTTAAACCACAATCTAAGAAGTGGTAAAAATGTCATTATTTTTTTAGACACTGACACATCGTATAGATCAACCAATTCGTGATGGTGTCCATAAAATTTACGGAGTGTCATTTTTAATCTTTCCTCCTCATAACTCTGTTGGAGCAGTTTCTGCGTAAGGAGCACACTCCTGTATATGAAGTCAGCATAGTGTGAACATGCTTTAGCATAACGTATCAATTGAGATATGTTAACACCATATGACGGAGCAGAGGGTATGTTACTGCTGAGAAATGGGTAATTGATAATTGGGAAGTTGAAACACATAAAAATGAATAGATAAAAATAATCAATTGTATTAAATCCATATTGATTTGTGCGGTTGTAATAATCATTGAAGTTCATTTTTGCCTGTTATGTCTGTTTTTTTGTTTGTTTTTTTTTTTACTCTCACGTTGTTCTCAATATGTTGACATTCTATGCGACTGTCATACAAGCGAGAGGTTTGTTTGGCTGGCTATAAAACCAGGTTTGGTCTACCATTGTCTACATAAAAAAGTGCCTGTACCAAGTCAGGAATATGACAGTTGTTTTCCATTCGTTTGATGTGTTTGGGCTTTTGATTTTGCAATTTGATGGAGGACTTTCAGTTTTGAATTTTCCTTGGAGTTCTTTTTATTATTTTTTGTTGTTTTACTTTTTACCATTGTTGATCCTACAGAGAATAGGACTTCAAATGGTAAGTCAAATGTGCTATAAAGCCATCTCTCAAAAAGTGTGTTGTAGATGGATTTTCTGTTGATTAAGTATCATCCATTACATATTACTTATACTGGAATAGAGACTGGTTGGTTCGTTGCTGGTATTTTGTGCCTCAGTAGCACACAAAAAGATTATATTGAGGCGATCAACATCATACAGTATATGATATTAAGTGCATATAAAATGAAAAGGGGTGTGGAGAGAGATTACATGTTTTGCGTGGTGCTAGTGGTTTAGTAATTAATATATGCCGACCCCTTCTTCTGTGACCAGGGCTAGTTAGTTGTATTACTCGTGGTGCCTTTATTTTTAGGAGAATTTTTTTTTGCTTGGTTTGCTTGCTGTTTCATTGACGTACATTCGCACGTAAAACACATCAATTATTAAGCAATAATTAAGAGATACTATCATCTGTAATATTTGTTTACACCGATTAGGATTGCACTACCAGTATATCAAATTAAATACAAAACGAGATGAATCAGATAAGAATTATTAATTACAAGAATAAGCATATGGAACGATTCAGCTGAAATTAGTATTTACTAACAGTAAAGCTTCATACGGAAACTTGAAAAGGAGTGCTTAGCTTATGGAATTTAATACCAGTCTTTTTCGAAAAGCCTGGTTTTTATTCATCGATTGAATTTTAAACTATCCGGATGATTAACAATAGCATTAAATCAATATGAAACAGACTTTGATGTAAAGATTGTTTTTAAATTTCATTATATATTGCTCTCTTCGGAACAGAACCTGTTAGCTTCGTATATGAGTTTGTTTGCAGTAGTACCGCATTAGGCTATGTCAAAGTGATGAACATTGCGTGAATGGGAAACAAATATTCCCTGGTTCAGATAATATTATGGACAGTTTGTTGGGGTCCGAAAATAAGCGTTAGCGTTTATTCTTAATAAACAACTTCTAGAAGAATGGTTATCGGAACTTATTCTTAAACATGGTACGAATTCGATACTTTGAAAACCATCCCTTTTACGCACGGTGTTATGCCCTCATGTAGAAATGTTTGTTTAAATTTTAATATCAATTATATTTCAAGTTACAGACAATCTAAGTTGTCATTGACCCAACACCATTATCAATAGTATATGTTTAGTACAAGTGGACAAGTCAAATAAAGTAAGTTTACAAGAAAATATATCTGCTAAAACAGTATTGGGTTTAATACAAGACGTTTGTTTTAGATTGATCATACTGTAAATTCAGAAATTATTTCGTGCATTTATTATCGCGATTTTTGAAGATTGAACAAAAATGCGAGATTGATTATTGTGATTTCTAGGATAGATTTCTTTAGACTTATTTGGAACACTTTTTCAAATTTCTGGTTTTAATGATTGTATTTGATTTGGCATTCCCACTGTATTGATTTTAGCATCATTGATGAGTCTTGTGTAGACGAAACGTGCTTCTAGTCTTCAAATTTTAAGCCTGGTGTCATGAAGGACTTTTTGCAGATCCACATTGATATCTTGATACAATGTTTGTATACATCTACAATTGTATGTCACAGTCACTTATCGTCCTAATGGGTATATTCAAAAGTAAAATAAAATATCCTGTAATTTCTTAAACAAATAATCAGGTTTCATTTATTCAGATTCAGTATCTCGCAATATAACAAAATTGTTATCAAGTATTATGATTAATAAACCAATTAATTTTCCACACTTGTTCATCTTTTTTATTCTGGTGTATTTATACGTGACATACAAACAACTAAAATAAAACACTAGAACTTACTATTGTTAACTAATCTAATAAGATTGAATATCTCATAAGTAACAAATAATCAAGATTTCAAATTATTTGATTTAGTTTGATCTAACAGAGTCATGATAATTTGGATTTTTGCAATTATAGGTCAACGTCCATGTTTCAACAATGAGCAAAACCAATACCTTTTAGTCAGCTATAAAATGCCCAGACGGAATAACATTTTTATCAATTCAAAACCAAAAAAAAATAAACGGTAATAAATATAAAGACATTAACCAACCACAATCACTGAATTACAGGCATATTAGAAAAGTCACATATAGAATGATGCGGTGTTAAACAGGTTTCTGAGCATTCAACCCTCCTCCTGACCAGAAACAATGGTGTAACAGTTCAACATATCAACAAGTACGGTCTGTTTGTTCTAGATTAACATCTGATGACCTCACCTGCAGAAAATATGACCAACACTGCGATACACTGTAAATGCATATTTTATACATTCAGGACAATATAAATGTGATTTTTCTCATATAAAAGAAGTACAAAAAAACATTTATGGTTCTTTAGATACTTTTAGTTTGGCATTGCTGTATAATGTTCGAAATAATTAGGATTTTCTTCCCCATGAATAGATAAGCTTAGTTGTATTTGGCAAAATCATTCGGATTTTATGGTTTGCAATGCTCTTCAACTTCGAACTCTATGTTGCCCTTTTAACTTTTTTTATTCGAGTGCACACTCGGCTTGAACAAAACTGCCCCCTCCCCCCTCATTAACTGGTATATATTAAAATTGTTTGTATCGATTTAGATTAAATGTGAACCGTATATATTAAGATTGTTGGTATCGATTTAGTTTGAAGGTGAACCGTATATATCAAAATTGTTTGTATCGATTTAGATTAAAGGTGAACCTTTATAACACAAACGTATATTGCAGGCGTGGACAAGGAATTGATACTTTCATGTTGTATTATAGGAAATCAAGCATTTTGCTTTGTCAGAAAAGACATTTTCTTCCATTGTGGGAAGACGTGTTTAAATAATTATGACATGATATATTTGAAAGTGTTATATAATTTCATCTTTTTTTTCAAATGATTAATATTTCTTTTATTGATTTAAAATGAAATCGCCTTTTTAAATGGCGAAAAATATTTGCAATGTTTCTAGATATTAATATTTTCCCTTCCGGATTTTTTATTGCACTTTATCACTTTAATTGGTCTCCAATGTTTTCTTGTCATTTTCGTTTTTTTTCTTCAATTTATAAGCGGAACTTGTCGTTATTGGCATGTTGATGCAATAGAATATTTCATACTTAAATTATAATTCCGGATTGTTTTGGCACATTGGGATTTATTCTGTAGATTATATATAGTACATCTTTGAGAAGGGGGTGTAGGGTTTATTTGTTGAACAATTTCTATTCAACTGTAGTCGATTGTATAATTTAGCTTCTCTAATTCTTCGTCAATTTATCCCTTTCTGCACCCATTGTATAAAAAAAATTTAATCAACGTGTGGTTCGTTTGATCTCAGTTCTTCATTGGTTAAAATCCGATTATGACGTCGAATTTTCTTGCTTTCCTCTGAATTTCCTATTGTGACGGCATGAAAAAAGGCGACCATGCCTGATGACGTCACATAAAAAGAACACATCTTTTTGCAGATCATTCGAAAAGAAGGAATACATTTGCCTGTGTATTGTTTGAAAATCATTAGAGAAACAGATTCCACCACCAAATCTCTTGTAATACGATATTTATCCACTCTCGACAGTTAAATTTTAAATATTTAAAACGCTCGGCGAGCCTTGCGTTTTAAATTTGAAAATTTAACTGTCTCGAGTGGATAAATATCGTATCACACTCGATGCAGTGGTAGAATCTATGTTTATCAGTGTGTGTTTTTTTGTGTTGGTTTTTAGGGGACGATTTTATGTAGGCAAGCAGCTGCGTAAAAGAGAGGCGAAAGATACCAAAGGGAAATTTAAACTCATAAGTCGAAAATAAATTGGCAACGCAATGGCTAAAAAAGAAAAATACAAACAAACAAACAATAGTACACATAACAATCTATTTAATTTTTACTCTAATGCAAATCGCTATCAACATTGAACACTTCGGACAAAATAGGTTCGCGAAGGGTTAAAATAACCCTAAGACTTCATTTTTTTTTTTAGAATACTGTACATTTTATATAAAAATAGTTATAACTACTTTCACACACCAACGTCTTTTTGGTACATCACATTATAAATTACGAAGTTATAACCCCAGATTCATGCATTATTCATGTTGTAACATTAGTTGGTCCAATTTTTCAACGTTTCTAACAATTTTTCGAAAAGTTGACATTAGCCGCAAACCCCGGTCCAGACAAATGTGTCTAGGGATTTAATATAAACATTAGCACCTTTTGGTTACATAGCATTTTGGATCGTAGGCTGCGGCAAAGGTTTTCGTTAAGTTTTTTTATTTCTCTGAAATATGCACACAATCTTCATTTGTTTACAACATATCCGAAATGTGGTGATTTATTTTACTTCACATTTAGACTTTTGAAATATATCCATTTAAGAATCAAACTGTGATCTTTTTGATAATTTATGATAACGTTGAAATTTAAGTCAGTATTTTAACGAAAGCGGTCCTTTGGTTTCTGAAGACTTCTTTATCTTCATTATAGATCTGCAACGGCTAACGCCCACTTGCTAGAATTGGTAAAATGGTACGTCTGCTGTGTACTCTACCCCCCCCCCCCCCCCCCCCCCCCCCCCCCTACTTCTTTTTTCCGATATATAGACCTCCGTGCTCTTATAAGGATGATAAAGAAAAAGATAAGGGAACCTACCCATTAGAATTTAAAGAGGAGTTCTTTATGTACATTTTGGTTCAGGGTTACTGAAAGCATTTGAGACCCTCATTTTTTCTCTATTGACAACTAGTCTGTATAGCTTGCTGTGCGGTAACAAATTGTTCATGGTGAAGGCCACGCGGTGACTCATAGTTGATACATTGTACTTCAGTTGGTCTCACTTTGAAAGATGTTTCATTGGCAATCATACCACATCCTCTCATTTTTATATGGACAAAAAATCCCATGCATATATTTTTGTATGAATAACGTTACCCATTCATATATCAACCATGATTGTAACATCCTTGATTATATATCAGATTTATATATTAAATTTCCACCCATTGAGATATAATTTAATCGAAATGATGAATGTATAAACATGAAAAATAAAACTGAGGTTTTGTTCAGCAAGTTTTTTTTTTGGAGGTGGGGGTGGGGGGACATCGCACATAACTAATCAATTCATAATACAAATTAATGACACTAAGTGGGCATATAATGAAAGACAAATGCTCAGAAAGCATGATGAAATATATTTGGCAATCAATCTAGTTATGTATACTCGTGGATCATTGAAACGTTACATAGAAAAATAAGCTGCAAAGATCACTAGCGACCCATGCCTATTGGATATTTAAAAGAAATTCTGGAATATATAAAAATCACTTCAAAAAAGGGAAGCACATTTTGTTAAAATATAATTATTTAAAATTTTGATTTATTTCCATTATCTCCATATCATTTGTTGATATTGGTGCATTTTGTGCAATTGTCTTATATATCGTATATTTATGATTATATTCCTAGTATATCATATCAATGCACCTCACTGGCTATCTTATTGGCGACTGATCTGCATTCTCAGGTAAATTGAGGTCAATACTCGTTTGACTGCTTGTCGAGTTCGTTTACAGTCTATATTGTTTGCAATTATTTCAGAACAGTTTGTACATGCGACTCTTTTATAAGTGATGGTATTACGATTTTTTTTTATTTGAATTGTGTGCTTTGTTTATACTTTTCTTTAATATTCATCGATTCGGGGCGACCCCCAGACTTTATTGCAATTAAATAAAAATCAATTCATCGTATCTTTTAAAGTCACTTATCTTTATGAATGTTTTAATTCAATTACAAAAAGAAACGTCAAAAGTCTCATCTTTCGTCTAATCAAATATGATACGAAACAATATTCCAGTGATTGCGTTGGCTGATAGACGGGTGCTGCTTGTAAGTACGCTGTCGTATCAAGGGTTTCGAAAAGTAAAGTTGAAGTCATCCTTTTCGAACGTTTTATGCACCCCTCGCCTTGTTTAAAGGGATTCGTGTTTCTAACAAACTTTATAACATAGCTTTCTGGAGAGTATCAAAGTGCAATCCTCGTTGCATGGCGTTGGTAAGTGCGGGGAAACATAAATACATGTCTAAATGTAGGATTTTTGAATTTTGAATTTTGTGAATTTTGAATTTTGAAATATGAACGATCCTTCTCTGCTTTCGTACTCTCCTTGTTCTCAATTACAAGTAATAATAATAAATGTCACTTTTGTTCATGTAACACACTCATATACTTGTGTTTCAATGTTAGACTCACAGTTTTGATTAAGGTGAACTAATTATAAGCACTCGACAGCTAATTGTGTTTGTCAATTAAGTTCAAGTGTAACCACACACAATGTACAGATGTAGGTTTAACAGTTTTTACTCGATAACCGAATTACAATAAATAGTTTGAAACTATCGCTGGAACAGTCAAACCCTTTGGTCGGGTTGTGGTCTTTTTGACACATTCCCCGTTTCCATTTTAAATCCAATACTATTAGTTTTCTTGTTTATGTTAACAATAATTCTGCCACCGTCTCTTTTTGCCTGAAATAATATCCGTTAGCATAATGTATCTAAATTGTTATTTACAGATTTGTTTTCAAAGATTTTTACAAAATTCATGGATTGCGTTATAAGATGCAAAACAATTTTTTATTTTAAATATTGTTAGCATTTCTGTTGAGTTTTCATACATAGTGTATGTTTTATTTTCTTCGAAGTGTTTTTGATTCGACTACCCAATATCTTCAAAATCCAAATATGCTGCAGAGAGTAACATAGGCATACATTTATGCAAATTGACATGAAGGTGCAGACAAAAATAATGCATGTACTTTTATAGCGCCAAGAAAACTAATAGAAGATAACGTCAAGACAAAAATATCGTAGTGTCCATATTATTCGTGGAATACCAATTTTCGTGGATTTAAATGTTATCATCAATGTACGACCCATATACACTTTTGTTCGCAATGTTATACCCATCTCATTTGTTATGATTCTGCTTGAATGATTTAAAGTACTCAACAGCTTATTCTTTTATCAAGTGACACAGATTGAAAATAAATCATTAATCAAAAAAGGACGGTGTACTGGAAAGTTGTCTATTTGCTACCAAAGTGTTTTATCATACATGGGATTCTAGTTTCTGTGTGATATCATCTATCCAAATGGTGTTGTGTTATTTATATTCATATTTATGCTGTCGTTAGATTCAAATCAGTCATTAATCTAATCATGCGCTGTTTGTTTGTTTGTTTGTTTTTATTACATTCAATGATAAACCTATAACACATAATCATATAATCAATATCTTATATGGTTTGTAATCGTCAGAAAGATTTCTCTGTGTTACACTTGTAGCTGTTCATACCTTGATTCTTGTGCACAAGACTGATTTAGACGACTGATTTTAAAAGTGATCATTTGATATCAGGTCCAGGAGACAACCATATCAAGTGTGAAATTAATGTACTGTTATTTTCGGTTCAAACTATTGTTTGTGTGTTTCGATGAAAGTCCACACAAAATTTAGACGCCGTAAAATTCCACTTAACTGGTTTGGAGTTTGATACTATATTCTGTGAATTAGATATGCAATTAGAATGAGAGATTAAACTAAACCGACGTGACAAACACATTACCAATCAACTCTTTGACAACTGGTTGATTTATGACGTTAAAAAGCGCCGTCACATATGTATACAATGTTCAAATGTTATAAATCTTCTCCATGTGTGATATTAAACTATGCTCACATGACAGGTCTTTTAATGATTTAGGACGTCTGTAATTATCAAGAAAGGGTCAAAAAGTAAATCATGACATTGATGTTTAATCTTATAAACACATATATAGGTCATAAGCCTGTTATCTAAAGAGAGCATAAGTCTATCATATAAGTGATTTACAACAATATGACACTGTAAACTGTATATAAGTAGAAGTTGTAGCATATATTTTATACAGGTGGTAAGTGAACGAAATAGAAACATGAAAAGAAATGTCTAAGCCAACAAGCGCCTCTTTTTCCTAATATAACTATCGTAGGTGGATTATGCACAGTTTGGAAAGTATATTGTTAACAGAAAGAATATCTTTAAAAGATTTAACGCACATACAAAAGGCGTTAACGAAACTACTTTTCCATTATGAGGATATGTCATTTTAAAAACTTGTTTTATGACATCTGCAACAGTTGTGAGGATAAGCAATAACATATTTAACAAATCCGGTTATAAATTACATGGGGAGGGGATGTCGATCTTTGAAATAAAAATATAACATTGTTCTTGATGCACAATTAAGAAGAGTTTCGTCATATTTCCTTAAATATTAAGTCTTGTGTTTTCCATTCTGTTCCGTTCATATATTTATGTATTGCATAAGCGTGAACAGTTATTGCGTTGTTATCTGCTTTGATAGAGTAAAGATTTTACATATTTTGTTGTTACATTTAACGAACAATTCGACACAATTACAACTTACGATATCTTCTCTCGTGTCTTGCTGTCGTTGCATATCAAATTTAAGTACAGTGTTGATATACTAAAAAAGAATGTGTAATATTTAGCAATGTAGCAATGGTATTATAATCATGATAATTCCAATATGAGTTAATCAAAATTAAAACAAATGATTTAATCTTCCATTTTCCTTGAATCAAATTCATTTACATTTCATAACTGTAAAACAATAAAAAAAAAATAAAATAAAAAAAATAAAAAATCCATAACGTAATACTTTTACTACATTATTTTATTACTAGAAACAAAACAAAAATTAGTATTTGATATAAAACTCACCTTTATCATGTTTATGCACTGTACAATTGAAACATCATAGATAATGCACATTAAAATAAAAATACAATTGTTTTTTTAAACTGCTTTTTAAACATCGTTTGTGTTGTAGTAAGCTAAGAAAACACTATGCTTGTAAATGTTTGAGTTTGACACATAAAAGATTTTTTTTAAATTTAAATAAATAACTAGTACGCAGTAAAGGTGTAAAGCAAGTTCAAGTTTTAGTTCACCATACATAAAAGAAGATCATGAATTACCAAAAATAGTTTACGATAAAAAAAAAGACCACACCAATTAAGTAAAGTTAACTATTAAATATTTACATATGACTGTATATATAATAAGCAAAATCAATAGCCATGGTTGTTAAACAGCTACATGCATTGATTAGACTGAAACATTATATGCAAAAGAAGGCATACGCACCCGCACATTAACTAGTCATTTTCACATAGTTGTTGCACATATTAAGACCATAATATTAATTTACGATTATATCTTTATAGGCAATATAACAGTGAGATAAAGCAGATCATTAGTTCTAATAATTGACTGAGACAAACAAAACAATAGCGGTGAAGGATACTATAAAACTAAATAAAAATGGATACAGAATCAATTATCAAATTTATATCATACAATGATTTTGATGATTATGAAGTTTAAATAATCGAACCATAATTATTTGTTGAAATAAATACTAAAACATAATATAATGATGTACTTCTCTTACCTGAAATACTATATATACTATCGATGCGGTTGGTGTCGGTATACAGGACAGTGAAATCGGTTCCTTGTGATGTATTACCCATTGCTAGTTGGTTGTGATTGGAAAAGTATACGTTCGTACCAAAGATGTCAATAGCAATGTTTTTGCAAGTTGGCGATTTGCAGTTTGTATTTATGATTGTTTTTACGTCAGATCCATCAACCCTACCTGAGTTCAGGTTACCGGTGATGTCTACTATCCAATAAAGTCTTTCATTTTCCATGTCTGAAATATTTTTGGACAGATAACTTTATAGTTTCGTGAGTACGGACGTTCATTCTTGAACACACACACACACACACCCCACGAACCAACGCCCACAAACCCCAAACCCCACCAAAGAAATACTTGTATTTGAAGTCACAAAAAAAAACAATGAGTTCATAGATAATAATCGTAATCACGAATAATCTAATAAAAACAGTTTTGGATAAAATATCTGAAAGTCGGAATCAGTTCTCATATATTTGTGATGTATGATCATTGATTAAATCTGATTTAATAGATTGCTATAATTCGTTTCAAGTATTAATGTCAAATAATATTTTTATGTGTACATACCTATATCCATACAGGAAACATCCCTGTATATAGTTTCAATATTTGTTTGTATTGAAAAATCAAGACTTGATTTATATATTTTCGAAAATCGTTCGACGACATACATCCAACTGAAAAATAAATAAAAAAATGCATGTTTACCAAACTACTATTTTCTCAAAAAATCGGAAGAAAAAATCCATAAAAAGTTTACTGAGTGTTCTGACATTTTTATACTACTACTTTCGTCAACAATCGCAGTTATAAAAATAAAGAAGAACACATATAAACAAAAACCAAAAAAATCCGAATAAAAACAAACAGTTGTATACAATAAATAGTAGCTGCCGAGTCCTAGAAAACAATTGACACAATGTTTGCAACATGCATAAAGGATACAGCCACCAGAGTACGCTGACTTATTCGTATAAATAGTTGATTAAATTGTTTGTCATTTACCCGCTATTTTGATTTGACTTTGGTTAGAATTAGTCGACTGTTACAAACATACTGTACTTGCCAAGATAATTGCCTTTAGTGGAGCATAATATGGTTACCCGTTTACTGCAATTGAGATCACCCACTGTATTATGTGGGGTTCTATTGCTCAGTCTTTTGATTTCTGTTTCTTTTCATAGTTTTTGGTTTTAGCCAAGGTTTTTTTTGTTCTTCTTCGATTCATAATTTGTTCATTCCTTTGTTATATTTTGCCTTTTTTAACTGTTTTAATTCTATTAATTTATAATGTTCAATGTTAATGTTAGCCTGTAGCCATGTGTTTTTTACTATAATTATAGAATAACTAATTGAAGAATTCAAATATTCAACTAGTGACCGAACAACACATTAATTCACGAATGCGCGTAGCGCATGAGTTAATTATCAGTGTTGTTCGGTCACGAGTTGAATATTTTTCGATATTTGAATTCTTTGATTAGTTATTCTTTTTATTACATTGGCAAATGGCTTTTTTTAATGAAATTAGTGTAGAACATGTAAGGAATTATATCTTTTTTTCTACGCATTCACAATTTGTGTTGATCCAACGTTATCGACGTCTTGACAACGCCTATTGTTGTATGACGTCAGAGAGTGAAATGAAATTATCGGTTTTTATTTGACTGGGAAATCAATGTAATTCAATGCTACCAATGTAATAATAATTATTATTTGAAATTTTCGAAGAATTATGGACTTATTTGACTATGGTTTTGTACTTTTATAATATAGTGGAGTATATTTTCATATTAAAGGTTATTTATTCTTGATAAAACATGATGTCATCAAGTAAAGCTGACCATACCATATCACTGGTTTCATTTCACGGTTCAAACAGATATAATTATACTTTGACTAGGTTTGCTTTGTTGTAGCATAATTGTACCGTGTACACGATACTCTTCTGAAACTGTTTTACGTAGAGTTTTATATTTTGTAATGCAATGTACCTGACTTTAGAAATACAAATTTATAATACTCTACATTTAAAATAGGTCCTTAACGCCCTTTTAGTGCAATAGCTGCCATTGTAATAATTATTTCATATCAAGAACAAACAGATACTCATTGTATAATCCAGCTCTAAAAAAATCATTTTTAAATGATTGAATATTCGTTTAAACTTTTATTTCAAAAATCATTTCATTAAATGCAAACACTATTAATAAAATACCTATTATTAACATCAAGTCGTATGACAAACGGATATTCAAGAGTTTGGGCTATTACTATAACATTTGATCCGTCTAAATTACATCTTACAATCCTTCCAATACTACCAACACTTTCAGTCCAATAAATATGGTTATGAATAGAATCAATAGCTAATCCTGCTGGTTTATTGTTTGTCGAGACAACTTTGTGTAACACTATGCAATGTGCAGGGTATCCAAATCTGAAAAAAGTTGAACATACCAATGTAATTGCAGAGTTGAGCTAAATATTTAGCTGGTGTACTGGCAAGATTTATACATAGCTCATAGCATATTCTATTGCTGGTTAGGGTGATATTTTTTTGAAAATTACTAATTCACCACTTGAACGCTAACCAATCCAATAGATATATTCAAATTTGATATCCTATGCCTTTCGTTTCTATCATGATTTCCTTGATTTTGAGTAAATGCGTTCAAAGTCAAGTAGGATTCGATATCAGGATTTCTACGTGGTAAACGTGTTGAAAATTAGACATTCCTTTAAAACTTTGCGGACGCAATCATAACTTGATTAAACGCAAATGGTGTCTGCGTATCAGATGCTAGGAATATGTTTCACTAGTCGTAACCATAATGTCGTACTCTTTTCCTCGATTATGTCAGTTGTAAATGTGATTTATCTCCAGAATTTAACATACATAAGCAACACGAGGGTGTGACAAATGAACAAAAATTCTATCATTCCATAGTATCTGGATTATCATCTGGTTTCGTTGTTACTCAATCTTTAATCTTATGTTTACTGTTTTATGCATTATGTGGTTGATTATTGTCAGTTCTTCGGGTTTTTTTTTACCGAATTAGTGTTTTCTGCTTTTATCTGACATACGATTTCAAATGGTCCTTATTATATTTTTCTTTCTTTCTGCAATATATGGCAACCGTGATGAATGAATTGATTGATTGTTGGTTGCTAAATGTACAAAGGCAAGTTTTTTATGCATGTTCAAGACTGGAACAAATAATCAATTAATACTAGACAACTGTATGTAATACTATGCAATCTTTGGGGTATCTTAATCTGAAAACAGTTGAAGCTTATGCTGTAGAGTTATAAACTGCTAACATGATTAGTTAGCTATTGTACCATGAGTACTGTTAACATAAAATGTTACTTATAGTGTGATTGGTTCGCTTTCTTTTCTTATTGTGTTGTGGCAAAGTACTCGAGCAAAAATAAATCCAATAGATATGTTTAACTCGATATAGCATGGCTAGCGATTCCTATCATGCTGTCCATTGTTTGGAAGTTTCATGGTAGCACGCATGATTCAATTAAACGTAAGCAATATATGTGTCCATTGAATAATCAAGCTTTATTTAACTATACTACAAAACTTACATAATAAGCGTTCGTTCAATATATCTAATATAAAAGCGACCATTTCACACTGGAAACTCTTTTAAGCAGATAATTTGAAAAGAAACGATTTGCCTCCTACAGTATTAAATGTATAACATTTATGAATAAACTTATTCACTGGCTCAATATTTTTCCATGGGTCATCTTCAAATTAACGGGCTCGAAACACAACACAACTATAACAAGAAGGATGTTAGAATCCGTGTGTAATAAGTTTCCATGTTGATTTCGTTAATAAGCTTACCTCATTATGTCGTTGTTAAAATATCTTGGAAAATAAACTTGTTTATTTTTGTAATCGTAATCAATGGAATACACTGTAGCTCCAAGTTCAAGCAATACAATCACTTTGCGTGTTTGAAGATCAAACTCCTTAATGGAGGCATTTTGTGTTGCAAACAAAATTTTGCTCTGAGCACCTGAAACGCAGTCATTCAAATTAGCATTGAAGAATATGATTTACAAGAACTTGTGCATTTATATGAAAAGGGTTACTTAATACCCTTCCAATGACATTATTTTCTTTGAAAAAAAATGTGGGGTGTTGACAAAAATGTTTTATAATTTTATACATGCTAACAAACTGTATATATATATATATATACAGTTTGTTATGTTGAATATCCCTTGTGGAAGTTATATGGACGCTCAAGAAAAGAACAAAAATTTGCCTCCGCGCACATATTATATTTATAATTACTCTAAATATCAGCACAACAATGTTAAATCTGCAAATTTGCTTCCGCAAATTTTTGTTCTTTCATCTTCGGGATTCGAACTCATGCTTTTGGGATATCGAGAAAACACCGCCTGCACTGTGTCCAGCGCTTTAGACCACACGGCTACCTAGACTGAACTAATAATTCAGCTTTCGGTGGCATAGTGTTACCTTTCCTCGTCAGTAGACTCTAGAGTTGTAACACAGTACATGATATATTAGGCATGAAGATATAATTGATAGCAGATTGGCTAAATATCTATCGTAAAGAATCGTAAGATACAGTCACAGAAATATTTATTTTGAAAAGTTCGTCTAAACAATTGACAACTTTACGACAGATCTATCCATTTGATCATCAGTGAGAGTGAAACACGGCTGAAAGCACATATTATATTCATAATTACTGTAAATATCAGCACAACAATGTTATATCGGCAAATTTGCGGAAGCAAATTTTTATTCTTCCCTAGCCGTGATATGAACTCATGCTATTGGGATATCGAGAAAACACCACCTGTACTGTGTCCAGCGCTCTAGACCACACGGCTACCTAGATATATATATACACTATTTGCTTGTAAAAGTTTATTATGATGAATACTTATTTTCATAACGAGTGGTAATTGGATATCGCTTTATAACAACTACAGTGATTTAATTTCAATATAATAATAAACAAGCCTGTGGCGAGTTGTTAAATTTATTTCCCATATGGTCAACACTCTCATTACATTACATTAAAAAAAATCCGCGAAATGTTGATCTATTCTTTTGCCCACACTAGTATGACGTCATATGTCCTGTTCCTGTGGCTAGATTTAACATCAGACATTTTTAAACTTTTTTTGCGCTTCAGAATATAATAAATTGGACAAAAAGAAGTTATTCATGTAAAAAGTGTGTGTGTTTTACATAAACCACATATGTCCATTGCCATGGACGAAATCTACACCGTCTTAGACTTTGAAAGTCATCAATTACCTAACAAAGAGCCGATGGAAATGTTGTTATATCGTCTCATGAGGATGGATAAGTCAATCAACTTAACGCATTTCACGTATCACTCAATATCTCTGAATGGATTTGATCATTCTTTTTATGTCATTTTGTTGATATTGCTACTTAAATTTTTTTTATACAATTACGACATTCATAGTTTGAACTAAGCATCCCTGATGAAGATGCATGAAGAAAGGTGCTAACTTCTAAAAGTGTTATTTCTATTTTCTAACACTTTTTCGAAACTAAACGTCCC
Organism: Mytilus californianus; assembly: GCF_021869535.1. Taxonomy (NCBI): domain Eukaryota; kingdom Metazoa; phylum Mollusca; class Bivalvia; order Mytilida; family Mytilidae; genus Mytilus; species Mytilus californianus. The sequence continues at coordinate 47,052,422 of NW_026262604.1, forward strand.
CGAGAATATCATCAATTTAGAAGCCAATGCGTCGGTACTAACATGATTTTATGACATTCTTTTCTTGAAATTTACGTTGACAAATCTTGAAACATTAAGAAAAAAAAACGTGTAACTCCCTAAGACAACGTTGACCTTATCTTAATTATGTTATTCCTTTTTAGGTCACTTTTTGGTCATAAAGCACGTCGATTCTTCAAATACTTAATAAAAGTATGCATATTTGACCTTCAAATTTTGGGGTTTCTCTATTAATAAATCTTTATTTCTATATTATGTAATCAAGAAAAACATTTTTTTGATTTTGTGTTACAATTTTGAATTAGGTAATTACTAACTTAAATAGCTGTAACATATATAAAATTTTATAATGTCACTTATGTGCAAACATATCAGCATAGTTGATTATGGTCATATGTGACTTAATTCGATTTTTCCATTTGATGACCATTTAAGTGCTGTTGAAAAATTTTATCTATTCATATTCTTTTTCACGATATTTATTAAAAACGTTAAAATTGACACAAAATATATTCTCATTGAAGACAGTAACTACAACTACAGAGATTTAATTGATTGCTTAGGTCATTTTGAAGATCTCAGGCTGCTGATTTTTTTATGTTTATATAGTCTGTTTTTTTTTTTTTTTTTTTTTTTTTAATAAATATAGTTTTGAGAACGGGCAAATAACTGCCACATGAGGGGAAGACCTTCAATTCGGAGTAACATGATCTTGTAATTCATGCTTGAATTTCTGTAAATCGTGAATATGTCTTCAAAAGCGTTAAAGATAATACATAGGAACGCTATAATTTTCATAATATTGTCATATAATGACAGAAACACCTACGAAATTAATAGTTTCACAACTTTTACCCGCTGATCGTTCTGTTTATTATCTGGCCAAAGTGACTATGATTGTAGTTTAAAGAGTACAATACAACCTTAATAGTTATGCACCACACATATATTCTTCGATGAGATAACGTCTAGTGGTTTCAGATTACGACGGATAACGGGTGCCTATTCATGACACGTCTTGCCCTTGGTCATGTGGTTATAAAGGCTAGCAAGTGTTTGATACCTTAAACTTCGACATTAAAGCATCTTGCAGGGAGGGTATCATTTAAAAATAAAATGACAACAACTGAGAATGTTGTTTGCAAATATTTTTGGATTTGAATTAATGAAAATGGTACCATCTTAGGGTGTTTATATATCCCAATTAGTTCGTTATGCCCGTGTCTGTGGAGACGTTTTGGATTTATATACGATCTGGGTAAATTTATCAATCCTTTAAATAAACTTATTCAAAAAGGTAATCCATCCAACACTGAAATTAGATCTTTGAATATTGTTTTTATTGGTATAATTATTGATTTCAGTACATTAAAATCATACTAAATAGTTTGTTTTATACACATATGCACTTTAACGGTACTACAATCTGTCGATTCCTTCATTTTGGCATTGTACAAGGTCATGTTTTTCTCTGGCTGTTAATGACGTCTTTATACTAAATCCATTGGATGTTGGATGTGTACTGGATGATATTTTTGTCTTAGATACATGATTTGTTTTTATTAGTTGTTTTGAACTAGCTGTCAGTAACTGCGAGTACTTTCGCATCTGTACTTAGTGTTCATTTTATTGTTAGGGATTATGGTTGGATGAATACCCTGTCACGTCTGGTCTATGTTTATGTTTGATGTTATTCTGCTTTGTATTGATGTGATGAGTTAAGCATTTTTCAACTAATTGTTTTAGTTTGTTCTTATGTTGTGCTGTTACACAACTGTCCCAGGTTAACCCAACGTTAATCCAGGTTAACCCCGCCACAATCTTTATGTGCCTGTCCCAACTCAGGAGTCTGTAGTTCAATGGTTGTCGTTGGTTTGTGTATGTCATATTTGTTTTTCGTTAATTGTTTGGTTATAAATTAGGTCGTTAATTTTCTCAATTGAATCGTTTCATATTTTTCATGTCGGGGCCTTGTATAGCCGCCTTTACGGTATGGGTTTTTCTCATTGTTGAAGGCCGTACGGTTGCTTATAATTGTTGACATCCATTTTATTTGAACTTGTGAATAGTTGTCTTATTAGCAATCTAACCTCATCTGCTTTTTTTTACATTCTATGCTATAACATCCTCTTAATCTTAACAATAAAAAGCTGTCGCTAAATATAGTCTACTTTACTAAATGTATTAAAGGTACATTTAAATGAATACTTACATACTAAACTAAAGGTGATCTGTAATATCAAATATTCGTATACCCAATTTTGTACGTCCATTTTCTTTTAATTCTTTTTTGTTTGTGTATATTGTCTGACCCTGAAGTCATATACCTTGTATCACAGGTAAAAACAAATTGCCTGTTAACGGATACTAAAAAAAAAACAAATTATCTGTATAAATTTTAGGTATAGTGAAACTGACACATGATAACACAAAATCGTTCCGATTTACATCTTTCGACTCTTGTTACATGTCAAATATGTTTTTAAATGATATAAATATGTAAAGAAGAAGAAATGTTAACCTGATTTAAAAAAAGGTACACTTTCAAAAAAGAAAACTTAAAATATACGGGTGAAAAAGTAATGAAATGTCGTCAACATAAAAAAAAAATGGAAGGAGGGAGAAAAGGGGGGGGGGGGTTCTTGTTATAAACGATGGTATGTTATCATACCAGTAAACGAGATATTAACGATATCAATCTGGTTAAAATCATCTGAATATAATTTCAATTAATGTTTAAATAGTGTAAATATTCACGTATTATCTTTCAAAATATATAAGTATATGATGCAATGTCTCAGCCTGAAGTCTCTTCGGAACACTTATATGTCTTTTTAGTGATTGTCTAATTAAACAGAAACAAAAATAACGCATTATCAGTCCTTTCTTTTCGACTTTTAGTAATTATCCTACAATTTTTTGTCACTTTGACAAGTCTCTTGACAACTAAAGATTATAACTAAATTTTTAAATAAAATATGTGATTATAATGTATTAATTATTTCTTGACTACAAACACTTAGGTTTTTTATTTAATCATTTGTTAATTTGAAAAAAAAAACATTTCGTTCAATATGCTCTTTTGGATACTAGTACTTGTCTCATTTGCAATCGTACTGCATGTCCTTATATTTTCTATGAAAAGCATCAATAATACTAATTGAATAATGAAGAACTGAACTTGAAAATAAATAATAGACGCTAAAGATTATGTACTTCTGCACTCACATATATATGTTATATCTAAAAATAAGAAGATGTGGCATAGTTGCCAATGAGATAGCTCTCCACCAGAAACCAAATGAAATAGAAGTAAACAATTATAGGTCACCGACAGGCCTTTAACAATGCAAAAAAACCATACATATAGCATGTATTTTATTTATAGTTTTAGAAGATGCTATCGAGATGAAAAGTATTGATAGTAAAAGGAAAATATCTGTATATCATGTATATAGCCACGAAAAGAATACCTGATTAAACAATTTCCATTACATTTTCCCCTACTAAAAGACAGAAAAACATATCATCTATGGAGATACGGAGAACTTCTCGCATATAGAGTAAATATTATTTTCATAAGAACCCCAGATTTGTCAATTGAACATTAAATCTGCTTATTAAACTGAAGTATATTTAATCAATATCTTTACGTAGACAAACACTTTGAAAATTATAACCTTTTTATCATGTTGATGTCTTGTTTGAATTCTATCTGTAACTACCGTCACTGTTATCCACACTGATAACATTGTAGTATTTTAATTTCTAGATAACGAAAACCGTACAAATCTCAAGTACGTATAGGCTTTTAAAATGTATTTTGATACAACATATTAAAGTTTTATTGAAAAAATTCAAAACACAATATTACATGTAGTATTACCTTACACTATAATTGCCCTGAAAATTACTTCCTTTCGTTCAGGCCATAAGATACTACCTGGCAAAAACTTCCGTGGATTTTCTTATACATTTTACTTTAAACATATTTTATTTCAAAAATCATTTACATGACATATACATATAAATGCAGTAATATCTAAATACAAAGGGGTTTGGAAACAAGGTTTTACTCATATTAATCCGTCTCTCTATCTAAAGATAAATGGAAATACATGCTTAATAAACAGGTTTTTTTTTCGGTAGATTTTTCCTATGCGAATGTACTGGTGGCGGTGTGTGTTTCCAGGACTTTGTCAAAACTGTCTTACCCAAGTTACGATCCTAACCATTAAAGAAGACGCTATAGGCCAAATCGCTTTGAAACTACTACAAATTGTTAAATTTGTTTAGACACGGATACATTTTCTTCTTGACTGAGAAAAATGTTGCCAAACAGGAGTGTTTTTATATTGTATTGGAACGCAATTAATTTTTTTTTTATTCTTGTGTTTCATTATTGCGTATGTGCTTTGGCTATATGCCATTTTGTTTTTCTTTGTTGACATATTTGTTTGTTTTTATAGTGATTGAGATTTTAACACAATGTTGGCTGCAGTACACCAATTTTTGCTATTTTTATCTAGTATGTGTGTTTGTTTTGTTCACACATTGTTGTCAATATAATTGAATTCAATGCGACTGTCATACAAGTGAGAGGTTAAACTAGCTTTAAAACCAGGTTTAATCCGACATTGTTTACATAAGGAAATGCCTGTACCAAGTCAGAAATAATGCAGCTGTTTTCCATTCGTTTGATGTGTTTGAGGTTTTGAATTTGCCAATTGTTGAGGCACTTTCCGTTGTGAATTTTCCTTGGAGTTCGGTGTTTTTGTTGATTTACTCTTTTCTTAAGCCACTACTCTGGCGACTTTTGGTTTACAGCAAAAGTTTGGAAAATATAAAAACAGCACTGTCAAATTCTCGGACCTGTATATATTTTCTTTTCAATTGTTTAGAGGTAACTACAAGGACACAGACGGAAATCAAAATCGCTCGAGTATACCTAATTATTATATAATGCATGAAACAGCAGTTAAAATAGACCTTAAAAAATCAGAAAATTCGAAACAATTGCCAAAAAGACAAAGGAGAGACGAAAGCTACCAAAGGGATATTCAAACTAATAAGTCGAACAAACTGACATGACATGGCAAAAAACAAAAAATGACCAAAATGACAAACAACAGTACAGAAAACAGTACATGGAAAACTAAAGACTGAGCAACACGAACCCCATCAAAAACTGGAGGTGATCTCAGGTGCTCCGGAAAGGTAAGCAAATACTGCTCTACATGTGATATTCTCTACGAAGAAACAACTTTAGGTCACCGTACGGCTTTCAATTGTGAGCAAAACCCATACCGGTCAAATAGCAAACTATTAAAGGCCTGGAAAGAGTTATATCAAACAATTCAAATGAGCTTACCTGAATTAAGGAAATATCCGTTTAAACACAGTTGCAACAGAGATGCCACTATTTTCTAAATAAGGTTGCGAACCATGTTCATGAATGGACAGTCTAATGCCAGCCTCTGAAGCTATGTATGGGACATAATCGCCTTGATTAACATTGATTAACATCTGTAATGCTTAATAAACAAAAGATATAGTTATATAATGATAGCATGTATAATGAAATAACTAATAATAGCAATTCATACATTTTAATTGTGTGCATGTTTTACTTAAATTAATTAAACTGTATACACATTAAAAGTACGATTACCTATGATTGCGTATATCCTACCACAACCATATCTTATTTCCTTGTGTTTTATATCGTCGATACAATATTAAAAGCTAGTGTAAGTATGATAAAATGATCGTCGTAAAAAGTTCAAGAACTATAACATAAAATTCAATGGTTGAGTCACGTGGTGCTCAATGTTTAAATTTCAGGGTAATTGCTTTAAGGACTATTGCTTGTTTCGTCGTAATTTTTTTAATTTTTTTTTTTTTATTATCTCAATATGTTCCCTGTTCTGATCATTTCAAATTGTTTTCAATGATTTGAACATTGGATTCAATGAGAATGAAAAAAATCAATTACAATTTAAACGAACTATACTTGCCAAACAGTGGGCCTGCACGTCTTGTAATGAGTTTTTCTGTTGGAAATCTATAACACTGTCCTAAGTAGTTGTCGAAAAAGGGAGTAAACATGCTGAGGTAAAAAATACGATACTAAAGATTATTCTACCATACGATTAATTGTGTTATCAACTAATGAGAATTGGATATTGTTTGTTATCAGTTCTTCATATTGAATTACATTTACAATAATTAATTTGCTTAAGGCTAGTTTCTTAATTTATTGAAATTGAATAACGAAAGTTCAAATCTAGAGATATTCAGTTCTCTTTCGTTGTGAATCAATGATATTCACTAGTTTTGTGTATGTTTCAAGGAACATGTGTATTAATGCTAGACCAAAAAAAGGTCATCTACCGACTTTTATAGATAAATGAAAATGACAAATCGGATCTATAGATTCTAAGAAATAATTCATGAAAGAGACAGTATCATATGGTGTGTTTTCGGCTGTCATTTACTATATTAATTTAATCATAATTTCTAAATAAAATATTTACAGAACTGATCAACAACTATTTATTTTGCAACAAACTAAACATGAACTTCGGAACTAAAAAGTACACATCAATTGCTATACACAATTCAAATTGGAATATTCTTTTTATATAGATCCCTTTTAATCAAACAGCGCCTCAGATATCCAGGTATTCATCTTTGAATTTCAAATGTTTGGGTCAAACGAAATTCAAAATTTTTTTTCTAATCAAAAGAGACTTTTACAACTTTTAGATATTTAAAGTTTATTTGAATTGCTCTATATATCACATAATTACCACTACATATTCAGAATAAGAAAGTGTTTGTATAGTTGAAATTTCGTTTAGAGAAATTCAAGATAACAGCAAAAAACACTTTATTTAATTGCATAGAGATTAAGGCTTACAATACATACCTTCTATACTGTACACCAAGTTTATGTATTTGTGTGAAGCATAATGATATGCATGTAAGCACAATACAAGTTCAGATAAGCTTCCCTACAACGTGCTTGCTAGATACAATTCTGTTCATCCCATGTAATGTTGTATTTCGTGCGAAATTTTGTAAAGCAACTTTTATCCGCTTTGAAATCATTGCATCACACTTTCACAATTCAAACTAAATATCTGTATATTTGTTCTGGTTTTTGTTAAATGATACAAATAGCCGTATTTTGATAACCGTTTTCTATATTTGCAGTTGATATTAAAACCAAAAAAACTGTATTAGCCTTTCTATGTGATATTTCTGTTATTAATTAAACAAACATCTCTTGTGTAAATATAACTAAGTTTAGGTGATGTAAGATGCATTAATCCCTCAAATAGTACAGCTATGCTAGTTTAATATTTACATAAATAGTAAAACAAGAATGGACATTTTTAACGGGTAATGACTCATGCTGGGAGACTTTATTCAAATTTAAGTTTTTTGTGGATCTTGTAGGACTGATAAGTTTTGATGTTAACGTTTCTTTTGATATATTTCAGTTTGCAAAATAAAAGGCAAAATGTTTTTAAATTGGACAAAAAGCGTTAGCACACGGCAATAAAAAAAGAAGTAAGAGGTCCAAAGGGATATTTTCACTCATGCGACGAAAACAAACTGACCAAGCCTTGGTAAAAACAAAAAACTGTATACAACACACAACATAGAAAACTAAAGTTTGAGCAAAACGAACCACACTAAAAACCGGTGTCGATCGCAGGCGCTTCGGAAGGGTAAACAGGTTCTGCTCAACATGCGACACCAGACAAATGAGTCGTTAATTGAAGGTTGAATTCTAATATGTATTTTTACTAGATCCTGTACTGCTAATCAATTTATCTGTTAGCAAATGCTCTCTATATGTATATTATTTCCATCTATCTATAGTAGTTTTCATGGTAATATCTAGAAGTTTTAAATTCGTCTAATATTGTGATTTTAAGGACAAAAACGACTGAAAGGGAACTTAATGGTTCAGTAACACTGGTATTTGTATACATCATTTATATTTAGTAAAAAAAATATCTGTCCATCTACTGTAGTGTTTAAGATAACAAGCAAATTACTACAATTTGAAAAAATCGTCATGTAATGGCAACAACCATACTAATGAACCAATTAATACATTTACATTCATAACTTTTTTTTTTCCTTGTCACATTTTGTGTTAAACTCTATTTGTAAAGCAAAACTTATTACCTTCCTGCGACATATTGCACACTAATTTACACGAGCTATAGATTACATTAACAATGGGTGATAGACAGATTAGACTTTTATTGATGATTTCAGTGTAGATCAACCCCTTAACCTTTATTGTGACTTTTTGAAATTTGAAATGAGCAAAAACAATGTGACTCGAAGAATTTTTTTCTTTTATTGTTTTAGAATGCCATGCATATAGCTGCACTTAGATGTTAATTAACGAGTTTCTACAAAACTCATCTAATATAACAGGTTTTAAATTTGGTACGCCTGAGGCATGTTCGGTTCACATTAAGACTCATCAGCGACGATTGAATCAAAACAATTAAAAAGCAAAACCATATACAAAAGTGAAGAGCATTAAACACCAAAAACGCTTCAATAGCTTTAGATTTGTGTTCTTGAATGTGGCACACCGCCCCGTAATACTGTCACTTAGACTGGTCTTTGGTGTGACCTTTTGAAGGCAAAGTGTACACACTAACTTAGAAGCCATCATTTCCCAGTGGAAGTCATAATTGCTAGCTTAATTTTTGATAGACAAACGTTGCAGACTCAACCTATTTGATTTGTATTTAGTCATTCACATCCAGAATATGTATATAAGACATATTTGCCACTAGACGTTAAATAAACAGCAATCAACAATCCATGTACTTTTTGTTCTCCATTTTCCTTTCAAATACTCGGAATGCAGCTGTACATGTACATTTACATGAAGGATGCCGATCCCATGAAAACTGACGCTGTCCGTCCAGGGTCCAACAATTAAATATATGAGTTCCGTGTTGTATTTGAGCATTTTAATGCATAATGAAAACTTGGAAATAAAGTTATATATGAGATGAGTTCCACGTTGTATTTGAGCAACTTAAGTCATTATCAGAATTAAGAGTAGGAAAAATATATTAAAAAGTCTTATAGAATATCGCATGCAACTCCTATTTTATGAAAAACTAGATTGCTGCTATATTCCAAATCAATATCTGTAAAACATTTGTGTACTGTACATCAACTTAATAACCCGAAAGGTCAATTTTCAGTCGTATTTAAGAAATGTTTCTTTCAAAAAATATGCCTACAGTATATGTCATTCATTTATTCCAAAACATATCCAACTTGTGTATATACATTAAATATTTGCAATTTTAAAATACATTCAAACATAATCTAGTGTGATGTTATACTTCAAAGTTTCTGCTATAAAATAAAACACATCAAATAAATAGATAATAATGATCAATTTTAATCAATGCATATTAATTTGTGCGGTTGTAATGATCACTGTAATTCTTGTTTGCCTGTTATCTATGAGTTTGACTGTCCCTCTGGTATCTTTCGTCCCTCTTTTATGTCTGTTTATTTTTTTGCTCTCACCTTGTTTTAAATATGGTGGAATTCTATGCGACTGTCATACAAGTGAGCGGTTTGGCTGTCTATAAAATCAGGTTTGATCCATCATTGTCTACATACAGAAATGCCTGTACCAAGTCAGGAATATGACAGTTGTTTTCCATTCGTTTGATGTGTTTTGGTTTTTGATTTTGCCATTTGATGGAGGACTTTCAGTTTTGTATCTTTCTTGGAGTTTGGTTTTTGTGTTGTCTCACTTTTTACCGTTGTTGCTCCTTCAGGGAACATGACTTCAAATGGTAAGTAAAATGTGTATTAATTTACGTTTTTTGATTGAGTTAAGCTTTCCAATCGATATTTTATAGTGTGTCTTTCTATGTTGTGATGTTATACTATGGTTTCAGAAAAGGGAAAAAGTTTGGTACCATTAAAACGTTTAATCCCGCTGCAAATGTTTGCACCTGTCCTAAGTCAGGAATCTGATGTACAGTACATGCAGTAGTTGTCGTCTGTTTATGTAGTTCATACGTGTTTCTCGTTTCTCGTTTTTATATAGATTAGACCGTTGGTTTTCCCGTTTGAATGGTTTTACACTAGTAATTTTTGGGGCCCTTTATAGCTTGCTGTTCGGTGTGAGCCAATGCTCCGTGTTGAAGGCCGTACCTTGACCTATAATGGTTTACTTTTATAAATTGTTACTTGGATGGAGAGTTGTCTCATTGGCGCTCATACCACATCTTCCTATATCTATTAGAGCCTTTTCTTAGTGTATTTAAGATGGATTTTTCTCTTGATTTAGTATCATCCATCACATATTACTTATTACTTTGACTGTAATAGAGACTGGTTGGTTCGTTGCTAGTATTTTATATTTCTGTAGCACCCAAAAAGATTATGTTGAGCCGATCAACATCCTACAGTATGTTTTGTGGAGGGAGATCAAATGTATTTGCTGGGTGCTAGTGGTTGAGTAATCAATACAGTCTGGCCCATTCTTTTGTGACCAGGGCTGGGGGTCAGTTGTATTACCCGGTGGTTCCCTTTTTTAAAGAAGAATGTTGTTTTTTATTTTTTTCGCAGGGTTTGCTTGCTGTTGCATTGACGTACAAACGCATATAAACCCAATGTATTATCATAATTAATACAAAAAAAATATGTTATGTTTCATTTGAAAAAAAAATCGACGGTTATAGTAACATTGAACTGTGATACTATTAACGTAAAGAAACTAAAAACTATATTTCGTCTACCTGGAGCTTATTTCCGTTTCATAAAACACATCAATTATTAAGCAATAACCTAGAGATACTATCATCTGTAATATTTGTTTACACCGATTAGGTTTGCACTACTAGTATTTCAAATTAAATGAAAAAAACGAGATGAATCAGATTTTAATATACAGATAAGAATTAATTAAAAGAACACGAATATAGAACGATTCAGCTGAAATGAGTATTGGAATTCACTAACAGTACAACTTTATATGGAAACTTGAAAAGGAGTGCTTAGCTTAAGGCATTTAATAGCAGTCTTTTCCCAAAAGCCTGTTTCATATTCATCGATTGAATTTTAAGATATCCGGATGATTTACGATCGAATAAAACATGTAAAAATCTTTGCATGGTGTTATGTCCTCATGTAGAAATGATTGATTAAATTTTAATATCATTTAGATTTCAAGTTACAGAAAATCTAAGTTGTCATTGACGTAACACCCGTATCTAAGGTATATTTTTTATACAAGTGGATCAGTCAAATTATGCATAAAATTTTAGATTTTACAAGAAAATGTAAAACATATCTGCTTAAACAGTAGCGGGTTTAATACAAGACGTTTATTTTAGATTGATCATAAGTATGTAGAAATACCATTCAAAACATAAGACGGCGCTTGTCCTATTCAAGAACTAATGACCGATGTACACTGAAGAATAAAAGACAGCAACCAAAAGCACTTTATAATCTCTTTAACTGTCGTCGTTTGAAACGTGCTTGCTAGAATGATATTTAAAAAGGCCAATATCGTGTGCGACGCTTTTTATACAATTTATGATATCCCAAGACCAATATTCGTTAAAAAATCCTTCTAACGTGGTACACAACTTGAGAACATTTGAAAAGCAGCTTTATTAGAATCTGACAATCTGAAACTAAGAAGATGTGGTATGATTGTCTATGAGACAACTTCCTACAATAGACCAAATGACGTAACAGATAATAACTATTGGTGATCGTACGGCCTTCAACAATGGGCAAACTCATATTGCATAGTAAGTATGTTTAGTACTCAGTAATACGTGTTATATGTCATATAAGATGGACGATCAACGCTGATGCGATGTTAACAATAATAAAACTACCATTGTTTACCAAATATGTATTCCATTACATCATAATGAAACATTTTTTTTTTCTTTTTCTCGCATATTCTAATACAGCTTGAGTATTCTGTCTATTTATCAGAATATAGTTGTTTTAATCTTATAATAAAAATGTATTAACAAAAATACCGAACTCCAAGGTAAATTCATAAATAGGAAAGTGCATAAAAACTGACAAAATCAAACTTTAGACAGCATCAATTAACGAAACGAATAGTATATGCATTTTCCGATTTTAAACCTAATTTTATACGAACATTGTGTAGCTTATCCTCCCACATGTATATTTAATTTCTAATTCTGCATAATGTTATGTGTAAGTCTTTTTTAAAGTTCTCTGTAGCTCGTACGAGGTTCAATATTATACATTGTATACCTGTTTGCTTTGGAATGTTATAATGAATCATATGCAAATCTGCGAGAGTTAATCGCAAAAATATTCTCTGTTTTTTACATTTCTGTTAGAACTTAAAATCTGATTAACGAGTTCGTATAGTTAAGATTTAAACTATTTCGTAGCCGTTTATTACTTTACGCCATTTAATATGCTAAATTAGAAACAATATTACGTGTTAAGAAGATTTTTATGCACATTAGCTATAAATATATAATAATTCAAACATTTTCCTGGCAATAAAGATTAAGTGACACGGACTTGAATATAAAAGTATGGTTTATGACATTTCAAATGGTTATTTTTTAATGATTTTTAATATATTGATTTATATCATCATTGTCGGAATATGTATCATCTTCTGGCTTGTGTGTTCTTTAAGGTGGTTGATTTGTGTTTTTTTTTTTTTTTTTTTTTAATTATTTTTTGAAGACTTGTTTCAGGTTGCAATTTTATATATGTATTTATTATTTTTAGACTCGTCTGAAATCACGATTAAGAGTCAACTTTTTTGTTAGTTAGACTTTTGGTCTCGTTGTTGAAGGCCGTACGGTGACCTATAATTTTTTTTTTTATTTAAATGGCATTTGGTCTCAGGTGGAGAGGTGTCTCATTGCAATCCAACATCTTATTTTCAAAATTAATTTACATTTTAAAAGAGTATTGACGTAAATGAAAAACGAAGAGTGATATACGCTCTACAATTTAATAACGTTTATTTGAGTATCTTTCATTTAGAGTGTAACTGTATCGATGGTATCGTGGTAGTGTGTTCGCCCGTGTTTGACTCGAGTGCGGAGGTCGTGGTTTCGAAAATGGCTGAGTATGTTTTATCCCGGACGTTTTAATTAAGACAATTAAAGTAAACCGAAGTTCAGATCTTACAAATCGACTTTGAAGACATATCAGATTAGGAGACATTGCCTGATTGAATCACAAAAACTCCAAGGAAGTGAGACATGTTCCGTTGACGGAGTAAGCGTCTCCTGGTATGCCTTCATATAAATAACCAAAAAACCAAAAAAATACCGAACGAGGAAAATTCAAAACGAAAAGTCCTTTACTAAATAGCAAAATTAAAAGCTCATACAAATTGAAAACAACTGTCATATTCCTGACTTGGTACATTCATTTCATTAAATAGAAAAAAGTGGATTAAACCTAGTTTTATAGCTAGCTAAGGCTGTCACTTGTATACAGTGGCGATTGCAGTCTTTCTATTTTATCTTTTAACTCTGTTGGATCTGTTTTTAAAAAAGGAAAATAGATTACTTAACTGTCAGATGCGATTCCAAACCTTGTAATTATTTCACGTGAAATTAAACTTCTTTAAGTTATATCTAACATGTTTTGCCAACAAATACTATACTCCTAAATTTCTGTAACAGCCAGTACTCTTCGAGTACTTTGGGATTTTTGTCATTTTTTTTTTTTTTTTGTGCTTCGAGCCAATCTGACAGGTTAAGTCCTTTTCGATAGATTTTACAATGTTCTTATGCTGTGTTGTTATAATCCCTGTCCTAGGTTAGGGGAGGGTTGAGCGCTTGCACAGATGTTTAACTCACATCATTATGTATGTACCTGTCCCAAATCAGTAACCTGTATTTCAAAGGTTGTCGTTTGCTATCTTATATATCTGTTGTTCGTTTGTTCTATTATCATGAACAAAACCAGTCTATTGGTTTTATTGTTTGAGTTTTTACTCAAGGTTATCTTTTACGATGCTAACTTCAATTATTATCAAAACAATATCTGCGTGCGGTGTTGATAAGTTTCCGAGATTCCAACCCTCACTTAACATATGGTAGATGTGTATCAGAAATGCATAAGAACGAAGTGTAAAAATCAGTTTGAAATTGCATGTCTCGTAATAGAAACGAAGCACACAAACAAACTAACCAAATGGTAAAAGACATGTACGAACCACCAATATAAGAGTACTCACAGTTATTGAAATACAAGTATCGCGTTGATGTAGGCCAATAAATGGTTATATTGACTGTATAGCAATACATACTGATTATATTTTATTTATTTAAAACAAATGCAATGTAAGTAAGTTTAACGCATACTTTTTACATAACACATATAGTCAATCATGACTAATCCGACACTACTCGATATTTAATAACAACAATTAATTCCATATCACCATAATGAGACAAATATACTTGTTCTCACGTCTTAAAAAGATCAGCTTGGGTGTCCTTAATTTTTGTCAGGATATACTTGTTTTACATTTTGTCAACCGTGGTCTTTAATAGCTCATGAAAAAGTATGGGCTTTGATTATTGTTGATTATCTGTAGTTGATTAATTCCACGTCATTTGGTATCTTGTTGATAGTTGTTTCGTTGGAGATCACACCACGTCTCCTTATTTGTATATCTTAAAACAAAAGTTGTCACCAGATTTGTATAACAATACAGGTGCCATATTAAGAGTAGGATCTATTGACTAATGTGTATCATCTCCTCACGATAAATACATGTTCCTGCGGACAAAGCTTCAAATAACATTGTCTTTGTATGTAAATCATACTACTACGAGTGTTAAACAATTAGAAATAAATGAGCACTCAGCTAATCCCACATACACACACATATCATTTGACAAGGATGAGATTTTGACGAATCACAAGTCCTTCATGGCTTCAATGAACATTACATTAAACAGCAAATCTAAGGACTTCCCTTGTTTGTATTGGATATCTAAGCTCCACAAAATCCCGTACAATCAACGGTACATTGCCGGCTCATCTGCATGTTCTATAAAGGAGTTGTTTATTAGATTGACAAAAATTCTGTCCGCAGTGAAAGAGGGTCTTCAGAAATAATAGAAACTGTTTATTCGCGTAATAGTATTAACAATATTTGCATTCTAAAAAACTCTAAAGAACTTCTTGATAATTTCAAATCTAGATCTATCTCTGAAATTAATTCTATCAAAACTTTTGATTTTTCAACCCTATATAACACCATTCCCCAAGTGAAATTTGAAAATCGCCTAAAAGAAATAATCCACAATGACTTTCAATATAAAAATGGTAGCATACGCTATATTTTTTTTACTTTGGGATACCAAACAGCATATTTTATTAAAGGTGGTTAAAAAGGTAACACATACGACACAGAGGAACAAGTGATCAGTTTGCTGGAGTTTTTTATTGACAACATATTTGTTGAATTTGGTGGTAGATTTTGCAACTATTTGTCGGCATTCCTATGGAAACGAACTGTGCGCCTCTCCTTTCCGAACTCTTCTTATTTTCATATGAGTCAGAGTTCCTTCAGACACTAGTCAAAAACAAGATGATCAAAGAAGCTAGATCATTTAATTTTATATTCAGATATATTGATGATGTTCTTTTCATTAATAATCCAAACTTTTCTGATTTGGTTCCATTAATATTTCCTCCAGAAGTAGAAATTAAAGTATCAACAGCCACGGCTTCCTCTTTCTCATTTTTAGATTAATACCTCGAATTTGACATAAGCGGTCATCTCATTACCACAATATATAATAAACGAGACGATTTTAATTTTTAAATCATAAATTTCCCGAACCTTAGCAGCAATATACCAACTTCAGCTGTTTATGTGATATACATTTCCCAACTCATTCGGTATTTAAGAGCTTCCAGCTGCTACTCAGACTTATAAAACGTCACCAGTGTCAGAGCAGAACGTTGATGTGCCAAGGTAATGTCAAAGAACGTCTCGTCCTTTTTCTAAAAATGTACATTGGAAGATACCAAGACCTTGTTGACAAATATTTCGTATATTCTGAAATAACCGCTAGTTTTGATTTAAATGGGGTGTGCTATTGCTTTAGTTATAAGTAATGATTGTTGTGCTTTTTTATTTTTTATGCCGTTTTGCAGGGTTAGAAAATTGACTTTACCGATGGTTTACGAATTTGATCATACCTCAAGGTAAACTAAGAGTTGATTACTTATCCGCCACTGTGTGATGTCTTATCGCTTAATATAGCTTATCAACATGTGTAATAGGAGTAACACAGCGGTGTAGAGCAGGATCTGATAACATTTCAGGAGTAGCTAGGATCCCATCGATCCGCCAACCCCAAACTTCCCTCACCCCGGTTTTGGTGGGGTTCGTGTTGCTCAGTCTTTGGTTTTCTGCGTTATGTTTTATATGCTGTGGTTTCCCTTTTGGGGTTTTGCCATTTCCTTGTCTTTTTGCTTTCGTTTAATGAGTTTGATTGTCCCTTTTTTATCTTTGGATTCTCCGTCATCTGGACAGTTATAAAGACCAAAACTGTTATCATGGTAATATCCATATCTTCCAAATTTGATAAGACAACAAGTAGGGAAAGACGAAAAAACTATAAAATCTGATTTTTTTTTACAGATTAAGACTTTTCTTTTAAGAAATACAATATGCGAATAAATAAATAATCCTTTTTTGAAATTAAATTCGATATTTACATAATAGAGACATATTTTTTTATTGTAGTATAGGGTAATACTCTCATAAGGAAATACTATAAAATGCAAAGGGTATTAAATATCACGAATTGTGTGATCTTTTGTGCACTGTAAAAAATGAATGTAAAGCCGGTATTATTAGCAACATAAACAACTGTTGCGTTATCCATTATAATGTTTGTCGTAATCTCCCATTAGTATGCAAATGGACATTATCTCTGACGGAAGCTTGCTGAACTTTGACCTCAGTTATAACAAAAAGCGAGGGTTTTTTGTTTGTAGCTATCAGTATAGTAAAACATGGACAGGTTTCTGATAATAGGATCGGTCCTCAGTGTTCTGACCGGAACAGCTATTGCCCTTTGTGAGTAGTTGTAAATTTATATTCTTTACTATCTTTTTTGTATATTTTCAACATTGAAAATATTCTCATCTCGAAATATAATTGAAAAAAACGTGTTAAATGAAAAAGGAGAATATTTGTCTGTATCTGACCGCATATTACTGTAATGCATTACTTTAAATAAGCTGTCGTTTCATCATGTTATGTTTAATTTGTTTCGGTCCAGAACATCACTGAAAGTGTTTCAACCGGACTAAAAGCAGAAAACAATGAATAGGATACCGGTTGTGTTGATTTGCTGTATAAAAATTTCAGACGAGATTAAGTACTTTTAAAACAACTTATAGCCGTATTATACATGTCAGTTATTTTTGACAAATAGTTGTCGTTAAAAAAAAATGGCCACACGGATTTCTGCATGTCGACAGTAAGACATATCCATACATTTCTAGCGTTCCGATGATTTTGTGGGATGCATAAATTCGCACCGACACCAGGTTAAACTTGAAATATTGAATCTAACATACTCACATGTATAGACTGTCAAGCGTCATGCAAGAACGGTCAGTAGGTCAGTTGCTCAAATAAACATGCTCTCGCGTTTAATTTACTAGTATATTATGACAATATTTTTTTTCAATAATGTTAAACTAAACGTGATAATAACTGTAAAGGGAAATGTAAATGTCCTTAACTGGAATTAATTTAGATTTTTGTTTTAATTAGTAAAACATCCTAAGTCATGGTCGGGATGGAGTGGTACGTATAAGTATATTAGCAATATTATTCGTTTTATGTTCAACTATTATACTCCAGCTGTTTATGTAAAATTGAACAAATAATGTTAGTTGTCTTATGGTGTGGAAATGGAATGTAGAATTAAAAAGGAACATATGTTTGAATAACTCAATAATTACAGAATACGTCTTTGATTGTAAATAGAATTTAAAAAAAAGAGGTGGCCGGAAGCTCTTCATCGGCCATTGTTTACTGATATATTTAGGAGTCTGTTATAGTTAGAAGTTTTAAAGGAATTGAGAACTTCATTTTCAAAAGGTTGGGGTAGTAATTTTTTACAATGCCTGCCATGGCAACTGACTATCCACATTTATCGCTTTTAATTAGAATGTCTACTAACATTGATATTATTTCCGTCACTTTTAAATCTATAACTGATATACTGTAACTCCCGCAACAATTTAATATTTAACTTACATTCGCTTATGGTTGTGGTTTCTTATCTATTTAAAGCATGCAAAAATATTTCTCCTGTCACACTGGACAGAGTGTGGTACGAAAAATTTATACGAAAATTGCTAAAATTGAATTGGCTTATCCAGGAAAATGAAACGATACTGCTAGATTTTGATTGGCTGTTCTGTAATTTTTAAAAGGTAAAGGCAATGCACTCGTCGTCCAAGGCAACAGAAGTATGTGATTTCTTTAATAATATATAAAAGAAAAATTCACTTTTCTCACAAAATTTCTTTTTTTTTTGTCTTATTTTTTTTATTCTGAAATGTATAAAAAGTTTACAAATGTTTGATTTGTAAGTTTGATGTCGGAACATGACATATACCGTTATGTTGATATGTGCAAAAGACTTGATCAACGATTCGCTGATTTATTTTAATGTAACATAAGGAGAATGTTTGTCATAGAGAAATATGTTTAACAACTCGTGAAAATTGGATATTACTTGATATCAACATGATCAACTTTAGTTATTTATCTTAACCCTCTTCCGCTATGCCGGAGGAACACATACATCCATATTCAAATTCATGCAAGCATTTGTTCATTTCTGTATCTCTTTCAAAAAAATTATCGAAGATTATACAATGTAATATTTTTCGTCAATGGGTCTCCAACGTAACGTCATAATGGCGTACCGTTTCATATCCAATGACGTCATAGTTGGGCATTTGCAGTCACAATCGTCGAGCTGTCGTATTTTCTGGCACATGAAATGCAACCATATTAAATTAGCGGCAGCAGGATGATTAAATAGTAATAACATACTCACCAAAAGCTTGTTTGTTTACATTTTGATATTAAATAACTTGAGTTGATATCAAGCGATATTCAATTTTAACTCGTTATGCAACTTATAAGTATCTCCGCCATAATTCAACCTTTAACTTACATTATCTCCACCACAATTGAATTTGTAACTTACATAATCTCCATCACAATTGAACCTATAACTTACATGTTATTATTCTCTCCGTCCAATTTTAATATATAAAACTTCCATTGTCCCTGCCGCAATTAAATTTTCAGTTTATATCATATCTGTCACATTGTAATATATGAATTACGTATTTTTTTTTCAAAATATGGTGGAGATAATATACTTTTGTAACTACTAAATTTCCATCATGAATTTCGTTCATTGAAATAAAATATGATACGGACGGTACACATGGTTTGAAAAATATAACCATATGAAATGATCTTAAATCTGGATAACAGTATGTCGTCACTTTTTAAATTTGATTATTCAATCTTCTTCCTTCTGTATTCTTCCGCTACGCCAGAAACATGTCTTTATCGCAGAGAAATCACAATGTACAACAGACCCTGTCATTTCTTTCAAAATCTGATTAATATGAACGCTTGATATTTGAGTATCGTGTCAGGAAGATAGTATGAATTTCAATTTATTTTCTCCTTATTACAAAATATTTTTCATTGACCAGAGTTTTGTTTAACGTTTTACATATAAATGGACAAATGTTGACGTTAAATGTTTTCAAAGGTTTGTAACGTGTTTTTCTCAATCAACCAACATGGCCACCATAGCTGAACTTTACATGCGGGTAAAATGCATTACTTGTTTAATAATTTGAAAACTATAATAGAAAGATAAGGTAAGACAAGGACAAAGTTGCTAACAATGTCCAATTCTTATATGACGTTATACACACGTTTGCGTGCATACCCGTGCTTAAATATATATAGTCTGTCAGCTTATCTGAAACATAATAATGTGTTCTAACCATACTTCCACGTCGTTAGCTTTTTCTAAATGAGTTACCCGAGGTGAATAGGTGTAAATAACATCATTAAACGTTTAGCTCTAAATGTGACGTACGAAGATACATATTTTATATGTTGTACGGGAAATTGCACGAATGTGAAAGTCGCCAAAACATTGAAGCATAAACAAACGATGATACAAAATTGTTGAAAACCACTGTTCTTAGATAAAAATAAGATCTTTTTAATTTGATCTGTACTCAAGTATTTCAACAAATGAACTCGATTTAGGTCTATCGTATTTATTTGTGATTGCATACACAAATACATGTTGGAAGCAATAAACATCCAACCTATTCTTTTAACTTGTTGTTTTATGTAAGAAAGATCTATTTCGTCTTTTTTGCAGAAACACACAGAATAGTTACATTTTCATAAACATTTCACTTCATCCTAATATGTCTTGTTCTATATAAGTATGTTATTGTAACTCGTTTAAGCATATAGCTACATTTAGTTTTCTCCGTCTTGTACGTCAATATAAATAGTGTGTTCAATAATAGGAACAGCAAATATTTGCCCTCAACCAGAGCGTATGACTTCATTAAAAAATAGTCTCTTACTGTGACATTAAAACAGAACTGAATTGGAAAAGTATGTATGGAAAAATACACGAGTGTGAAAATTGTCTCAGTGCCATTTTGAAATATGATTATTAGATATAAAGAAGATTAATTACTTCATTTCTGACAGAAACATACACAATAATTACATTTTCCTAATCTTGTGACTTGAACCTCACCTCGCCAGTTATGGTACATCGTATAAGCATGTCACTTACTCGGTTTTGTCTGCGTCTTGTACGTCAATATGTTTACCTGTAGTGTGTATTAATTACGGGAATGGCACATAGTTGCTTTGAACCAGAGAGCTTCGATCAAAACAAATTAGTCTGTGATAAGAATATAGATAATTTATGAGGGATTACATGTATATACATGTAGCTTGCTGTTCAGTGTGAGGCAAGGCTCCGTGTTGAAGGCCGTACATTGACCTATAATTGTTTACTTTTTACACATTGTGACTTGGATCGATAGTTGTCTCATTGGCACTCATACCACATCTTCTTATTTATATTAACCGCTGATTAGCCCTGTATTCCGATGTTTTGATGCCTCGCTATCGTTCGTTGTCACATATATTTAGCATAAAAAGAACAACCCCTGGTAAAATCAATATAAATCCAAACCTTGATCGATTATGTCTTAACTCTACCTACTTCCAATTTCCAACAAATCTATTAGATGACCCCTTATAACAGTTATTCACCTTAAGAATGTAGTAATGTGAAATAAAAAAAATCTAGAATTTAAGATTAATACTTTGAGTCAGATGAGCATTAGTAAAGGAACAAAATAAGTTAAAATTATTGATAGGTTATGGAACTCCTTTTTAATACCATTGATGTCATTATACAGTTTATATCAGGTCTAACCTCTCGCACAATCTCTCATGGAAACTGTTCTTACACAGTCTTTATATCAGTTCTCATAAAGCCTAATACACGGGAGCAGTTTTATCCTTGAACACTTTTGGACAGTTCTACCTACTATATCTAACAACTTAATGGCTAAAGTAGTTCTTTACAGCTCTATATGGTTGTATGTATCTATATATGTTTATGTGTATGGTTGTATGTACTAACTTAATTGTAATTTTCTTAATGTCTTAATTAATTGTTGATTTACTCGAAACACTAAGGTTTACAGCCTAAGGTATACACTGTCATAGTTTTATTTGGCACAACATTTTGGAATTTTCAGTTTTTAAATCTCTTCAACATCGTGTTTAATTTGACCTTCCAACTGTCTTGATTTGAGTGTTCTTGAATATTAATATCTTATGACAGGCACCCCAACACCAGCACCATGGTCTAGTTGGTCAGGAACTCCTACGCCGGCACCCTGGTCTAGTTGGTCAGGAACTCCAACGCCTGCCCCTTGGTCTAGTTGGTCAGGAACTCCAACGCCTACACCTTGGTCTAGTTGGTCAGGAACTTCAACACCAAAGCCATGGTCCGGATGGACAGGAACTCCAACACCATCGCCTTGGACAAGTTGGACGAAGACAACAACAACAACAACACCAAAGCCATGGTCCGGATGGACAGGAACTCCAACACCATCGCCTTGGACAAGTTGGACGAAGACAACAACAACACCAAAGCCTTGGTCCGGTTGGACAGGAACTCCAACACCATCGCCTTGGTCCAGTTGGACGAAAACAACACCAAAGCCTTGGAGTGCATGGTCAGGTAAACCATATATTAAAATAAGCTAAAACTCAAATAGAAAAACAAACAAATAGTGCTATAAATACGCGATATGTTGATTGCTTAAATATTTTTCGGGCTCTGTCAAGTTTGCACAGGCAATACATCTTCATAATAAATAAATTTAAAAATTAAATGAGAATTAATTGTAAAGTGAATTTGTATGCCCTTTAAAAACTTTAAATCACAACTGTTCAGATAAACAAAAATACTGACGTATCACAATTATACGGACTGCCTCTGTCGTAAGAAACGGCTAATTAGACCTGAAAGATCTGAAAAGACTGGACACAAATTTACTACAAATTTTTAAGTGTTTCAATCATGTTTTTGTGTGGCAGTTTCAGTTAAAATGAGATTCTAAGTTGGCCGTCTGTTAAGAATTGTTTAATATAATTTTAGAGTTTAAAAAACTGTTATTAACTTAACTTCCAAAACAGATATTATGAATATACGTCTATTTGACAGCAATCAAACGACACAACTAATTTGTATTACATCTTATTCGGGCTAGTTAATTAGTTAATCATTGTTAATCGCTTTTATGCAACGGTTGATTTTTGTTAATATAAGCAAACCTTTATCATACTAATGTCATTTCAGATCTAATTTTCATTGGAGCTGAACCTCGAAGTTACGCTATTTTTTCAAGGAGGATATTTAATAATATTTAAAAAATTTTCTTTGAAGGTATAATTTATCAAAATAACAAATTTAAATCTTGAATCTATAATATTACATTTATATTTCTATGTTGAGGAATGACAATTTAAATGGGGTAATGAGAATTCAGAAAATTGTTTTGATTAACGATACCAACTTTACTTCACCAGATGCGTATTTTGACAAGTATTCTTCAGTATTATTAAAAACCAAAACATTTTAAAGTCCAAATCTTAATACTCGACAAGTATACATTTCAATTATTAAACCTGTGTAGGGTTTTAAAGATAATCTCAATAATACGGTTTCCACTTACCCCAAACACCGTCAAACATCTATTTGTCCTGCATACAATGTAATAGCCATGCAGACATGAATTTCATGATAGATATTGCTATTAATACAAAACCAATACTGGATGATGCTCGCGCACAACGAAACATGCTCTATGTGTAATGCAAACGGAAAAACGTAAAATAATACAGTTTATTTTCCATCTATTAAG
Organism: Mytilus californianus; assembly: GCF_021869535.1. NCBI lineage: Eukaryota > Metazoa > Mollusca > Bivalvia > Mytilida > Mytilidae > Mytilus > Mytilus californianus. The sequence goes on from NW_026262604.1 coordinate 47,076,059, forward strand.
GGATACAGTTTTCACCACTTAATTGATGAACATAACACTGTATTAATATTGTGCGTCCGACGCGCTCTTCTGGATTTTGTTTTATTTTACTTAGTATTATATTCTTGTTAAGGTAAAGATATGTATAAAAATATTTCAGTGCTTGAGGTGCATTGTTTAGCAATAATTTATTATACATTATAATATTCATATGCTAAACAAGGTGTTTTTTCGATTTTCAGGATAATATATTTAAGAAGGAAAGCTGTCTTAATCTTCAAGCCACAAAGAAATATATGAAATAAAATGTCAAATTATGCTACATTTATGTCTTTTACTATCTCCTAGTATGTGATGTCTCCTGGACAATGTCTCATGAGAAAATGTCCCATTTAAAAAACACAGCCCTCTTTGTACAATCCTTATATAATGTACAAATCGCCGTTTGCAAATTTGAGAATACCATCAAAATGGTATATGTTGTAAAGTAAAAAAAGAAGATTAAGAAAGAGAAGCTGACATCTCCTGATAAAAACTGCTCTTGTCCGCTCCGTGATACTTTGTGAATATTTTTCATAAACCCAGACAAATTTTAGAGGCGCCAACTTTGCTTCGAAAATTTCTTCGATTCATTCATATGTCAGATAATGTCACCATTTGATTTTTGCGTCATCTTTCAATTTCAACCCAATAAGAAATTAAATGTTCTAATTGGAGTTTTGCACAATCAATTAGCTTGAAATAAGCCAAAATTATATTTCCATTACAATTTTTTTTGTGATTATATTTTGACATATCATTTCATTTGTGTCCGTGTCTTATTCTAAGCTGTCCTCATTAGTTCCAGGCGTGTTGGTGTCTTTGAAATTTTTATCTCTTCTTCTGTCACAGTTTTATGCTAGAATCTCATCTCTTCAGTACCATATACTTATCATAAATTGTTTATTCATCTATGTTCACGCCACTAGGCTCAATAAGCACAATTTTTCTAAAAATGTCCTGTACCAAGTCAGGAATATGGCAGTTGTTATCAGACAGTTCGTTTTTATGTATGTTGGCGTTTGCTTTTGTTCTAGTTCAGCTTTTGTTGTTGTTCCGTTGTTGTGTTCTTATAGTTGATGTGTTTCCCTCAGTTTTAGTTTGTTACCCGGATTTGTTTTGCTTAATCGAATTATGACTATTGAACAAAGTAAACTACTGTTGCCTTTATTAGTCAGTGTTGCTGTTTGTTTTTTTGTTTTTTTGTTTTTTTTTTCTCATTTATTACAATAAGTAGGAACTGTAACAATTATTTATCTGTATTTCTGTATGTTTACGGTGATTGTTTCTGTTATCTTTGCAATTGGTAATTTATGAGGACTGAATAAAGAGGACATTTATCTTTGAGACATATTCTCTTCAAACTGTATACAGAAGTTTTTTTTTTTTTTTGTATAACTTTTATTGGCCAATAGTCAAGCATATTGAGGAGGAGACCAAATTAAAACGTTATATAATACCAATGTTCTGCTAAGTCGGTCTTAAGAAATGAGGGTATGTTGGATATGGTCAGAAACTTATATTGCAGCAGAGCTTTAACAAACTCTCAATGAATGTTGCTATGGTTTTATTTACGTGAGGACAATGTGGTACTCTCCCGTCACGAGCATCAGATTTAACGAACCACCTCCGACCGCACGTGTTTACATGTTTACACATCCACCATATCCAAATGTGTTTCCTTCAGCATAAGTTTGATTGTCGCATGACCATATTTCTATACCCCATTCAACCCTTCGGCATGTGTACAGGAGAAACAGACATGAGATCGGCATAACATATTTGAAGGTTGTAAAAGACAAATAACGTGATCTGACATTTTCTTTTTCTTCTTTTCTTTTTCTATGTAGTGTGAAGATTAATTTTAAAACAGCTGGATTTGTCGGAAAATTGAAAATGCACGTTGCTAAATAAATGCTATAATGACTTATGCTTACCAATGCAATGCAAAGCACTGGATATTTTGTTTTATCTATTTTTTTATTTAAACAAGATTACAATCCTTAGTACAATAAATCCACTTAAGTGGTGAAAAGTGTATTATGTAAATGTAATTAAAGGAGAATAAACAACATCTTTTATTTTATTTATACGCTTTTCATATCACCCACAGCAATTATCGTTGAATGCGAACATACAGTATTCGTTTTGTATTATTTTGATAATGTTCAAAGAATTTTATGCCTGGAGGAGGAAGCATAGATGTTTGACGGTAGTTTTTTGGGTTTTTTTTTTTTTTTTTTTTTTTGTTTGCTTGCTTGGGAGGGTGGAGTGAAAACCGTATCAAAGTTTTCAAAATTGTTGGCAAAAATGGGAGCCTTTTGAAATATCGAATAAGAGCAAAAAGTAAGCGGTAGTACAGTTTAGTACTATGCAGTTTTACTGGGGAATTATATTAAGTTGCACAAAACTGTCTCAAATAATAATGGAAAAAATCATTGCGTGTGCCGTATTTTTCTGGCCGTGTAATATAAATGTTAAAGGTCTACATAATAAAGTAAACCAAATCAGACCAAAAGTAAACCTTAACAACGAATTAGAACTAAGCATATGGTGTAAATAAATTCACCGTTCAGGATCTGAAACATGCATGGTAGTCCTCTCTAGAACAGAACGTGCAATAAAACCCAAAGAATCCCGAAAAATACAACTTCAACAAATAAAGAGGGGATTGATCAATTAAATTAACTATAGTTCTTCAATTTCTGAGACAGTGAATTACAGTAAGTTTTTACGCCAACGGGCATCACATTAATATGTCTGTGTTTCATTTGATTTTTATTTACAAGTTGCGAGTTATGCATTTTTTACTTTTTTGCAGGTGGTGGAAACGGGAAGAAAAATAAGAGTAAGTGATTTAAACTTGAATCTGTGATAATGGGATTCTAGAAAAAAAATATCTAAAATTACTGAGTAATACATTACAGTTTCTAATAGTAATTAAGTCTAAATTTATTATTCCTAGAGCTTTCACAGAGGAATATTATAGCGTGGCACTCTATCAACATATAGTTAGGGAAACCAATATTAATAAAATACCTCCTTCTAAACGCACAATAAAATAGAATTAAGTGAAGTTTGTTATAATTACATATTGTACTAGCATAGAAAAATAATTCTGTATGACATGCATTTGTTCGTGCGTAATTGAAATATCTCTAATTTGTTTTGATGATTTTCCCCTGCTACAACGCAGGGCAGGAGATTAGCGATACCAGTACTGGGCGCTCGTTAAGCAACTGTCATGTAACGATCAGAGAGCGTGATACTCTCTCCATTACACTTAGCATAATATTTATCATCCCCATTCCAACCGAATGTGGCTGCATGTTTATTCATCCCGGAAAGCCAAATTAACGCTTTCGTTACCATCGGTTTAACGACTTGATAGGAGAGTCATATCGACCATTTCCATAATACCAAGTCAATTCTTGAGGTAAATCATGCAGTTTTTTTTTTTTTTCTTTTTTTTTTTTTTTTAATTTCATCATTTTGCCTCAGAGAAGCAAACAGTTCTGATTATCCGATATGAAAGAGTTGGGTACACGTAGGAATACATCGAAACAATATTACATATCAACAAATCGCTGTCTTAATGTACATTTCATTTATGATGCAATTTGCAACTAAAGGAATAAGAGCAAAAGATTAATTTTGAAATACTAATATACTATAAGTAAATCTCCGTTAAACCATAACTATAAACAAAATGTTTCTTTTTCTTTTCTTTTTAGAGCATAATGGAATGAGTAAGTATTGGAAGTTATTAACAATAGATAATGCATATAAATTACGCCAAAGCAATTCCGAAAACTCAGTGTTCTCATCGAAATTGTCCGACAGATTCATAAAATCGCAGCCGAACTGTTAAACTAATACAACATTTTATCTATCCATGGAAGTGAACAGTAAGAAACGGAAATGTTATTTCTACCATAACAGAAAGAGAATAAATACATATATTGCAATTCAATAAAAATGAGACACCAGCAAAGACCTATATTTAAATAGATCTATATATTACTCCATCAGATAAGGGAGAAAAATTATAAATAGTTGTGGTTCCTGATCCGATGGTGACATTCGTGTTCTTCACAAGCTACAAGTCATATTAATTACGTAAAAAGGCTATATAGAAACTCGATCATTGCAATAAAATGAAAAACCTAGAATTCATTGCGAGAATGTGTATCTTTAATGAAAGAAATAACTCCAATAAAACAAACGTAGACTCTTGATTTCCGATTACATAACCAGAGTTTCCTCAAATATTTTCATAAAATACGTCCAATACTAGCAGTTTGAAAAATATGAAACGTTGAAAACTTAACAACAAATTGCGTAAACTTTAGTGTACGTCTTTACCGTAAAGCGAAATAGTGAGAAAGTTGTAATACCACTGTTATATTGTTACGCTGATATAAAACAAAACAGAATTGTGTTTTCACGTGCCATCTGATAATAATAAGTACCTGTTTTTTAGATTCATATTCATAATATTCGATAGAATAAACTCTAATTTTACTTAATTATTTTACTTCTTTATCGACAGATGGTGACGTATGCGAAGCTAATGCCGATGCAATATTCCTCTTTGACGATTCCTCAAGTATAAGTCATGACAATGTAAACAACTTCCAAATGATGAAAGAGTTTATGAAAAACATCGTCGACAAATTCGCGACAGTTGGTCCAGATGGAACACAGTTTGGTGCCGTCATGTTTTCTGATAGAGTTCAAGGTCATTTTGATCTAAAAGATTTCAGCACACATGCTGGCATTAAGCAGGGCATTCAGAGCATACAACCGTCGCATGGAGGAGCTACAGCAATTGGAAGTGGACTAAAGGTTTTACGTATTTAAAATGATATTATTCGTTATTTTGGTGTTATTAGGGGTGTACACAGTTATACATCGGTGTTTCACTGAGACGCAGCGAAATTCATACACCCTGAGGCGCAGCGGAATTGTACACCGGTGTTGACAGTAATATACAACCCTTATTACACCAAGATAACGAGTTTATTTCTTCAGAAGCGTTTCTTTACTCGTTTTTATACTAGGGTGCTACTTTGAAAAATTCTTATAAAGAACTTCATATACACATTTTTTTAACACCGATGTTGATTCACTTGATCAAGTATTACTTTTTATTTTTTCTATATTTTATTGGACTTTTGTAATAATTTATATTTTAATTTTAGTAATAAAACAAACATATTTTGGAAAGTTTCGCCAAATATTTTTTGATGGTATGTTGGTCATTTTTTTTTTTTTTTTTTTAATGTGGCAAATGTTTTATCAGTTAGAACTAATTAAGAACGTTATCTTGGAGTTATCAGGGGCGTACAAAATTTTACATGGTGATGGAAATTCATATACTCTACATCAAGATAAAGAAATTATTTCTCAGGAAGCGCTCTTTTACTCATTTTTATACTCGGATTAAAGATTAAACAAAACTATTGAAAAAAATCGACTACACGTTCAATAAAACCCAATTTTGCTGCACGATGTCAAATATGTTTATTATTTTTTGCAAAATTGTATACACGGTGTAAATAGTTAAGCTGGGGTAGGCTGGTTTTTACACCCATGTAATTAACCTATCAGATTAATTAAATTGTTCCTACATTATAAATAAGTATTTGTATTTATTTATCTAAATACTTGCGACGTAATGAGTAGGAGAAATAATTATGCACGCGATATAACATTTCTTCTATTTCAAATTTATATAATTTTAAAAAGTGCATTGGAATGCACATTTACGTGAACTTGTAATGTACCAAGACGCATCAATATATTGTATGGACTACGTGATTGCTTTTTTGATATATTGTTTATTTGACTTTCTTCTGTCAGTATTAGCATGATTAGGACAATGAGAAATTCTTATTTTATTGCCTGACCCTATAGAGATAAACGTAAAATGTGTGTCTCGATAAATTAGTCTAAACTGCCAATTAACCAAATTACCGTAAAAATACAGTCGTATGTCGAATCAAGTAACAAAATGTAATTAAAATGATTTGTTTGAAGTAAACCTGATCAATAAGTATTGTATTTAGTTCGCGATTAATTTCTGGAGTTAAATAAACATTTTTTTAAAACCACTTCAAACTAATTTACAGTATGTTAGAGACAACAGTTTCCTTTCTTCAAATGGCGGAGGAAGGCCAGATGTTCAGAAATTGGTTATTCTTCTTACTGATGGAAAAAATAATGCTGGTCTTGAAGTACCACAACAAGAAGCTGACAAACTGAAAAAAGACGGGGTAACTGTTGTAGCCATAGGAGTTGGTACTACGTTCGTCCTAGCTGAATTACAGCAAATTGCGTCTAAGGATGAATATGTGTTTACAACAGATTCATTTGAAAAGTTAAATAGTCTTCTAGATATGATTGTGAGAATAGCTTGTGAAGGTGAGAATTACATTCTTGTCAACTTATTTCCATAACTCCACTTCTAAGATACAGAGTACACCAAACAATTGATTTATCCCACAGGTAACCAACAATTGTACAAAAAAACTAATTGACGGATTGATTGTTGGTTGCTTAACGTCCAGTGTAAAATATTTGATATATGTCAAGGATAAGAACAAATTAAAAATAAATACAATGGGTTAGGTTATAGGGTTGACACTGGAAAGTGGGGGTATTTTGGATAGGGACAGAAATTTAAGTAACAGGCCACTTATGGAACCTTCAAAGAGTTGTTGCAGATTCTCTTTACAAGAGGTATCGGATTTAACATCCACATTCTGATCGGATGTGGCTGCGAATTAATACATCTCGCATACCTAAACGGACGCTCAACTTTGGCAAGGATCTTATTACAGGTCGGAAAAAGACCATGAGTGACCATGCTTTCATTTTCCTGTCACTCTTGGGTACACATAACCAAGACACACATACATGCTTCAGTTGTAAAATTTACAAATATCGACTCCTGGTTTATTCGATCAGTAAAATTAACATTACTATTGATTAATAAGTGTCTTTTTAAAAGAGATTGCATTATTGTAGAAAATAAATTGGAATCATAAAAGATCAAATACGGGATACATTTTTTTAAAGTATAAAAATAAACAAAAACAAACACGTAGTTGTTTACCTCCTTCTCCTCTAGTCCTTGATGTATAGTTTTTTTTTCATTGGCAATCATACCATTCCTCTAGATAGATATAAGAAGATCTGGTATGAGTGCCAATAAGATAACTCTCCATCCAACTCACAATTTATAAAAGTAAACAATTACAGGTCAAAGTACGGTCTTCAACACGAAGCCTTTGCTCACACCGAACAGCAAGCTATACAGGGCCCCAAAAATTACTAGTGTAAAACCATTCAAACGGGAAAACCAACGGTCTAATCTATAAAAAAACGAGAAACGAGAAACACTAGAGTTTGTATTTCTAAACTTCTAAACTTGTGGCCTCATTATTTGCGAGATCATCAGTTTCATACGTTTGTAAAGGTTTAGTGTTGTATTCCGCCAAATTGTAATAACCATGATAACAATGCACGAACAAAACTTTACCAGATGTTGATTTTTTTTTAAACGACAAACATTCGATAAATAATTTTGACATATATAGATATAAAAAGATGTGGTATGAGTGCCAATGAGACAACTCTCCGTTCAAGTCAAAATTTATAAAAGTAAACCATTATAGGTCAAAGTACGGTCTTCATCACGGAGCCTTGGCTCACACCGTACAGCAAGCTATAAAGGGCTCCAAAAATTAATAGTGGGAAACCATTCAAACGGGAAAACCAACGGTATAATCTAAAAACAAAACGAGAAACGAGAAACAGTAGAGTTTGTATTTCTAAACTTATGGCCTCATTCTTTTTGAGATCATCTGTTTCATACGCTTGTAAAAGTTTAATGATGTATTCCGCCAAATTGCAAGTGCAATGCACGAACAAAACTTTACAAGATATTGATTTTTTTTAAACGACAAACATTCGGTAGATAATTTTGACATATAATCTAGTTTTCAAAGTTTTAGTGTTAATAATCGAACAACGTCGAAACATTAACCGTCCAGTATCATGTTGAAAGTTACTTTTCTAGTATCTGTATTTACCCTCCTTAGTCGTTAATGACTAAGAAGAGGCGTAGTTATAATATTTAATTTTGTATTATAGATAAACAACTGTTTGTACCTTCAAAATGTAATTACACCCGAACGTTTTGGATGTGTACTTTATCTAACACAAAAGTTGCCAATTACGTGGACAACTGTCAACTTCATTCAGTAAAATGCATTATAGAAAGTTATCAAATATCCAAAATTTAGAGACATGTATAGATCAAGACATGACACTGCAGGTCATAAACATAATAATTATTGATTTTTTTTCTTACAGTTTGTGTGGCTGAACCAACACAAAAAGGTAGGTTATGTCCCTTGACATTTTAACTCCTCATTTTTATTTTGTTTATTTTAAAAATTAGATGCAAAACTTATTCTGATATGTGTACGACTTTAACCACCCTTTTACGTGAAATGTAGAATGCAATATAGTTATGAAAACATCTGGCTTTTTTTAATATTAAAGATGTTTTGTCCCTCGCCGCTCGCACCGTGAGAAACATAGAAAAGTCTACATTCCTCTGTCCGTCCATCAGCATCACTACACTAATCAGACCATTCGAGTAAAAAGCTTTTATTCTTTGTAGAAACATTTGCCATGTTATTATCTCGACCACACTATACCATCATTTTGATTGGACAATTTTTATGAGACTTTGACCATTGATTTACAATTGTGGCACAATGACACTGTGTGCACGCAACTCCTCCGAGACCGTTTTTGAACGTGTTCAAAAGTTTGAGCTGATATGAACTTGACCATTTATTTGATTTTAATACTGTAAATTCAGAAATTAGTTTCTTATTTGTCTTGATTTTTTTGTCATCATGTATTGATAAAGGCAACAGTAGTATACCGCTGTTCAAAAGTCATAAAATCGATTGAGAGAAAACAAATCCGTTCTACAAACTTAAACCGACGGAAACACATCAACTATAAGAGGAAAACAACGGAACAACAGAAACACTGAACTGCAACAAAAACAAACGCCAACATACCATCATTCTTAAATTCCTGCGTGCATTTACGGACTTGATGTTTTTGTTTTTACTTTTGTCACATTTGGACGTATTTTGAACACAAGAACTCTTACATTGTTCCGTAAAATCGAAAATAATTTTTTAAACTCAAATAAATTAAGGTAGGATTGATACAAGAAGCCTTGGTCGGTTTCTTATCTAAATAGTCAGTTGAACATGCTTCCTGTAATTGATTTTTGATTTTACAAAGATTATTTATACATTTCCCTAAATGCTCTTTATTGACAATAATTCGCTACTAGACACTTTTGCTAGCCTTTATCGCTTTACAATTAACGTGGGATTTAATCTTAGTGAATAACGTACCAATTGTTATTATTTTCAGGTGAAAAGGGAGATAAAGGTGACAAAGGTAAGTTTCATTTATTCTTTATCGTAGAAAATGACAGCTGAAGCAGAACACAATTTCAGTCCTATAACGATAAATCTTTTTCAAAGACATACGTTCTTCAATTACACGGGTGTCATTCGGTATATCGAGAAAAATGATCGTGAAAAAATAACTAAGGATGATTAAGCATTGCGATCGGATCGTGAAAGATCTGCTATCAGATTTTGAATGCAATTACGTGTAATTCTACTTCAAAATCTGTGAAAAATCTACTGTATTTTCAAAAGGTAAAACAAATCAGAAAAAAAAAATTATGTCTGTCAAAATGATTTAACTTCCTCAATAATACTGCGCACCAAGTTAAAGAAAAAATGCAGTACTTTTTTTAGAAAACACACAAGGCGACACACAATCCTATGCGAACCATTAAGAAAAAATCACGTTTTGCACTATAATTCCAATATGCCATGATATATTTGAAAATTAATTATTATTGTGTCAGATAGTCCAGTAAAATAAAAGTATGTAATTACTTGAAAAATTTCATATTATTTTTGAAAAGTATAATATTGTTGATTTTTAATCAAAAATGATCGTGAAAGATCATTTAACGCATTATTTGCGACAAGGCTTGACCAGACTTAATGATCAGAACATAGCATTTCTTTCGCCCATTGATATACTTGTAATTGGTTGAAGCGTGTATTTACTTACTAAGAACGTAAATTGATTTTTTTTTGTAATTTATATATACCCAAGGTAATAGACCTCCAGGGGAAAAGTAAATATCTTTGTATATACAAATATAATGCTAAATGCATCCACGAACAAATGAAGCGAGATGGGATCTTGTGGTCTTCCCATGAAAATATACTTATGTGTACGTTTTTGTTTTCGTAAGGGTTGGGTCATAGAAGATATATCATTTAATTTTACATACATGTGTATCGAAGATGTTCTTTTCATTAACAATACAAATTTTCAGTCTGATTGGGTCCAATTAATAGTCATGAACTAGATTTAACAGACACCACATATACCATGTATACAGCTTCCGCGGCCTCATTTTTAGACATATACCCCGAATGTGACTACAGTGGTCATCTCAATACCAGAGTCTTTGACAAGCGAGATAATTTTAATTTTGAAATTATAATTGTTCCTCACCTTGGCAGCGGTTTATCAACTTCATCAGCGTATGGAGTATACATTTCTCAATTAATACGATTTTCAGGACCTTGCAGCATTTTTTCAGAGTTTGTAAAATGTGTTCATTCCCTGAGCAAAATTAATGAGCCAGGATTTTGTGAAAGAACGTCTCGTCCTTTTTCTTAACAAAATCATTGGAAAGTATCAAGACCTAATTGATAAATATTCAGTGTCTACTTAACAAGTAATACAGGATGGTCCTGGGTTATATATTCTAGGTGCTGATTCTGTGTAGCATTTTATCTACTATACAGTTTTACCTTAAGTTGTCTTTGCACTAATATGTTCCATTTGATCGTATGCCTCTTGACGTGGTTCGGTATATGTGCATCCAGCTTTCAGATTTTGGCTGTTTGCGTTCCTTATGGGGGGGGGGGGGGGGTCCAGATAAGCGATTCGGACACATTAGGTTTTTGTTGTTTTCATTTTGTATACCCTTGTATTTATATTTTATCTTTTTTGTATTTTGTCGGGAAAGTGTATATGTCATTATGTAAGGAGCCCATTAAGTATCATGTAAATAAATATATTTTCGTTTGCCGGAGATTTAATCTGGTGTGCACTAGTTTGAAAAATCGTGCGTGCGACTTTTAAACTCCTTCGAACGACTTTAAAACTCATGCTCACGACTTTAAAACTAGTGCGAACGACTTTTAACCTCGTGCGCAAGACATTTAAAAACTGGTGCGCACAACTTTTAAAAATTGGTCGTGCGCACCATTTTTGAAAGTCATTTTGAAATTCGTGCGCGCCAGTTTGAAAGTCATGCGCACGAGCTATCAGTTAGAGCCTGAGCTGAAAATTTCAAAGTCTAGTGCGCGATTTTTCAAACTGGTGCGCAACAGATTAAATCTCCGTTAAACGAAAATATTTATATGTACATGACAATTAAGGGGTCCGGTATTATGCTTTACTATACTGACTGTACTTTCAAACTACAAACACGTTTTGTCTTTGTTTGATCTAATTGTAAGTGTGTGTGAACGTTTAATTCAGCTGTGTTGTATGTCTGTGTTGCATGTTAACACAATTTTGGCTGCTGGATCCCAGATTTGGCCACATTAAACAATTATGTATGTTTTGGTTGCTCACCTAATATACCGTAATATTACGGAACATTAAACATCTTTCGTAAGAGTGGGCGTTTGGTAGCTAGAAAACCAGATTTAACTCATAATTTTCTTAGGAAAATGCATTTGTCAAGTCAGGAAAATCACAGTTGTTTTCCTGCGGTTTTTTCAACAGTGTTTTTTTTTTCTAATTTGTAAAAAAAATCAACAAGGATCTTCTTTTACAGATATAACTGTGCATGAAAATTGGTGAAAATCAGAATAGACAATTTTGACTTCAAACGACATAACACTTATGCAGAACGGATAGACGGACTATTAATTATATATGTTATAAGAAAATAGTCGGTGTGGTATCATCAAATAATCAGATCCAATGGCATTGAAACATTATAGCCCTATTCACAAACAAGAGTGAAGCGGAATAAGTCATGCAAATCCAATCTTTTGATATACCAATTCCAAATATAAATTAACATTTGTTTAAGGAAAGATTTGATCGTTTACGTGGATTTTTTTTTTGCAATAACGAATAAACGGCAACATATCTTTCATAGTCCTTTTTCTTTTAAGAACTATTTTAAATAGTAATATTGACTGATATTTGTGAGAGAAAACAAGCTTATGAGTGAAAAATTTGAAAAAAATCATGTTTGTTTACATTTTTTATTTCTCTAAAATTTCGATGAGCAATCTGCCTTTTATAAAAACGTTGTACTTTTAAGACTTGATTGTTTTCTCGGATGATCATAATGTTATCCATTTTGACAGACAGTTTTATTTTTTTCAATATTTGTCATTATAATTGAATAAATTAGATTTTTTACTGACGTTGCATGTGCTTCTCGATAAGATTTCATTCACGATCCTTTACCAGATCTTTCACGATAAAATCGCAATACTTGACCACCGTTACTTATTCTTTCACGATCATTTTGCTCGATAAACCGAATGACAGCCGTGAATTATAATAACGATTCAAAACATGTACCACACTTTCAATCATTGACAAGATGTGAATGATTTCAACAGAGATAAAATTAAGATTCAACATAAAACAAACGAATATGTTATTAAGGAACGACTTTAATTCAGTGAAGTTCATGACAATTACATCTTAATGAGTGCATAATATTTTATATCATTCTCTTGAATTGAACAGTGAATTAATGGGAATTAATAAATAAAATAAAAAAGAACAGACACATTTCTTGATAATATGTGTAAAAAAATCATCAACGATACCTTATAGAGGCTTAAAATTTGGTTTGTCTGACGCGCTTGTTGTCAAAATATTATAGAAGCTTATAATTTGGTTCGTCTGACGCGCTTGTTTGCAATATATAATAGAGGCTTGTAATTTGATTCGTCCGACGAGCGTGTTGTCAACATATTATATATAAAGGCTTATAATTTGGTTCGTCCGACGAGCGTGTTTTCAACATATTATAGAGGCTTATAATTTGATTCGTCCGACGAGCATGTTGTCAACATATTATAGAGGCTTATAATTTGGTTCGTCCGACGTGCGTGTTGTCAACATAACACTCACTTACGGCGTTCGAATCAAAACAGATAGAATGCTGGATCAAATTCAGAAGAAAAGCAGCAGAGCAATAAAACCCAAAAATTCCAAAGGTTGAGGCAATGACTCCTTATGAAATCTGCTTGAAGGTAGAATATAATTTGTGTTTCGTATAATTCAACAGATAACAGTAATATTGACACTCAAAAGAAAAGTGACTAACTTTATGACATGAGAAAAGCAGAAAACGGAAGAATTCATGAGGATATAAAACGAAATTTCTTCATATTTATATTATTTTATTATATTTTAATATTCGTATTTTACAGGAGACAGAGGAGATAAAGGTATAAGTAGTTTTTTTCTAAGCTATAATATTTTTTCTATAACACATGCGATAGAATGCTTTATGTTGAACCGTTTCTTCGCGTATTTTCTACAAACAGCTGATTGATTCGCATGGTATGCTCTTAGTATATTTTCTAAATTAAGCAGACAAGTCAATATACCACACAACAACCAGTAAAATAACGTAGGATATTGTCATAACGATACACACCCTTTGATATAGGTTTCAATTCATTGACGATTGGAGGAAAAATACATTATCTGGAAATGAAAGTCAAGCCCGTTTAATTAGGCCCTTACAAATGACATCATATTTTTCAATATCGCCTGTTAATCCTAGTAATCACAATTTTCTATGTAGCTTCATGCATGTTAACATTTCTATTTTGTAATGCAGTTTATTTTTCCTTATCTGTGGATTATTGCATCCTTTTTCTTCAATATTGATACGTCTATAATGCAATAATCGTTTAGTGTTTTATGTTGTGTTTTGTGCACTGTTGTTTGTCTGTTGTTCCTTTTTTTAGCCATGGCGTTGTCAGTTTATTTTCGACTTATGAGATTGAATGTGCCTTTGGTATCTTTCGCCTCACTTTTATCGCTTATTAAATCGAAATTATGTTTTTCCTTTACCGTGGTGTCATGCTTGTTTTATTTTTTTAATTTTCAATATGTATATTGTCTTTAAATTTTTTTTTTTTTTTTTTCGTTGAGCCATTTACTATTTAGTGTTATTTGATATATTTTACTCTTTATATGAAAGAATCCAGTGTAGCTATAAAAGTAATTGATTGATGTGCAGATATCATGCACATTATACTGTAATATTCTTTCAAGTTAGAAAAAAATGTGTGAACATAAACATTTACTACAAAGAAATATTCGGTAAATCTGATTAAATTTGTTAAAATCAATATTTATAAGGAATCAAAAACAGAACCATAGTTACCTGCATTTGAAAAATATATTGAGTATATAATGGTGAGCATTACACACAAACAAAATCGTAATATTTTGTAGGTCCAAGGGGCGACAGAGGACCTACAGGATTGCAAGGTATGTGAATTGTAAAAACTGTATATTTGTGACTTGTGTTTAATATGTACCATTGATTATAGTTAAATATTTTATTGGGGACAAGACTGTTTCGATTTTGTCGTTCTAAAATACATTTGCGATAACAAATCCAGAATACTGTGTAAATAATAAATCAACTGCACACTGTTCATTTAAAAAAAACTAAAACAATTTAATTTCGTAAATAAATTAAATTAAACCGAAAAATGTCTTTCTGCAAGCGTAGTCTCAGATGCTTAATCATTGAAAACAATCAACGTAGGACAACGATCTCGAAATAGAAATGAACTCATTAGGTACCTTCGATGAACTAAGGTTTTTGGAGTTAATGCAAAAACGTTCCAAAGCATAAAATCAAAATGTCTTAATTTAAACAGTGCGTGATGTGTTCTGTCATTTTTGTTTCTTTTATTTGTTCAGTATTTCCAATGACTCGGTGTAAATTGGATAGGATATCACAGTTTAGTTTCAGATGTTGTACGAAATGTGTAAAATATTACTATGATTTGTTAAGCATACATTTTTTTTAAATTGTTGGGTTCATTGACAATTATACATAGTTTATATTGTTTATTTGTATATTCGAGTATATAAAACTCCAATTGGAAACAACGTGTAACTACTTTTCAGGTCCGATAGGAAATAAAGGACCAAGAGGTATGTAAAATATATCTTTTCAATTTTTGTCGTCAAGAGGGGCTCACGTTGAACAGCTGTATAACTTTAAAAAACATTATCACCTACAATTTTGGTGTAGCATATATGGTGGTCGTCGATTCGTTTGTCCTTGCTTTCGAGATAGCAAAAAAACGAATAACTCTGAAATGTCCAGCATATGAACTAAAAACCTGTTTTATCAACATCAATGGCGCAAACCTTAAGAGCTCAATCAATCAAAATTAAATAACATGAAGGTTTCATCAAAACAACATGTATGAAAGTTTGATAATATGGAAACATCAGCAACTTGTACCTATTTCGGCTAATGTTGGGACATGGTATATATTAGTTGTTTTCGTTGTTTGTTGTATCTTAAAAACGATAAAATCACTAAATGCAACCAAGGGATAGTTTTTAACCATAACTGATCATGGAAATTGTATAAGGCAAACATTAAGTGCTGTGAACACACTTCACAATTGACTTGTTTAGAAATGATTAATATTTGACCATTAATCGGTAATAGATACAAGGATTATAAGTATTATAGTCTGCATATATACACATAGAAAAACGTTCAGAACCCCTGATATATTGACTTGTAGTATGATTCCATGGATTTAATTTAAATGAAAATATTGATTTTAACACGTCCATTGTTCCATACAGCTGCGACAAGTATTTAAGATATTGGGGTATCGTGCACGTGAACCATACCTATCATGCAACTGTCCAGATTTAAAATTTGAGTATTTCGGTCCTGCGTTTTGAAAAATAAATGAATTCATTCTTTGTGAACATGGTACGAAGACGAATATTGGTCGCTCAAAGATGGCAAATTATCGGAATGCGGTCATCAGGGATGTCTTTTAAATTATTGGATGTCAAACGGACTATCACTATACAGTAGTCAGCCGGCTTATAAGAAAACACATCGAAACCAACTCCATGAAAGACTTGCCATGATCCGGTGGACCACCTGTAGCTTTGCGGCGTTAAGAAACGGCACTGCATCTCAAAATTAGACGCATGCTATTACCAGCTAGTCCTGTTCTAGAAAGACAATAGTTAACTGTTATAATGTATCAGATTGACGCATCCACTTGGTGCAAGACCTGTGTTTATGGATGACAACGCCAGGCCACATGGTTCAAGGGCCGTAACCGCCTACCTTCAAGGTGAAGCCGTGACTTCTCTTCCCTGGACAGTTATGAGCCCTGATTTGAATGTAATAGAACATGTTTGGGGTATGTTAGGTTGTCATCTACAGGCAGTCGAACCTCCCCTTTAAACTTATGTCAGTTGGAAGCACATAGTACCAGGAATGGCCACAGCTACCACAGCAGGAAATCCAACGACTAGCATAACTAAAATTTAATTTCCCCTAGCTGCACCTGGTCTCATCACATAAGGTTGATTCGACTTCAGCCCCATTTTGTAATTTGTGCTAAGACTTATGATGCATGCATTTGTGATTGCAGTTAGTATAATGGTTTTATATTTGATCTGAAATTGAAATATTTATATTTTATGTTTAATTGTGTTTTTATTTCTTACAGGAGATACCGGTTTGAATGGCGCTGACGGTTAGTATAAATATTTCTTGTCCTAAACGTTCACATATACAACAGACGCGTGATTCGTTTACAAAAGACGTGTCAGTGACGATCGAATCAAAACAATTAAAAATTTCTATAAAGTACGAAGTTAAAGAGCACTGAGCCCTCAAATTAAACAACATTACCAAATACAGCTACGTTAATCTATTTTTTGGGTAGAATCAACAATACTTTTAGCTGTTCAGGGTATCATTTTCATCTTTCAGGCGCAGATTTTTAACATAATATTTTGACATCTAATTCATTAGGAAAGTATGATCATATTCCTTACGTGCAGTAACAAACGTTTAATGATTGAATATTTCACATGATCGTACATACCTTTTGGATTTTATGGAAAGATGGTTACATTATGCCCCGACGCCATTAAAAACGATCACCGTCACTGGTTATATGACAAACAAAACACCAATACAATACCTTATTGTCTCTAACGATGGACTAAAAAATGTAACTTTCTTTCGGTCTACTGATGTTAATTTCTGTGTTGATGTATGTTATGTAATTGAAGTACATGTAATACCTTTGTTTTGAACTATATGCAATTTGCGATTTGATATATACTTAAAACTGGGTTTATGTTTTCATTGCAGGTGGGCCGGGTCCAATTGGTCCAACAGGTAAGAATAGAACTGTGTATTACAGTAGTTACCCGAGAAAAACTAAATAAAAAGTCTGTTCTTTATTATACAAAAAATACACTTACAATGAAAGGTTAAAACTAAGGATGTTACAAAAGTTATTTCAGCAATAAGGACTATTTTCAATAATATTAATCATGATTCAAAATCGAAATAACTACGCATGCAAACTGCAAAGTAAAAGAATAAAAACACATTAAAATCTCTGAAAATAATGGATTGATTGCAACGGTGGTTGTGTGTTAACCGTTAATGGAGTGATTCGTTATTTTAGGTGAAAGAGGACCAACAGGATTTAGAGGCAACCGTGGTAAGTAAATCTCTGTATATAGAACGACTTATTTCGAAAAACACATTGAGAGGACGAGCTTCATAACCAGTCTGAAGGGTCGGCTCCAAATTCAAACTCGTAATCCTTTACTGCTTTATTTTATCGGCAGAACGAGCATCAAACAACATTTCTTAAAATAGCCATTATTATTTGGGAAATTCGTTATATCTTTCTGGAGTCCAATAACTCTTCACGAAGTACAAACCCGAGTCATTGTATGCTGACCGATGAGCGGGACATCAGAGAGGGAACATGTTTTGCATGATCAATTCCTTCAAACTGAGCAAATTGTATCGGCATATTTAGAGAAGAAAATGAGTATCAGCCAAAACAAATAACAATGCCATCTGCATACAGGTTTGATACTAATATTTAAAAAAAAACATTTCCCTCGTAAATATGGTAATACCTGTATTTATCTATGTATCGATTCAAAAAGTTGAATTTGACAAAATCACAATAGGTAAAAATGTCAAAAATAATCAAGTGTTAACTTTAAAAATAATACTTGAAACATATCTAGCCCCGGAAACTCTTCAAACATTAAATTGCGTTTCTAATTTACCTTAAAACATGGGTAAGGACTCGGAGGCCATGTTATTACGTTTAACATGAATTTAAATCTATAATATATTGATTGAGTGTATGTACTGATCATATTTTCTCAAAATCTGATACACCATGTATGTAGTGTAAGTATTTGTGATGATATGTGATACATTGAGAGAGAAAAAAATCTACATCACAATGTCTTGACATTTGATTTAAACTTCACAATGTCTTGACATTTGATTTAAACTTTCTCTATACTTTAGTTTCATTAAGTAACATGGCTTTGCTCCCCCTCTTTAAGGAAATATCGATATATCTAATTTGATTTTCTTATATATTTCTTATAGGCGATAATGGTATACCAGGCCGTGATGGTAAGAATGACTTAAATCATTATTAAGCTATTAAATTCTAGTACTGTGTTCTTTTTTAAGTGTTTCATATCATTCAATGAAAATATTCAATCAAGAAAATTCGTTTTTAGAATTATAAACATGTTTAGTTAAGGAAAACAGAATTTATTTAGGAATCTATAAATGCATAATTTAATTTTCATGTGTACATCTGTGTTTTCTTTGTTATAATAACAAGAGTAATGCAAATGTATACTGCTGTCTAAGTCAAATAAAATTCTTAAAACTTATATGGTTCATGCTCACATCATGCACATATGAAACAACTTTACAGGTTGGTAGTAAAAAAGTTCTAAAAAAAGTTAAATATAGCATATTTTCGCTTATCTCAGAAACTGATCATTTGTAGTTATGAATATTCTTAATTGTAGGCGCACCTGGTGCAAAAGGGGAAACAGGTAAATATTAACTTGGCAAGATATAACATGTTTTGACGGCATACATAGGACAATGGCATAAAAAAACAACACATAAAAACTGCACTAATTCGAATCTTATATATTATTGCTGCCATTTTGTTTTTGATTATTCTGTTGTCCATTCTGCATTTTAGTGACTGATGCAAATTGGTGTTTAGTAATATAACGTTCCGAAAAATGTATAAAACTTGCAAAAAGAGAGAAAACAAAATTTCATTGATTCGTTCAAAATGTCCATTTGATGTAAACAGGTAAAAAGAAGAATGTTAGCACTTCCCTTTACTAGTAAACAAATTTTGATCTGAAACGGTAATTTTAATCTGAACAGCTATAAAAGACCGAACAACAAATTAATAATTAGTTTTCAGTATATCAATCAAATTTAAGACTTATCGTCTGCAATCAATTCAGTACTGTTCAGACAATTTGCTTGCGGTCAATTCTGACCTATTAAATCTATGTTCAGACTTTACAGTATTTGTTTTTTTTACCTGAACAAATCAAAATTGATTAACTAGTGCCTAAGATTATTGTTGTATAAGCGATGTGTGATTAAATAACGTTTCCTTTTGCCATTTGACATGTTACAAACACTGACGTCATTCTTTTCTGTTTACTGTTGACTCCCTATGGAACTCCGGGGTATAGAAATTAGACCCAATTTCTCCGACTAAAATATTGGAAACCCACCTACCCTTTTCAACGGGCGTCGTCATCAGTGCGCACATGGAGAATTAATTGTAATTGTTGTACCAACAAGTCGAAAACATACATATAACTAGAATGTATTTTATTGTGTGCTTTCAAAATATTAAGTGGAATTCCTGTTCATATAAAACAAGTCTTATTTCTAAAATTAGAACTAAGCAAAAACTTAAATGTGTAAATGGTTCTTACATTTCTCAAACATACAGATACAAAACTATGGACAAAATGTATCTTAATCGTTTTGATGAATAACATGACTTTTTGTATGTTCGTTGCCAAAGCTAAAATGGGAAATTACATTGAGCAATAAACAGTGTTAATACAAACCACAAAATTATAGAAAATAAAATATTCACATCTTGTAAACCATACCTTAAATATAAAAAGATACTAATGGGGGAATAATAAGCACATTGTATAATTGTAGGAGAATAACCAATACACTAGACAAATAAAAAAGACAACAAGGCAAGCAACAGTAGACACTAAAGCAATCCGAAAACTACACCTGTGTTGCTTTCTATTTACGGTTCTTTATCCGGCAGATGTTTACATTTTGGCATCCCACAAGATCGTGCTTTTCGCAAACTTATAATGTCTTTATTAAACTTGTTTAAACATAAATTGAAATTTTGGTGTGAAAAGTCATGTTTTATTTGTTAATTAACAAGTTTCAAGTGTGAAGTTGAAATCATCCCTTCGTAAATTTTACGGACGCCATCACGATTTGGTTGACCGTTATGGAATATCTGTTTCACAGATGATAGCAAATATGTTCCAAATGTCGTAACTACAATCCCGTCCACTTTTCCTTGAATGTGACCTACCGATTTAGACTTATTACCGGGTTTGTAACAACATGAGCAACACGACGGGTGCCACATGTGGAGCAGGATCTGCTTACCCTTCCTGAGCACCTAAGATCATCTCCAGTTTTTGGTGGTGTTTGTGTTGCTCAGTCTTTATTTTTTTTTCTATGTTGTGTTTTGTGTACTATTGTTTGTTGTCATTTTTCTTTTTTAGCAATGGCGTTGTCAGTTAATTTTCGACTTTCGAATGTCCCTTTGGTATCTTTCGCCTCTCTTTAACATTTTGCTTTGCATTTAGTCTAGTAAATCAGTATCAGTGGATACTCTATGGTCGGTTCTTTCTGTCCTGTTTCATGTTTTAAGTTATTGTACTTAGTATTGAAACTAATGAGCCAAGTACTTCCCAGATATTATGTAATGTTCATTCCTACGTTGTGTTAAATATCACTGTCCATTGTTAGCGGGAAGCGTTGGGTGCTCAAAAACTAAACCACATCCTTCTGCTGGCTGTCACTGGCCAAGGTCCTGTTATCTAGTGAAAGTTGTTGGTTGCTATATGTCATAATTTGATTTCGTTTATTCTAACAGTACAAATCAGGCCATGGTTTTCTATATTTTATTGTTTCATATTGCTTCATCCAAGTGCAATTTAGAGCTTCCTTTACAGTATTAGTTTTGTTAATTGTTCAATGTAATTACTCACATTTTTGTTTGTTTTCAATGGATAATTGTCTCATTGGTAGTTATGCCATATTTCCTAATTCTTATATTCATCATGGATGTTCGATACAAAGAGTTTGAAAAGCCGAAAATATTAAACGCTTGAGTGCAAATAATCGAAAAGACACCATCAAAACCGCACAGCACATAGATTATCAGGGGTACATATATATATTTATATATAAATATTGATACAATAATGTAAATAAACTCAGTAAACCAACAGCTTCCGATTTCGAGAAGTCTATAGTTTCGACATGAAGTAATTTACCTTTAAACAACCCCTGAATGCAGGTGTGGGATTCAGGTTCCTTTGCAGCTTTGCATTTTAGTACTCAATGTGCAAGATCTAACCGATGTTATATTTGGAATCACTATTTATACCAGAACTTACAATGTTTATTTCAGGTGCGACAGGAAGGACTGGTTCTCACGGTAATATAATTCCTTTTAAGATATTTTGATTTTATTCATTTTTTATCCAAGGTACATGTAAACACGATTTTAAAAACCTCAAAGGATATTGTCTGATACAAAAAGAATTAGTAGAAGAAACAAAGATATGTGTGTTTCTCATTGTTGAAGGCTACGGTTGCCTATAATTGCTAATATCCACTTCATTTGAACTTGGAAAGTTGTCTCATTTGAAATCAAAACACATCTCCTTATTTTTATAAAGGAACAATCAAACAAGCAGATGATAAAATAAAGAGACAATACTAGGAACAAAAGAAAAAAAGACACAAAGACACACAACATCCCCAAAGCACTGCACAATGTAATACAAACACCAACAATAAAACTTCTATTGTATGAACTGCAAGGGGAAATACGACTTAAACGAGCGTTTCGTTTAATAAAGGCAACAGTAGTAAACCGCAGTTCAATAGTCATAAATCGATTAAGCGAAAACAAATCCGGGACACAAACCAAAACTGACTATAAGAGGAAAACAACGCAACAACAGAAACACTGAACTGCAACAAATACAAACGCCAACATACATAGAAACGGACTATTTAATAACAACTGCCATATTCCTGACTTGGTAGAGGACATTTTAAGAAAACATGGTGGATTAAACTTTGTTTTATGGCTAGCCAAACCTCCCGCTTATATGGCATATACTGATTGTAATAACATAGTAATGTAATCTACACACTATTATAATTGTATTATATGAATGAATAATAAACTACAACCGGTGACCCATATTGGCTTTATTCGCCTCAATGTCATAACTTACATATTGTTAAACAAAATACATGCATTGTACATCAGTATATATATATATATATATGAATTTAGGCAGATTTAACAAATGTCTTACGACTTATTGGTTGAACAAATCATTTTCTATATATAAAGTTTATTGGGACAATTAATGCAAAAAAAAACTATAGGCGGTGTAGTGTAATGTCAGTGGCAGAAATGATTTATACACAAAAATATACTCGATTAAGTACAAAACAGTATTCATAAATGACATATTCATGACTGTACAAAGTAAGATTGTGTTTCTGATTTTCCATATAAGCGAATAATTTACATTGAAAAGGACAGAGAATTTTTTTTTTTAATTTAACATATTAATGTTTACATATATATTGCACACTTTTAATGTTTGGTTTATTGATGCCAGCTAGTTATATTTTGCAGTCTTAGTTAAATGCCATGATGCTAGCTTATTTAGAAGATTTATTACATTTACTATTGTCATTTCAGGTCTACCAGGAGACAAAGGACCTATAGGTATATAGAAAGTTCATTTCAAAACATTGAATAATATAGTTCTTCTTTATACTATGTTTAGTAAGGCACCACACGTTCATCTTATGTACGTGTGAGGAGGGAATATTATTTAAAAACAACCTATCATATCAATGAAATTAAATCAAACAAGAATTGTTTTGAGATGCCCATAAAAATAACATCAAAAACAAAACAAAAAAAAACTGAATTTATAAAAGTACTTTAATAAAGAAATAATAACAGACCAAATTGTCATTTTGTTTATTTTCTTTGGTTACATCTTCTGACATCAGACTCGGACTTCTCTTGAACTGAATTTTAATGTGCGTATTGTTATGCGTTTACTTTTCTACATTGGCTAGAGGTATAGGGGGAGGGTTGAGATCTCATAAACATGTTTAACCCCGCCGCATTTTTGCGCCTGTCCCAAGTCAGGAGCCTCTAGCCTTTGTTAGTCTTGTATTATTTTTAATTTTAGTTTCTTGTGTACAATTTGGAGTTTAGTATGGCGTTCATTATCACTGAACTAGTATATATATTTGTTTAGGGGCCAGCTGAAGGACGCCTCCGGGTGCGGGAATTTCTCGCTGCATTGAAGACCTGTTGGTGACCTTCTGCTGTTGTCTGTTCTATGGTCGGGTTGTTGTCTCTTTGACACATTCTCCATTTCCATTCTCAATTTTACAACATATATAAACCATTATGAGACCTGTTTACTTGCTCGGTGATATGCAGTAACAAGGTCTCAAAAAGCAATAAAAACCCTTTAGTTAACACGAACAGATAGACACCAGTAAACTGTACAAAGCACTACATAGAAACTAAAGATGGACCAAGACAATCTCCATAAAATTATATATGACGATCTGAATAATGTGCATGTATAATTTTCTATCTTAAAATCACAGAACTATATTGAATATAGTGAACTGTTTCCCCATATTTGTTCTCAAACTAATCATGCTAATGGTCCAATCTTTCCATTTAATAGTTGTAAAAGTGAAAACTATGAAAACTAATGTTTATTATATTTTCATGTTTTAGGAGACACAGGCGCACCCGGACAAAATGGTATTTATAAATCAATTATTCTTTTGATGTCAATATTTATAATTTGATGTGCTTTCTGTGATTTCTGTAAGCTCACTGATTTCCTCGTGTATGTTAAATTTGTCTGTTATCGTCTGAAAATACGTAATATAAGGTCAAATTTTTAATTTCTTTGAATATTGTTAAAAAAATTTAACTTCATCAGTGTTTTTTAAAAAGTAATAAGAAACTTATATCTAGATATCATGGATATATTCATTTTTCTTTATGTTTCTTGTTATGAACATATTTACTTTACATATTTGTATAACTTAAATTTGCAATTGTTTTAAGGTCAACCTGGAGATAAAGGACCTACCGGAAACACAGGAAGACCTGGTAAGTTCACTCAAATGGTATTACATAATAAATTGGGAAGGAAGCTAAAATAAAATAAACCATTTCATAAAACAATATTGACGACTTCAAGTTAAATCCTCTTAAGTGTTCCTCTGTTGGTTTCCCATTCGCATATGATCCGGCATTATTTCTAATGACCTGAACATTGTCAATTACAGCTCTCTACGAAATGTGTTAACCATATAGCCTACATACCGTGAGCCTAAATCCATCAATTCAAATGTATTCATCAATATATTATTGTTCGATTTATTTCATACAAACTTATATAAAGGATGTAGAATAAATACTTTAATTTTCATAGGATGGCCTGGAAGTAAGGGAGCAAAGGGGGAAATGGGAAATAAAGGAATACCTGGTCATAATGGTAGAGATGGAACAGATGGACTCAAAGGTAAATACTAGATTGATCAGAGCGTGTATTATTTGCAGAAGTTAATATGCTAAATCGTAATTGTATTTATCGAAGAGTGTTGAAATACACATGAGGATGAAAGATGGCATATATTTTTCATTTCCTACTCTAATCCCTTTTCATGAAACTGAATGTGTATGATAACAACAATTTGGCAATTTTGTTTAAGTATTTAGGATTATTTCATGTTGTACTACCCTTTTCATTTGTTTTAATTCCTAATATTTTGAGTCTTCACGATATAATGTATTATCATAATATAATTAAATTAATTCTCCTTTTATTAGCAGTATTTGGCACACATTTTTGGAATTTACGATTTTAATGCTCCTCTTTTTCGTATTTGAATTCACCTTTAATCTGCTTTGATTCGAGCGCCACTTTATACCGTTATATGCAAGAGGGAGCATTCTACTTGACACATTCTCAATTTATGTTGGACAAGCAACAAAACCTTAGAATGAAGTTAATCGGTGGCCGAGTGGTCTAAGTAGTTAAACTACGGTATCACTAGTCTGTCAACAATGAGGTTGTAAGTTCGAATCCCGCACGTGGCAGTTGCGCTCGACTCCTTTCTTAATTGACTGGTAGTTCTCTCCGGGAATTCCGGCTTCATCAACCAATAAAAACTGACCGCCATGAAATACCAATCAATTAATCAATCAATCTACGATAGAAACCTCAGCCTAAAAAACTTGAAGTTAAGTAATTTGGGAAAGCGAATATCATTCAAACAAATTTTGCTTCAAAAATATTCTAATTAAAACCTCTTGTAAGTTGACCTTTCAGTGAATTGGTGTAGAAAAAACTATATTTGATCATGTACATTACATATAGGTGCACCAGGTGATAAAGGACCTACAGGTGACCGTGGACGTCCAGGATTTAATGGTAAACCTGGAGCGAATGGAATGAAAGGCGAAACGGGAGATAAAGGTCCTATTGGCCACCAAGGAGCTCCAGGTATTTATATTTGACGTTTATCCTTTTATTCGTGTTGTCGTTTGTTGGGGTGGTTCATAAGTGTTTCTCGTATTTTATATAGATTAGACCGTTGGGTTTCCTGTTTGAATTGTTTTACACTAGTCATTTTGGGGCCTTTTATAGCTTGCTGTTCAGTGTGAGCCAAGGCTCCGTGTTTACGGCCGTACTTTGACCTATAATTGTATACTTTTTATACATTGTGACTTAGATGGAGAGTTATCTCATTGGCACTCATACCACATCTCCTTATTTATATTCAATTCAAATATTAGTTTCATTTTACTTTTTTCATCACCTCGTCCTGAACATGCATGAAATAAATTCCACTGTACGTTAAGCAACCGACAATTAATCAATCATTAGCAATAATACAGCCTTATTTGATGATTTATAACATAAGGAAACACGTGCTAAACTTATAATATTGACGCTTTTTATATGTGTTTTAAATTTAATGTGTTGCTACCATAGCTTTGTTTGTCCATCTTTCAAGTAATATGTTGTTCGTTATTCAAACTAAACAGTAACTAGTGAGACTAAAGTTATTGGTATTAGTGTATGTCAGACTATCACCGTATACAATTGTTATGTCAAGTTAATATATACAATAATAGCCTTTGTAAGAGGTCGATACGAGGTTATATTGAACTAAGAAAAGCATATGGACTGAGGATGAAGTCCGAGGTTAATATAACATCGTATTGACCTCAACCAAAGGCTACAATTGTTATATTATTAATCAATAACTGTTGCATGAACATTGTAAAATTGGGGATTTCTAGAATGTTTTTTCAGTATCATGCTGTATGCCCTGTCCAATATGCTGTTTTTGACCTACGAAAAAGTAAACACAACAGTATTGGCATGCCAACTGAGTAAATACAAATATTTTAACGAATTACAAATTACATTCGATCAATAATATAAACAGGAAAAGGCAAACATGTTTTAGATTTCTAACAAAGGTCTCAAAGTTTTTTAACACTTATCATTTACTATATTGTTTTTCTTGTTCGTAAGTTTTCATGTTCAGCTTTCAAATGCTTTGGTTTGAGCGCTCCTGATGAAGGTTGATTCAGAAAAACGCTACGGACGGACAAGAATTATAAAGTCCTATTTTCTTTTTAAAGGGATGACAAATCAGCAATAAGGTTTATTTTCACGTTTTAATAGAACATATTGTTAGTTTAATCGTCGACCTCGTCATTTATATCATTGAAATTTTAAAAACACACATATTTCATTATGTTACATCTAAAATGTAACACTTTAAACCTGAAGATGGACATTACTAGTTACATAGTGTGGTAGTAACCTAACACGATATATATGAGGTCAGTAAATTCCATATGGGGTGAGAGCGAAGCTCAAATGAGGTCAGTAAATTCCATATTGGGTGAGAGCGAAGCTCGAACCATTTATATATCGTATTAGGTCACTAGCACACTGTGTAACGAATTTATCTTACCGATTATCTTAACATGTGGCATTTAGACTATTTGCCTACTAAAGTGATCAAGTCATCTCTTCAATATTAAGAACCTACTTCCATTGGTCAATAGAAAACCAAATGCCAATAATAACAACTAATAGCTATTGATGTGTTCTCTGCATCTGTTATTCGGGTGAAACGTTTCAGATTTTTCATCAAAGCCGTGGTATTTTTATAAAGGAACGTAACACCACTACTAACTGTATATTAAAGTTAAACACGCCCACTAACCCATATACAATATATGGGTTCTCCACGTGTTCGCTTTTAACTTGGGATGTCAACTCGGTGAAGATAAACTAATCGAGTACTCGTAGGATTTACCGAGCGATACTCGAGTACTCGATCGGTCAAGCATTTTATATTTACAAAATGGAAACACAAAATTATATCCATTTTATATATTGTGGGTCGTTGCATTATAAACGTTAAACCCTCAACATTATTACTTAGGACTAGATAATAGTCCAAGGAATTTTATATCATAATTAATAGTTCATTTACTACATGAACTGATTATTAAATCTGACAATAATCTAATCAAGTAATTAATTAATATCTATAGAAAAATGATTACTCAAACAACAGTAACCGTAAAAAACACATTTAATGATCACCAAAGGGGTGATGATTAAAACTTAATCCTTTTCTGAGGGTCAACACAGGGTGCAACGAATTTGTTCTTATTGAAAAATATCATCTTGTATACTTTTTTCTGGGTCGAGGCTATTTCTCATCTTTGTTAGGTAACTAACAGTCCTGCTGGAGAAAATATATACTCTTACGGTAGAGAAGTGGAGGAATAATTAAGATCAGCCAAAGGTGTAAGCCTTGGAAACATGCTCTTGTTCATATATCTACCTCTCTTTGGAGGAATTTTAAATGAAATTTAAACACAAACATTCGAATCGAATTTTAATTATTATCAATTTTGATTAATATTTAATTTCCCGGGAGGTGCTCTCAAAAAAAGTTGTTGTTGTTGTTTTAGCTTCAGAAAGCAAGAAAGCAACAACATTCTTACAGGAAACCGATTAGTCGAGTATCATTTTGGAAATTGATACTCGGTACTACCGAGCGATACTCGAGTACTCGAGTACTCGTTGACATCCCTATTTTTAACCAATAATGTAAGCAATGTACCATTCTCATTTCCATATTAAGTTGCTTACCTATAGTACACCTGCGTTGAGGAAGAACTTGTGTTTTCTTAACCTCGTACGCGCTAGTCTCCAAATACAAAGAATAAACAATCTTAACTGTTAGATGTGTTTGTTGAGAAGAGGTAGATATTTTACAATTTCAAAAAAGAATTTTACATAGCGTTTGATTACCTACATATGACAACATTAAAAAATTAATTTATCACAAAACTGTATACCACCTTGACTTGTGTAACTGGTTTTTACAGGTATACCAGGGAAGAACGGACGTCCAGGTTGGCCTGGTGCTAAAGGAATGAGAGGTGATAAAGGGGAAACAGGCGATACAGGAAACAGGGGTGGACCTGGAGAGCGAGGTATATTCAAAGTAAACTTTTAAAACGAAATTTGTATTAATAAAACTCATCATATACATAGCATTGTGTCTAGCATTAATAAAATCGGAAGATCGACCACAATAAATGACAGAAACGATAATATGTTGCCAGCTTGAAATATAACGCATTTGTATGAAATCGAAAGCTTCTGACTCTTTAGACTGGTAATAAATTTTTATGACAGAATGTAATTTAGATACGTTACAGCATACGCCATAAAACACTGATCTAAAAGACCGTGATACTAAGGATATTATTTACATTCCTTTGTATTCGAAAGGAATGTACCTAAATTAAATCCAAAAGACAGTAAAGTATCCTAATAAAGATATATAATTTCTATCTCATGTTTCAACCCTTTCAGTATAATTAAATGTAAACAGTCAAGACACTTTATAAATATTATTGAAAGATATAAACCAATCGAGGCAAATACTATAATAATATTAATAATATATGTTGTATCAGAAAAGTTTTTTTTTAATATTCTAATTATAATAATTTTGAAATAATCAAAAGATCACTTTAGTTAGACTTCTCAATTTGGTAATGACTACTTCTCTACTTCATTGCATCGTTTTAAGTAAATAATTTGAAACTTATTTACTTTGCTTAAGCTGGTTTGTTATACATGTTTACCCATATTTCAGCCAGTACTTACATCTCATATATCCCGGTGAACTTGAAATTAACGATACTACTAATACTAGAATGACTGCTTCGTACCTTAATCTTTTCCTCAATATTGACACAGATGTTCACACAAAAATCTATGACAAACGGGACGATTTCCACTTCCCAACTATCAATTTCCCATTTCTCAGCAGTAACATACCCTCTGCCCCACATATCTCAGTTGATACGTTATGCTCGTGCATGTTCACACTATACGGACATAATATTCAGGTGTGTGCTCCTTACGAAGAAACTGCCCCAACAGAGTTATGAGAAGGAAAGATTAAAAATGACACTCCGTACATTTTATGGTCACCATCACGAATTGGTTGATCTATACGATGTGTCTGTGTCTGAACAAACTAACGACATTTTTACCACGTCTTACATTGTGGTTTACCATCTACGTCGTCTGGTCTTCTAAGTACCAAACGTGACCTATTCCCGAATATGACTGTTTTGCTAAGTGTAAATTATCATTGCTATTAGACGTGTCTCGGTATTTGTGTATCCAACATTCATGTATTTAGTTATGAAGTTTCACTTTTAATTCTGGTTTGATGTTGTTTTATGTCTTATTGTTTGTGATTTTATTCTATTTTTATTTTCTATATGTATGTAAAAGAAAAGATATTAATCACCTAGGTCATTTACATGATTTTTAGTTTCAAGCAACTATATGCACAGGATTTATTTGTTTTCAAACAGTTTGATTTAGAAGAAAAACCGACATGGTTACAAAATACAAATAATTACACCATTACTAACACAATTCTATATTAATATTCTTGTAATGGTTAAAATACATCAAATAACACCATTACAAACTTAATCCCAATTCTATATTCTATTTTTAGAAATTTACCTGTGACGTCACTTTTTGTGGTGTTGATACATTCATGTGACTCATAGTTCATTATTTTATTATGCTATATTTGTGTTCTGTCGTAAATTAATTTTATGTGTTCGTTGTTATTCTGCGGTTTACATGTTGAAATGTATAATAATATTATATATTTATGTATTTCTCTGTCCTGAATGTTCTTGTCTTTATTTGTAATCTATTCCTGTCACGTAATGTTGTCATTTTAGCGGGTATTTGTAACATTGCCATATGAGCGGGAGGTTTGGCTAGCCACAAAACCAGGTTTAACCCACCATTTTTTCTTAAAATGTCCTGTACCAAGTCAGGAATATGACAGTTGTTATCACATAGTCCGTTTCTATGTATGTTGGCGTTTGTTTTTGTAGCAGTTCAGTGTGTTTTTTTTTTGTTCCGTTTTGTTTCCTCTTATACATGTTATAGTTGATGTGTTTCCCTCAGTTTTGGTTTGTGACCCGGATTTGTTTCAGTTAAATCGATTTATGACTATTGCGATATACTACTATTGCCTGTAGTTATATATAAACTTCTCCTTCCTAAATGCTTAATTAATTACAAGTCCGTTATCAAATGGCAAAATCAAAAGCCCAAACACATCAAACGAATGGAAAACAAATGTCATATTTCTGACTTGGTACAGATATTTCCTTATG
Organism: Mytilus californianus; assembly: GCF_021869535.1. NCBI lineage: Eukaryota > Metazoa > Mollusca > Bivalvia > Mytilida > Mytilidae > Mytilus > Mytilus californianus. The sequence goes on from NW_026262604.1 coordinate 47,107,501, forward strand.
TAGAAAATGGTGGATTAAACCTGTTTTCAAAGCTAGAAAACCTATCACTTGTATGACAGTCGCATTTAATTCCATTATATTGACAAAAATGTGTGAACAAAACAAACACGAGTGTATAAGTAAAAATGTCAAAAATAAGGGTACAGCAGTCAACATTGTGTTATAATCTTAATCACTATAAAAACAAACAAAGATGTCAACAAAGAAAAAAATTACATATAGAAATATAATATATAGCATAATGTTATGATCACATACCTTTTAGGGCCAATTGGACCAAGAGGAGGGAAAGGACCTGTTGGAGACAAAGGACCAACTGGACATGCTGGCCTAAATGGTAAACCTGGTACAAATGGCATTGATGGAAAAGATGGTAAGATATACATAAAATGAATCCTTCTATTACACAGAGTATCATATTTTGAATTATTAAATAAATACTCAATGAATGCACAAAAATTGTAGGCAACTCTGATATTTAATTGTAGACATTTGATATTTTATAGTGTGTCTTTCTATGTTGTGATTTTACGCTATTGTTTCAGATAAGGGTGAAGGTTTGGACCATTAAAACGTTTAAACCCGCTGCAATTGTTTGCACCTGTCTTAAGTCAGGAATCTGATGTTCAGTAGTTATCGTTTGTTGATGTGGTTGATAAGTGTTTCTCGTTGCTTGTTTTTTATATAGATTAGACCGTTGGTTTTCCCGTTTGAATGGTTTTACACTAGTAATTTTTGGGGCCCGTTTAGCTTGTTGTGCGGTGTGAGCCAAGGCTCCGTGTTGAAGACCGTACTTTGACCTATAATGGTTTACTTTTATAAATTGTGAATTGGATGGAGAGTTGTCTCATAGGCACTCATACCACATCTTCTATTTGAATTTGAATAGTTTCCGCTAGATTAGTTTGTCAAAGGTATCAATTTCTAGATCTATAAAATGTTCATGTATATTGCAATTAATTTTTGAAAGATCCTAATAAAACGTTTCACTAAAATAAAAACATCAGATTTAGAAAAATATGTTTAAGAATAATGCATGTTGAACTATGTATAATTGTTTTTCATCTAAAGTGTTTAAAATCAAGAACAAAAAACGCACGTAAAATACAAAACAAACCGTTGTATTTCTAAAAGCAATTCCAGCTTATACATGTACATATAGGGTTATATAAATATAAGTGTACACGGATTTTCTTGCCAAACATGGCAGAGTAAAAGTACGTTGTTTTCACTGTTAACATATATTTCAGGTAAAGACGGAGTAAATGGAACACCGGGAACAGACGGCAAAAATGGTTTGTTGTTGTCCATTGTTATTTGTCAATCATATTCTTTATACTGAAAGCCACACAATTATTTTTTTTAGTTTTAAATGTGGGTAAATATAAACAAAGCCATCCATTGTTGTTTTGTTCTTTATATTTCTTCAAGTCTTCAAGGACCGACTAGCAAAATAGGACACATGGTTGGTAATTAACAGTTAATCAATCAGTAGACATTTATGTTTCTATCAATGTACACACACTTGTGTTTATATTCACCTGAGGATAGCGATATATTTTTCGAGTTGAAACCATTATTTTCCATTAAATTGAGAACTATGTCGCGCCACCGAAAAACAAATTCAGTAAGCCTCATTCAAACCTACCAACTCGATCCACGTTTTTTCAAAAAGGATTTAAAACTTGCCCAGTTAAGACCTTGCTATCACATTGACGTTACATCGAGTTACTTTCTTATTCATGTGTAATAATCACGTGCTTTAAATAGACAATATCTGAACATAAAATAATGAGACTCCGTTTGATTTGAAGGTGTTATCAAAGTTATATTTGGTGGCAGCGGCGGCTATGGAGGTGGAAATTACAAGATAGGACCTCTACGTAAGTATTCGATGTTTTTGAAATCTGAATGTATGTGTCTTTGTTATCCAATATTCTGTTATACCCACACTGAACAATCATGTTTAAGAATATAAAAATTCTTACTCTATGAAATTAAAAAATGAAGGGCATTTTTAAAGATACTTGTCCGTAGTGAATTCTTTCTTTTCATGTCTTGCTTCATTTATTTGTGTATTTGTTGGGTAGGAGAAGGTTTGCAGTTGGGCACACACATTTTTAAAGACAAATATATATGGATAAAGTTTTACTTAGTCGTTATTAATGAAAATAACTTTTAAATGTTTCTATTGAAATAGTATTCAGAATTAAATAAAGTACTCAGGTAAATAAAAGAAAAACTTGATAGAAATCGTGTTTTCATGATCATAGCAAACAAATGCTATTATAAGTATTGAATGCTTCTTTTAGAAATTTTATAGGATTGTAAAAGCGTTGACCGTGTGCACATTTTTAGAATGAAGTGCTTCCGCACTTCATACAAAATGTATATCGGTCAACGCTTTTACACCCCAATAAATTTACAAAAAGAAGCATTCGATTCTTTATTAAATATTCGCTCGTTGCATAAATATGCACAAAAATAGTATGATGATTGCCGCTGAAAATTGATTTGGTTCCAAATACCAAGAGTTTTACTTCAAAGCAGTCAGGAGCCTGTTGTTCATTGGTTGTCGTTTGTTGGTATGGTTCATAAGTGTTTCTCGTTTCTCGTTTTTTATATAGATTAGACCGTTGGTTTTTTTGTTTGAATTGTTTTACACTAGTCTTTTTGGGGCCTTTTATAGCTTGCTGTTCGGTCTGAACCAAGGCTGCGTATTGAAGGCCGTACTTTGACCTATGATTGTTTACCTTTTAAACATTGTGACTTGGATGGATAGTTGTCTCATTGGCACTCATACCATATCTTCTTATTTATATCTAGTATAACATACAGATTTAAGCAAAGTTCTGACTAAGCTTTGATTAAAAATGTACTGTTTTACATATTTGAATATTTCACATACTATCCAAAATGAATGTTGATGAAAACTAAATACAAAGCAGTCATCCGTATCAAGTATCGATATTAATTAACCAACTCAAGCGTATTAAGGATATAGTCATTTCAGGTTTAGGAATTGTTGTCATATGTTCGGACTCCTTATGTTTTTTTTTTCTACAATACAGGGTAAAACATTTTGCCCATATCACCCACATTTCATTTCATAGAAGACTTCAATAGCTCATAAAAGGTCATTACCAAAATTTTAAAAAATTCTAGATTTCTTTTCTTACGATTTGAGACACGAATAATGCCAATGCTAAACATAAGGTAAAAGTCCGAATCAGCCTTTTTCCGCCATTAAAAGAAATATCTAGAAAAGGAGTTCCATAACCTATCAATAGTTTTAGCTTATTTTGTTCCATTACTTATGCTACTCTGATTTATAGTATCCATTTTAAATTCCTTAAAATATTTCACAAAATAAGAATGAAAGTAAAGGAAAAAAGCATGTTTGTAAATTGCATTAGATTAGCATTAACAATTAGTCAATAAGGTATAGTTTTGCTAGGTTTTCGTAGAGACATTTCCCCTTAAAACGAATATTAAGAGAGTTTGTGGGTTTGTGGCACCAGATCGTGTGTGTCTTTCGAAAGTCGTCTGAATCGTGTATTTTCAAGTAGATTATCTTTCTTTAACATGTATATAATAAATGAGGGTCTTCATTTCTGTATTCTTTAATTTTTTTAGGTCATTTTTCTCAATTCTTTATAATTTTTGCCCATGTTTCTATTCTTTATATTTCAGCACCTCATTATCCTCTATTTTTTACTTTTTTTGGTCCATTTTTTTCTGTTCTTTATACATTTTGCCCATTATTCTCTAGTCTTTGCCTTTTTAGTTCATTTTTCTCTAGTCTTTATTTTTTTTAGTTCATTTTTCTCTAGTCTTTATTCTTTTTAGTTCATTTTTCTCTAGTCTTTATATTTTTTAGTTCATTTTTCTCTAGTCTTTTTTTTTTTAGTTCATCATTCTCTAGTCTTAATTTTTTAGTTCATTTTTCTCTAGTCTTTGTTTTTTTTAGTTCATTTTTCTCAAGTCTTTATTTTTTTAGTTCATTTTTCTCTAGTCTTTATTTTTTTTTAGTTCATTTTCTCTAGTCTTTATTTTTTTTAGTTCATTATTCTCTAGTCTTTATTTTTTTTAGTCCATTTTTCTCTAGTCTTTATTTTTTTTTAGTTCATTTTTCTCTATTCTTTATATTTTTTGCCCATTATTCTCTATTCTGTAAACTCTCATCCATACCCTCATAAATATATGAAATCTATAGCAACTTCTGCTTTTTGTTTTTAGAAAAACAGCAAATTAAATCGAAGATCTTAGCTGGACAATATCCGTCAGTAAGTGGACATGGACATAATTCAGGGTGGTCATCTTGGTCATCGTGGAGCAAGCCTGCACATTCATGGACCGCATGGAGAGGATAAAAAGCATGGTGAAATTACCCATATACATCATAATCGGAATGAACTTCTGTAATTAAATACAATAAACCATACATATTTTGATTTTTTCGTGATGGTCTTGCTTTCTTTTCACTACTCCATCAAACGTATATATAGTATTATAAAGTGTTTTAATCACATATTAATAAAAAATTATAAGTAAAAAGTAAAATAATAAAAAAAACGGAAAGTCCTTTATCAAATGGCAAAACCAAAAGTTAAAACACATCAAACGAATGGAAAACAACTGTCATATTCCTGATTTGGTACAGACATTTCCTAAAATCGAAAAGGATGGATTCCGCCTTGTTTTATAGCTAGCTAAATCTCTCACTTATATGACAGTCGCATAGAATTCCATTATATTGACAACAATGAATGAACAAAACAAACAGACATATTAAAGGCCTTACAGTGACCTATAGTTGTTAATTTCTGTGTCATTTGGTCTCTTGTGGAGAGTTGTCTCGTTGGAAATTATACCACATCTTCTTATTCTTATATATAACAGGTAAAAATGGCAAAAATAGGAAATAGCTCCGTTCAAAAGTATCATTTCTAAGAAGAAACTTCTTTCAGATGTTTACCGTTAGCAAAAAAGGTAACGAAAAAGAATATTTGGTACCACTTTCAGGTACGCTTGATTGCGAGAGCAATTGTGTAAAATACAAATCATGATATAAACACCAGTCGATGTAAGATATGTGTCAGTGGACAGCAACCAAATGACACAAATACCTTAAAGACGTTTAGAAATCAACAAACAGAGCAGAAAAAATGGCGTCTTTTCAATTTGTCAAGTTTTAAATAAAAATAAAGGAAAGTCGTTGTGATAAAACAAATTACAGGTATAGTTATTTGTACTGTCAAATCCATTTGTCCAAATAACAAAAACCAAACATATTAATATATGAGCTGCGTCGGATAGAAATCGACATTATGTAAATGAATGTAAATACATTGGTTGACTTATTTCGGGTTGAAAAAAATCCCTATGCAAAGTCTGTCACTGTTTGAAAATTGAGTTGATATAAGAACCCTATAAAACAGACCAAAATGCATCTTTAATTTCGTATTTAAATGTACCAAAATCAATCAAAGTCATCTACATGTACATGTATACATTTACGTACACTTGCATATGGTCGATTTGTATCCGACGCAGTTCATACCATATGGTAAAACAAAAACATCATCAAAGAGACCAACTCACAATTTTGTACGCCAGACGCGTTTTTCGTCTACATCGGTGACGCTCGAATAAAAAACGTTTAAAGCAAAAAATAAAGTACGAAATTGAAGAGCATTGAGGACCAAAAACTCGGAAAGGTTTATAAAACCCCTGATGAGATTCCTGGTATTGGTCAAGCAGATGAACAGGTAGAAGGACTAAGCTATATTTTTATATCTCAATCGGTAAAATAAAAAGTTAAGTAAAATAGAAAATTAACAAAAGTTTAACAACAGAATAAAGTATAAATTCAGTGCATGAAAAGCGCTTAACCCCTCCCTTTGTCATAAAAAAGCATTATGATAGATAACAAAAACCAGTGGAAACAAAACAATAATCCACAATATTATACCGTTTTTAAAAAATACTCGTAGCTACATGTACTGCTGATAACGAATCAGTCCCTAGCAAGCTACACAATAACGATGCAAAAAACCATAATAAAATATTGATATAGACAATAACTGTTTAGTGTCTTAAATATCAGCTGTATTTGTACGAGGCTAAGAAACAGGTGTAATGCGAGCTTCAGCGAGCTATTACTCCTGTTTCGAGCCGAGTACAAATACAGCTAATATTTAAAGACACTAAACAGTTATTGTCTTTATCCTGCAATTAATTTTGTACATTTTTTTCCATCCCAATCGTTGAATTTGTTTTTGAAAGAAATCGACATGACTTAAACGCGGACTGCAATGAGGACCCCAAATTGAACTGTGACGTAAAACAGTAATTTGACATAACCGTTCGCTCGCAACAAAAGCAGGATACCAGGAGACTATATACGTCTAGTATACGTATATCGCTTCGTGTTATCTGTACACCTGTATCAGTTTAATAGAAAGGTCGATTGCAGGATGAATGGACTTAAACAGCAAGGACAAATCAGTGTTAGGTCAACTTTGATTGAGGGACTAACAAGCTTAGTTAAGCAGAAATATATGACAAAAACAAATATGACGATACGACGAACAACATTCCATTTAATACTACAAAGAAAACTAAAGACTGAGAAACACAAACCGAAACAAAAACTGGATGTGATATCAGGTGCTCCAAAAGGGTAAGCAGATCACGCTCCACATGTGACACCAGTTGTGTTACTTATGGTCAGCGATAGTAGAAAAAAAACTTATGATACCGATTTCTGTGCAAAAAACATGTTTATCTGGAATCACATTCACTTGGTACGCTCGAGGCCAAATGTGTTGGTAATCCAAAGACATAAAAAGTGACACTAAAGGGACTTAAAAAGTACAGATGTGGTCTGTGTTTGCATAATCATACAAGAGACTGTATATGCTAGTACTCTCCCCTTTGATCAAGAAACAGGCCACTCTCAGAGAAAATTTATAACCTTATACAACAATTCTAGATAATTTATCAATTATTTTATTCCATTTAAAAAAAAAGTTATTGTAGAATAATGATTCTACTGGCATGATTTGAACGACAAATGTATTTCACACATAACTGTTAATGGGGATACTAATAAAAAGTAAAATAACAAAAATACCGAACTCCGAGGAAAATTCTAAACGGAAAGTCCCTAAGCAAATGGCAAAATCAAAAGCTCAAACACATCAAACTAATGAATAACAACTGTCATATTCTTGACTTGGTACAGTGTAAGAATGGTATTTCAAAATTTTTTATATTCGTTGATTCAACTTGAAAAAAGTTATAATCGTACTGTTATTGTTAAATCATTGCTTTCACGACTTTCTACGATTTATATACAGTAATTAGTTCGTTAAGGTACAGTTTGAAAATATGTTGAAATGATTTTTTTATTTGTTTTGTATCGAACATCTGTAGGAATATACTTTATGATATAGCCATACATGTATATCGTTTTTCCATTGCTGTTCATAACATTACTGTATGAGGACTGAATCTTTATTACAGTTAAGAACAGAATGATTTCTATATCAGTAGATTTGAGTTGACTGTCCTTAAGCGTGAATATTCTTTGACACGCTATTATAATTTGATATAAATAAAAGCAGATATTGGTTTCAAGTATGTAAAGTGGAAATCAACAACAAAAAGAAGAACAAAAAAGAATGTTATCGAGAAGTATGCGGTCTTCAACGAAAGACTATAATCTAACCATTTATCAAGTAATAAAGCACCAATAGTCTAAACTACTTGTAAATAAATTTAATATAGTCTATCAAACATTTTCCATTAAAACCAAACTCTCAAAATACTAGTAGTAAAAAGAACATTAGGACAGTCATAAAAGACAATCCCTGTCGAGGTTGCTGACTAAAGACGGGTACATGAGCATAAGGACCTTGACTATTTTTTTTATCTTTTTATCTGTCTCAGTCAGCGGCGAATTAACAACATGTACACAAAGACCACTATAAACATCAGTACAGAAAAAAAACCTCAACGTTTATATATATACCGGTATGCAAAAAAATTAGCAACATAACATATCCAAGCAAAACAATGATAAACAATACCGGATTAAATAATGATCGAGGTTACTGAGATACCGCCTAACACTGTAATATTGGCGACTGCACACCAAAGTCAATTTCATACAGCGACGTCATTTATATATATAGGAAGGTAGGTGTTGTTCAATATCAAGAGTAAATATATTCAGCATTGCTATGCATATAACAGGGAAAGCTTTGTAGGAATAAAACCACTAATTCGTAGCCCCTTTGCTTCCTTAAGTTAAATTCTACAACTTCAAGCATTCATGGCTATTTTGTCTTAAGTTCAAATAAAGTGGCAATCATTTCAATCCAAACTATACCTTATTCTGTCTTGTTCTGAAAATCTCAGCATATCTGAAATTGCATATGAGAACGCACAGTTCTCGGAAGTTCGGTAGTACAAATAAAAGTACTTCTGATATTGACAAACTGATAATAGTTCCAAAATCGGTATAGTTATAACCGTTATCGTTACCTAAATATAAGTATATTTTGCCGCCAAGAAGAAAGGGCAATTCCTTAATTTGTTTGCTTTATAGCTAATATGTCTGTAAAATGTTAGGAGTAAAATATCAGACTGCGAGTTTATTGAATTTCTGCAGGAATAGTCATACTTCCTCTAATAATTAAGAAATTTTACTAAAGTGTAGTTTAGTAATCATAAAATGATGCCGCCATATACTACAATTGTATATTAAGATTAAAAGGGCAACGATCGCAATCTGATTTAATCAAAAAAGGTTAACACGAATGAATTTTATTAAGAAAATCTAGTATAGCTAATCTGTTACAGTAGCTTTTATTGAAAAAGTATCTATCAAATAATGTAATGTTGGTTTTTTATGGAGTTAAACCAAAAAGTTTTATTCATAGCTGTAAAAGAATAAATTTTATGCATCTGCGATAGGCGGGGTTTAAGTAGTCTGTATTGGTATATCAACCACATTAAGGAATACTTGTAGAACCCGGACGGTAAAAGCTTTAAATATCGTAAAGACACAGACACGTTTGTTATTGTGAATCGTAAAATGACCTAGGGGTCTTTTGTTTTTACTGTCGTGTTACTGTTTATTTGAAGTAAACTCAGCATCTCTATTTAATATTACTTTCATATGACTAAATACCAAGACTAGTGATTATTATGATGTAGCGATAGAATGCTAAGTGCGGATACAAATATAAAAATGCCACATAATTCATTGTGATATGGTAAATTGATAAAACACATTTCTTCATTCCCATCATCTCCAAAACTAACAAATCGATCTCAAAACTAACAAATCGTCCACTATTGTAAATAAGTTGTTGGGAGTGTCACCAGGTACAAACGTGGTGAAAGATGGTATTTCAATCTATTGTAAATAATTATGTACACTGGAGAAATCCGATACAAAAATCACTTGGTGTTTTTATTTCAATAAATGTATGAATCCTGTAGATACTTGCTATATCACACTTCAAAAATAATTCAGAAATTAATAGAAATGTTTATATAACCTTCATTTCTAGGAGTATGAGCGTTAAGTACTCAGAAACTAATTTATGCTCGTAACAGCCTAAAAAGCAGCAAACAATGTGGAAGTGATATGCCGTATATACTACGCGGAAGTTCTTAAATTGAAATTGAATTTTTTCTATATATTAGGGAATGCGCTGCAGAGTATGTATATAACTCAATATAGTTACAACAATGTAACTACCGATAGTGTAAGCAGCAGACAGCATTGAAATGTACAACTACATGTACGTATACGGTACTAGCATGATCAAAATTACCATTTCTTTATGAAATTTTTTTTTATGTAAAATGGTATGTTCTTACGTTCGTGCTATTACATTTCGAAAGAAAAAAATGTTCATGGCAGTGGAGCTCACCAGCTGTAAATTCTAAGCAACTATATAAGATGTTGATAAATACGCTTAATGACTAAATATATAGCTTTGTAAAAGTGAATTTTAACACAGAGAATAAATATTTCATTTATTTTTAATTCACCTTGAACAAAGAGCCTAATGCCACCACTGTGTGTGCGTTGTTGTATTCTGTCGTCGCAATATTTTTCACCAATCTTGTTCTCTGAAACCATTGAACCCGTTTCTACCAAACATACTTTTTTATTAGACTAAATCATCTGAAGAGTATTTTTATAAAGCATGTTTTTGGTTTTGTCATTCTACCAACGTTGTCGTTATGGCTAACATGAAACGTTATCCCAAGTGGGATATACGATCTAACATGTTTTTTTTAATTTCTTTACGTCAGTGATGTAAACGGAAAAAAAACGTAATAAAACATACTGAAAGAAAGAATGGACTCAAGTAAACACTGATCATAATATTGTCTTTTGATATCATAAAAAAATCAATGGTTTATGGCAGTAGAGGATTCAGGGGGGGCGGGGGGGGGGGGGGGGGGGGGGGGGGGGTCCGGGGGTTGATACTCCCCCTTTTTTTGGCCGATCAATGCATTTGAATGGGACTATATGGTTGGAATCCTCCTTTATCCTGGGTTGGGACCCCCCCTCCCCCCTTTTTTAAAAAATGGCTGGATCCGCCCCGGTATGGAGTTTAAAAACAAAGCAGCTACATTGTTTGCATAATTTGTTTAATAATAGAAAATGTCGTGTCCGTCAACCTGTCATACTCACTCTTCTCCAAACTACTCAGTAGCAAGTTCCGTCGCCTGTAACGCGACCATCATCCAGTATAATACTTACTTCGCCTCGGTTGACAATGTTTTCTCGGGTTGACAATCTGCTCTATCACCCTCACAGCTATGTGTTATTTATATAGTGTTGTGTTAAAGCTGATGAGGCAATTTACAACCTAATGCAACTATCCAGTGTTCAGGTGCGCTAATTTTATTTTGCTTAAAATACTTTTTATATTATCCTCGTTAGCGGAAATATGACGTATAAAGGGAAACATTTCTTTGATTTTTATCATCCTGTAAAAATAAATTTTTGATCCGGTAATTAAAAGCATATCAATATATTAAATCATATCGGACAGTCATAAAGGCCAATAGAAACAACTGTTGCATTATCCTTAGTTATGTTTTAATCAGCTTCATTTAATTGCCCGGATCACTATTACCTCTGACATAATTTTCTGATCTTTGACTTCTGGCGTAACAAAAATGCCAGAATTTAGTATATACGTTCATTGTATTTTTTGTTTCATTGCGAAACATGAACAAGTTTGTGATACTAGGACTGGTCCTTAGTGTCCAGATCGGGATATCTTTAGCCCGTCGTGAGTACATTTTTAAATAATTGATATTTTGATTTAGTTTTGATTTATTTATTTGTTTTTTTATTTTCTTATTCCAATTTTAACTGTAAAAACACTGTAAGCACTTGTCATTACCAAGTTCTGATTTAAACGCAAATGGATGGAACCATTATGTGATTAAAGCATATATATGTAACATCCAACAGAAGATCAATACACACATTTTAAATGTGCGAGAAATTTTGAAAACATCATAAACAATAGAATGAATCCTTTGGGTCCGTTTATCACATTGTGTTTCAAAAATGACGTCTAACTTTATTACAGAATATTTTGTATAATTGCGTGTTGGTTGTTTGCTTAACGTGCAGTGGCAAATATTTCATTGATATCGAGGACGAGAACAAATTACAAATAAAATTCATTCGATAGGTTCTGCTATGTGAATTGCATGGGATTAAGGACTAAATTAGTGACAGACATTTTGCCTTTTTAAAGGCCATCTACGGGATCGCTAAAAGAGGCGTGCACGGGTTCTTTAACTTGCATACACAGAAAATATTACCCTCTACAGGAAGAAAATTAGGATTTAACGAACGGACGTGGCACCGTATTTGTTCATCCAACACAACCAAACTAACACACATATATGTAGTTGCTGTTACAAAATTTTTTAAATCCTGTAAAATTAAGGAATATATCTCTCTCGTGCATGTTTCTGATTCCTTTTGCGGGTTTGGCTTTTAATTTTAAGTCTTTTGTGGTTAAATCAAATCTTTAATGTGTGTATTAGGTTATAAAATTTTGAATATTTTGACATTAAATATCATTTGAGAGTATCATTTGCGCATTTAGTGCAGTAAAGTTAGTACCGTTAACGGGTACAGTTCTTTTATATTTGCAAAAATATATATTAGTGTAAAACGACCATGATTTAATCTATTGGTATTTATATTCAGTGGTATGAATTCTCATATGAAATGTTCCTTGCTTGATAATCATATTTATATCCAAAAAATCCGAAACCAAAATTCTAGCAGACTTGAAGCAATGTAAAAACATAACATTATATCCAATTTGCCTTCAATGATAACATTTTGATATTAAGAATAAAGGTAAGATTTTAATATATATTCTAAATATACTACTTAATACAATGTTTAAGTTAACAATTCAAAGGACTTGTGCGACTTTTTTTTTAACCTAATCCTCCACGTGTTAATCAATATTTCAATACAAAATTGTATGATATGCGTGTAAAATTAAGCGCATGCAATAAGTTTTGGTAACCGCCGTACGGCCATTTGCCAATCCTTTCTCTGACGTCCTCAATAACAGTAAGAAAATCACAGAATGATAAATCAATACAAAAATGAATCCACTAGTTAATCCAAAATCGTTAACTCCCCCCTTTTTTAACATTTTCACTTGCGCATTAACTTGTTGACGTAAGCTTCCGTTTTATAAAGCATACGATTTAATGCAAATTTGTATAACTGTTTGAAAAAAAAGTGTCAATAATAAAATCGGACTTGCCCGTTGTCTTCTTTCCCAGTATCACCTGACTCATATATCATTAATGTATATATATATTTTAATATTGTCTAACAGTATATCTATTTCTCTTGATTCTTTATGTTTTAATATTCCAAACTAATTTATGAAATCTAATATGCTAATTGGATCAATGAATCATATTTTTTTATTTTCCAGATCCTCAAGGATGGTCTTCTTGGGGGTCCGGTAAGTATGTTTATTGTATACTTTTTTTTTATATTATTATTATTATTTGAAGTGCAACATGCTGATAAGCACAGATGTCTGTTGATTGTTTACGTTTTAGAGATAGTTTTTGTTAATAAGAATTAAATCATGTGTAACATAACAGACAGATTCGCGACCATTTTGAATTTGTCGGCCATTTTGGATTTTTTTTATATGGATTTACATTCACAAATGATCATTAGCATGATAACTAACACTGAGCATAGTTTCATGCTTTAACTATAAAATGATCAATTATACCATTTTTTTGGACTCTGCCTATTGACTATTGACGGTCATTTTGAATTTGGCGGCCATTGTGGAATAGTTTTAGATGGCCCCATATCCAAAAATGTTTAAAAGCATCATAACTAACACTGTGCAAAGTTTCATGCTTTAATCATAAAGTGATAAATTGTGCCAAAATATTGGACCTAGCCGCTAGACTACAAGTACTTTTCTCGAATTCGTCATGCAGGTACATTTATATGTACATGTTATTACAGTTTTAACACTTGTGTATTGAGTGATCAATGAACCGTATCACTTTGCTTTTGTTTTCTTCATTTGCGGTATTCTACTAGTATATATCTGAAATATGATAGAAAGATTTGTAATGTTATTTCTTCGTAAATTTGTGATTATTGAATATAACAAGGGTTGAAAAATTGTTGTATTGTTAACGTCCAGTGGCTAATACTTCATGCATAGTTAGGGAATGAATGCAAAGAGATGAGGGACATGCTTTGTATTGAAGGCCTCATTATGACTTTGAGATGAAAAACCGATAAAAGTTCTATTAATTTTTCTTGGATTTTTTTTTCATATACGTGTACTGATTTTGTGTCGTGAAATAATTTACCATAATTATCCATCCCTTCACGCAAATAAGAAGAAACGTCATTGTTCAAATATCTAAATTATGAGATTTCTATTTATATTTGTTCTAGGTGGTGGAAATCCGGGACCTGCAGGACCACCAGGTGATCAGTTTATTTATTTAGAAAACACATTATCGTACATGCGTTTCCATAATCAATGTCTACATAATTATGATATACATTTAAAAGGAAACCCTTGGTTGCATCTTTAATTTCAAACAGATACATTTTTAATGTAATTAATGAAAATAAAAATAACATTTTAAAATTTTGGTGCATCCGAAAGATGGACTGTTGAATAAAAGAATATTCGAGGTGATTTATAAAAACAGTCGTCAGATATGTTTGTTCTTCGACATGGATATATTCGATGTTAAGCACACACCGCACGTCACATGATTCAAAGATCGCTTCCAGTAAAACTTGATTGGATGTTATCCTGGTGGTTGGGAATCAAAGTATAATGTATACAGGTTTACCTCCGCCTATTTTTTGCATCACAATGCTTGAGCAAACGTTTCTACAAACAAAGCAATCATAAACAACTTCCAACAGTCCCTGCAGTTGATTCAATTATGAAGACAGAAAAGTATTTTTTTCACAAAATTATACATTTATACATATATCGTGTTAGGTGTGCAAACAAAAGGTATAAAGAAAAGCTTTCTTAGAAAAAAATCATTATTTATTGTATTTATATTTACAGGCGACAAAGGAGAGCCAGGGAATAAAGGTAAGCTTTATTTATCAGATATTGATTTAATGTCCCTACTAATGACAGATCTAGATATATCGTGTATTATTGATTGATTAGTGTTTTACGCCACTTTTAGAATTATTGGCTATTTCATGGCGGCCAGTTTTTTAAGTGTAGGAAGCCGGAGTGCCCGGAAAGAACCAACGACCTTCGGCTGGAAAACTGACAATCCTAGTCAATAAATATTGTAGTGGAACGCACCTGCTGAGGGGTTAGAACTCACAACTTCGGTGTTAAAAGATTAGTAGTACAGTAGATGAACTACTTAGACCACTCGGCCACCGAAGCCTCGTGTATTATTCATATTTTATTTATTACATTATAAGCTTGAAACAAAGTGTATGTTGAGAAAAAAAAAACGTTCACACTTTTGGAAAACTTTATATTAATGGGCTACGCCGGAAAGGGATTTGTTTTCCCTATAGGCTATACGCCTTATCGCATCTATTTTTTATAGAAATTAAATACAATTCTTCCAATTTTGATAATCTAATTGAATCGGTTTATTGATTGATTGGTGGTTAATGGTACTTCAAGCACTGTTGTGCTATTTCGTGTCGGTCAGTTTTTATTGGTCGAGGAAGTCGGAGTGTCCGGAGAGAATCACCGACCTACGGTAGAAATAACTGACAATCCAATCAATTAAGGTTGGAGTCGAGAGCACCTGCCATGTGCGGTATTCGAACTAAAAACCTCAGTGTTGACAGGCTAGTGCTACAGAAGTTCGACTACTTAGTAAAATTGAGAATAGAAATGGGGAATGTGTCAAAGAGACAACAACCCGACCATAGAGGAGACAACAGCCGAAGGCCACCAATGCCAATGCCGAGACCACTCGGTCAACGAGGCCCCTTGATAGTCAAAAATGTCTGACTTTGGATAGCCATTTTAAATCCTTAAGTAGAGTCAGTTGGGTCTGATTGTCCAGTTATATCGAAAGGAATGCTTCAATCTTGAGGTGTTTTTGGAAACACTTCATAAGTCATTGCATTTAACATTTTGTTATGTGCATGCATAAAGTAGAGACAATAACCAGAATAAACAATGACTCTTTTGCATTCGAATTACAATAAATTAAAGCAAATTATCAAAGCAAACATTTGGTTTTTCTTCCATTAATAAGTAAATGATGTCTTAAAATGCCAGTTAGTCAGTAGATGCGTCTTGCTTTTTACATTATACTACTAGAAATATTATTATTATTTATATTTCGATAACAAAAAGACTAAATATGACTAGCCATGCCAATCTAGCACGAAAACAGCATTTAGTCCATGTAGCCTCGCACACAAATTATATTGTATAATATAGATTGTATGAATACCTAACCTTTACCTATCTTGACCCCATAGTTAAATAACTAGATGAGCGACAACAGTGGACCCCCTCTAACCCTTTCTCTCTGTTTGGGCAATATTGCTTAAAATACGTATGGTTATGTCAGTTTTAACGATTATAGAACGTAGATAGAAGGAACAGAACCAATATGATTAAACAAAGTGATATGTTCTCGGTTCAATACAGATCCTGAGTTATTCTTCTTTTTGCTTTAAAACTTTAATCTAATTCTATAAATATATATAGTATTTGAAAATCCTGAAATATTTGGTTTGGTTTTCATATGTTTAATTATTCAACTTTTAGGTCCGAGAGGAAACAAAGGTCCACTAGGAATGATGGGTAAGACAAAACATAATATAGTTTTTGAACTTTTGATTAACTTTTGCTTGTCTATGAGAAAGAGTACGATGATTTTATTTAATGCGATGATAGTTTAATAGATTGGTTGCTCTCTCCCATATTTGAAATCTCAATTATGAACACTAGCTAAAACTATTGATGATATAGTGTGTGCATTAAATGCATTTTAACAAAGTGTGCCAAGAAAGAGAAAAAAATTATTAAATTAGAAATTATTATTTCATGTCATGCTCTATGCTCATTTATCATAGGTACAAACATGTACATATAAGGCATTATATTTTTACACCAACCGTTATCTCAAAATAATGTTAGCTTCCTATAAACTTATAAAATGGCATGATAAAGCAGGTAGATGCGTTATCAAAATTAATCATTGTTTTCCAATATTTTCAGGACCACCAGGAATTATGGGAGGACCAGGTTAGTGTTTTTAATTCTATTTTTGTTTATTTTTTGTTTTCGTTTTTTGTTTTTTGTTTTTTGTTGTTTGTTGTTTTTTGCTTCCTATAGCATGTATGTTCATAAAGTATTGGTTACTAATAGTTTTTTCCCGAAATTAACCATGTCATTTTTAGAGATCCATTTTTACGATTTGGTTCCCTTATGAGGTGCGTAATATACTTTCATTGCAACTGAAGAGCTAGCGGAAGTTGCAAACATTTTTGCGCGTAATTTGTACGGTAATCTTTGAGGTTTTTTAAAACATTTTTAATTGCATAAAGCTAAACACATTTTTGTGTCAATAAGTATTTGTCAATGAAAATTGGCACATACACGTATAAATATCATACTGCATGGGCAGCAACCAAGGTTGTCCAACTTAGAACCAGTCTTCAATTGGCAAATGGAAAAAAAAACTTATGTTTAAAGAGTGCTTTAAATCGGTAATCGGGAAATAGGTTATTTATATTTTATAACTGGAAGGTAAGGGTGCGTCATTCGTAAATAATCCCGAGAGGAATGACGGCCAAATTGCATGGCGTATTATTCGATTTTTCAAAATTTCGCATTTCAGCCTTTAATATACAGTAACAAGCACAAATGGAAAAGAGTGTTGATAATAAGACATGAAAACGAGGTCCTTTAATTAAGTAGGACGTAAATTAGACTGTTTTTAATTTTTAGTCCAGTAATTTGTTTTGAAATAACTACTCCGGGTATATGATGGGAGGCAACAGTTATAGTTAAAAAATGTTCATCTCTTAAATCCATTTAGAAGTTACATAGATATTTTCTGATACTTAGTAGCAGCATTGCTATTTCCAATTTTAAGCATACATTTCTAATGTTCAGTCTATTACGATTTTTTTTTAACCAAAAGTGTGCTTAGTTAATTGACCAGGGCACACATTTTTTTTACTTGTCAGGTATGTACTGTTTTTGTAATTTCTCCTTCTTTAGGTGGTCCAGGCATGAAGGGGAAGAATGGTAAGTAAATGTATAAAACTAGTTTACTAATTTCTGCCTTATTCTTAGACGATTTTTACATTTCTTGAAATTTTATCTTCTTTAATTGCTATTGAATTATTATGTCAGTTACCTTGCCCCTCTAACAAAATTGCACTGTCTGTAAAACCAAAATTTTATTCTGTTTATGGACTACACATCTGTAATTCAATGCTACAATATTGTCCTTCACTTCAAGTAGGGCATCTGTCACATCCTTAACAATACGGGAAACAATCCATTTGTCATAACCCATCGTATCTCCAACTATCTATATCAAAACCCCAGTACAATGCACACCTGCTGCTGAACTGTCAATGTGTTTGATATTGTGATAAACCGTCTAAGCCTTTCTTGCAGAAGTTTACAAATGTAAGACTCTATCCCAAAATCTCTTGTCAGTTCATCATTCAAATCTGTCAAATGTGAAATTATTCCTCTAAAAATCCAGCCTTTCGTGGTGGTGGTGGTGGCATCGTAAGGGCAGCCACAATGAAGGTAAACCATGATTTTAGGTATTTAAAGAAAGAAATTTTGGTTTCTCCCTGTTATGATAGCTCCTAAAATTTCTTTCATCGATATCATCATACAGATATTTACAAAAATGAAAGATATGTATATTCCTATGACTTTTGATTTAAACTTTCTATTCATTTATCGAGTGTATATGTACATGCTCAAGGTTTTCCCAGAGGTGTCGTGCACAATTAGATAGTTATAAAATTGATTTTTTACATGGAACATTACAATTCATTAGTTTCAATATCAAATATTATAACTAAAGTGAACAGACAGAAAATGTTCATGTTTAAACATTGTTTTGAATAACAAATACAGCCAAAAATTTATTTTCCAAGATTAGGTAACTGTGTGGCGTTTTTTTTATACTCAAAAGTTCAACATATTAAAAAAAAAAACTTTGCCACCACCAGACATATTTTTCAATATATTTTACTGTACGTTCCTTATATTTTAGACATACTAAGATAAATTGGAATTCGTTCTCAACACACTGACGTCAAATTGTACATATACGATATCCTCAATATTTTGGTAGCGTTCTGTTTTAATTGCTAGCGTCCGTCCGTCTATCCCGCTTCAGGTTAAAGTTTTAGGTCAAGGTAGTTTTTGATGAAGTTGAAGTCCAATCAATTTGAAACTTAGTACACATGTTCCCTATGATATGATCTTTCTAATTTAATGATTTAATTAGAGTTTTGACGGTGCACTGAGCATAGAAAATGATAGTGCGAGTGGGGTATCCGTTTATTATGGACACATTCTTGTTTGTTTATACTTACAGGAGCTCCTGGAGCTTATGGACCACCAGGTAATGTTAACATATCTTCTATTTAAAATGGTATTACTTCGAACCTGAGGAAACATGACTACCAATAGAATGAAAGGATTTAAAATACGTTGGAAATTATTATTGTGCAATTGAATTTATTCTGAAGAAAACACTGACATGAAAAGAGAAAAAGACAGACTGAAACAAAAACAATACGCATAGCATATAACAAGAAAATTTAATGATAAGGTAGCACAGAACGTTTTTGGTGAATACCTTTTGTATACTATCTGTAAAGAACTCTCAAGAAGAATTGATTGTGAATAAAACACTTTCACATAAAGATAAAAGACAAGTCGTCGCATTTATATATTAGTTGAACAAAAAGATTCGTTCCCACGTGCTCGTGAACTTTCAAAATATACTGAATGAAGTATTTTATCAATGTACATGTATGCATCGACTTCTTTAAAGGGATGTACTAAATATATAAAGGAAAATGTTTGTAAATAAAAAAAAGATGCGATATATCCTACAGCAATGAGAAGTAAAAAACAAAAAAAACAAACAAAAAAACAAACAAAAAACAAACAAACTAAAAAAAGAACAGAACATATTAACATAACCTTTATAGAAATGCAAAGGTCAATATATGATTTAAGATAACCAACTAGTTTTGATAATAAAAACACGTGTATTGTGTACGTTAGACGCGCATTCCGTCTCCAGAAGACTCATCTGTGTGGCTCGAATAAACAAAGTTACAAAGCAAAATCAAGTACTAAGTTCAAAAGCGTTGAGGACCGAAATATTCCGAAAAGTTTTGCCATATACAGCTTAGGTTATCTATTCCTGAATATATATGACTGAACAGTATTTGTTTAAACAAACCCAAAACAATCTATTTATTATAACCAGGTAGTATGGGCCCACCAGGAAAGAAAGGAAAAGACGGTAAGTATAACATTGATACTAAAATGGTAGAAGGATAATGATGTAGCACTCGTTCGACATAAGCGACATAAAACAATACTTATGGTATAGAACCACTAATTCGGGCCCGGTCAGAAAGAACATACAAGAAAGTAGTACATATTTTACACAAAATAGTTCCTACGCATAGCTGTATCTTTGTCAATAGTTGTAATATTTGGGTAGTTTTGGTATCAAATGAAAGCTTGGGGACTTGGAATCATTGTAGAACCCTTGTTGAAAGTTTCTGATGAATAATAAAAAAGTATGTAGAATTATAATAGAAGGGCACATTTGCCCTGTTGTTCAGATCAGAAGTACCCGTTTTTGTACTATCAAACTTCCGGGAACCAGTTCGCTCTAATATGCAATTAAAGGTATGTTGAATTTTTCAGCACAAGTCAAGATAAGGTATAGTTTAGACATGAAATGACTGCCACTTTATTTAAACTTAAGACAAATAGCCATTAATGCTTGAAATTGCAGAATGTAACATAGAAAGCAATGGGGCTATGAATTAGTGGTTTTATACCTTATATACCCGCTCCATTCATTAATCTCCTTAATATTATGAAATTTAGGCTTCATTATAAAAATTATGAGTGAAAAGAAATGAATGTCTCGTTTAAGATAGACTGGGGTTTATACGCAGACTCAACATGTTCTAAGATAGTTATTATGTTTTTGAATGTCCTTTAATTTCATTACTCTACTTTCCATGATAAGATAATTTAATTGATGCACTTACTCTACAGTAACAGTTTGTCTCCAGTTATTAATAAAATATGTTAATCTTTTTAAACAAGTGACGTTTTTAATTCCTTATAGGATATAACGGCATACCAGGCGCAAACGGTGAGTATTTTTCCTATCATTTATGACCAATGTAGATAATTCATATTAAAAATCAGTTAACTGGTTTCTGTTAGAATATCATAAAATATCAAACCAGGTGCAAGCAGCATTATCAAAGCAGTTGACACATGAGCAACCCCGAACGACTGTGACAACCGAATGTGCATCTTCAGTAGTCCTATGATTATCATATGATTACAGATATTTTTCCACTGTATGCACATTTTGATAGCGAAATCAACATTTGATTAGTTCAGACTATGCCACGTGACATTGAACAAAACTTTATGTTCCTCTCTGACTATCGTATTACCTCCTGAACATCGGGACTTTATCGCGAAATGTCACGCGCGGTTATTCATTGTCCGATACAACGCGCGGTTAATGTACAAATGTATATACTATTTTGAACATTTTTAAATATCGTCAATATAGTCATTATCGTATTCAAAATGATTTCGGACGTGCAAAAAAGAAAAACACATAGAAAGTTATTTTGATCGGCGATGATTTCTAAATAAATGTTAGTTAGTTCCAGAGTAATTTCACTTTGTAAAAACTATGCAATTTTACCTATTTCTCAAGATAGCTGTCGTATACTTTCACGTATCCTGTCATTCTGTTTTTTTGGTGGATTACATAATAGTCGTTCATGAGTAATGGGGCTTTAATTGAAAAGCAAACTAAGCTAAGTGTAAAGGCTAAAGTTAACTCAAGTTTGTATTTACCGAATCATATGAAACATTTTGAAATTAACGAACGAGTATTTTCTCTTTTTGTTCGTTCTTTACCGACCAGATGGATGATTTTGACTTGTTAAGTAAGAACAAAAATAATATATTTCTAAAAATTTAGTTTTTAAGAAAAGTATCCCTCATCTGCATGCATTTTTGAATTTAACGAACTGGGGATCTAGGCAATTTGTTTAATATTATAAGTACAAATTTAACTTTTGTGAAATCATATGTTCGAAGTACCGGTTTAGAAACCGAAGAATGATAAAATAATTTTAGTATGATTATGTGGAAACATAATCGTGATTACAGTTAATACAAAAAAGGTAAAGAAAGCTTTTTAAAGATCTACAACCTAAACATGATTAAAAGCATTAGACTAAAAGAGAGGCGGAAGATACCAAACGGATATTTTCGAGTCTCTTTGGTATTATTGTCCAAAAAAGACAATTCATACCTATAAAATGCCAAAGTCCTTTTTCGTATATCTAAACTAGGAGATGGTGATATCCTTACATGTTTAAAGCTTGTGAGACTTTTCTTTATACCAGACTACAGTTTTATTTAAATTGTAAGTCGATATTATGCAAAAGCATTCAGTATTGGATATGACCGAATTTGAAAACAGCTGAAAGATTCGGGATGGAGTGCTTGCATCTGTAGAATTATTGATTGGGAGCGAATCCATGGATTGGATACAGCTATACAAGCCCAAATAAAAATGCACGATGGCACAATATTAGTTTGATATAAAATCAACTAGTCTGAATTACATAGTTCAGCTGTCTCCAATATTGACAATTTTATTACAAATACATTAAAAAGAAAGATTTAGGGATTAGTTTTTACATTCTTATAACTATTAATAAATGGATAATTCACAACGTATTGCAACTCATTTGTCAATAAATCAAAATAAAAACAACAATTCTGCTTTGATGTTTTGCCAATAGATAGATGAGGAAAATTGTATAAATTTTGAATATTTTAGGTATGAAAGGTGAAACAGGTAATAAAGGTAAGTGTCTTTGTTTTAAAGCTAATATAAACCAAAACAAAGAATGCATTGTAATTACAAGAAATGAATATTAAGCATCAAACAAAATATTCGGTGAACTAACCGTTAAAAGGGCACATACAGTAAAATACATAGTCTTTATTTTGTCTAAATAAAGAAAACCGTAGAATAATAGACGCCATAATCATTTAAAAGCACACAATTTATCAATCACACTCGAAAAACGTTGTATTGTATCGACAAACTTTGGAAAATAGTCATAAAAATGTCCATATTTCTGAAAAGTCTATAATAACATTTCTACCTTGTGAACTAGAACGATAAGAATCTAGATCAGCGTGTCGGTCTAGTACAAAGCAGGGTTTATATTAATATTGTATTGCCATGTTCTCGTCCTTTAATTTTCTACTGGACGTTAAACAGCAATCTGTCTACCACCATCAACAAAATTAAATTAAGATTTTTAACTTTTCATTCATGTTTTATTTTAGGTCCACATGGTTGGCCAGGATCACCAGGTAAATGTTACTTATATTTTAGTACTTCTTTCTTTAACCAAAGTATTGTGTTTAAAAGAAGAAAAAAAATAGAATAAAATTATAAATAAATAAATAAGTGACGGTATTTAGATATGGCATCAGAAGATCAGAAGAGAAAAAAAAATATCAAAAAGTGGATTAAACTAGTAATTTTTGGGACCCTTTATACAGTGGAGATCACTTCTAACCTCTCATCAAATCTGTCAGAATCTGTCAGGAGAACTGTCCTAGGACAGTATGTAGCACTGTCATCCTGACACCTTTTAGACAGTTCTAGCTAGAACAGTTCTAACCTAGAACTGATTTGGTCAGTTCTACCTAGAACTGATTTAGACAGTTCTACCTAGAACTGATCCTGACAGTTCTACCCTAGAGCAGTTTAAGACAGTTCTACTTAGACCTGAACAAATCTTTGGTCAGTTCTACGACTAGAACATTTCTACGGCTAGAACAGTTCTACGACTAGAACAGTTCTACAATTAGAACTGATTTGGTCAGTTCTACGGCTAGAATTGACTTAGTCAGTTCTATCGATAGAACAGTTTTAAGAACTCTTTGTCTTAAATATAAATAAGTCAAAAGAAAATAATATATATTGAAAAATTGCAGTGACGTCATTTAGAACTGTTCTACAATCCTGACAGGTTTGGTCAGTTCTACGGCTAGTACAGTTTTAGACAGTTCTGCTGACAGTTCTACGGTAAGAACTGATTTAGTCAGTTCTGCTGACAGTTCTACGGTTAGAACTGATTTGGTCAGTTCTGCTCACAGTTCTACGACTAGAACTGATTTGCACAGTCCTACCTAGAACAGTTTTAGACAGTTCTACGCTAGAACTGATCCTGACAGTTCTACCTAGAACTGATTTGGTCAGTTCTACCTAGAACTGATTCTGACAGTTCTACCTAGAACTGATTCTGACAGTTCTACTTAGAACAGTTCTAGGGTAGAACTGTTCTAGGTAGAACTGTTCTAGGACAGTTTAGAACAGTTCTATGACAGATTATTCTGACAGTTCTAATGAGAGGTTAGAAGTGATTTCCACTGTAGCTTGCTGTTCGGTGTGAGCCAATGCTCCGTGTTGAAGGCCGTACCTTGACCTATAATGGTTTACTTTTATAAATTGTTACTTTGATGGAGAGTTGTCTCATTGGCACTCATACCACAATTCCTATATCTATAAACCTTTTTTTGTAAATGACATAGTTCAACTGAAGCTTGAAAAATCATACAGAAACAATATTAGCTTGTCGACATAATATATTACGTTTTAGAAATGCATTATAACAAACAAAATAATGAGTATATGTGGTTTTTTTTTCTTTCAGGCGAAAAAGGCAAAATGGGAACACCAGGTAAAAGAAAGAAAAATAAGGCAGGGAATATTGGAAACATAAGTATTTCGCTGAAGAATAAGGAAATAAATTGTAGCTAATATTTGGATTGTGGTCATTATTTATAGTTAAGGTTGTAGTTGGAAATGTAGATTTACTCAAATATAAACACATATACGAAAGTAATAACATAAACAGTGCCAATTTTACTGCACCAGATACACATTTCGACAATTAATAAAATTGAGAATGGAAACGGGGAATGTCGACCAAAGAGCAGAAGACAGCCCAAGGCCACCAACACAGCGAGAAACCCCCGCACCCGGAGGCGGGCTTCAGCTGGCCCCTTAACAAAATAATCTCTTCGGTGATGCCCGAGGCCAAAATAATTGAATATCCTTAAAATAATACAAATGTTGAAGAGCTAAACGAACTAAAAAAGGGATCTAAAGTATAACCAAATCAGGACAAGGAATCAGAGCTTTACATGAGGGAGATGTATTCCTTAATTCAAAATGATTTTCTAAATTTTTTAACAGCAAATTTCGATCAACACAATATAAGTATTCGATATAAATCGATAGAACAAAGACAAGTTTAACTTGAGAGATGAAATAAACAAGATAAGTTATACATACGCACGAAATTCAAAGTGTTGAGATCAGATAAATGTTAGACAGGACGGTTGTTACAGGTTAACACATGAGATATAAAATATACATGTAATCGTTCACTCGTATTATCACCATTTGTGTTTCTAATCTTAAAACAACGTGATGAGTGCTTAGTGATTATATAATATTTTTTACAGGTACACATGGTTGGCCTGGAATGAAAGGTAAATATATTGTACATATAATTCTGTTTTAGATCTTCAAACAAAGTTTACAAAAATAATTTCACCGTTTTTCAATTTAGATAAGTTTATTCGTGAAATTTAATATCTTTAATAAACGCAAAATATATCGAATGCATTTTTTTTCAAAGGAACAATTAGGGTATAAAGGACAATAAAAGTTAGACATGTATTATGAACAACCAACATTGCTAAACATTATGATTTCCTATATACATTCTATGTTTTCAGGTAAAATGGGAGAAATGGGATTACCAGGAGCACCTGGAAAACATGGTGAGAAATTACGTAATACAATGCAGGAAATAAAAACAAATCGATCACAACGTTTTTGATGCCTTTGAAGCAATTGCATTCTTTCAATGCTATTTTCCAAATGATATTGAGTTCGAAGATTCATCAAATGAGGAGAGTAAATTCCGATGGGAAGCAATCTAAAACCATAGTCTTTGAAAAAAGACAACACCACAGTTTAAAAAGAAATGACAAAAAGACAAACAGCAGTCCAAAAAACACTAACAAATACACTAAAGATTGCACAACAAGAACCAAAACACATATCGGCGATGAATTTCTGAGTATAAGTAGTTCTTGTTCCATTTCTGACACCCGCACTGGTGCACCTATTAAAATGTGTCCATCATACTAGAGCAGATGCCTCTTGCCAAGCCTTACAACATTACAAAATTAATAAACGCTCAGTACTTGTAGTCCGCTCGCAAATCGGATATGGAAGTTTGAAATGAAAATAGGATCTGCTAGGTAAAACGATAAACAAGACTTTTACCAAAATGTCAACTCAGACATTGAAAACTAAAATAGTTCTTCCTCATCTAGAGGCACCCACATCTGTTGCAATACGCAGATACAACATTGGTGGTAAGTTGCCTTCGGGGATGTGTCAATCGAGGACGAGAGAATGAGATTGTGGCTACGATAGGTGGAATAAATCTGTGGACTTATGTGAAGTTTTTCATTAGCTGCTTTGTAAGCAGCAACTCTCTATCAAGGAAATCATGATAGGAATGTTGTATAAATGTCGAAAGGGAAATGAAAATTGATGTTTAACACAAAACTTCCAAAACCAATTAAATATGTATTAAATGAGCTCTTTTTCTAAAAAAAAGTACATAATACATTTTTGAAATCTTGTTTTCGATCCTCCTCAACGTCATAACAATTTTGCATTGTGCTTCTAATGTGTCTTATGTAGACGAAACGTATTTGTGTTTAATGTATATATTTGTAACAACAAGTACATGTATTTTAAATACGCATTGCTTTACAGGTTGGCCTGGTGGTCCCGGTAAAAAAGGAGAAATGGGAGACAAAGGATTACCTGGACATAATGGTATTCCAGGAATGAATGGGATGAAAGGTAGTGGCAATATTTAAATGATACATTTTTGAAATGTATAGATATTGAAAACGTGTTATTTTCAAAAATTTAAATCAATATATTTCCCAATGGATGATTACAATTTTGGTGAACAGCTTTTTAGTGATTGCTTTTGACAAATTTTTATAAAACATTAGTGTTAATATACATGACAGCAGTATATCAAGCAAAACAGCCTCTAAATAAAAAAAAAAAAAAAGATCAACATATTTACGTATACATTATTCAACTTAAATTACAATAAATAACGTTTATTTTAGATAAGAAAGTACCTTTACTTATTGAGTTATTGTTTTATTACCTTCAGGCAAACCTGGCATGCCTGGTATAGACGGGAAACCAGGTATACCAGGATATAATGGCAAACCTGGTAAGAAAGGAGCGATGGGAGATCCTGGAATTAGAGGTCCAATGGGATATCCAGGAGTTAAAGGTTTGAATCAGACAATCATTATTTCCTCATTTGACGTTTCAACATTTAACGGACTATGGGATTGGGCGACCGACATTTTCACGAATTTGGTTTGTGACGGGTATTACGTTTTTTTGCGAATTTATCTGTAACTTACATGAGTTTTTGCCTGTGTTTCATCCTGATAAATATATAATCAGAGAAGTCTTAATTCGTTGAACTGAATGTTGCCTTTTTCTGTGCGTTTCACAAGATGGGGTATGGATTCCGCGTATTTTAGTATACGCAGTCGCGATATTCAGTATAATTTGCTTTCTTTCCCATTAACTTTTATCACGTTCACGATTGTGCCCATTTCTCCCCTGAACAAACTGACTTAACATTCGCAATCAGTTCTTAACCGATATTTACATATTTGATTTCTTGGTTCATCTCAAGGAAATGTCTCCACTTTTTAATTTTCAACTCTATATATCTACACGTAAAGTTTAACTTTCAAATATTAAGGTCTTTAAAAAAATCATTGATTTGAAAATCGATGTTCACCTTGTCGTTTCATTTCATGTAGTACTTAGTAACTGTTGAACAGGTTAATTTGGCGCAACGTAATGTGGTTTTTGCGCAAACGGTCAAAAATATTAGCGCCATTGTATGAAAAATTCGGGCAAACGTAACGCTCCGATGAGATTATTTCATTTTTCATTCCTTAAACGTCACAATCATTTATTGAATTTCCATTGTTTGGGGTTTTTTTTAACCATTCACAATGTTTTGGTGTACGTTTTTGATAATATTACTCAGAATACAAAAAAAATCTAAAACAGTTCAAGTATTGAAAACACCAGCAAAAATATTTTTTTTCTAATTTTTTTTTT
Organism: Mytilus californianus; assembly: GCF_021869535.1. Classification (NCBI taxonomy): domain Eukaryota; kingdom Metazoa; phylum Mollusca; class Bivalvia; order Mytilida; family Mytilidae; genus Mytilus; species Mytilus californianus. The sequence continues at coordinate 47,135,650 of NW_026262604.1, forward strand.
ATGATTTTGATTAAATCGTTGTTAGCACATTATCTTTACTAGGAATTATTTTTGTTTGGAAGTGTCAAACTCTGCTGACCTGTCCACAACACCTTAAACCTCACCCCTGATTGTAATTGGATTCGTGATACTAAGTCTTTATTTTTATATTAAGTATTTGTTAGACCGTTTTTCAGTGTGTTTCATTTTTGCAATACTGTTTCGATCTCATTTCGATTTATGAGTTTACATACTTTCTTTGGTAACTTCTGTCTCTTTTCTAAGAAAGCAACAAAAAAAAAATATCACATGCGCTGCTTCATTGCTTCACAATAATAACATTATCTTGAAGAAAAAAATAATTCTTTAATTTACTTTAAGTACAAGTAGGATGCTAAAAACTAACCCCATGTTTAGGAAGGAAAATATTAAAAAAAAACCCAAAAAAACAGCAGATCATGAACAAGGCCAACAAAATGCATATATCATGTATATTCAGACAAATAAAAATAAACACATAAAACATTAAGAGACAGAACACATATCTTTTGAGTAATACGAGCAGCCACCAAAATCGAAACTTTAATGGGAAATCAAAGTCGATTTCGCTTCACACATTATTTCAGTTAAATTGTTGAATGTGTGTTTGCGCATCGTTGACCATTTGAAAGAATTGCCCTGCCATACACATATACCTTTTTTTTTAAATCATAGCATAGTATTATCTTTACGCCTTTATTCATGAATATTATCTCTCTTACTGTCACAGTATTTACGCGGAGACCGGTAAACGGATATTTACGACAGTAAAACTACCGAAGGACGTCCACAAAGCTTCAAATACAATACAGTTATCTCTATTTTAATGCAAAATAAACAAATCATTCAATTTTAGTTATTATTTCTTTGTAAAATTTTCATTTAACGAAAATTCCGCGAAATGATGTTATCTTCTTTGGCGCCTAAACTATGTGACTTCAAAGGTATGCTTCCGGCGTCAAACGTAAACACGGGGCGTTTTCTGGCTTCTTGTCCGCCTCAAAATGTAATAAAACTTGATAAAAAGAAGATTTCTATGCGCAAAATGTGAGGTTTTTTTTGGCGTTTTATTGGAGAAATTACATGTCAGTACATTCCAGAATTCAAAATGTCGGGAGATAGAGGATTTTACGCTTATTGTCATCCAATCAAAACCAGCGATACAAAATACAAAATAATTGCATTAGAATATGAAATATCATATCTTCATTATAATACTATCATACTTATGATTTGAGTGATTAGCACTATCATACTAACAACCATTTTAATTCATACACATGAAAAATATATCATGTTTGTTTTTTATTCTTTATATATGTTATATATTAGAATATGAGCTGTTTTTTAAACAAGTAAGTTACGAAATACGATTATTCTTGTCATAGGTGGACCAGGTAACAAGGGACCAGTAGGATGGCCGGGTCCAAAAGGGCCACCTGGTATGAAAGGGAAACCGGGTGATCCCGGAAGAGACGGATATCCAGGACTACCAGGTGATTTTAATAACTTCTTGGATATGTTTTTTAGTTTCTGGTATTGACACATGAAAACTATATATATCTGATTCATCTTAGTTTTAAGACTGATTAAGGACTACAATACGACAAAATAACAGGGACTATCTAGCAAGATATTTCTATAGCCAATAATGAGATAGGCTGAATAGCTCCTGAAAACGATCAAGTGGATTTTGTTTAGGGGCCAGCTGAAGCCCGCCTCCGGGTGCGGGATTTTCTCGCTGTGTTGAAAACCCATTGGTGGACTTCGGCTGTTTTCTGCTCTTTGGTCGGGTTGTTGTCTCTTTGACACATTCCCCATTTCCATTCTCAATTTTATTTGATACCAATTTTAGAATCATATACCTTGTATTTACTGTATATGCAGTTTTACGGCATTAAGAGAGAGGCGAAAGATACCAAAGGGACATTCAAACCCACAAGTCGAAAATAAACTGACAACGCCATGACTACAAAAGAAAAAGACCAACAGACAACAACAGTACGCAAAACACAACATAGAAAACTAAAGACTGAGCTACACGAACCTCACAAAAAACTGGGGGTGATCTCAGGAGCTACGGAAGGGTAGGCAGATCCTGCTCCAGATGTGGCATCCGTCGTGTTGCTCATGTTAGTACAAACCCGCTGATAAGTCTAATTCGGTAGTCACATTCGGGGAAAAGGGGGACGGGATGGTAAATATGACAATTGGAACATATCACGATACTTGACACAATAAGTTGAAAGGCAACTGTCTATTTTGTATGACACAATCCGCATAATAACAGAATCCGATGTATATTTTGATTAATGAAAACCAATTAAATTCAGGAAAATTGAAATTAGCATATTTGTGGTGTTTATTCATCTTGTGTTATTTTGAATGAAGGATTATGTTTTCTCTTAAATTAAAATTAAATGACAAAATATAGTATATAGTATTATGTTTACTGCAGAACCTTAAAAAAAACTTTTCATTTGAAATCGGATTAAGTTTTTAAATGCTATTTGTAAGGTGAAACTGAATATGAGGATTAATGCAGAAGATAAAAAAAGAATTGTTTTAAGCATTCACATTTTTTTTAAATTTGAATTAATTGAAACGTAAATAAAAAAATTCAAAACGGCTGATGATACCCGGATTTGTTTTGTTTTTTCTAATTTCTAAACTTTTAAAACGATAACTAACTTGGGTAGAAAAGCAATGACGTTTTATTAATTTTTTTTTCATTTACAGGAAAGAAAGGAATGGATGGCGCTGATGGAAAACCTGGTGGTAAAGGACCAGTCGGGTGGCCTGGACCTAAAGGACCACCAGGCATGCCGGGAAAACCGGGCAAGGACGGTATGTATTCAAAATCTTTAAGGAATGAGTGTTATATTTTTCTGTCTATGAAGAAATAACTTCAATGAAATGCACACTTATGCAGGTTATTTAAAAGTGTGCACCACATTTTTAATTTCGAATAGACAGAAAAAATATTACAGGCATTCCTAACAATTTAATTCCAAATTCCATTTTTAAGGAGTAAGTCATGAGAAAAACGTTGATGACGTCAGGGTCACATGACAAAATTATGTCTATGAGCTGATGGTCAAAAAACTATCAGCCAATCAAAAAACGTGTTACATCCAAAATTAAATTATTAATGAAAGAAACAAACTTAAAAGTCAATGGTAGATAATATATTAATTCTTATAAAGTATTTCAGCTGATATTTATAGGAAAAACTTCAATTATGGAAATTCAAGTGCCATGCAAAAATTATTAAAACATAAAATTAATATCAATGCAAATGTCTGAAAGAGTACACTACAAAACATCATTTTATAAACGCATTTTTAATATCGAAACATAGGAAATTTGGTAAATTAACAGATCAAATGGAGAGGTGATCACAGTGTTGATGTAATAGTCGTCCTTTAGAACATTTAAGGAATGACTGTAATATTTTTTCTGTCTATGAAGAAATAACATCAAAAATGTGGTGCACACTGAATAACCCGCGTAGCGGGTTATTTTAAAGTGTGCACCACATTTTTTATGTTATTTCGAATAGACAGAAAAAATATTACAGTCATTTCTTATAATTTAATTCTAAATTCCATTTTAAACCAGAGTAAACCAAGAAAAAACGTTGATGACGTCATGGTCACATGACAAAATTATGTCTATGAGCTGATAAACAAAACAACGTCAGCCAATCAGAAGACGCGTTACATCCAAAATTAAATTATTTATGGGATAAAGCGTATTTTTAATTGTTAGTTACAAAAAATGAAAATAACGTTATGACATTGGTGGTATTTTTTAAATATTTAGGACGTTTTTAACCAATCACACATTTTGTTGTATGTCACCTTCTGAATTTCCCATGTATAGGGCGTTTTTAACCAATTACACATTTTGTTGTATGTCACCTTCTGAATTTTCAATGTTAAGGGCGTTTTTAACCATTCACACATTTTGTTGTATGTCACCTACTGAATTTCCAATGTTTAGGGCGTTTTTACCAATCACACATTTTGTTGTATGTCACCTACTGAATTCCCAATGTTAAGGACGTTTTTAACCAATCACACATTTTGTTGTATGTTACTCAGTATGCAGAAGTTTTTTAAGAGGAGAATTGTATAAAAACGATGGAATGAATGAAATTCTTCATATAAATTTGAAGAGGGTTTGATAAAAAAATGAAGGCAGATAATAAGATGGGATACTTTTACAAGCTCCTCTTTTGAAAAGATGATTCCACTTTTCGATTTTGCTAATTATCGAACCCATCCGTGGTTTCGTGGAGTGGAATTCTAAATTCAGATTAATTTGAAATTAAGACGCTATCCTGTCGATATCAAAGATATGACGAACAGATTGATGGACAGGTCAAAACACTTCTTCACGGTATATTATGTCACGGTGTGTTATGTCGAAGTTTATTATTTTATGCAGATTTGTGCAGTTTTAATCTATTGTATGCCACATTGAATAATTGTTTAAACAACCTTTAACATTACGACAATATCACCACAGGTCATTGCGCTATGCAATTACGGTAAATATATGTCATTATAACTATACATCATAAATGCATGTTTAGAGGGCCAATTTATATGCTTTTGATAACACTATAAATGTTCTCTTTAAACATGCATTTGAACAACATTGTTGTTACTAAAACATCCCCCTGTTTTTTCTTCTAACTCGTGATAATGTAACGTTTAAACGATGTTTTCTTTTCATTGACAGGATATGTCCATGTTGTATTTGATAACTATGGTAGCAAATATAAGCTTGGACCTTCACGTAAGTCAGTTTTTGCAGATATAATATATTCATCTATACATCACATGAATAGTGATCCTAGAACAATTGAAGCAACCTAAGTATCCAACATCATAGTACCTATATTTACCGTTCCGAAGCACCTGATATCATCCCCGGTGTTGCTCAATCTTTAGTTTCTATGCTGTGTTTTTTAGACTGTTATTTGTCTTTAGGTTGGTTTTTTTTGTTTTTGCAACGGCATTGTTAGTTTGTCGTCGACTAATGAGTTTGACAACTTGGTTTCTTCCGTCTCTTATTTGTAAAGAGAAACTTTTAAGTTCATTGAAAGTGACAACATTTTTTTTTCTTTTATTCCTACAGCAATGTCTTGTCAAATACACGTTTGATTAAAATTTGACTATCGTTCTCCAGCAGTATTTTGTCCTTCTGTAGGTCATTTCAAGTGATGCTTTAGTTGTTTCTTTAACTAAACAACGCACACGAGGCATTGTGGGTCGGTGACTGAATTGAATTAAAAAGTATATTAAAGACGTGTATTAGCATCTGATGAAGTTACGCAGTGAATGAGACTGACAATTTACTCTGCTTGGAATAGCATTCTGTCAGAATTGTATCCTGTTAATTGTCTGTCCTGCGACGAAAGTCGTGGAAAACGAGACATAGGAATTGCTTTTACGACGACGGCTCCGGCATCAACAATTGTTAAATTTTCTTCTTAAATATGTTTGATAGGATCTACTTTCGACTATTTTGAGACCCTGCCCCCTAGGACATGGTCCAGTGGCTTTGAATTATTTAGCAATTTTCGATGTTAAGTTTTCTGCTTCAGTTAGTTTAATAGGATTGATTGATTGATTGTTGGTTGCTTAACGTCCAGTGGCAAATATTTCATGCATATTCAGGACGAAGTTTAGTAGGATCTTCTTGTGATAGATCAATGATATTTTGTATGAAGTCGCATTACTATCAGTACATATCTGTTTGACGACTATTTTGAGGCCCTGCCATGTAGGACATGGTCCAGTGACATTGAATTAATAAGCAATTTTTAATGTTAAGTTTTCTTCTTAAGTTAGTTTGTTAGGATCTACGTGTGATAGATCAATGATATGTTGTATGAAGTCGCATTACTATCAGTACATATCAGTTTGATAAAATTGAGAATGGAAATGGAAAATGCGTCAAAGAGACAGATAAATATCCCTTAAGTAATGAACATAGAGAAGTTCTATGAAGTCGCATTGCTATCAATACTATTTTGAGGCCCTGCTCCCTAGGTCGTGGTCCAGTGGCTTTAAATTAATTAGCAATGTTCTATGTTAAGTTTCTCTGCTTAAGTCAGTTTGATAAGAACTACTTGTGATAGATCAATAATATTTTGTATAACGTTGCATTACTATCAGTACATATCAGTTTGACGACTATTTTGAGGCCCTGCCCCCTATGACATGACTTTGAATTAATTAGCAATTCTCAATGCTAAGTTTGTATGCTTAAGTTATATCGATAGGAACTACTAGTACTTACAATAAACAACGATATTTTCTATAAAGTTACATTACTGTCTGTACATCTCAGTATGTCGACCATTTTCAGGCTCTACCTACTAGATCATCTTCCAATGACTGAATCAATAAGCAATGTTGCTGTCCATCAGATTGTCTTTTTTTGAATTTTATGCCGATAGGCCAGACAAGTCTCTGTGTCAACAGTTTGTTCTTAAGTGGATCTTACTATCGAAGTTTTACTATGAGCTGCTAGACGGGTGTAAGAATTGAGCTTTCTAGAAATCGTTTATCCTTCAGAAGAAATTAATTTTGTGTCTAGTTTTATTGGGGTACATGCATGTTTACCTCTTGTCATCCCTTAAGTTTTCAAAGAAAGTGCGAACATATTGTAATGGATGTGTCCATAATTAAAAGTTACCTGTTCACGTTATTGAACCTTCACCAATAGTAGGGTTACATACTAATCACAATGTCCGTCTAATAATGAATTAATTAGTGTGTATACAGGGCAATTATATTTCAAGGTCTACATCAAACAGATACAGTATGTTTTGTAAACCATTTAGCCTGAGTTTATATAGAGGTTACTCGATAAAACCATTTATTTATTGTATTGCCAAATATTTACTTGCCATGAGTAACACGACGCATGAAGTCCTTACCATTCAGGACCACCTAATTTCAATCCCGGTTTATGTTGGGGTTCGTGATGCCGAAACTTAGGTTTTATGTTGACTTCTTTACAGATTAAGTACTCCATAGACTTACGGATAACGTGTATGAATAAAAGGAGATGTAGGTTATACATCATTAAGACGACTACCTTACCACGTAAATAAAAAAAAAGAAATCATAGATTTCCCAAAGTAAAGTCTTCAAAATTATGCAGGTGTCTACTCAATATGTGTGAACACAAAAATGCGGCGAGATTAATGAATTTTGTGTGATCTCAATCCCCCTTCCTCAATCTCGAAAAATTACAAAAAAGAGAATCATGTGTTAATAGAAACTACTGTTGCGTTACAGAAAAAGCAGCTATAAAACAGGAGCTGTCCTCATCACATCAGCTGTCTTCATCCTGGTCAGCCTGGTCAGCCTGGTCATCGTAGTATCAATAGACTATCAACGATATACAATTCATAGAAAATTTGAGACTTTTTACCTATTGTGTAGATTCATGACATCTTCTGTGAAGTAATAATAAATAGAAAATTATTATTTTATATTTACTTTTTATCGCCTTTTCCAATAAAAAAGAACTAGGTTATATAAGTACATTTTACCAGCTATCGTAAGGATCGCTTTGTGTAAGAATAATATATAAACTTATACTAATCAATACACTGCAAACACAATTTGTATTATTAAACTTGATAAACTAGTAATTAAAACAATTCATAACACACCTTGAAGTGTCAGGATTGCTCAAAGAAATACGGTATCTTTGGTAGGGACAGAAATATTGCCTTGCTGCAACAGGCCATCTACGGACGAGACCGTTTGTCCTTGCATGAAAGATTTTTAAAAAGGCAGAAGATATTAAGCAAGATTGGAAAGTTAAGGAATATAATACGAAAACTAGTTACGATACATACATGAGTGCTGTGGTATAATGGCTAAATTATAAAATACACTTATAGATTAATCATCCTCCCAAAACATGAGCTGCGTCTGATAGAAATCCACCTTATGCAAGTGCACGTGTACATGTACATGTTAAAGACTCTGATTAATTTTGGAACATTCAAATACGAAATTAAAAGATTAGTTTTGGTCTATTCTGTAGTGTTCTTGTATCAATTCAATTTTCAAGCAGTGACATGTACAGTACAGACTTTGTTTAGAGATTTTTTTTTCAACCCGTAATAGGTTAACAAATGTATTGATATTCATTTGCATAAGGTCGATTTTTATCCGGGGCAGCTAATTCAATTTTCAACCAATGACATGTACAGACTTTGCTTAGAGATGGTTTCAACCCGTAAAAAGGTTAACTATATTGATATTCATTTGCATGAGGACGATTTTTATCTTGCGCAGCTCATATATATGGTAGATGACCCTAACAGCCATCCCTATCATAGTTTCCGTAACTATACAAAACGTTTCGCAGGTTCTAGTATTCTTTGGTGCTATACATTCTTTCAGCTTTGTTCACTTGTGTCAGGTATAATTGGCAATGCAGAATAAAACGGGTATTATATGTCATTTGTAAAGCCAATACAAGTTCAGTTTTTTTTTGGTCCAGTTTTGCCAGTCTTTGTAATTATAATATGACCTTATAATTCAAATATTTAAAAATCAAGTTCATATCACCAACACTTACTTTTTCACGACAACTGTTCATAATGGGTTCAGAGTGATAATACACAGTCACCAAAACTGATAATTATTCTTTATGAACTGGAAGCTCCAATCACATAGTAGCAGTAAATATGGTCGATCAATGTAGAAAATAGAATATAATTTTAACAAATTTCATTGTGTACATGTTAACACCGTTGAAATGGCAATTTTCAAAAGTTGGTCAAATAGAACGAAAATCGAATATGTCGTTAAATTCCTGTTAATTCTGTGACATGAGAATGACAGCTCTTTTCAGATTGCATACCTTTATTCCCCTTATTACGGCAATTCTACTTTTAAGTAATTTTTAATTTGGTTTTCAAATCTTTCATTTAATTATAAGATATGCAACTTAATATTATTTATCTATAAAAAAGATGTGGTGTGATTATCAATGAGACAACTATCCATCAGAGACCCAAATGACGTAGATATAACCAAGTAAAGGTCACCGTACGGCTTTCAACAATGAGAGAAAAAAAATACCATATAGAAAGCTATAAAAGGACCCGACATGTATTCTCAAACGAGAAAATCATTGCCTGAATTATGCTGCCTATATTTATTTCTCTGAAACCACCAGCAAATATATCTGAATATTTTCGCAAGGCATGGGTCATACATTGTAATAAAAAAAATGCTGGGACACATTAATTATGAGCCAACGAGCAAACAGCTTCAGATGTTTGGGTCTGTGCGTAATGTTCAGCGACAAGTATGATATGCATATTCAGGACGATAACACATTTTATGCGATATTCAATATATGTCCTATTGTGTACGAGACCGACACGCTGAGAATGTCAACATTCCCCCAACTGTCAAGATTTAGAGTATTGAATACAAATAACGGACATCAGATCTTTACTCGTTGCAGGAGAGGGGAGGCAACTTCTCTAATTTGTACAACCGCTTCCCGCTCAACACAAATATTGTACTCTCTGTCCATCACATTACCTCAGAAAGCTGTCTATATGAAAATATATTTTATTTTGCAAGTAAGGTTTGTCATTGTGTACATTTTCAATAAAATGCATATTCTTGTAAAATATATACCGTAAAATTCCATGTTTTCACGATGTGACGTCATTTACGAATGTACAGAACCAATTTGTTCACCGACAAAACACAAAAAAACCATAAACATGCTTGAAAACTATTGCAGAAAGATGTGTTAACTCGGATGATATTATCAGATCCTTGAATTTAAAACTTTGCATTTTAGATTAAAACAAAAATATATATTTTGTTTTATTTCGTTTTGTTTTGTTTGTTTCGTTTTGTTATGTTTCGTTTCGTTTTGTTTCGTTTCATTTGTTTTGTTGAGGTCGTTACGTTTTTATTTCGTTTGCACTTGGCACTTGTTACAGATAAAAATATCCAAAAACAAAGTAAAACATTTCCGTAATTGTTTAAGATATGTCTAAAGACCAGCAGAAAATATTTTAAATCTCTATGCATTAATACGTGCTTACATGAAATGAAATTGGACTTAAGATTGAAAAAAATGCCTACAACAACAGATATAACAACTTACTTACACTAAATCGATCAGAGTGAATACGACCAGCTCGTAATTAGCAAATCACAGCTATCAAAACTATATTCCTAAGTGTGATGGTTGCAGAACCAGACTCACAACCATTAAAGTTCAAACTAGCAATGCGCCAAAATAATCAGAGTGTCCCTTTAGTGCAGAATCCGAACATTAATCGATTCCGTCCTGGAACTATTTTGTCTTTGATGTCGTCTGCCTTCCTTGTATGCACCTTCTGTCATTCAGAATCATAACTTAAAAGGTTTGTTCTGCAACCTACGCAAATTATTCGGAAATGCAAATGTTATTGATGTAATGCTGACATTATTGTTATGTTAAATACGATGAAATTGGATTTATTAAAGGTAAACGCTATTACTTTCTTTCGTAACAAGGATTTCTCAGCAACAAAAGAAAGAAAAAAACTCACATATTAGAGATACAATATGCTTATGCTTTCATAATATGTATGTTTAAGTCGACCTAGTACAATTCAAATGTACAGTATTTATACCATCAAATAAATACAAGAGCCATTGAATATACAATGTACTTAAAATGTACTCAATAAAAAATAAAAGACATCTTGTGGTCAACATATAGTCTAACACAAATTAAAAGATGTCTATATATAATCAGTCTAGTTGTAGTTCAATCCTAGTCCAAACAATTGAATAAATAAAAGATAAACCATAAAATATTGTGTCTATTGTTGAAGGCTTTTAGGTGAACTTTATATGAACTTTGATGTTCAGTAGTTGTCGTTTGTTGATGTGGTTCATAAGTGTTTCTCGTTTCTCGTTTTTTATATAGATTAGACCGTTGATTTCCCCGTTTGAAAGGTTTTACACTAGTAATTTTTGGGGCCCTTTATAGCTTGCTGTTCGGTGTGAGCCAAGGCTCCGCGTTGAAGACCGTACTTTGACCTATACTGGTTTACTTTTATAAATTTTGACTTGGATGGAGAGTTGTCTCATTGGCACTCATACCACATCTTCTTATATCTATTGAGATGACTTTTTGGTTGTTTGTGTTGTTTGGTTGTTGACTTCTTGCCGTATACATTACATTACCTTTTGTTGATACGTTGAAAAGTATCATAGTATTTGTATTTTGCTTCGGATGAACATGCAAGTCAGTTAACTGTAACTTGACTTTATTTTCGTGTTTCCGGAGAATTTATGGTACGATTCGTTTCGCAAACCCCATCCAAAAGAAAGATAAAAAAAGAAAACAAAATTGTCAGTTCTTAAGACTTAACCATATTTAGTACAGGGTTTTCGATATCAAAAACTAGGCAAAACATTTACTGAATTTCATCATCGGTACAAGGACATAATTCGTAAATATAAATCAACATGCAGACATCTTATACGTTCAGGTATTTCACATCCAATCTTTTATGGTAATATTCTATATAAAGCACAGAAATGTCGTCATTCACCTCAAAAGCTAACCAAACCTTTAAACAGACTTATTCAGAAGGGATAAAGTTACAATACTGTTGGCAGGTCATTAAAGATGGCATATTTTGGAATTAATATTGATTCATTCATAGGGTCTTTCCATCGGAAATAAACACATGTATTCTAAAACTAGTTGTTGGCATGATACGGGTTATGGTCTTCTCATATATTTTATGATGATATGATTTTTTCGCTGTGTTGAAGACCCATTGGTGGCCTTGGGCTGTTTTCTGCTCTTTGGTCGTGTTAACTCTTTGACACATTCCCCATTTACATTCTCAATTTTTTTAGTACCTTATTTCCGTTTTCGAATTCATTGATAGAATTCTGACTTTAAGAGTTCGTGCAAAAGAACCTGTCCATTTTGCCATAATACTTCTCTGCAGTTGTTATGGTTGACCTAATTTTGATGATCATGTTTTATGATTCGTTAGATTTTGAAATGGCTGTACAATGAATATGGAAATGCATTTGTATTTCATCTGTAGGTTCACTGCACGAATTACAAGGAAAGTAAAAATGCGATCATGTGGACGGATAGTCAGAGTTTACTTTTTCGTTTTTCATTTCAAAATTGTTCTCCGACTTTCTCATTTACCCTTTGGGTGGCATACATGTACTTTGCTTTCTGCATGTTTGCTAAAATTATTACTAAGACCTAGAAATAAATAGCAAGGACCGCGAGACAATAGAAACGTTACGGAACTGTGAATGACTCGTCTTTTAGTGATTTAAAAAATAAGGAGATTTGGTATGAATGTCAATGAGACATATATACACCAGAACTAGTCGTCATCGTGCGGCCTATAAACCCATAGGGTATAGCCAGCCATAAAAGAAATGACAAAATGTAAAACAATGTAAACGAGAAAACCAACGGTCTGATTTACGTGTATAATAAAACAATGTAAACGAAAAAACCAACGGTCTGATTTACGTGTATAATAAAACAATGTAAACGAAAAAACCAACGGTCTGATTTACTGTACGTGTATAATAAAACAATGTAAACGAAAAAACCAACGGTCTGATTTACGTGTATAATAAAACAATGTAAACGAAAAAACCAACGGTCTGATTTACGTGTATAATAAAACAATGTAAACGAAAAAACCAACGGTCTGATTTACTGTACGTGTATAATAAAACAATGTAAACGAAAAAACCAACGGTCTGATTTGCGTGTATAATAAAACAATGTAAACGAAAAAACCAACGGTCTGATTTACGTGTATAATAAAACAATGTAAACGAAAAAACCAACGGTCTGATTTACTGTACGTGTATAATAAAACAATGTAAACGAAAAAACCAACGGTCTGATTTACGTGTATAATAAAACAATGCAAACGAAAAAAACAACGGTCTGATTTACGTGTATAATAAAACAATGTAAACCAGAAAACCAACGGTCTGATTTACGTGTATATTATAAAACAATTAATATAATTTAAGTCCTGTATAACGGTGCGCTGCACTATCATGTTGGTTTGGTTATTAATTACTATTAACGATCATTTTTGAATTCGGATCCAACAGGAGAGGCAGCAGATGATCAAAAGAAATTAAAAAAATAAAAACAACCCTCCCTCCCTCTCAGAAATGTCTATGTGTTATAAATACAATGTATTAGAATTAGATACTGCTTTGGTTATTTTATAATTTCAGGTGATGTTTCAATTGACAATTTCTGAACACCGATATGTATTTAGCCATACGGACAGACAGGACAGGTGAAGAAGTCAGGTCGATGTTATCAAACTTTCCGACAAAAACTTTGAATTTACTTGGCCTGTGATCTGCAGAATTCGCTGCATCAAAAACATGTTGGTTTATTTAATAGGATCATTTACTACAGATGAACAATGTAAGGGTTTCGATACATCACATGTGTTCCCACGGTGATTTCTAAATTGTTTTAATCTTATTTTCAGTTACCTTTATCTGTGGTAGTAATTTATATATATCAGCAGGGTTTAAAAACATCAGTTGTTCGACCTGCTAGTCAAATACGTTTTGTTAAAATATACTTTTCACTTTTTTGGTCTTTTGGAAAATGTTGTTTGTGCTGTATTTAGACCCCTCTACCAAGAAATTTGTTTTACATGCACACCTATAAAAATTGCGGTTTTTATCCAACGCAATCATAGGTTTGAACGTTGTTTTCCATTTAGACTTGTATATATATATATAAATTTATAATTAAGATCCATTTATTCCATCGGTGATCCGTTTATTTGGCAATCGCCAATGGCAGTCAGCAGGGTTTAAGAACATCAGTTGTTCGACCTGTTAGTCAAATGCGTTTTGTTAAAAAATACTTTTTCACTTGTTTGGTCTTTTGGAAAATGTTGTTTGTGCTGTATTTAGACCCCTCTAACAAGAAATTTGTTTTGCATGCACACGTATAAAAATTGCGGTTTTTATCCAAAGCAATCATAGGTTTGAACGTTGTTTTCAATTTAGACTTGTATATATATATGTGTGTGTGTGCGTGTTTGTGACAGTACGGTTGTCGTAATCAGCAATCTGCGGATAACCTCATATTTTCAGTTAGCATCATTTGTGGTGTTATGTTTAATTATATATCAATGATAGTTCGGTTGCCAACAATTTGCGGTAACAACATACACGTATATTGAATCAGTTTTATGTCGGTTATATATAATATGTATAAATTTTGAGAATAAAAATATTAAAGGCTGTGGCCAAATACTGCCAATTTGTTCTTTGGTCTTAATAAGAATCTGGGATAACACATGAAATTTATAAGTAAACGTGTTTTTTTTTCGAAAAACGAATATGACAAACAAAAACCTACAACAACCACTGAATTTTAGTCGCATAAAATAAGTTTCGGGTTAAAGTGTGTTTGTGAGCGCTGAACTCTTCTTGGACTTTGGACAGGGATATAGCAATTTTAAATTGAAGAATAATTAAAGTAACCTGGCATATAAAGTGTACATGAGAATATGATTAACAAGAGCTTGTATATTCTTTTAATGGTTTAAGTAAAGGTATGCTACAATGATAAATAATCCTTTCAGTTAGAGACATTTTTTCTAACAATTTTTGGTTTCAATATAAATGGGATACACACTATTATTAGTTAAAACTTTTTTATATATATCTGATGTAATAAACGATAGTTTTCGCTTTCTAAAGTAAGAACTATATGTCCGTAAAACTAATTAAATTTTAATCGAAGGCTTGTTTCGTGCTGAACAGTTCATGTACTTTCTTCTAAAGTATAGGGTTACATGGGGATGTGGAGATATACTTCAAAAAGGGAGCAATGGAACGATTAAAAATCTAAAAGACATTTAGAGGTCAACATAGAGACTACAATTGACCTAAAAGGGTTTACTTTTACAAATTGTGACTTGAATGGAGAGTTGTCTCATTGGCACTCATTCCACATCTTCTTATTTATAAGTCACGAAATTTTCTATTTCTGTGCAGAAACATTCCAGAAGCGCCTGCAATTATCCAATTGATATGACACTCCCGGGCTTGTATTTCCTATCATGATTTCCTTGATAGAGGACTGCTGCTCACAAGGAAGCTATTAAACCAAGAGTTCCAAGTGGTGAAGTTTAGTCTTTAGTTTCTATGTTGTGTTTTGTGTACTATTGTTTGTCTGTTTGTCTTTTTCTTTTTTAGCCATGGCGTTGCCAATAGATATAAGAAGATGTGGTATGAGTGCCAATGAGACAACTCTCCATTCAAGTCACAATTTGTAAAAGTAAACCCTTTTAGGTCACAGTACGGCCTTCAACACGGAGCCTTGACTCACACCGAACATCAAGCTGTAAAGGGCCTCAACAATTACTTGTGTAAAACCATTCAAACAGGAAAACCAACGGTCTAATCTATATAAAAAAACGAGAAACACTTATGAACCATGCACATCAACAAACAACAACCACTGAACATCAGGTTCCTGACTTAGGACAGGTGCAAACAAATGCAGCGGGTTTAAACGTTTTCATAGGCGCCAACCTTCACCGTTTATTTTCGATTTATGAGTTTGAATGTCCCTCTGGTATCTTTTGCCCCTCTTTTACGAAGAACATTTTTTGTCAACAAGTAACACTAAATGTAGATTAAAATGGTCTTGTAATATTTATCGAGCTAAGTTGAGCGGTAACAAATATGTTTAATCCCGCCATATTTTGTATGTTCCTGTCCCAAGTCATGAGCATATACTGCAGTGTTTGTCGTTGTTTCATGTCTGTCTTATTTGTTTTTCGTAAATCGTATCGTACAAATTAGGCCTCATTTTTCTCGTTTGAATTGATCCTTTTTTTTTATGTCGGGGCCTTTTTATATAACTGACTAAACGATATGGGTTCTTCTCATTGTTAAAGGCCGTATGGTGACCAATGATTGCTTATATCAACGTCTTCTGAACTCTGGTGAATAGTTGTCTCATTGGTTATCCTACCACTTATTATTTTCATAAAAACATGAACAACCAAAAATATAAGACATTACAACAGACCACATCAACCGAAAACAGCCGACTCATCCGAACAAACAAATGTTCAAACAAAGATACACCAGAACGAACAAGATATGGTCCGGTTAGCCTGACTTGGTACATGCAAACAAATTTGTTTACTTTTTACATATTGTGACTTGGGTGGAGAGTTGTCTCATTGGCACTCATACAGCATCTTCTTATTTCTAAAGACGTGCGGTTAAACAGTTTCACGTGCACTCAAATCTACCTGTTTGTCTTACTAGACTGTATGCTGTAAACCTAAATACACCAAATATACATGACCTTCTATGACCTTCAATGTGTGAAAGGTTTGAGTGCAACATAAACTGTACGTTCCGGAAATTATAAATTTGTTTATATAAATATTGAATGGGTTATGTTAATCACACAGCCTACTGCGTTTTAATATCAAACAACAAAATAATATTTTAATTTAAGAACTTAATATTCTTTTCTAGTGACTTAACGCAGATGCCTTGGTTGCTCTAATGAAGATATTTTACAGTAAAACCTAATAATATACTCACTTGTATAAAAGTACATTCACAATTACGGTAGTCACAAATTTAAAAATATTTGAAATTAGAATATCAATTTACGTAACTGTTTTATTTAAAACGAGTATAAGACTTGTAGATGTAAGACAGTTGTCTTTCTTCGTTCCTGGAACTTTAAATAAGATAGTTTCGTATAATGACATGTTTCACTGTAGATGATCAGGAACAGCAAATAAAACATGCAAAACTGATGTTTACATACTTAATAAATATTACAAAATACAATCCTTATTATGACAACAACTGTTGCCTGATCCTCCATAATTAGATATTAAAAGTCATGTGACGTTATCTGTAAAAAGGGCAAGGCAATACTATTTAACCGACTCATTTCAACTAGTCGTCTGCTGGGAACCATCTGACTTTGACCATGGATAGGATTGTGACGACAGGATTTTTTGTTTTGTGTTTGGTTTTTTGTGTCAGCTCTATGGGAAATCGTAAGTTATAGACTTAAAAATATATTTTATTTTTTCAGTTTATGATATTTTTATTTTTTTTTTCAAGATTTTCAGCAACTTTCTTTGCTTTAATTCAAGATTTTCAGATAGTCAAGTATAGTCAAGTACAGCCAAGTTAGTCAGTCTGGGGCACCTTAGGGTGTTGATTCGTGTTGCTCAATGGACTTTCGGTTTTGAATTTTCCTTGGAGTTCTGTATTTTTGTTATTTTACTTTTTAGTAGTTTAGTATGGTATTTTGTGGCTTGATGTATGTTTTTTCCGTCGTTTTCCATTTATGACCATGGCGTTTTCTGTTTTTATTTGACTTATTGTTTCTGTTATCCTTTGTATCCTCTCCGCTTTTAAGATCTCCTCAGTGCTTTTCTTCTTGTTTTATCCCTTAATCTGAAAAAGAAAATCAATGTTAAACAGAGGTAAGAAAAAGCTACTAAATAAACCAATAAAGCAGGCTATCGATCTTCATTTACCGCATGCAAACTGTGTGAGCAGTTCTGAATTCAGCAGATAGAAATATGTGAGAAAATTTTGAAGACTTAACTGATGTCATTGTTCAGTTTTTGTTTCGCCTTCAAAGAAAGCGCCAGAAGCGGGACTAAGGCGAGTATATTCAGCGTCGGCGTCAGTGGTTTAATATATTTAGATTTTATGATTTCTGGAGTGACTTACTTCTATTTTAACAGTTCAATAATATTACTTCCTATATAATTGGTCCTTTCAGTTTGATATCTGTTGAAAAAAGATGTTTTGTCTATTTTCTTCCTTTTTTGTAATTCTTTTCTATCTTTATATCGTATTATATTTCTTCCGGTAGTTTATTTAACTGTTTTCCTTTATAGACTGTAATCTTTTTTTCTTAATTATGAGGTATCATAATAGCAATTATTTGGCGCCTGAAATACCGACCGTGCAAAACCCTCATGGGTAACTGGAACTTTTTAGTATGGAAAACCTTCTGTTAACTAAATTTAAGTCATTTATCGTATCCTGAAAATATGGACACTAACTATGTTGTAAAACTATTTATGTCAAAATTACACGATAAACATGTCGATAATTGGCATGGTGTTTTACGTTCTGATAAATCTATTTTGAGTAGAGGTGGCAATAAGCTACGATTGTTTGAAGAAAATCTTGAACCGGAGGAATACTGCAAAATAGCTTTACCCTTCAGTCACAGAAGTGCTTTCGCCAAATTTAGATGTGGTGTTGCTCCCCTAAGGATTGAACCAGGGAGATATAAAAATATTGTTTTAGAAAACAGTGTGTGCCGTATATGTGACGGTTTTATTGAAGATGAAGCGCATGTTTTATTAAGATGTCCTCTTTATGACGATTTTAGAAACCATTTATTTAATGTTGCTGCAACTTTTAATGAAAATTTTAATAGTTTAGATGATAACCACAAGTTAGTGTTTTTATTCGCAGATGTAAATATGATACGTGTGTGTACATGTGCCAAAACAAGTTATTTGATTTTAAAAAGGCGTAGAAATTTTATATATTGTAAATAATATTTTATTTCATATTGTTTAGCGTATTATATCTATGCATTTTAATAATCTCTTATAATTCAGTATAGAATGGCTCTCATTTTATTCCGTATTGTTTTATAATGTATAAATATTGATTGTACTTGTTGAGAGATGAGACTTTAATAAAACATTGAATTGAATTGAATTGGTAATCAAGGTCGTTAAAGAAAACCCTCGTCGGCGCCTGAAATTACAAAATATATATCGCAACAAAATATTCTTTTCGGTAAAACCTTGGCTTATATCCGAATATTAACGACTAAAACTTTAAACTTTCGCATTGTATGGATATTTGTTTTCAAAAATTATTATGCTGACCTGTAATTGATTTAAAATAAATAATATCGCTCCATACAGGATGAAAAATGATATTGTGCGCATAAAATGCAGCCTATAATTGCATGGAAATTTTTTTTTTTCTGCATGAAAAGTAAGGGGCGTTACTTAAACAAGTTTTTTTTCAGTTACGTATAAAGGTAATTTTTGTTTTTCAAAAAATATTAATTTACTCATTAGAGTTATTTTAAATTTCAATAAAAGCATGGACTGAATCTAGTAGTCATGATTTTTTACATCATTTTATTACATACAACTAAGAATTTATTAAATTTGAGAGGAGTATAGAGGTAAAAAATAATGACAAAAATATCACTTGAATAAGTTATTTTATAAATCTTTGAAAGAATTAGTAATTACAATTATTTAAGGAACATTTGTAATTGTTTTTGGGTTACAAATTATAAATAACTCCAAGTCTTAATTAAATCACAAGTTTCTATCTATTTATATCTGTCTACCTTCAAGAAGATTTTCAAAGAAAATTATATTTAAGTAGTCCTAAGAGACCAATCTTTGACCCAAAAGCGTTGATATATTAAAAAGATAAGTGCGTCAGAAAGGCAATTAGTGTTTCAGGATAATTAGTTTTTATATTTCAAGGGAAAAATAACCAGATGACTGTGAACATTTGTTAAAGCTAGTAAAATCTGTAAGAATGGACACATATAAAAATAATATTTAGAAAAGTTACTAATATAAGTAATATTTAAAATAGCCTCGTTTTCAACATTACTTGTATAGGTGAGCTATTAAACAAAGAGTTCCAAGTAGTGAAGTTGAAATCATCCCTTCGTAAGTTTTAAGGACGCCATCACGAGTTGGTTGACCGTTATGGAATATCCGTTTCACAGATGATAGCGGATATTTTCCTAATGTCGTGATGAAATAAAGAAATCCCGTAGAAACAGAAAAATTGAAACAATATCCAATAAACCCTCCTTTTGCGCCCTTTCTAATCCTACGAAAATCAAATAGTTGTCTCCTTACAACATATCAGTACTTCAACTATTTCCGATTTGAGATTACTCTCTTGTGTAATTTTGCCTTTTGTGATAACATCAGGAATTACCAAGAACACTGGACAGTACAACAGGCAAAAAAAAAACCACCCCAAAAATCAAACTCCTCGTGGAAAATAGACGTACAATGTACAAACAAAGATAAAAAACAACAATTAATCAATTATTGGCGTTTAACGCACTATAGGCTACATTGTGGCGGTCAGTTTTTGTTGTTTAGGGAAACCGGAGTGCTCGGATAGCACAACCAACCTTTGGCAGGAAAATCCTTGTCAATTAATATTAGGGTCGAATGCACCTGCCAAGTGCGGGGTACGAACTAACAACCTCAGTGTTGATAGGCTAGTGAAACAATAGATGAACTACTTAGACCACTCGGCCACCAACATCCCCAAAAAACAACAAAAAAACAACACAATTGATTAAAATAAAAGAGTGATTGTCTGGATAAAATGTAATAATTTGACGTATTTCAATGTTGTTGTGGCTGAAATAAATAGACACAAAACGCATTTGCTTTTGCTAATCCGATGTATTAATATGATTCTATCATTTAGACAATCGGAGGAATTGAAAACGATACATATTTCTAAATATCCTTCCAATAATTTCCATTTTATCGAATTTTAAATATTAAATACCATAACCCGTCAATGTCCTTCGTATCGTTTTAATCAGTACAAGTTGAACATAAGTAAGAAAAACGCAATAATCTGAAGAAAACAATTCTAATGTGGTATAATATATTTTTTTTTAATATTGTGAAGAAATGAGCCATTTGTATTCATTGGTACAACACAAAAATATTCTCTGTCTTTATTTCTGTCTCTCTTTTAAATTGAAAACAATGTCATGATTGTTTCATTACACTATGCAATATGAACAATAATTTACAGATCTTATATACCATGTGTTGCTTGCTACTCATGTTATATACATCTGTTTAACAAAAGCCGGAAAAAATAGTTTGTTGATTTTATGCTTCAGCCAGCATTCTGAATACATTGGAGTTATGACACATGTAAATGCAACATCTACTTTCCATAAGGTGTGTTTGTTAATAATACATCGAATAATCACCTACAAATTTACTTTAATGTTAACGATCAAAATATTATAATTTTGCATTCGGTAAATTAAATTAAAAAACGGATTTTGAACGACTGATTTGTTTTTAATAAATAAGGGATTTACGATTATACGGTTGAATAACGGTTTGTTAAATATGAAAACCTGAATGATATTAAAAAATGAAGTTTTTTGCATAATGATAAAAATATGATAATTCAAAATCATCTATGACAAATATTATTACTGCTACAAAAGAACTTATTATATCTACAAAAACAACGAGATTATATATTAACATATGCATGCATTATTTCTGAAACATGTAATCACCGATTATCGACATTTGTTCATTGTTGAAAAAATTACCAAGCAGATCAAAGGGTAATCGAGAAAGATTTATTTAATATAAAACGGTTTATTTAACGTTTTGTGTTGTTTTTTTTCTCTAACCAACTAGATAATTGCTAAGCGTTTCTTTTTCGCGTGGATGATGACAACTTAATCGGGCGATTGTCCCAAAGTAACCTGTATCACAGGTCACAGATGGAAACAATAGCATGAAAGCATACTGTTTAAAGCAATTTATCCTGACAAATGTTAAATCATTGGACGGGAAACTTAGGAAGAGAGGAGGCAGCTATTTAGATCAATACTATGTCTATATTTGTCAAGTTCATCAATTCGTTTTAAGCATTTTGTGAAACAAAATTACATTAATCAGTTTTACTTCAAAGCTTGCATTTATAATGCACTCACAAAAAAGGCGGAATATACCAAAAGTGGTTTGTGTGAAAAATTGTTCACACAAACCACTTTTGGTATATTCCGCCTATTTTGTGAGTGCATTGTATTCTACATTAGGTACTTCTTGGTCGAGAACAGAGAGAATAGAGAATAGAGACATGACAATGAATTGTATATAAACCAGGACAACACTAGAAGCATCCGTGGTCATCTGTGACGCATATATTCAGTAAAAGTGAACTAAATCATGATATGGACAAATCAACAATTCTAAATTAAGACTTTATAACTTTAACATTTGGAACAATCGGTTCGTCAGCTTTCTTGATATAAACACATTTGGTTTAAAAGGTGATGAAAACAACACCTCAGTTTTAGTGAGTAGGTTGATCATGTTTTCCTGTTTGAGTCTACATTTAACTCAATACGTTATCAAAATGTAATAAAAGATTGAAAATGCAAATTTTCTGAGACTGTTAGTGCGTATCTTAAAATCAATATAAGGATAAGTTAAGATAAATAAGATACTATCATTTCAATAGGGAACCCATAATGGGCAACATCAGTGCAATGATAGCCACATACAATATTTACTATATCAATAATAAAATATAAAATGCTCAAATTCTCAAATGACATTATTATGTGTATTGTTAAAATTTGGTGTGATATTAACTCGCATTGTAACCAAAACTAAAAGGACACTGATGCAACCTTTAGCAAAACTGTTCCAAATGCTCCCACAAAAATCCTAAAATAATTTAAGTCAATGGGAAAAACTATGAAGATCCCTCAATCTATCCTAGTAATAGACTACCAGGTAACCTTAACTGTATTTGGAAAAATCTTTCGGAATTTTGGGTTCTCAATCCTCTTTTGCTTCGTTCTTTATTTTGGCCTTTTAACTTTTTTTATTCGAGCGTCACTGGCGAGACTTTTGTAGATGAAACGCGCATCTGGTGTACAATATAACAATTCTTGTATCTTTGATGAGTTTATTTTTTCTAGTAGTGGAAATATTAATTTAATAGTGTTTATTATATTACTTTAACTTACTTTAACCTATATATAATGCAAGTCTATTTCAACAAAACAGTTACATTTATTGCTTTCGAATGGACACAAACAATACATGTATATTTACAGTCTGTACTATTATTTGTCTGTTTTTATTTTTATTTTTGGCCATGGCGTTGTCAGTTTGTTTTCGATCTATGAGTTTGACTGTCCCTCTGGTATCTTTCGTCCCTCTTTTACAGCTTTTAAATTCATTTTTTTCTGCGATATTTGATTTAAAGTCATCAAACCATTCCCAGATTTAGATTTGTAAAAGGATTAAACATTCCTAGCACCTCACCACAATATACATGAATAGGTTTAACTGTCTGATCAAACATATGCATTCTAGTAACAATCCAATACATCTTTTGATAATTTAGAGTAGGTCTTAAAGGATGTAGTCTTCTGAGGTCTCGGTCTCGTGGAAATCTCGTTTGGGAATTATTTCCAAACATGTGATACAAGTGGAAAATATCAATGAATATAAAAGGTATTATAACCAAACTAAACTCTGTGAAAACATTGTGTACTTACAATAAGTAATTTTTGAGTAATAACATTTTCAAATTTTATAACCAGTCTGGTAAGTGTCATCAGCAAAAACGTGGAGAAAATAGGTGAGGGTACAAAGAAATAGTTTTACCAAAAATATGTACATCCCATATCATTTTTTTTTTCAAAATTGTAAGATATGTATTTTTTCAATCAATTATAATAAAGAAGTTGAAATAACATGCTTTTTGTTCTAAAAAAGAAAAGAGAAAAATCCCAAATTTACATGAGAAAGCAACAAAATTTAATAAAACTTTCTCATATTAACACCAACCTATAGTTTTTTTAGTTAAATTTACTCAGATTGGTCCACTTTATCTTTAGTGAAAGTATGAAAAAAGTTTAATTGTAAAATTGTGTTTTTCATGATAATAGCTCAACAATGAGTAAAATTTGATGAAAAATGAGAAAATCATAAAAAATGGGTACTTTCAAATGGCTGTAGCAAAAAAAGCAGTGCACCACCATAATATTTTTTCTTTATCAGTTACTTTCTTACTGTCATATAAACCCAAAAATCAGGTTAAAAAAAAAGTTTAATTCTGGAAATTTTTGGCTCCTCAGAGGTGTACATCCTTAAGACTATTTATAGAAAGATCTTCTTGCGTGAAGACGACCCTTATACATATGAATGAAATCCAAGATATTTTTATCTTTGAACACATTAACGTTCAACATACATTCACTTAAAACATAGTTGAAATATGTCCATGTCTATCGGCATTGTTGAAAATCATTGTTGTTTTGTTTTATTTGTGTTTGCAGTAAGACACCAGTCATTTCAATATTGACATGATTAATAACAAACCTTTCTTAAATTGTCCGTTTATAAATTTACAAATCATAAAGAAACTAAGGTTTAAACTCCTACTGTCAAAGTCGACCTTAGATGGATTTGGCTATTTTTTTTGGTTCTTTTTGGCATATAGCTTTTCAACTGTTTCGGTACTGGTACATCCTTTACTTTCAATATTCAGCGTTGAGCGTTCCTGATGAAGGTAAAGCTAGGAAAGCGCTTCGGACACTTAAGGATGTTTGCCCCTTTTGTTTTTGAATTTTTGCCAGATATTCGGAATCCTCTGGTTTTATCCATGTAGTGTCATTAAAAAGTTTTCCCCGCTAACCCCTACTTTTCTTTTTATAATTTTATTACTAATAGTTTAAAAAGCCATATTTGAAAATCCTATAAAATCCATGTTATTTTTTCATAATTTTTGAAAGAAAAAGGGTGCCAATGTTAAATGTAAGAAAAGTCTAGAGAGAATTATTTCCCGCCAAATTTTCAATGGCTTATATCTCTAAAACAAGCACACGGACCCTACATTTTTTTCTGCTTTTTCAGTTCCTTTATTTATATACTATCAATTTATAATAGTCTTTTAAAAAGCTTGTTATTTTGAAACAGAGTAGCGAACATCCTTAACAGTTATAAAGTGTTGTTTTCATTATTATTTTTATTTTTATTATTATTATTACAGATGGAATGCCAAAAACGTATAAACCACGTATGTATTTTTGTTTGTTAACTGTATAAGGGTTATAATGCCAAGAATCTTATAACAAGACATGGACTAAATTGTATACATATGTATATTTGAAACAATACCGTTGTCAAATCCTATTAAAACAATTGATTATTTCACAGAGCCCCCCCCCCCCCCCCCCCCCTTCCCCCCTAATGGAGCTTCATATATGAAAAATGCATAGACTTTTTACGAGTATCACTGCAAACGTTGATGTGCCACATTTTTACTTTGAAATGAACTATTTAATTCAAATATATTCTTCCGTCTCTCTTTCACAAGCTTTAAGAAATTGATAATACAGAATTTATCTTTTATGAAATTTAAAAATTTAAGTATATTTGATATTATTATTATTTTTATTATTGTTATTAATACTTTTATTATTATCATAAAACATAATATTATCATTACAGCACCAGTTTATAAACCAGGTATGTATATGCTTTGATTATTGGATAATTGTAATAATAACAAGAATCTTATAACAAGAAATGGACTACGAAATAATAACAAGAATCTTATAACAAGAAATGGACTACATAATAATAACAAGAATCTTATAACAAGAAATGGACTAAAATGAAATATATAGATATAAGAAGATGTGGTATGAGTGCCAATGAGACAACTCTCCATCCAAGTCAAAATTTATAAAAGTAAATCATTATAGGTCACAGTACGGTCTTCAACAGGGAGCCTTGGCTCACACAGAACAGTAAGCTGTAAAGGGCCCCAAAAAGTACTAGTGTAAAACCATTCAAACGGGAAAACCAACGGTCTAATCTATATAAAAAACGAGAAACGAGAAACACTTATGAACCACATCAAAAAACGACAACTACTGAACATCAGATTCCTATATATGCCTATTGGAGAAAAATGTCTTTGTCCTTTAAGAAAACTAAACCCTTTGTCATAGGTTTTAGAAACAATTGGTTATTTCACTGAAATATCTAAATGCTCCTCTTTAAAACAGTTCGACAAAAATAAATTCAATGTATATATTCAATACATCCACAATTCATGCAAACCATTTATTTTTACGAATACAGGGGCGATTTTTTTTTTTTGGGGGGGGGGGGGGGTCAGCAGAGCCGCCCTCTTATGGAGGTAAATATATGCTAAGTGCATAGATATTTTACAAGTATCAAGTTCGTAACACATTTTTACTTTGAAATGAACTATTAAATTCAAATATATTATTCCGCCTGTCTTTCACAAGGTTTACGAAATTAATATACTTATCGTTTATGAAATTTATAAATTAGATTATATTTAATATTATTATTATTATTATTATTATTATTATTATTATTACAGCACCAGTTTATAAACCAGGTATGTATATGCTTTGGATAATTATAATAATGACAAGAATCTCACAACACGAAATTGATTAAAATATGATATATAGATATAAGAAGATGTGGTATGAGTGCCAATGATATATGCCTATTGGAAAAAAAACCGTCTTTGTCCTATTAGAAAAATATACCTATTGTCAAAGGCTTTTGAAACAATTGATTATTTCACCGAAATATCTAAATATTCATCTATAAAACAGTTCGACGAAAAATAGATTCAATGTATTTATTCAATTCATTCACAATTCATCCAAACTGGTTTTTATTACGAATCCAGAGATGGATTTAATAAAGGGGAGGGAAAGAGGGGGCAGCCGTGAAGCCGCCCTCCTGATGGAGCTACATATGTGATACATGCATAGAAATTTTTACCAGTATCACTCCAAACGTTTGCTTGCCAGCCCCTGCCCCCCCCCCCCCCCCCCCCCCCCCCCACCCCCACCCCTCCTCCCTTGTCAACATCCTGGATCCGCACGTGGAATCTAACATTTTATTACCTAGTGTTCAAAACATATGTGTCACCTTATATATTGCGATGAACTGGTTTTGGATTGAGTTCGTGATGCTAAGATTTTAGTTTTCTATGTTGTGTTTTGTAAACTGTTGTTTGTTTGTTGTTTTTTTTTTTAATCTTTTTTTTTTTTTCGTTTTTTTGCCATGGCATTGTCAGTTAGTTTTCTTATGAGTTTGACTATTTCTTTTTGCTTTTTTTATTCCTTTATTCGCACTTGGAATCTAACATTGTATTACCTAGTGTTCAAAGCAGTTGTGACATCTATAGGTCTAAAGGGGTCTTTTCATGGGCAGCTTGACAATCACACTCACATACACAAACACTACAATATGATTTCGTAACACATTTTCAAATTAAGATGACCTGGTTTTTGGTAGGGTTCGTGGTGCTAAAATTTGTGTTTTGTAGACTGTTGGTTTTTTTTTAATTTTTGTAATCTTTTTTCGTTTTTTTTTTTTTTTGCAATAGCATTTTCAGTTCGTTTTCGACTTATTTCTTTCGTATCTGTCGCCGTTTTTTCGCCTATAACTAATTTAAAAGGTCAATGGAATTGATATATAAAATTGAGGATGGAAACGGGGATTGTGTCAAAGAGACAACAACCCAACCAAAGAGCAGAAAACAGCTTTTATGAAATTTGTACATTAAATGATATTTAATATTATTGTTATTATCATTACAGCTGAACCACCCACTTATGTACCAGGTATGTATTTGCTATATATAAGTATAATGGTTATAATTACAAGCTATAGAAACGTATAACAAATACTAGACTAGCCATACCACATCTTTTTATTTGTATACATGTTAGAAAAAAAAACTTTTGATAAATCCTTTTGAAACAATTCATTATTTCACCGAAATATCTAAATATTCATCTGTTCAACGGTGTGACAAAACAAGATGCAATGAATATATTGAATACGTCAACAATTCATCACAACTGTTTTTTTTTCGAATCCTAATGGAGCTACATAGACTTTTAACAAGTATCACTCCAAACGTTTGCTTGTTCCAGCCCCTGCCCCCACCCCCCCCCCCCCCCACCCCTCCTTCCTGGTCAACATCCTGGATCCGCACGTGGAATCTAACATTTTATTACCTAGTGTTCAAAACATATGTGGCACCTTATATATTGCGATGAACTGGTTTTGGATTGGGTTCGTGATGCTAAGATTTTAGTTTTCTATGTTGTGTTTTGTAAAACTGTTGTTTGTTTGTTGTTTTTTTTTTAATCTTTTTTTTTCGTTTTTTTGCCATGGCATTGTCAGTTAGTTTTCTTATGAGTTTGACTATTTCTTAGGTATCTGTCGCCGTTTATTTTCACCTATAACTACCATACAAGGTCAAGGGAATTGATATACTTACATATTATGAAATTTGTACATTAAATGATATTTGATATTATTATTTTTATCATTACAGTTGCTGAACCACCCCCTTACGTACCAGGTATGTATTTGCTATATATATATATATATGTGTGAAAATTGAATAATTGGTATAATGACAAGCTAAAGAATCGTATAACAAATACTAGACTAATCTTACCATTATATGCAATTTAATATACCTGTTAGAAAAAAAACTTTGTCAAACCCTTTTGAAACAATTGACTATTTCACCGAAATAACTTAATATTCACAATTTCAACGGTTTGACAAAACAAGATACAATGCATGTATTGAATACGTCACAAATTTTTTTTTGTTTTTTCGAATCCAATATTTTTTCTTTACCTATTGTTCAAAGCATATTTGACACCTTTAGGAATAGGAATAAGACTAGGAATTGTTTAAATTAAGGGTCGTTGAAGAGTAACATGATGTTCACATACACCAACATTATAATAAGATTTTGTAACATATTTTCACATTCAAATGAAGTGAACAATTAAATTCAAATATACTCAAATAATTAATAAATCATAAATGCAGGATCACATAAAACTAAATTGCAAAGTTTAGGAAATTGATAAAATTATCTGATAGGCAATTTATACGTTATACGATTTTTATTATTATTATTATTATTAATATTATTATTATTATTATAATATTGTTATAATCATTATTTTTATTTTCTTTTATTACAGTTACTTCTCCAACGAAGTATAGACCAAGGTATGTTTATGCTATCTATTTAAGGAATGACTGTAATATTGTTTCTGTCTATGAAGAAATAACATCAAAACTGTGGTGCACACTGAATAACCCGCTTAGCGTGTTATTTAAAAGTGTGTACCACATTTTTTAGGTTATTTCGAATAGACAGAAAAAATATTACAGTCATTCCTTATAATTTAATTCTAAAAAGGAGTAAATCATGATAAAAACGTTGATGACGTCACGGTCACATGACAAAATTATGCCTATGAGCTGATAGACAAAACACTTTCAGCCAATCAGAAGACGTGTTACATCCAAAATTAAATTATTACTTGATAATGTTGATATCATTTATAATGACAAGAATCTTCTAAGTGGACTTAAATTTTTAGAACATTGTCACAAATTTCTTTATGCAGATAGAACACTACAAGACAAACCAAATGTTTTATTTTTCTAGAATTATGTTTATTGGAGATTCATCATGAATTTTGGAATTCTGTAAGATTTGATGAGAATTGCTTATGTGTTGAGTTTAAGGCATGCGAAAAAATGGCACAAAGTATTTGACTAAGAAAATTTAGATATAAATTTCGGAGGAGCAAAATATCCGAAAAAGAGTGGAGATACACGTACAACACTATAACAATATTGTTCTCTGAACTTCGGTAGTCTAACTAGATGATAAGAATTACAATGGGTAGTTTAGAGATAGAACAATATATACTTAATCACATAAATAACGCACCACATCTGACCATATATTGTAGTTCCATACATTTTTGTTTTCGCTACAAATTTGTAGAAATCTAGTATATTTTAAGTAAACCTTTGAAATTAATGCAAATTTTAAAGATACATATTCATGTTAGTTGCTACAACGGACATTTCAACTACAACATTTAAAAATCAAAAGTCTGAGATTAGTCAATTTAAAATTGGTCATTATATAGGAACTCGATTAAGAAACTAAAAATCAAATTGTTTTTTTTGTTTTGTTTTCATTTGAAAAGATAAACAAGACTTCAGTTGTTACAAATTTGTTGTTGTTTTTTTGTTGTTGTTGTTAAAAATATGTTTTTTGAGATGTCAAAAGAAATAATTTGGTGTTTATTACTTTAAGAAACGTTGTATCTACATTTTGACTCATTTAAATCATATTTTTGAAAATTTATGTGTGATAGAATTTCTTACTCCAAAGAAATTAATGAAGGTGGTGAGTTCCATTCGTTGTTGAGTATAATTCTGACAACAACAAAAACAACCGTAGATCGTACAAATTATAGTTGTAAAGGGAGATAGATGCACTTTGATCTCAAATATATAGCAATCTTTATTATTTTATCAAAAATGAACAAAGAGCACTATAAGACCCACAAAACGACTTCCATATTGTTGAAAACTTGATTATTTATGTCGTTAGGTTGCTGTCTCAATGATATTTAACCACGTCTCCTTTTATTTATTTGTAAAAACTATACATTGTTATACTAGTATATATAACTATGCATTAATTATAACATATAATTTTTGGGGTTTTCAGGCAATAAAGGGAAAGGTATGTACCTTTATCGTAAATTTTAGAAGCTCTAGATTTTCATGCATTTAAAACGCAAATAAAAATACTTGATAAGGTCAAATGTCAACTTTCATGTGACACTACGTGTATACGTCATTTGGTCTATGGTGGATAATTGTTTTATTGGCAATTATACCACATTTCTTTATTTTATATTGAAAACTGCGGAAGGGCTAGATTAATCGAAGTTTATACTGCAACTAACAACGGCTACAATAATAGCCATTTGAATAACAACATTAGTAAAACGTGTTTTCGATCTCTACACCAGCTCCTTGATGTGAAGAAATATGATACGACATGTAATTCATATTGTACAAAATAGTGGTAATATATTAAGAAATAAAAAACAGTGTTCTAGCTGCTGTATTAGTGGCTGCCTTATTAGTTTGCAAATTTACAGAAGAAAGAATAAGACGTAAAATACATGTATAAAATATAATTTAAAATACATGTATTTATGTCGTTGGGTAGCGTTCTCATTGGCGTATACCCCAAAGCTATTTGCATTCAACTTTAAAGGACAACACGTCTCTCATTTGTGTTGTAGCCATTTTCAGATCAATTGTATATCCGTAAAACCCCAAAACACATACATGTATTAACGGCAGACTCAAACAGTCATGCGAAAGAACATTCCTGTAAAGACTAAAGTATGGCGTCACTAGTTTAGTGTCTTAAACTTTAAAGTTGATCAATATTCAATAAAGGACCTTTCCCGAAAATTGTTTCTCTGATTCTTTTACATGCAGGTAGCTTCAACAGGCTACTTGAGACCGTTGTAGTGAGATTAATATCGTCCTGGTCCTGTCAATACAACTTTGCCTAAAGGTAAATCAGGCAAACATAATGATCATATAAAAGATATTTCCCAGCAATCTTCAATCTTCAGTATGTAACGAACACCAAATGTGCCAGTTTAATAACGAAGATAAAAATTTGACTGGAAATCTTTCTGATAGGATTTTGAATTTGTTTCTGTTATACCTTGCCTAACAGTGAGCCAAATTGTAATATAATGAAAGATCAGACAGGAAGTTATAGCTGTTAATTTAGCGAATGTTGGTAGACTTTTGCTGAACTTCTAGGATTTTAGAGAACAAATAAAGAATTTTTGTTCTTGTGTTCTGAAAATATTTCTTTTTGTGTCACGTGCTATGTAATACCACCCATAGCAACAAAGACAGAGACAGCAAGACAATTTGATGTTACAACACAATTTGGAGCAAGAGAAAAAATACCCCCCCCCCCAAAAAAAAAAATAAACTTTTCTATTATGGTTGCGGTCTGTTATCTATTTTTGTCATATATAGTGATATTTATTGTATCACGATGCACGGAGTGTGATACGAAACAGTAATACAAAAATGCATTAATTTTAATGGCTTATCCAGCATCGTGAGACGATATTACGACAGTTCCATTGGCTATTTGTTAGGACATTGATAAATTTCAAAGGTTTAGACGATGAACATTTCGTTCATGACAACGGATATATGTGATTTCTTCAATGATATACATGTACAAAACACTCACACTTTTCACCTGACAGTCTTGTTTTCAAATTTTGATTACACTTTGAAGCGTACAAAACGTTTTAAAATGTCAGATGTTATAGTTTGACGCCAGAACAGAATATACGACGTCATACTGGTACAATGTATGTGCAAAAGACTAGATCAATGATATGCGGATTTTTTCATTTACAAAATTAAAGTGTTGACTATAAACCATAAGAAAAATAGGTTAAACCACTCGTGAACATTGGATATTGCTTGATATCAACTCTCGTTGATTGTAATAGTATTAATAAACTCACCAAAAGGTCGTTTATTATTATATTGAAATAAAATAACTCGAATTGATATCCAATTCTCATATAGGTTATAAATTCTCAGTTGGAGAACACAGCAATTAAAAAGATCTTTTTACCTGTTAGTCTGTTTGATTTGTTCACACATTGTTGTCAATATAATGGAATTTTATGCGACTGTCAAAAAAGTGAGAGATTTAGCTAGATATAAAACCAGGTTTAATCTACCATTTTCTACATAAGGAAAAACTTGTACTAATTCGGGAATATAACAGTTGTTTTCCATTCGTTTGATGTGTTTGAGCTTTTGATTTTGCAATTTGATAATGGACTTTCCGTTTTGAATTTTCCTTGGAGTTCGGTATTTTTGTTATTTTACTTTTTACTTGTTGTAGATGCAGAGGAATGTGATGTCCAAGCTGACATAGTTGTCTTATTTGACGACTCCTCTAGTATACAATATGATAGCAAAGAAAATTATCAGATGATGAAGAACTTCGTCAAAGAGCTCGTTGACAGTTTCACATCTGTTGGTGTCAATGGTAAAAACGGGTCACAATTTGGGGTTGTGCAGTTTTCTCAAGGTGTTAAAACAGCATTCCCCTTAAATAAATTTAAAACAAAGGAGGATATAAAGAAAGGAATACAGGATATGGTACCGAGAAACGGGGGCCAAACAGAGATTGGAACTGGCCTGAAGGTAATAAGGATTTTATATGATAGTCTGGTTGGGTTTTACAGAAAAGAGAGTAATGGGCAAACAGTGCAGCATAAAAGGCAAAAGAGTATAAAGAATAGAGAAAACAAGATAAAAAAATAAAGAATAGAGAATAATGGGCCAAATAAATGAAGAATAAAGAAAAATGGTTAAAAAAGATAAAGAGTAATAAATGAAGACCCCCCCCCCCCTTCCCCCCCCCCCCCCTCTCCCAGTCCAGACCCTCTTATATGGTAAAATAGGTTGTTTCGATTCCATAGCCATGATCTGCAAGCTGATAAGAAATTCTGATTAAAATTCCTTTGCTTGGTTTTACTTTGTATATTTTCGTTTATTTAAACCAGTTAAAATACATAACTTGTACCTGAAAAATATTCAGGTGTCAAACAATATATGCCACGTTTGGTTGAAAACATTTTTGAATTTTTATTGAAAATATTTTTGTTTTCTCGTTTTGTACTCTTAAAGTCCTGACGGTTTGCACATACAAAGAGTAGATGTATTTTCAATCTTTATTTCATTGGATATACATAACAGTTCAAGTCTCGGTTGTTTTTTTTTTTTTTTTGGCAAAGAGTGCCTTCCATATGAAACCACCACCCGATAAAAAAAACATAATGCCACCCTCTACAGTTTATTCCGTGGGATGCCATATGGAACTCTTTCCTTTTTATTTTTTTATATCAGCACGTTCGAGAAAACAGCTTCAGTGGTGCAGAAGGCGGCGGTAATCCAGATAAACAAAAGATAGTGATACTGATGACCGATGGTAAAAGTAACGCCGGTGATCCACCTCAGCACGAAGCGCATAAATTGAAAAAAGCTGGCGTCACAGTCATCGCTATTGGAATTGGTAAAGGATTTGTAAAAACCGAACTTGAACAGATAGCTACGATGAAAAATTACGTCTTGACCACTAACTCCTTTTCTGAATTATCTACACTGCTCAAATTGGTAATCGAACTAGCGTGCGAAGGTAAGGAGAAACTCCTGTATAATTCTTAATTTTATTATTGTGTATATTTACATGGTGGTCTTTGCACTAACTATGTTAGTTGTTTGGCCGTTATGGAATATCTGTTTCACAAATGACAACGGATATGTTCCAATTGTCGTAACTACAATACCAGTAACATCAGTAACACGACGGGTGCCACATGTGGAGCAGGATCTGCTTACCCTTCCAGAGCACCTGAGATCACCCCAGTTAAATTATAAGGAATGACTGTAATGTTTTTTCTGTCTATGAAGAAATAACATCAAAAATGTGGTGCACACTTAATATTTTAAAGTGTGCACCACATTTTTTATGTTATTTCGAATAGACAAAAAAAATATTACAGTCATTTCTTATAATTTAATTCTTAATTCCATTTTAAACCGGAGTAAATCATGAAAAAACGTTGATCACGTCAAGGTCACATGACAAAATTATGTCTATGAGCTGATAAACAAAACAACGCCAGCCAATCGGAAGACGCGTTACATCCAAAATTAAATTATTTACGTATGTGTTAGAGATATTGGTTCAACGTATATTTGTCAGGGACGGCATAGGGAATGCTATTTACGTTTTTTTATATATAAACATTTGTCCAATGACGGAATGAGTTGACTTCAATGTCAATACAGTGGTATGTAAGAGAGTGTAAAACTTACTGTTTGCCTCCCCTTAATGATTTGTTATGACGTCATGTTGGTCTACCTTGCATTGTGTGAATCAGATATTGTTTTAGTACCTAATTTAGCCCCCAAAAAATCTATCTACAGTCGACTCTCGTTATCTCGAAGTCAGTCGGACCAGAGAGAAATGTTTCGATACCCGTAGTTCGACTTAGACTAATACCGGAAGTAATCTCTGTCCTGCCTTTTTATTTTTCACTCTATTCGGTCCTGCCTTTTTATTTTTCACTCTATTCGGTCCTGCCTTTTTTTCATTAGTTTATCCTGACTTTTTTTACATAAATTGTCATTCTGCCTTTTTTTTGCCAAATTGCTCATCCTGCCTTTTTTTAACTCAAAACTCCTGTCCTGCCTTTTTTTCAAATTTCATCCTAGAGTGATTTGTGGTATATGCCGCCCCAAAAAACAACACGATTCAAAGCTTGACATGTTGTATAGACACCTTTTTTTTTATTCAAATCTGTTTTATAGTTATTTTTGTCGATGGGTAGCTGGTTAACCCGAAATTTCATTTTATTCATTGATAAAAATAAGTTGAAAAGGGCGTGACTCTTTACGTCGTCACAAAGCACAACAGACCAACTAACAAAAAAAAAAAACAACAAAAGACACGAAGTAACGACATAGGATAACTTGCTGTTATTGATAGCTAGTCCAAAGTCTAGTTTCAACACAAAATAATCATGTTTTCCTAGACATAAATATCAACCACAACTTTTCAATCACCCGTTCCATCATTGCCTTGATATTTTGCCCTGCTGCGGCGTAAACACTGGAAACAATCTCCATTTAACGATTTCGACCTTTATCATATCATTGTTTATTGAATCAAACAGACATTTACCACATCTTTTTGTATTTACACATACATATATAGATACCAAATGTGTAGGTCAAAAAGTGGGGGGGGGGGGGGGGGGATGGGGGCAGGAAGATGATTCATACGGATTCATCAATTTTGGCAATATAAAGAGTGATAAAATCGAGGAAAATGGAGATGATGACGAAGCCTGAATCTTACATGCAATTGAAAAATAACGGGTTTATCGTATTTATGCAGTTAAAAACCAAAATATGTTGTATTTCTAAACGTTTTATTGCTATTAGTGGCGAACTTTACACTTTTAAGTAAAAGAAGTATATTGTGTAATATCATATACTATAATCATTTGTTCGATTGATTGTTGTTTGCTTAACGTTCAGTGGCAAATAATTCCTACATGTTTAGGGAGAGAACAAATAAATAATTATCCTGTAATAGGGGTTGACCAGGATGAAGAGCGGTAAACTTGGACTGCCACTGGAAAATGAGGGTTCATTGGACAGGATCAGAAATTTATAATTGCAACAGTCCACCTACGGACCCCTCAAAGAGTTATAATAAAGGTTCTTAACGTACAGATAGCGTTACATTCCTTCCACAAGAGACATCGGATTTAACGTCCCCATTGTGACTGGTCGTGGCTGCGTATTTATACACCCCCCACAACCAAACAGACTAACCGCTTTGGCAAGGGTTTTACTGCCGGTCGATAGAAGATCAAAATTGACAATTTTTCTATTCCACAGTCATCCTCGGGGACCTTTTAATATCTGATAGTTTAATATTTTCAATGCCTTTTATACATTTATCATAGATTTTTTTCATATGTAAGAAACTACATTTTGTACATGTATAATATAATACTGTGGCTTTGTTTATTATTCGTGAGGTACCAATTTTCGTGGTTTTCTAGGGTACAATTGAATCACGAAATCAATTCAAATGTTCAGTAAAGTAAACAGCTTCATTAGGCTTGTATACAGACTTTTGTAAAACCACGGAATCAAAAATATAAGAAAATACAATTTTTCCTTAGTTCACGAAAATTGTCACCAAGAATAGAAATTAATCCATCGTATAATGAACATTAACGTTTTATTTTTAGTTTGTGTGGTCGACTGTGCCGGACATGCTGACATAGCGTTTGTTTTTGACGCTTCTTCTAGTATCAACGCTAACAACCCAAACAATTATCAGTTGATGAAAAATTTCATGAAAGACATCGTTGATAGGTTCAACAAAACTGGTCCCGACGGAACACAGTTTGCTGTAGTAACGTTTGCTGACAAGGCCACGAAGCAGTTTGGATTAAAGGACTACTCAACCAAAGCTCAAATCAAAGCAGCAATTCAAAAAGTTATGCCATCTATTATAGGACAGACAGCAATTGGGGATGGATTGGAGGTAAGCATTAATCGGATTGCAATTAAGGGGCACTAAACAACTTTCATTTCCCTCGTTTTATTTGTGTTTGGTTTTTTTTTTTCAATTTGTGTATTGGCCATTTAGTTGTTTGTCTTTCTTTACCTTATGACCTCTGATTGTCGTCATGATATCGTTTAACCTTCTTGAACTCTGTATTTGATATACTTCTATGAGACACCAACCCAACAAAAAAAGACCCAACAAAATACACGTAAGCAGTAGCATAGTCTTCAACAATAGAAATATGTATTTACAATATGACACCGTTATTGACCCCTGACAACGTTCATAGCCACTGGCGAGGTTGGCAATTATGTTTTCTTGTGTTCTCGGAAGAATAACTTTACCATATGAATGAGATTAGTAACTAGGGAGGGGTCTCTATGGCCGAGTGGTCTTTGCAGTTCAACAACTGTATCACTAGCCTGTGAACTCTGATTTTGTGAGTTATAACGCTACATGTTCGACTCCAATCTTAATTGACTAGGATTTTCAGTTTTCCT
Source organism: Mytilus californianus (assembly GCF_021869535.1). NCBI lineage: Eukaryota > Metazoa > Mollusca > Bivalvia > Mytilida > Mytilidae > Mytilus > Mytilus californianus. The sequence continues at coordinate 47,173,214 of NW_026262604.1, forward strand.
CCCGAAGGTCGGTGGTTCTATCCGGACACTCCGGCTTCCTCCATCAATAAGCACTGACCGTCACGAAGTAGCCAATAGTGCTAAAAGTGGCGTAAAGCACTAGAAATCAATCAATCAGTCAACCAATTAAATATGGTCGCATTTTGTAAAACACTAAAGCACCTATTGATTTACGTAAGAAACATTCGGGGCATTCGAACTTGCAATAAAAAAACACACACACACGAAAATGAGACAGAAAAAACTTGAATACTAACAATTGATGGTAAATAGAAAATAAAACATAAACATACAATACCACGGTGCTATCCTATCCAAACAAACTTAAGCTTTAGTACAGTTACTATTGTGTTTTATACAAGAAAATTGACCTAAAGCTGACAGTTGATATCAAATTCGCCGTTTCAGAATGTAAAGGCATTGTTCGTACCACAAAATGGAAATAATGTCTCGTCATTGAATCAATATCCATCGTGTTGATCGATTTTAACGAATCACAATGTTTTATTGTACGACTTTAAAAATATTACCCAAATTACATTGTTATCTGAATTTGTCTGCAACTTGAAGACCAAGACTATTGAAAGCTCTTATACCATTTGGGCATACGTCAAACGATATAAACCGTTTAAGGACCACGATATTTCTATTCTAGTTCAATGTACAAAATGTAATTCGGTGTGAGCCAAGGCTCCCTGTTGAAGGCCGTACTTTGACCTATAATTGTTCACTTTTTATACATTGTGACTTGGATGGAGAGTTGTCTCATTGGCATTCATACCATATCTTCTTATTTATATTGTGAACATAATTTTTTGTCGATTTGACGCTAACCACATACTAGTACTTCTTTTTTTATATGTAACCAAACAGTTATATCTGTAAACATATTCGAGGACTAATGCTCGTTGTTCAATACCCTATATTAACCTGCGCAATAAAAGTACATTGTAGATACTATCTTTCTTAAGTTGATATTTTTTTCTCTCTGCAGTTTGTAACAAATCTTATCATTTTAACATATGCAACATTTTTCGTATATTTCTTTAGGTTATGTGTTACAAATTATTATGTTTTGTCTTTCCAAGAATGCTAGGTTAGAAATCTTTCCGAATCGGAATGGTGGAGGACGTGAGGAAGTACAGAAGGTGGTAATTCTGTTAACAGATGGCAAAAACAATGGTCATAAATCACCTGAACATGAGTCTTCATTACTTAGGAAGGAAGGCGTTGTCATAGTTGCCATAGGAGTTGGAACAGGATTTCTTACAAGCGAATTAAATAACATAGCCTCATCCGAAGAATACGTCTTTACAACAACCTCATTCGACAAATTATCAAAAATTATGGATGATGTTGTTAAACTAGCCTGCATGAGTAAGAATTTATACATATGTTTGTTTTCTTTTTTTTTTATAGAAAATATTGTTTTCGTTTATACTGCAATAGAAAATTTATTTATTACATTCTAAATGCATCTGAATACTGGAAAAAAAATTTTCGGGAAGGATCTGTTTTCGGTAATTTTAATATTTAGATAACATCGCGGAAATATTTGATGTTGATGAAAATCATAATCATGGACAAGAACAATGCGAAAGTATATGTAATACTTACCGAACAAGTTTGGCTGTAGAAATCGCGATATTTCAGTTTTGAAAAAAGAACAATTTTAGAAATCGCGATATTTCAATTTTGAAAAAAGAACAATTTTTAAATCTTGTTGACCTAATATGCAAACGCCTCTCCATTTGTTTTACTATTCGTTAAAAAAGTAAAATTATACCCTTAACCACATTTTTTTCTCCAAGGCTTATATTCTGTAAGAATTCTCAGTGTTTGTCAAGATGAATGGTAACAAATATTAGTATACACTGTACAATTTAAATATTTGCGTTCCGAATGACAATAATTTCCAAAACTGTATAACAAAAACAGTCAAAAACTGTATAAGGAAAACAGTCAAAAACTGTATAAGGAAACAGTCAAAAACTGTATAACAAAAACAGTCAAAAACTGTATAACAAAATCAGTCAAAAACTGTATAACGGAAACAGTCAAACTCGTTCCGATAAAATTTGCGGGTTTTCAAGAGAATATACGCTGTGTCATAATTTGGTGACTTTATTGCAAAACAATCAACATATGGTCGAACAGACGAATTATAGTGTTGTCGAGGTCGAACAGACGAATTATTGTGTTGTCGAGGTCGAACAGACGAATTATAGTGTTGTCGAAGTCGAACAGACGAATTATAGTGTTGTCGAGTGTTCAAATCAATGGGAATGTGAATTGATGAATTTAAACAATTTCTTTGAAAAGAATAATCACAAGTTTACCTAATAATCTCTTTTCGATTTTATTTCGTACAATTAATCTGTCATGAAATAGAAGTTTATTCATAAAATTATACTTGTTCTAAATGGAAGAAATGGTCTGTAATACTATTTCCACTGGAACAAATATTACAAAATTTGTTCCTTATGGAATGAAGGATATAGAATATTTGTTCCAACAAGACCCGATATTATGATATTGTTTATAACAAAGTTTTCAGGAAATCTTCTGTGAAACAAATACACGTTGACACTTCATATATATTAGATTTTCCATGCGCGTCTTTGCTAATTCTTTTTCAAGTATATTCCGACATTTTTGGGCGATAACTTATATGGTTGAAGTTTCGCAATTGAAGCCACATGTATTTTACAGGTTGTAAGCCACGTGCACACAAGAAAGGATCAGGAGGTAAGAACGTTAACATTCAAATAACATTGTCTCGTGGACATCTTATTGCTATTCTTCATCAAAGAAGTTACTCGAAAGATTTCAAATAAACACATACCTATATCGGAGTTGTAACGCTTATAAATTAAACTAAATCTCTTAGAGATATTCAATTGTATAGATTACTTTACACAATCTAAATAAGTGCAAACATGAGGTTCTGGATATGATTTACGAAATCGAGAGTAATAGGCCAATACTACAAAAAAATGAACCCAAAATGAAGAATGGGGAAAATAAGCTAAAATAAAGAATAGGGAATAATGGGGTGCTAAAACATAGAGAATAAAAAATAATGGATAAAAGATATAAAGAATAAACTTTAAGACAAATTACCTAAAAATTTAAAGAAATCAGAAATGAAGGACTTTATCCAGACCCTCATAATTGGACAAGTGTTCACTTTGACAATTCAAGGATATTAGCAACAATGCATTACTGTTATTTAAAAGAGAGCAACACTCGATGATGTATATGTAGTGTCTTTCTGCGGACAAAAAGTAAACAAAAACATTGAAATCATGAAAGTGCAATTTCTTTTTAATATTCAGTCATTGGACAAAAGTGAGTTCCCGAGATGGCGGATGCATCATTACGGACTATTCTGGAGAGGCAGAATGAAACTTTTATGAATATGTTAGAAATAAAGAAAACTTACCTTTTTTGACTTATACTTTGTTATAAATCCCTTAGCTCTTAAAACAGTCCCAATTCGTGTTGGTAGGGTTTTGTCAGTCTTTGAAAGTACTGGAGTTGAAGTGATGTCCAGATTTCCGGCACGACAGTTATCAAGTCTCCGGCATTGGAAATATCATTTATTCTCCGTTGGACACGAATTTGTATCACTTTCCACACGTTTTCAATTATGTTCATGTCTGGGCGGCTTTGAGGCGGCCACGATAATGTTGGAATATCAATTTCTGTCTTCCACTGATTTGACTGTCGGCACACATGGCATGGAGCATGGTCTTCCTATAAGATGAACGGGTCGACATAAAAATGTCTAGCGATCACAGGCCACAAGTTCTCATCTAAAATATTTATATATTCCACAATGTTTAAGTTTCCTTTGATGGTGTTAGAGTCCCCACCCGATGGTATTAAATCCATCCCCAAAAAATGACAAAAAATCTAGCTTTGTAGGTTTTCCCGTGGTACAGTCAATTAAATACTGGTCGTAATCGTTCAGCAATTTTACGCCACACATAACTGCGTTGTTGTTTCCAATCTCTATTTTTGTCTCATCCCTAAAAAATACTTTTTTCCTATTTTCCCGCACTATCCAATTAAGTTTTCACGACACAATCGTTTTTCTATTCTCACGATTTACTGGTGAAATTGTTGCTTTCTTCGAAACTGTGTCTCTTGTGTTACCATTAAAATCAAGGTGCGGTCTGACTGTCCTAGAACAAGCAGGGTTCAAGTTCTGACCATTAAATGCATAGATGATTTCACCTAGATCCACGGTCGCGAAACCTGTTTAAGAATTTGTTGATGGTTCTCATATTCCTTCCTAGCAATGCCGATGTCCATATCTTATGCCCAAAATAGCCTTGTTCTGGCAATCCTATAACATTTTTTTTCTCCTCTGGTAACATCTTTTTCCATGGGCGTCATGTTTAAAGCAGACGAATTATTTGTTTATTTACGTCGTTACAACGGCAAAAAAGTCGGTAAAAATGGTTCTTGTCCAAGTGGACGATTTCCCAACTATGCATCGGCCATTTTGGGAACTCACTTTTGTCCAATGAGTGTAAGTACCAAATAACAACTCTTGTGTAACATGCAATTGTATATAGAGAAAACAGTTTCAGTGTCTCGATTCTAAATTTCTCAGCAATGACACCCCCACCCCCCACCCCACATGTATTTTTCCTACTGCATATGCAATTTTGACACTTTAGCATTTACCCTTTGACGCTGGTAATCCTTTGCATAAAAATAAGAAGATATGGTACGATTGCAAATAAGATAACTCCCTACTAGATATACCAAATAACGTAGAAGTATACTGTATGAGTATATGCTATTGAATTGATGAAAGATGACTTAAAGGTTCAATATGTATATCATATAAAAAAACACATTCATAAAACAAGTCAAACAGAAGTGTTATATATATCACGGAGTTGTAGGTCTATTAATAGAAGGGAATGTGGAGTATACATCATTGAAACTGAAACCAAACGACACAAAGCAAAACATATGCACATCTAAAAGTAAACATACTGTCTTCATAAATAAGCAGATGTCTTTACCAGATAACAATTCCTTAATAACCAAATATAGATCTGCCATCAACATCATTTTTCGAAACTACACATACTGTACTATGCTATGACAAAAGGCATTCACTAACTATTCGGACAGGTACATGCACGTGTGGCTTTTAGAATTTAACTAGTTTTTCTAGTCTCCCCCGTTTTTTAATCTCGATGATTGGACTCTAAAAGGTACAGACAAGAACGTATAATACAAAAAATAGTATAGGTAAGTCACTTATCTCTTTCAAAATCAGCTGATATGATTGCACTCAGTACTATGTACACTCTAATATGAATTGGAGTACTTCTATATTATTGTATTCAGAAATGTGGGGTTACTATATAGGAGAAATTCTGATTTTTCATGCAGAAAAAAAAGTAAAACATTTCATGTTTTAAATTAGCGAAATGATGTTCATCCCGAAATACTTGACAACAACATGTCATCAAACATTTACATTACAGGTGGACATGTACCCAGTCCTAATGTGTACACACCATCACCTCCAGTATACACAGCACCACCCCCAGTTTACACACCAGCACCACAACCAGTATACAACACACCAACACAGCAAGTATACACACCAGCACCATCACCAATATACAACACACCATCACCGCCTCAAGTGTACACTGTAGGACCACCAGTTTATACACCACCACCACCACCAGTGTATACAGTAGCACCACCACCATATGTAGAACCGCCAACATATACAGTAAAACCATCACCATATGTAGCACCGCCAGTGTACACCGCGGCTCCAGCAGACACTCCTGCACCATCAGGTAATATTATGGTATAAATATGTCAATGGTCATACAAGTTACCTTTTAATATCAGCCAAAACAGTGCTAACGATAGTATTCCAATTACATATCAAAGATAGCAGGTTGATAAGCAGTTATGTATTTTTGATTTTGTTTTGACTCAACCTAATTAGTCTGAGGTATATATTATCTATCAGAAATGCCAGAATACATGTACAACGTTACGCTTATCTTTTTTCGTCTGATATTTTACATGTAATGTAATTTAAAAATAAGGAGATACATGTGTGGAATGAATGCTAGTGAGACAAATATTTTTTTTTAATTTTTAAAGTTCTTTTTAAAAATACTGCAATCAATGATGAGCAAACTAATATCGTATTGTAAGCATGAAAATGAAACAATGCAAGTGGGAAAACGCATGGCCACATTTAAGTTAATGATATACTAGTATAACGAAAAAAAATCTTGCGTTTATTTTCGACTTATGAGTTTAAATGTCCGTCTGGTTTCTTTCGCCTCTCTTTTAACTATGCTATATTTAACAGGAAACAAATGATCACCCGGATACTGTAAGCACTATGGGTATTGTATAGAGATTCAGTGTTCATTAATTAACTATGCTATATTCCACAGGAATCCAATGCTCATCCGGATACTGTAAGCACTATGGGTATTGTATAGAGATTCAGTGTACATTAATTAACTATGTAATATTCAACAGGAAGCAAATGCTCACCAGATTACTGTAAGCACTATGGGTATTATATAGAGACTCAGTGTACATTAATTAACTACAGTGGAGATCACTTCTAACCTCTCATCAAATCTGTCAGAATCTGTCAGGAGAACTGTTCTAGGACAGTATGTAGAACTGTCATCCTGACACCTTTTAGACAGTTCTAGCTAGAGCAGTTCTAACCTAGAACTGATTTGGTCAGTTCTACCTAGAACTGATTTAGTCAGTTCTACCTAGAACTGATCCTGACAGTTCTGCCCTAGAACAGTTTTAGACAGTTCTACCTAGATCTGACCAAATCTTTGGACAGTTCTAGGACTAGAACAGCTCTACGGCTAGAACAGTTCTACGACTAGAACAGTTCTACGATTAGAACTGATTTGGTCAGTTCTACGGCTAGAATTGATTTAGTCAGTTCTATCCATAGTACAGTTTTAAGAACTCTTTGTCAGAAATATAAATAGGTCAAAAGAATATAATATATATTAAAAAATTCTCATCACAGCACTGTTTTAACATTTCTCTAACTGCAGTGACGTCATTTAGAACTGTTCTACAATCCTGACAGTTCTACGGTTAGAACTGATTTAGTCAGTTCTGCTGACAGTTCTACGGTTAGAACTGATTTGGTCAGTTCTGCTGACAGTTCTACGACTAGAACTGATTTGGACAGTTCTACCTAGAACAGTTTCAGACAGTTCTACCCTAGAACTGATCCTGACAGTTCTACCTAGAACTGGTTTAGTCAGTTCTTCCTAGAACTGATTCTGACAGTTCTACTTAGAACAGTTCTAGGGTAGAACTGTTCTAGGTAGAACTGTTCTAGGACAGTTTAGAACAGTTCTATGACAGATTATTCTGACAGTTCTAATGAGAGGTTAGAAGTGATCTCCACTGTATGTTATATTCAACAGGAAGCAAATGCTCACCAGGATACTGTAAGCACTATGGGTATTGTATAGAGATTAAGTGTACATTAATTAACTATGTAATAATCAACAGGAATCAAATGCTCACCATGATATTGTAAGCACTACATGTATTGAAAAGAGATTCAGTGTACATTAATTGACTATATTATGTTCAACAGGAATCAAATGCTTACCCGGATAATGTAATCACTATAGGTATTATAAAGAGATTCAGTGTACATTAATTGACTATGCTTTATTCAACAGGAAGCAAATGCTCACCAGGATACTGTAAGCACTATGGGTATTGTATAGAGATTCAGTGTACATTAATTGACTATATTATGTTCAACAGGATTCAAATGCTCACCCGGATACTGTAAGCATTATGGGTATTGTAAAGAGATTCAGTGTACATTAATTAACTATGCTTTATTCAACAGGAAGCAAATGCTCACCAGGATACTGTAAGCACTATGGGTATTGTATAGAGATTCAGTGTACATTAATCAACTATGTAATATTCAAAAGGAATCAAATGCTCACCCGGATACTGTAAGCACTATGGGTATTGTATAGAGATTCAGTCTAAATTAATTAACTATATTATATTCAACAGGATTCAAATGCTCACCCGGATACTGTAAGCACTATGGGTATTGTATAGAGATTCAGTGTACATTAATTAACCATGCTTTATTCAACAGGAAGCAAATGCTCACCAGGATATTGCAAGAACTATGGATATTGTATGGACATGGGAAGTAAAGCACAATGTCTGTGTTCTTCTGGATATACTGGTGATAGATGTGAGAACAGTAAGTGGATGCATTTTAATGGATTACTAAATGGTATTCTTCGAAACAAAGGATTACTAACAGTGCTAGTGCTGAAATGTAACATTATGGGGTTTTGTATTATTGTTTTTAAATAACACAAATGCAACACCCCAATTGACATATTACAAATATACATCACACAAATATATAAATTACGAAAGTACATATCACAAATGTACCATGTAGCAATACAATATGGAAAAATCAAATTAGATATTTAAATTACATAGTTGCATAGTTCGAATTCCAATTCTCAAACCTTCAATTGTCGAATTGCACTGTAACAAATTAAGAATTGCAAAGATAGAATTTCAAAATAGCGTTACATACATACAGTTTAAGAAATATAAAATTGGAATAATGGCACGTTTTGGCTTTCCATATTATGTAACTTTTATGAAATAGAAAAGAGCTCACAACGCTATATATCAATGCACACAACACATGTCCTGAAATAATCTGCATTGGGAATATTGTGGTTTTCAAATACAAATGTACATGATGAGGTGTACAGATCTTGAATAGAGAATAATATTAAAAAAAGAAGAGAATGAATAAAAAACAATAAAGAAAAGGGAAAAATAGCCTAACCCCAAATAAAAAAGAGAACAGTGGAATAAAAGTTAAAAAATTCAAAAAATAACATCCCCATTCTACCCCTCATACATAGAAAATAAGGGTCGATTAAATAAATGAAACTACATATCAAGAGGTATCCATTATCATATTATATCATACTAGATCTGACGATCTGGCCACTGCACGGACCAATCAAACGAGCCGTAACACTGAAGAAATGCAACCATGTTTGTGTCATTGATTTATTCAACGGATACACATACATAACTATGTAAAAGAAGGAATTACAGAAACTTATCTAAACAAAACATTTTCTCTTTTTTATAATTTACAAATTAAAACCTCATAATTACTACGTTGATATAAAGATTTTTAGTGTTCACAGATAAATGACCGTAAAAAGCACAGTATCATTTTAAAATGTTTTATTGTACATTGCGTGTGTATACACATGGAATCAAAGATTTAATAAGGTAGGCATTATTGAAATGTCCTTGCTTTGTAGTATAAAACAGTCTTTTATAAACACTATTGAAACTTAAGGATGTTCGCTCCTCTTAATTTTGAATTTTGTCAGACATTCGGAATTCTCTGGTTTTATCAATGTTTTGCCATTAACAATTTTGCCCGTTTACCCCTACATTGCTTTTCATAATTTTATTACACAAAGCTTAAAAAGCTATATTTGAAAATCCAGAGTGAATATTTTGCAGCCAAATATGCGACGGCTTATATCTAGAAAACAAGGACATCGACCGTTGATTTTTTCTGTTTTTTTAGTTCTGTTATTTATAAACTTTCAATTTAAAAAGCTTGTTATTTTGAAACAGAGTAGCGAACATCCTTAATGCAGAACATTTGTTATTATAATTATAGAACGACTGTGAAATTTCTTACTGTAAACAGCTATTTTCAAATAAACATGATCGATTTATTACTTGTTAACGATGCAATATAAAACTCAGCGGATGTGGTATGATTGCCAATGTGACGACTGTCCACCAGATACTAAATGAAGTATTAGTTTGCAACTGTAGGTCACCGTACGGGCTTCAACAATGAGCAAAACCCATAATGGATATCAAGCTACTTTCTGTACTAGCTTTTCTTTTTTCTATATTATATTAGAAGGTTCAAGTAGTTCATCGGGCTCTGAAACATATGTGCCACCTAGTACACCAGAACCGTATGTGCCTACACCAAAACCGTATGTGCCTGCACCAGAACCGTATGTGCCTGCACCAGAACCTTATGTGCCTGCACCAGAACCTTATGTGCCTGCACCAGAACCTTATGTGCCTGCACCAGAACCTTATGTGCCTGCACCAGAACCGTATGTGCCACCTACTTCACCAAATACATACGTTCCAGAAACAACGGTTGTCCATGGAAGACCGGGTAAACATGGCAACCCAGGCACACCTGGCGGACCGGGATCGGATGGAAATCCAGGAACACCAGGTAAAATATTACATAATGTCATTCAGTAATTTTTCTTTTTTTAAAGTTTAAGATATGGATTAGATACTATTTAGAAACTAGAATCCGGTCTCGCTTTCCCTGAATGTGACCTGCTAAATTAAACTTATTACCGGGTTTGCACTGACATGGGCAACACAACGGGTGCCATATATGTAACAGGATCTGCTTACCCTTCCGAAGCACATGAGAATACCCGGTGTTTGGTTGGGTTCGCGTTGCTCAATCTTTTTCTATGTTGTGTTTGTATACTGTTGTTTTTCTGTTGATCTTTTTCTTTTAAGCCATGGCATTGTCAGTTTATTTTTGACTTATGAGTTTGAATGTCCATTTGGTAACGTTTGCTTCTCTTTTTAAATAATGGAGATTTCTTGATGTACTTTTTTTTAATGCAAATGAATGAAAGTTAAGTTATAATTATAATAACCGCTAAAATATTTATCATGATATTCAGATATACATATTCAGTTAATAAATCAAACTTCACTACAGTTGTGAAAATATTTTGATAGCCAAACAAACTCGTGCACTAAAAATAGATCTTAGGTCTATTACAAATGAATTTTGACAGTTATGAGACGTTGTTTCATTACGAAGAGTTAAATATGAATACGTGGGCAAGAAATTAAATATATTCCGTTTCAATTGATCGTTTATATTTTAATTGTGTACTTTTTCTCCATAACCCTTTGTTCACCTCACAAATTCATAAAATATTCAAAACAATTAACGTTCTGTATCTATATGATTTCTACAATGGTATTCCAATTAGTACGTGTTAAAAATATTTGTCACTATTTTCTAAAAACAAATCAATATTGTCTTCATTGTAAAATTCACCACATCTAACAAGGATATTAACTCGTTGGGTAAGTTAGTCGACTAAATAACAACCTTATACAAGTAGCACACCATCGACCGATTATCTTTGAACGATTCATAGTTCTGTCCATTGTTGTAAATATAAAAAAAGAAGATGTGGTATGATGCCAGTGAGACAACTCTTCACAAGAGATCAAAATGACCCAGAAATTAACAACTATAGGTCACCATACGGGGTTCAACAATGAGCAGTGCCCATATTCAGCATTAATAGACACACTGACACAGGCAGTGTTCATGATTCTCTCTTTCCATTAACTAGGACAACCAGGAAACCCAGGACCTCCAGGCCAACCAGGACCAAATGGTGAACCAGGGGACAGAGGGGCTGATGGAAACCCAGGCTCTCAGGGACCAGCAGGAGAGAGAGGTCAAGATGGAAAAAACGGTATACCAGGTAAGCATTACGACCATTTATTCAATTTACGACAAAGAACTGCGACTACTCAATTATAATATCTGCTGTACATGTACCAGTCTTTCAGCGAAAAAAAAATCGCCATCTGAATCACAATGAAAACTTCTTTTGTTGAAAGAGAAATTAGTTGATTTGACAACTATCTGGTGATATTAAATTTGTGATTGAAATTGCATCTGTTTTGAAATAACGAAATCTGATTAGCTTTAGATGCTTATGTTTTTCTCATATATTATATGACGGTATAATACTAAACCTCTAACAGGAGGGATTGTGCCTGATATTCATATGATGAAGACATAATCTTTCAATCAGTTTAATTGAGGTCTGGAGCTGGCATGTCAGTAACTGCTAGTAGTCTGTTGTTATTTATGTATTATTGTCATTTTGTTTATTTTCTTTTGTTTCCTATTCTGACATCGGACTCGGACTTCTCTTGAACTGAGTTTTACTGTGCGTACTGTTGTACGTTTGTATTTTCTACATTGGCTAGAGGTATAGGGGGAGGGTTGAGATCTCAAAAAACATGTTTAACCCCGCCGCATTTTTGCGCCTGTCCCAAGTCAGGAGCCTCTGGCCTTTGTTAGTCTTGTATCATTTTTAATTTTAGTTTTTTGTGTATAATTTGGAGTTTAGTATGGCGTCCATTATCACTGAACTAGTATACATATTTGTTAAGGGGCCAGCTGAAGGACGCCTCCGGGTGCGGGAGTTTCTCGCTGCATTGAAGACCCATTGGTGGCCTTCGGCTGTTGTCTGATCTATGGTCGGGTTGTTGTCTCTTTGACACATTCCCCATTTCCATTCTCAATTTTATTATGATTTACCTAGCAAGCTTATCATATATTTCATTTCAATTTTTCGACACTAACACAAGTTATCAAGCTTGAAATCAAAACCCATGCAAGCGGATTATCAGTGCCTCTTTCCGAGATCAAGAACAAATGGGTAAGATTTATTTGTATTCTTATTTATGATTTATGTTCAATGATGTAAGTGATACTAAGTTTCCTTCCTGTAAGATCAGCTTGACCTTCCGGAGCACCTGGGATCCCTCCCGCGTTTTGGTAGAGATCGTATTGCTCAGTCTTTATTTTTCTAGGTAATATTGAGTGGACTGTTATTCTGTTGTTTGTTTTTAATCGGTTTTTGACATGTCGTTGTCAGTTTATCTTCGACTTATGAATTTGAATATTTCTTTTGTGTTTGTTTTGAAGGCAAGCTATGAGTGATATGCTATAAAAGATGTAAGATATTTGTTGCATTTAAAAGGGCTGTAAAGAAAAACTAAGTCAGCATGCTAATTTCACAAATGAAACAGTTTTACACTGTAATTCAAAACTTAATAAATTATTACTTTATTTCAAATAAAGGTAAACCAGGATCAGATGGCTACCCCGGTCGACCCGGTGGTAAGGGACCAAATGGAATGAGAGGAGCTAAAGGGGAACCAGGAGATCCTGGTCAACCTGGACGTGATGGTCAGTAATAAATGTATAGGGAATTGTTTTCTTCATTAAAATTACTAACGCCATATTCAAAGATATATATCTAACTCATGTCCATTCCATTATACATTATTCATAACAAAAACTCTTCTGCAAATATAAATTTATTCAATTAGAAAAAAAAATAAAACGGTTAAGAAAATACTGCATGATCTTGTTAACACTTATCATATGATTACGGTTGCTTTATCTTAATATGATGAGTATACATGTACTTTTGATTATAATGTTTTATCCCTCATTCTCTCACTAAAGTGTACTAAAACAGAAAAGACATGTCGGAGGTAGGAAATGATGATACAGTTGTGTTAATATCTAATCTCCCTTCCAAACGGTCAGAATAATCTGTCGTAGAACTGTTCTAATATGTCAGAAACACTTTTCTAAAACAGTTCTACCCTAGTTTGTTTCAAAGACTGTTCTAGAACAGTTCTTCTGACAGTTTCTGTCCGATTTTAATAATTAAGAAATTATCTCAACTGTACTGACCATTTTTGGCATGATGCATAGCTAACATTATTTTTATAGCTATGTGTCATGGAACATAGAATTATCAATTTTTTATACATTAATTGATTTGAAATCTATATTATAGGCACACCAGGAACAGATGGGAAAAATGGACTTGATGGAAAAGATGGCAAGTGTCATATCACATAAGGGATAAAAAATCAACAGGATAAGGGAGCAGTTGTTTCCATTTTTAGTCCACAATGCTTTTCAATTTTGTACTTCATAATTTGCCTTTTCGCTTTTTTCTATTCGATCGTCACTGATCAGTCTGTTGTAGACGAAACGCTGGTCTTACAAAATTATAAACCTGTTATCGTCAAGAAACACTCGCCTTATAAAATTATAAGCCTGTTATCGTCGAAAAACGTTCGTCTTACAAAATTATAAGCCTTTTATCGTCGAAAAACGCTCGTCTTACAAATTTATAAGCCTGTTATCGTCGAAAAACGCTCGTCTTACAAAATTATACGCCTGTTATCGTCGAAAAACGCTCGTCTTCCAAATTTATAAGCCTGTTATCATCGAAAAACGCTGGTCTTACAAATTTATAAGCATGTTATCGTCGAAAAACGCTGGTCTTACTAAATTGTACGCCTGTTATCGTCGAAAAACGATGATCTTACAAAATTATAAGCCTGGTATCGTCGAAAAACGCTGGTCTTACAAAATTATAAGCCTGTTGTCGTCGAAAAACGGTGGTCTTACAAAATTATAAGCCTAGTATTGTCGAGAAACGCTCATCTTACAAACATTATAAGCCTGGTATTGTCGAAAAACGCTCGTCTTTCAAAATTTTAAGACTGGTATTGTCGAGTAAAGCTCGTCTTTCGAAATGTTAAGGCTGATATTGTCCAGAAACGCTCGTCTTTCAAATTTTAAAGCCTGGTATTGTCGAGAAACGCTCGTCTTACAAAATCATAAGCCTGGTATCTTCGACGAGTCTTTTGTTTTCAAACCTTGAGACAAAAAAAATATCTCGTCCCGATTTCCTCTATTCGGTTCAAAGAGTCAGTATTTATACATAATTAAAAAATATACCATACCAATTACTTTATTTTGCATCTGAATTTGTTCCCCATTGTAGTTGTCCCTTGATTTTGTCTTATATCCAAAACATTATTCATGTTATTTGAAAGTATATTCTGCAAACATGTTCATGAACAAACGTGCAAATAGTTGTTTAAATTCTCGTCCTTAGGAAGCTACCATTTGATTTTTATGGGGGGCCAGGATGAACAATTTTGTCCTGCACATATTTTTTAGTTGTAATCGCTGTCCTGCCTTTTTATTTTTCACTCAATTCGGTCCTGCCTTTTTTTTTTAATCAAAACTTTTGTCCTGCCTTTTTTTAAAATTTCACCTGAAATAACAGGTTGTGGTTTAAGAAAAACGAGGCTAGAAACACACAAAATACATCTTAAATAACAGGTTGTGGTTTCAAGGAAAACGAGGCTAGAAACACACAAAATACATCTTAAATAACAGGTTGTGGTTTCAAGGAAAACGAGGTTAGAAACACATAAAATGCATCTTAAATAACAGGTTGTGGTTTCAAGGAAAACGAGGCAAGAAACACAAATATACATCTTAAGTAACAGGTTGTGGTTTCAAAGAATACGAGGTTAGAAACAAATAAAATGCAAAATGTTTTGCATGATTCAATGTATATTTGCCAATCTTTTTTTAATTTTTCGTATTTTGCAGGTACAATACATGTTGTGCTTGATAAAGGAAAATACACAATAGGACCAATAGGTGAGTTTAAAATGAGGTTTGTATCCCTTAATGTCAAGTGGTTTCATGGTTAACGAGATTTAATTTATTTCCTCACAATCATATTGCATGGGGAGATAATTTTTTAAATTTACCTATATAACGATTAATACCAAGATGGCGTTAAATGAACTTGGATACTCTGTATTTATCATGTTTTTCAATAACATATGATCAAGACCCCCTCCTAAATTATTAAAAACTATCATTCTGCATTAACAATAATATATTATTATACTTCACGTTAAAATGCCATATTTTGATTGACTAATTCGAGGGTGTTAATTTACTCTATTACCCTTCATGGAGACGCTTGATCAAGTGTGCGCTTTATTAAATACGACTCTATCATATGGCAAATACTCTATTACCCTTCACGGAGACGCTTGATCAAGTGTGCGCTTTATTAAATACGGATGGCTAATATGTACAAGATGTCATAGTTTATTACTTTGAATTGGAAATTTATAACAGAACATTCAGTATAATAAATTAAATAACACGTATCTGAGAGGGTGATAGAGCAGATGGTTACCCCTCGAAAAGACATTGTCAACCTTGGCTTCGCCTCAGTTGACAATGTTTTCTCGGGGTAACAATCTGCTCTATCACCCTCTCAGCTATGTGTTATTTATATATTGGTGTAAATTAGATACACCCATTCGTGCTTATACATACAAGTGAATAGTAGTTATATGATTTGAAATAGAAAGTCATACATTCGCTTCTTTTCATTGGTAATAATGACAAACCTATGTTCTGGCTATGATAATTTACACTTAATTTACATAGAAGGATACGCTGGACCAGAGAGAGGTTTAGCTAGCTATAAAACCAGGTTTAATCCACCTTTTTCTACATGCCTGTACCAAGTCAGGAATATGACAGTTGGTTTCCATTCGTTTGATGTGTTTGATCTTTTGATTTTGCAATTTTATAAGGTACTTTCCAATTTGAATTGTCCTTGGAGTTCGTTATTTTTGTTATTTTACTTTTTAGGTATATAGATATACGACAAGGTTATAAAATGTCTATAAGCTGTCGCCATATCATATAACAAATTATTTTGTAAAACTTATCAAATACTTGAGTCATAATTATCAAATACTTTATACTAATCAAATATTTTAGTCATGGTTATCAAATATTTTATTCATTATCATCAAATTAGTACTTATTGCATTAAACAGATCAAACTGAAAGGATTGTTCATTAACATATATCACTGGTCTATAATAAAACACCTATTTTTTTAGAGAAAGAAAAAATAAAGAAGGAAATTAAGTCAGCCTGGTCAGCATGGAAGGGAGGACAAACATCGAAAGGCCCTGCCGTACGTCAAAAAATTGCTAAAAAAGCAGCATCTTCTTGGTCTGCATGGAATGCAGGATCTCAACTCCCGAATGGTTGGTCAGCATGGGGACAGGCAGCTCAGGGATCGGTAGCCAAACAAGGAAATGTCAACAATGGAATGCAGTCAGGTTGGTCAGCATGGTCAGCAGGTGCTCAGCTTCCAAAAGCTAATAAGAACAAAATGCAATCATCTTGGTCAGCATGGACAGCAGGTAATAACGCAAATTTGAACAAAGGAATTCCGTCAGGCTGGTCAGCATGGTCTGCAGGCGCTCAACTTCCAATAGCGACAAACGTTAAAAAAAGCGTTGCTCCTCAAACAAGCGTTAAGAAAACAGTGAATTCCTGGGGAGGATGGAACCCGACTTCCAACTGGAATAATTGGGGTCAGTCTTCAGATTCTTGGGGAGATTGGAAGAAATAAAATGACGATGGAAAATATCAATCATTGTTGTTCTACGTTTAATGGTCATTAGCTCTTATACTGTATTTGAATATTCACCTTACATTAAAATATTTCCATGCACTCAATTAGTATTTTCATTTTAGTTAACATAATAGCAACAACAGTTTCACATATCTGATTAACCTTAATTATGTAAATCGTTGGGATAGTGTGTGCATTTTGCGCTTTTGTGTTGGATCCCAATTTAGTTACAAATACTTAAATATAAAAATAAAAAGATGTGGTAATATAATGGCCAATGAGACGACACTCCACCAGACACTAAATTACATAGAAGTTATCAACTATATGTCACCGTACGTCCCTCAACAATGAACAACGACCATACAGCATAGCCGGCAACAATTAAATATTTATTTGAATTAGCTTTGATACGTTAGGTGCCTACCTCTTAAATGAAGTAATATATATTCTAGTATGACGTACTTATTTCGCTTTGTAAACAAAGCCGTCTTCTAATTAGCACAAAATATATTTGACACATGCGCAAAAACTTACTATTTACATTCTTGTGATTTACATTTGTATCCTAATAAAATATATACATTTTAGCTTCTTGCATAAAATTTATTATATCATGTTTTAAAAGCAACATATATTTACCCTACAATCAGTTTTTAAACTTATCATATACGAAAATGTAATGTATACATACATCAAAGGGAGGAAAAGGGAACAGCCAAACATTTGTAAGGTATTTTTGTACGCTTCGACCTACAATAATACCGATTTTGTCCTATTAGAATCGAGATAATTCCTTCGTGTCATATTCTATGCTAATTTTAACATGGATAGGCATTATAGTTGACCATATTTTACAGCTCGTTAACGCTCAGTGTAAAATATCAACAAATATAATGCCTACCCATGTTAAAATGAGCATAGAGCATGACATGAACGACTTATTTCTTAATTAAAGAATGCCATGTTAATATCAACGACTATCTATTATAGGGAAACATCAACGACTATCTATTATAGGGAAATATTGTTTGCAGTCTTGTTTACATAAATATTATCCTACACCTGTAAAAAAAAATAACACTTTGTAAATTTTATGCGTCCGAAGTGCTTTTCCTGGATTTACATTGATCAGGAACGCTCTAGCCAAATATCTGAAAGCCAAGGGTGTAAGTACCGAAAAAAGTGGAGCGCTGTATGCCCTAAAATAACAAAAAAGTCCATCTGAGGTCAACATTAAGCAACGCCTTAAACTAATTGTCTAGTAACTCCTTGATTTATCACATACTTAAAACAAAGTGATCTGCTAAAATATTTGAATATTTAGCTCACTTTGCCCAAAAGGCCATGTGAGCTTTTCTCTTCACTTGGCGTCCACTGTCCGTCGTCGTCTTCGTCGTCCGTCGTCGTTTCCTTTCTAAAATGTTCTACTCTTAAACTACTTGGTCAAATTTAATCAAACTTTGACATAATCTTAATTACGGTATCTAGTTTGCACAAATGTGTCCGATGACTCCGCATTCGAACCAACATGGCCGACGTGTCTAAAGATAGAGTATAGGAGTAAAACTCAATTTCTTGTCTACTATCGTGAAAACCTCTTTTTATACAGAAAATCTAATTTCTGGTTTCTCAGAACTCACCTACTCGTTACCATGGTAACGGGCGACAACCATAGATGGCGCGTGAACCTTCAACTTCAAGAGCCCGGCACACTCCAAAAACTATACCAATGAATAAAAATAAAGTTGAATTTGGTTGACAAAGATGTTATCTTTCCTGTAACAGCTGTTTCTTTCTTTCAATTTGCCCTTTTATAATAAAATATAACTGTAAACAGAAATGACATACAATCCAACCATGCCCACACTAAAAGTCAACTTTCTTGTCAATTTTAAAAATGTTGTTTTCATTTTAAAAACAAGAAACAGCAATTTTGGTATTAATGAGCTTTCCAAGAATAAATATGCCAAGTTTTAAAGGTATCAATTCATATTAACGGGGTGCGCCAATGCGATCTTTATAAATGAGTGATACTCAAGTCCTCTTGCGGCGACATTTAAACACTGAAATGATTCAGATCGATTATTCCCCTTTCTGGTATCAAAGTGCTGCGAAAGAAATTAACGACATTGCGATAGTTTTTTACTAGAAATAGACATATTGAAGATGTAATACAATGTTTCATTTTTAAATTTGAAGGTGTTCACGAATCTTGACAAAAATCAGGATGCATACGAAAGTCATGAGGGAAAAAAGAGGAATACTCTAACGTTATACTTTGTCATTTATTGTAAGAGCTTTCGTAACCCCATGTTCATTTCTAACTCCACATATGTGCCGATTGTAAATAATATAAACTTGGTTACTTTTTTAAATTCGATTCTCATAGGTTTTTTACTACTTTAAGATATGTTGCATTTGTTTGCAACTGTCCTAAGTCAGGAACTTGATGTTCAGAGGTTGTCGTTTGTTGATGTGGTTCATAAATGTTTCTCATTTCTCGTTTTTATATAGATTAGACCGTTGGTTTTCCCTTTGAATGGTTTTACATTAGTCATTTTTGGGGGGATTTATAGCTTGCTGTTTGGTGTGAGCCAAGGCTCTGTTTTGATGACCGTACTATGACCTATAATGTTTTATTTTTTACAAATTATGACTTAGATAGAGCGTTGTCTCCTTGGCACTCATACCACATCTTCTTATATCTAATGACCAAGGATTAGTAAGATAAAGAGAAAAACAAAATGATTCTCCTTATAAGAAGAAAAACCAACACATTTAACAAGCACTAGTGCATGCAAGTATGAAGTCCCTTCTATTTAACTCATGTTTCATCATAAATATTAATCTATCCAGCCCTGATAAAGTTTTGTTTTCGATTTGTTTTTTAAACCGGTTTTAAGTAGATAGTATGGAAAACCGTCACATGACATGTGTAAATGGATCTTGATTGAATCAATATCGTTTTAAGCTAGAATATCTAGAGCTATGTTCATTTGTTGAACATGCATCAATCATTCATTGCAGTCTTTTGAATAATAAATGTAAAAACAGGTCCATGCATTAGCCCAGAAAATAACCAGAAAAAAAATATAACACTAGGTCATGTACATGATGTAAGTAAATACAGTATGAACAAATTGTCAATTGTTATAGAAAAAAATAAAATAAGAGATTTCCTTTAAGAGATGAAACTATGTGTTTATTCAATAAAGTTTTATGTATATAAAAGCCATTACTTCTTCCAGAGTTCATTATGAATATTATTTGAATGGAATACATAATGTCTATTTCAAAAGTTTCACAAAAACTTATGATTTTTTTTTAAATATTTTTCAAATAGTTTTCTCACACTTTATACCAAAAGCATTGTATATGTCACATTAAACTGAAAATCCTTATCATAATGCATACAATATTTTCTTGTTGTTTTCCGTGGTCCATAATAAATGTAGAAATATATCATACTGCTGATTTTCATATGTTAATGTTGTACTGGAAAATTCTTTATTCCTAAACTTGTCTTTCATATCACATGTAACATGCAAAGAATATTCCTATATACATGTAAAATATTGAGAATTACAATATATATACCAGCAAGTACATGCAGTTACCAGCCTGCTAAATATGATGTTGGAATTATAATTCTCACTCAACTCACAGTTTTATGTATATATCCAAAATTAATTCGATAACTTGCATATGATGATTAATGATATGAACATTTCCTTTTACGTGTTGATCTTACAAGAAAAAAGTGCACAATCATTTCTTCTGGTGTAATTTATTTCTTTGTCTTCAATGTTCCAGAATCAGTTTTAACAGTAATGTAATCCTTTTTTTCTTGTGGTCATACTGAAAATTGTTTCATTCCAAAAGTCACATGTGACATGGCATGGGGATATTTCATACTCAGCGCGGTTATAGTTTTGTTATATGTCCTTAAGCTGTTATCTTTAAAACATTCATTGTTTGACAATTTCCTTGTGTGTGTTGATCTTCAAAAGAAACAAGTGGTAACTCTGTTCTCTGATTACTTTTTCCGATTTTAGTTTGTAAAAACTTGTATAACATCATAAACTTCAAGTTATAAAAATATGTAATCATTTAGTGGCATTTTAAAGTTATTGGTAATCATTTTATGATACAAATAGAAAACTTCAGTCAAAATTGTGTGTTCCTTAATTATTATCGAATTAAAAGTAAACTTGACGAAAAGTTCTACATTGATTTAAAAAAAACTTTTAATTGATGAATGTTTTGTAAAAGTACAATAAAGTTTGTAAGTACAACTAACTTCAGCTGATATTTACCAATCCCAATGCATTACCATTTTTTAATTAATTAATATGACTTACGTAATATTGAGTGAGTGTGACTCAATACAACAGACAACTTATATATACACCTAACCTGAGGGTCTTGATGGTGTTTACATAATAGATAATAATCCTTATGAGCAAAAAGTGCAGAATAAAGGTCAACCAAATTAAATAATACAAAATGAGTAAATAATAACAGAGAATAATTGGGTGTTAAAATACACATAAAAGAGAATAATAATCAAAATTGATAAAGAATATAGGAAATGGTATAAGAAAAGAAAAAAGAACTGAAGGACCCCCAGCAAGACTCATACATTATAATATTAATACTTACATAGTGTAGACCTCATATTTGATATTTTAGCACATACTTACAACTTCTCGTCCAATCAAATTGCTTATATTTGCCTTCTAATTTTCATAGTACATACTTTTCCCGTGTACTAAGTAACTACGCATGAATGACCACAAGGGTAAGATTTCATTGTATCGTAATCAAGATATTTAAAACAAATATTGCCACTGGCTATTTTGAAATAAAATGCTGTGTTCCAAATTAAATTAAATAGTTTGTAATTAGTTTTCACGTTGATTTTTAAATATCCTCCTATTAAAATCTTTGGATCTAAAAAATGTTTTTGACAATAGCAAATTTCTTTCATTTAAATAAAGGGTAATACATATGGTTCTTTATACCTTGATTAGAGTACAACGATATCTTAAAATTATGATAATGTATCATCCATGCAATTACTTTGTACACAAACAGTGTGTACTATGAAACCTTGTGAAGGGGAAATTAAAGCAACTTGGTGATAATTTTTTAAACTTTCTTAAGGAAGGTGTTCTATTTCGTCATGAATTGATTGATTTATTGATTATCGGTTGCTTAATTTCCAGTGGCAAATATTTCATGCATGTTCAGGACGATGTCATGAATTGAAAAACTGTGATTATGTCTGAAGATAATGTGCCAATTATATATATATATATATATATAAACATATTCTGATAAATCTTTTAGTTTTTACTTTGAAATAATAAAAAAAAAACAAAAAACACACAAAACCTATAATCTGTGATCTATTGGTAGTTGCTTTTTAATGCCTATCTGCTAGACTTTATCTATGGGGACAAACTATCTATATGTTTCAAATTTATTATAGCTTTAGTTTTACTGTGAAATTAAAAAAATGTTTTCAAAACATGTAAAGCTTCCACTGCAATTTAATTATTGCCTGCTTTTGGTCAATTTATTTGGTCATCTTACCATGTAAGAAGAACATGTATAGTAAAACACCGCTTTATATCAATATACATACTTACACCAGCAGCTACCATCTTTTCATTCTGGAGTCAAGGGCCTTTTGGAATAACATATTTTACAATGATACTAGTGAGTAGATTTACAAAACTTCGTTAATGAGCTCCGTTTTACAAACACCTGTGATACAAGTAGTCAGCCAAAATAAACTATCAATAGACCAATTAAAAGATTACTCGAGTTGTAAATATGTGCTAAATTGGATAGTCTATGAAAAGGTATATACTATGAAATTAAGAGCTCGGGGCAAGCCCCTCGCTCTAAATTTCATAGTATATACCTTTTTATAGACTAACCTAGACATAGAAACAACACTCTTCATGCATTAACATGTCATCGTATATGTGCCAGGTGTAAATCAATCTGAAAAGGAAGTTACAATAATTACTGAAAGGTTCCAAACTAAATTTTATACACACCAGATTGTAAATAAATATAATTAAGATTTATGTGAATTGTTTTTAAACATGCTTATCAAAATTTGAAAGGATCTACACAAAGAAACATAGACTTCTGATACACATTTTTATAGTGAATCGATATTACAAATACACATTTTATATAATCTAATGACTATAAACATAAGAAAAATGAACAAATTAATAAAGACAAAAAATTAAATGTACACTAAAAGGGATGATTTTAAAATGATAGTATGATGACTATCAGATTTAAAACCATAAATGAAAAGTTGTTTATCAATTATGGCCATGATAACAAATAATAGTTCTTGCATATAATAAAACATCTCATGTGCCTGCCTAAACAATCTTATTAAATGCAGGCCAGTTATAGCCATTAGTATGGTTCATGCACAGAGTCATGTGTGTATATATTTTAATAATTTTTTGGGGGTTTTTGTAATATATTATAAATTGGAATAAACACCTATTAATAAGAAATGATTTTGCATGTACAATCAGGGCAGCTGAAGATTCATGTTCAAATATACCTAATAGATCTTTAAAAAAATATGTAGGTTTTTGCCTAATAAGAAGGTGTCCGATCAGCTGTTCGTGACAATCTCAAAATTGACGTCAACGAAACGTTCTTGCCAATCATTTTTTGAATAGTTAAGAAAATGACGTCAGATTTAGATTGCGATGCAAACACAGAGAGTCATTGCCAATTTTTTTAAAAACTGCATTAACCTGCCTGCGTCTGCATTTTCTTATTAGCGACTGGTGGATTCAACCTGGTTTTTAGCTAGCGAAATATCTCACTTATATGACAGCCGCATAAAATTCCATTATATTGACAGCAATGTGTGAACAAAACAGACATACTAGGTACAAATGTCAAAAATAGGGGTATAGCAGTCAACATTGTGTTATAATCTTAATCACAATAAAACCAAACAAATATGTGAACAAAGAAAAACAAAAATGCATATAGACAAGCACTTTAGTTAAATCAAAAGCCAAGAATACAGAAATTTACGACAGCACAATAACACCTTGACGGGATTTGTAAGTACGATAAAGAGCAGGAATGTAAGCTACGACTAGAAAAGGTTGGTATGTTGTAAATGAAGAGCATTTTCCAATTGTTCAAATGTACTTATCCTTTTTCATGAATAATGGAAAATATCAACAGACGTCTTACAATATTCAAAAGAAGATGTGGTATGATTGCCAATAAGACAACTCTCCACAAGAGACCAAACGACACAGAAATTAACAACTATAGGTCACCGTACGACCTTCAACAATGAGCAAAGCCCATACCGCACAGTCAGCTATAAAAGGCCCCGAAAAGACAATGTAAATCAATTCAAACATGAAAACTTACGGCCTAATTTATGTACAAAAAATGAACGAAATCAAATATGTAACATATAAACAAACGGCAACCACTCAATTACAGGCTCCTGACTTGGGACAGGCACATACATACAGAATGTGGCGGGGTTAAACATGTTAGCGGGATCCCAACCCTCCCCTAACCTTGAATAGTGGTGTAACAGTACAACATAAGAACGAACTATACAAATCAGTTGAAAGAGGCTTAACTCACCAGATGGATAAAAATACAAATACTACAAATACAAGTGGACGTGGCCGGGTACTTGTACATCCAAACAACAAAAAGACACTAAGTACAGATCCGAGAGTACTCGCAGTTTCTGACAGCTAGTTCAAAGCATATAATAACTAATAAAAAAAAATCATGCATCTAAGACTAAATTATCAATCCGTACACATCCAACATCTAATGGATTTAGTGTAAAAACGTCATAAACGGTCAGAGAAAAACATGACCTTGTGCAATGCCAAGATACAGCTATCGACAGATTGTAGATCCCTGAATGTGTATATGTATATAACAATAATATTTAGTTTGCTTTTAATTTACAGATAACAAAATCAATATTAGTACCACTAAAAACAATATTTAGTTATCGAATTACAGTGTTGAATTGGTAAACTTTAAGAATAAGTTTATTTAAAGGATCAATAAGTTTACCAGGATCGTTTCTAAATTTCCGGGCACGGTAAACAATATTGCCGTAAAAATGAGGATGTGCAATACCATTTGAATTAAGTTTTCTACAGGTACAATCAAACTTCAAAACCAAATCTTTATATCTGTGGAAGAATTTAGTAAAGGTTTTAAGTAATTTGTGGTAACGAAATCCCAGGCTTAAAAAGTTATCAGTAATTCATAGATTAAGTTCGTTAAAATCAAAAACGTCACAACAGACACGGGCATAGCGAATGAGTTGTGAAATATAAACAGCGTAAGATGGTGCCAAAGGAACATCACTATCCAAAAAGGGAAAATTAACAATAGGGAACGAAACATCGTCCCTTTTGTCGTAAATTTTAGTGTGGAGTTTCCCGTATAAAACCGAAATATCTAAATCTAGGAAAGGACAGTTGTTACCGTTTAAATTTGATTTATTTAAAGTAAGTTCTTTTGGGTAAATTGCGGCAGTATATTGGGAAAATTCTTGATTATTTAACGAAAAAATGTATAAACTGAATGCATTATGTTCATTTCTGTGAGTATGTAGTATATAAGTGCTGTAGTCTAAAACGTCAATATAATAGATTTTTTTGCGGCTGTCATACAAGTGATAAGCGTGAAGGTTTGATAGGGGAAAATGGTGAGCATGTTATTACTGGAATGGCCAGATAACATTGCGAGGGATAAGCACGATTAACGGGGATTGCTATTATTGCCCAAACGATACTGTATTCAAATACAAGAACTCAATATGTATAATCATGTAGGTAGATTCACCATACATTCAATAAGTGATACTCAAAGATAGGCGATTCATTATTTAACTTAGATTACTACAAATGTATATCAAATCCTTGTTATTTATTTTTTCCCAATTTCTTATGGCATATTTAATTCAGATATATCAATGATACAAGACGTGAAGCGTTTACTGATATTTGGTACAATAACCATTGAACCTTTGAAACTATATGATGTGCAAACGTTTTTAGAGTATATGAAAAGACGATTTAAAGTACTATTTCGTATATATGTTCCAGACCATAACACTATTTGAATCTTTCGCGTACGATCTTGACTGTATGCGTATACTCGTACGGTTTGAACATACGCGTACGGTCAGACCGTTTTAATGTATTCATTCTCAATTTAAACTGTATACCTTACAACAAAATTATTTTCATTTACCTGTGTATATTATTGTTTTTTGCGGCTTTTTCTTGAAGGTAATTGGGATTTTTTAATTGTTTGACATCTAACAGCGGTATACTACTGTTGCCTTTATTTATTAATATGTCTTTTGATTGAGTTAAGCCATTTCAATTGATATTTTATAGTGTGTCTTTCTATGTTGTGATGTTACACTATTGTTTCAGATAAGGGTGAAGGTTGGCACCTATTAAAACGTTTAAACCTGCTGCATTTGTTTGCACCTGTCCTAAGTCAGGAATCTGATGTTTAGTAGTTGTCGTGTGTTGATGTGGTGCACAAGTGTTTCTCGTTTCTCGTTATTTATATTGATTAGACTGTTTGTTTTCCCGTTTAAAATGCATTACACTAGTATTTTTTATAGCTTGTTGTTCGGTGTGAGCCATGGCTCCGTATTGAAGACCGCACTGTGACCTATAATGGTTTACTGTTACAAATTGTGACTTGGATGGAGAGTTGTCTCATTAGCACTCATACCACATCTTCTTATATCTATCATATGGTCTAGTACGAGTTGGATCATATATGTATTCAAATCACTGCAATTGGGGACCACACTAGCTAGAAAAATAGTTTTTAAACTGGTCAAATGAGGATATATTGCTGGTCTCATTGGCAGGGAAGTCCACAATCGTGCTGTATAGCAAGCTGTTTTACTTTTTTATTCTAAATTCAAGATATCTTATAACCTTTATTAGACATCTTATATAGTTTTTACCCAAATTTGATACTACTATTGTTCTAGGCCTTACAGATCTGGAAGATATAATCACTTCATAATAATGTATTAAATTATTCTAAATAGCCGTAGATTTTATAGCAATAAGCGCTGACTGTTCAATTAATGCCAATTAAAGGACGTATTTGCCACAAATGTTGTAAACGAGCATATAATATCGATGGTAGCATTGGAAAAACTACCACAGTCAATAGAATATCAAACACGTTTTTTTTTCTTTAGATGGGGTAAAATAAACAACGTTTGCTATAGTAGACTGTCCGATACACAATTTTCTAAACGAATGTTGGAATCTACAAAAGAAAACAGACAACACATTAATCTGACCATAGAAGGAAGAAAACACCATTATCAGTTAATAAAAGTCTCAAAGTTCCATTACTATTACATAGGCTTTTATAATATTAGAAGTTTCATTTGGTATTTTATATGTTCTGGTCATAATGCTTTCCGCGTTAAATTAGAATATTCTCTTTATATATAGATAATCCTTTATTCATCTTTTGAATCAGATATTCTCTCATACCCTCCATGCATGTTGTCAGATTGTGTGAATATTTATTTCCTACAACTGCAGTTGGATACCTCTGCTGGTGGACCATTATTTCACAAGGATAATACACTAGCTCGGACAGGATTCAGTGCTTCGGTAGTGACATACAATATATTTGAATTGCCTGTTGGCATGAAGAAGATGTCATTTCATGTTCTACACCATTGAGAGATTCTTACATACAAAAGATTACTAGTAATATTCATCTCAATTTTAATCTTATTAACTTTCAATCAATAATAACACTGAAGCATATGACCATATTTCTAAATAGCAGTTCGTCGGTCATTATAAAAATCACTACAAAATATATTAATGGTTAAAATTGAGAATGGAAATGGGGGATATGTCAAAGAGACAACAACCTGACCAAAGAGCAGACAACTGCCGAAGGCCACAAATGGGTCTTCAACGCAGCGAGAAAATCCTGCACCCAGAGGTGGTCCTCAGCTGGCCACTAAATAAAATTGTGTACAAGTCCAGTTAAAATGGACGCCACACTAAACTCCAAAACATATAAATAAACTAGAATAAAAAACATACAAGACTTACAAAGGCCAGAGGCTCCTGACTTGTGACAGCCGCAAAAATGCGGCGGAGTTAAACATGTTTTCTGAGATTTCAACCCTCACCCTATACCTCTAGCGAATGTAGAATAAAGAAACACATAGCAATACGCAAAGTAAAACTCAGCTAAAAAGAAGTCCGAGTCAGATGTCAGAATAGGTAACAAAAGAAAATAAGCAAAATGACAATGATACATAAATGAACAAAGGACTACTAGCAGTTACTGACATGCCAGCTCCAGACCTCAATTAAACTACTAATGTCTACATCATATGAAAATCAAGTGCAATCCCTCCCGTTAGGGGTTTAGTATCACATCACCATAAAACATATGAGAAGAACATAACCCGTATCATGCAAACAACTGGTTTTAGAATAAATGTGTTTATTTCCGATGCAAAGACCCTAAAAGTGAATCAATATTAATACCAAAATATGCAATCATTAATGACTTGACAACAGTATCGTAACTATATCCTTTCCGAATAAGTCTGTTTAAAGGTTTGGTTACCTTTTGCGGTGAATGTCGACATTTTTGTGCTTTGTAAAGAATATTACCATAAAATATTGAATGTGAAATACCTGAACGTATAAGATGTCTGCATGTTGATTTATATTTACGAATGATGTCCTTGTACCGATGATAAAATTTAGTAAATGTTTTGACTAGTTTGTGATATCGACAACCCTAGTGTAATACTTTTTCAGTAATACAGAGATTTTTTTCGTTGAAATCAAACACGTTGTTACATACACGAGCGAATCGAACACGTTGAGATCTATACACACCATAAGATGGTGACAAGGGATAGTTAACAATAGGAAATAAAAAATCATCTCTTTTATCATAAATTTTGGTACTAAGCTTCCCGTTAAAGATCCAGGAAAAGACAGTGTTCATTGTTAGTATTAGCTTTAATTAAAGTCAGTTCGACAGGATACATCTCTTTAGTGTACATACTGAAGTCGTCATTATTGAGAGCCAATATATCGTTTAAATATCTAAAAGTGTTATTAAATTTTTGAATCAGATGTTGTTTCGATGGGTCTTTTATTTAGGCAATCTATTATATATATAATCTTATTTAATATGTGTACTTGTTTTGCTCATCATGTTCATGGACATTAATCATGTACATTAGATGATTGTTTATTTGTAGATACACACATACATATTTTATTTAGACAATCTATTATATATATAATATTATTTAATATGTGTACCTTTTTTGCTCATCATGTTCATGGACATTAATCATGTAAATTAAATGAATGTTTATCTGTCGATACACACATACATATTGGTAGCCTCCATTTCATGCGAATACGACTGTCATTTTGATTTAATTATAATTCCAACTGTACTTATAATTTACTGTATGCCATATCTATTTAATGTAAATGTGTGTGAGCTAGTAAGTATTGTCTATTGTCTATTGTTCATTTAAAACTTAGGTAACAAATCCCTCAGGCAAAGCTGACCTAAGATGAATTTGAATATTCTTTTGGGCCTTTTTGGTCATGAACGTTCCAACATATTTACGTAAAAGTCTGTTTATTATTCCTTGCTTGATTAGGTATGAAGGTTCATGCTGATGAAGGTTTACTCCCCAAATTTGATCCTTTACTTAGAGAAGTCCTGGTCATAATTAACCATTTACTCTTCTTCATGTTCTTGGTGTCTCTATTGACATGCGATTAAGCGAGTAAAGAGAAGATTTTGAGTATACTTTGTGTTTGCATAAAGCTTATTAAATAAGGTCAATACTTTTTTGATAAACTTAATGATCTATACAACTTATATGCCACATTTAGAGCTGGATCTGCTTACCCTTCCGAAGCACCTAGGATAAGCCCGATATATGTTGAGGTTCATGCTGCTCAGTCTTTAGAATAATGCGTTTTGTTGAATGTTGATGAGCTGAATCTGCTTACCCTTCCGAGGCACCTAGGATAAGCCCGATATTTGTTGATGAGGTTCGTGCTGCTCAGTCTTTAGAATGAAGCGTATTGTTGAATGTTGTTTGTCATGTAGTTCTTCAGAAAATGAGGATGTCACGTGGTTTTATGACTAACTAAACCTTCCTCTTGTATGATAGTTGCATGAAATTCCATTCTATTGATAAAATTGTGTGAGCAACTTGAACAGACATGATTCAAAAGTTAACATGACAATAGAAGCGTCAACAATTTATGGCAAGCCGTTTTACTTTAATTCTAACTTCAAGATATCTTATAAACTATACATGTAGGTGTCACACCACTTATTCGGACCCGGACAGAAAGCACATACCAGAAAGTAGTCATATTTAACACAAAATAGTTCCTACGCATGAGTGTAAATTTCAAAATCTGTAGAGTATTTAGGTATATTTGGTATCAAATAAAAGCTGAATGACATGTGATTATTGTAGAACTCTTTTTGACTTATAATTTTGAATATTTTTAAAACTGCACCAAATTTTTAAAAGAGGGTACATTTTGCCTGTTTGTCAGATCTGAAGTACTTGTTTTGGTACATCCGAAGTTCAGGGAACCAGTTCTTTCTTATATGTCATGAAAGGTATGTTGATTTTATCAGTCCAAGACACCATAAAGTGTTGCTTTGTCATGCAATGATTGTCACTTTTTTTGAACTTAAAACAAAAGAGCTGTGCCTGCTTGAAATTGAGGAATTTAACATAGAAAGAAATGGGAACATGAATTAGTGGTGTTCTTCCTATATACTGATATAATATATAATATAACGTTTATTAGATATCTTATATTAGATATCTTGAATTTAGAATAAAAAGTAAATCGGCTTGCCATAACACAATATGTAACGTAGTAATCTTAACTAGCAACTTAATACGCCAACAAAGCCAAACAAAACGACATAGGTCCTTCATCAAAGTTTTTCTTTGCTTCTATAAAAAGGAAATATTCAAGATTTGTTTTTTAACAACTTATGCAGTGACGCAGGATCAGAAACGATATTGGTCTTGTTTATATTATTATCTAAAAGCTAGTGTTACCAGTCTACATTAAAACCACATAAAACTGTGCCTTACTTCATATTGTGTCTGACCATTTTGTTTAAGAACACATGCAACGGTAATTGTTTTTTTGTTTTTGTTTTTGTTTTTTTTTTTTGCCTCAGTGCCATCAATTTAGGGAAGATCGTTCGAATTATACGTTAGTTCCTACCTCCCTACTTTCAAGACCAGTCTGGAACTTTCATTTCTTTTATCAATACCAAACAAATTTCTACTAAAACGAAAAGCTGTCTTTTGTAAAAGACCACACATTAACCTCAGGATTATACATTTGAGTTTTCAAAGGAAAGATACCAAAATGACCATTCAAACTCTAGATCATTAGTCAGGAACAAACTGAAAAACCATATAAACCGTATCAAAAGTGACAAACATAAATATCTAACTGAGCAATATTGTGTGAATACAGGTGCTCTGTTTTGGATAGGCAGACACAATTCCAAATATGAAGCCTTCCTTTTACCTCATTAACTTTTTCCCTACAAGGGAAATTGGTTGTTTTCTTTTTGGAAATATTTCAATCCGTATGTTTTTTTTAAAGCTGATCCTTTATTTAACATATATTTGACAAAAGTACATTGTATGATATTTGTGGTCGTCAGTTTTTCTATTCATATCCAGGTAATGATATAATGTTATTTATACTTTATTTCCTAAACAATTTAAAAACGCGATTTTTTTTTCCTATACATATTTTATTCATCAAATTTTCAAATCAGGCTTTCATCTTCCATACTTTTATATAGTTGACTTGAAGTGCAGCATCTTCGCCTCCATTAGTATTAGGGTTCCATGTTGGGTACCATTGATTTTTTGCATTCCAGAAATCCCTTGCAATAGAAGCTGAACTATCACTCCATGGTTTAGCATTGGGTGTATTTCTCCATGAGTCAGGGAAATAACCGAGGCCGCCTACAGCGACGTTCAAAATCAAATAGAACTGAAAAGATAAAAGAAAAAAATAATTACACTATACCTTATTAACGTTATGCGCATGTGCATACCCATTAGACATATTTTTACGTGTATACCAGTGTTTGACTTGTTTATAGAGTCAGTGAGTTTAGATACGTTCCATCAAAAGTTAGGGTGAACACAATTAATCAAAGATAGCACCCTATTGTGCGTAAACAAGTTTTTCTTTATCCTGCCTTATTCCTAACTTGCCTGATATAGCCTTATTCCTAATTTTACAGTTTGTAACACTTAGAATTCATCGAAATATTGAGAATTTTCTACCCCAGACATATAAGATAACCGAAGCCGTATTTTGGATAACCGTTTGGGGATTTCGGGTTATTAATGCTCTGCACTTGTTTTGACCTTTTTACAATATTTGATGTTTGATTCGAGCATCACTGGTGAATTTTATGTAAGGCTCAAATTTTGCACGCTAGACTGGTATTTCA
This sequence comes from Mytilus californianus, assembly GCF_021869535.1. Taxonomy (NCBI): domain Eukaryota; kingdom Metazoa; phylum Mollusca; class Bivalvia; order Mytilida; family Mytilidae; genus Mytilus; species Mytilus californianus. The sequence continues at coordinate 47,206,099 of NW_026262604.1, forward strand.
TTTATACAATACTGATGAGTGACGTTCTGATAGAAAATTAAAACCGATTATGCCAAACACGGGATATGGAATTATCTATTCCCGGGGAAGACATTTCTTAGTTAATCGAATATTTTATAATTGTTCAAACGATACATTTATAAGTTGACTATATAAGTGATATATCCTGTCAACACAAAAGTTGACTACTAGACTTAGATACACCCGGGGAGTATACTTAAACCAGCAGTGGCATTGACCCAGTAATCGTAAAAATCAAACACAAAGATACGATAACCAGGCTTACAATTGCGCACGCTTAATCAACGTTTCGTCTACACTCATTAGCAAGGCTCTAATCAAAAAAGTTAATACGCCAAATCAAGTATAAAGTTGAAAAGCACTCAAGACCAAATTTAACAAAAATATCTTCCAAATACGAAATCATTGAAACAAACATTGCAACAAAAAGAAATGAATACCTCAGGTGTGATTTGATAAGAAACGTAACGACAAAAGATGGCCTTAATATAAGATGGCATTATTATTCTCGTTCTTTATTTTTGTTATAAATGGTTTCTTAAGTAAGAGTCATTTAACTATTCAGAGTTTCTCCTGTTAAAAGCACGCAAGCCAATTAATAAATGTTATCACAGATCAGACTTCAAAATTGCGCGCGAAACGTGCGTTTCGTCTACATAAGAATCTAACAATAAGTAAAACATATTTTATTTCATATGTTTATATAAAGTACCTCCTGGTCAAATGGTGCCATTCTGGTAGCTCCTTGCCATGGATTTTCCATGCCAGGTTGATTCTTGTCAAATTCTCCTAACTCCCAGAAACCACCTTGTGGCGGGACAGTTTTCAGGATTTCTTCTCCATCAATTGTAAATCTGAAGTTAAGAAATATGATTTAAGGAATTAAGAGTATGATAAAAATATAGAGTAACAATTATGTATGTATGAGTGTGACTTTCTAAGAAAAAAGCAACAGCAGTTTACCGATGTTTAACGATTGAGAGAAAACAAATCTAGGCAAGAAACAAAAACTGAGGAAATACCACAAAGAAAAAAATCAAATAACAAAAAATTACGAAGTCCGAGGCAAATAATAGTAATCTTATAAAGAAATGTTCTTATAGGAGGTTCTTACTTTTGAGTTGTTTTGCGTAAAAGCATCAATGCTTTTAGAGATGATATATTAAAATAAAGATATCTTTTATTTTATTTGTCTTTTTTTTCTGTTTGGTCGAAATTCCAAACTATTGAGCTAATACTTATATCATACAATATAATAGACGTTTTTACACTTGTATGCACATTTTTCGGCCATTAACGAAAAACAAACAATTAAGTTCCAGTAAAATGTTGCATCACAATTTAAAATGTATGAAGTCAGAATATTTTTTTTAATTAATTGTTGAATACGCCAAAAGGTTATTCGGAGACAAATCTAAAGTCATTAGGAAACAAAATTCAGGTGAATACCTAAAGTGTAAATACGTTTAATGTACGTTACCTTATCATTGATTCGTCCCATTCAACTGCAAACTTATGGAAGCTGTCGGAAAAGGTTCCACTTGTCAAGCGCCTAAGTTAATTAATAAGTAGATAGAGACAATGATTAGATGTAAGAGATTAAAAGGGAGTTTTCATTTAGCTGCTCTTTAAACGAAAAAATAATTTCATGCCGTGTTTAAACGCGGTATAATTGCTTACTTAAACTACATAGTGACTTTGATGGAGAGTCGTCCCTTTGGCACTCATACCAAATATTTTTAGTTATATAACATAAATGTAACAAATAGCTACATGTATAGATCAAACACATTCAATGAAAATGAAAACATTAAAAAGGAAAGTTTAAAAAAGATGAGCACAAAATGCTGCAAAAAGAGAAATTTTGCATAGATTTCTAAAATGATATGTAACTAAAGGACGTTGTTTTATTATTTCAAGCACGTAATTTTTAATTTCTTTTAAAACATATAAAGTAAAACTATTTAGCACCACTTCCTTGATTTTCATAATTACTGAATCACACACACAAACACACACTTCCTACCCTTTTTCACATGCTTCTGTTTTGTGTAACGAATTTTACTGTTGCATTGTGTTATTTACCATGATCAGTTGGCGACTTACTGTTTCTGCCAAAACTTATTTAAAGTAATGTTTACATTTTTCAGGGTAATGAAGATCAATGAACGCTTCATCTACTTATTTTCTCTTTCACATAATAAAATCATTTACTCCATGTGCTTCTTCTGGGTTTTTGTATGTACTTCTTTCATTATTTACCGCACAGCTCAACTTTTCACATAATAAAACATTCAAGTGAGAGGTTTAACTAGCTTTAAAACCAGGTTTAATTCACCATTTTCTACAAAAGAAAATGTCTGTTCCAAGTCAGGAATGTGACAGTTGTTATCCATTCGTTTGATGTGTTTGAGCTTTTGATTTTGCCATTTGATCAGGGACTTCCCTTTTTGAGTTTTTCTCTGAGTTCAGTATTTTTGTGATGTTACTTTCCACTCCATGTGCTTCTCCTGGGTTTTTGTATGTGCTTTCTACATTATTTACCGCACAGCTCAACTCTTCACATAATGAAATCATTCACTACATGTGCTTCTTCTGGGTTTTTGTATGTGCATCCTACATGTTTTACCGCACAGCTCAACTTTTCACAATGCATTTCCATCCATCTTGGACATATTCTCATTGAAAAACTTTTATAAGCTCAACTTTCTACAATGCTTTGATCATTCTTATCAACATGATTCGTACTTTTCTAAAACCTATTTCATTGCAATCTACTAACTTTAAAGGCTTCTGAAAACTTTAATTATTTTCATCTTAATTTACTTACTTTTCTCCATGTGCCTTTTGATACGGATCATATGGGTATGTTGGTCCAAAGTGAAGTGTACTACCCACAGAATCACGACCCTGGCTAACGCCGCTACCATCACGGTAATTCAAATTACCTTGAAAAACATCACAAAATCAAGAATTTTATTTATGAAACCCGCACCTGTTATGTTCATAAAGTATATGTTATCTGCCTAATTAAATCTACTTCAAAGTCAAGAATATAAAACAAGTATTTTCTGCATTTCTAATAAAACTTTTTATATACTTATTCAAAGTAATTTCAAATTGTTCATGCCTGCTTGCAAGAAACACCTTTATTGGGGGGGTGGGGGGGGGGGGGGGGGGAAGGGGGTGGGGGGATGGGGGGGAGTTCTTGATTTTCATGGATGGTTAGGAGGAAATATGAAATAAAAAGCGGGATCAAACTTTTGACAAAAACAAAAACAAATGCAGGAAGAGCCATGCCAAAAAAATAAATACATAAAAAAGGCATGTTAAATTTAACTTCATATTTAACAACATGTGAAGAAAAACATCAAGGCCCACTATAAGTTCTTGATTTTCATGGATGGTTAGGAAGAAATGTGAAATAAAAGCAGGATCAAACTTTTGACAAAAACAAATACAAATGCAGGAAGAGCCATGCCAAAAAAATAAATACATAAAAAAAGCATGTTAAATTTAACTTCATATTTAACAACATGTGAAGAAAAACAATGATTTTCATGGATGGTTAGGAAGAAATGTGGAATAAAAAGCAGGATCAAACTTTTGACAAAAACAAAAACAAATGCAGGAAGAGCCATGCCAAAAAAATAAATACATAAAAAAGGCATGTTAAATTTAACTTCATATTTAACAACATGTGAAGAAAAACACCAAGGCCCACTATAAGTTCTTGATTTTCATGGATGGTTAGGAAGAAATGTGAAATAAAAGCAGGATCAAACTTTTGACAAAAACAAATACAAATGCAGGAAGAGCTATGCCAAAAAAATAAATACATAAAAAAGGCATGTTAAATTTAACTTCATATTTAACAACATGTGAAGAAAAACAATGGTTTTCATGGATGGTTAGGAAGAAATGTGGAATAAAAAGCAGGATCAAACTTTTGACAAAAACAAAAACAAATGCAGGAAGAACCATGCCAAAAAAATAAATACATAAAAAAGGCATGTTAAATTTAACTTCATATTTAACAACATGTGAAGAAAAACATCAAGGCCCACTATAAGTTCTTGATTTTCATGGATGGTTAGGAAGAAATGTGAAATAAAAGCAGGATCAAACTTTTGACAAAAACAAATACAAATGCAGGAAGAGCCATGCCAAAAAAATAAATACATAAAAAAGGCATGTTAAATTTAACTTCATATTTAACAACATGTGAAGAAAAACATCAAGGCCCACTATAAGCTGAGCAAAATGTTAGTCCCAGATGTGCTATGTAGAAAAACATCCAGGACCACTATAACCAAAGCAAAATGATAGTCCAAGATGTGCAATATAGAAAAACATACAGGTCCACTATAAGCAAAGCAAAATGATAGTCCAAGATGTGCAAAGAAGAAAAACATACAGGACCACTATAAGCAAAGCAAAATGATAGTCCAGGATGTGCAATGTAGAAAAACATAAAGGACCACTATAAGCTAAGCAAAATGTTAGTCCCAGATGTGCTATGTAGAAAAACATCCAGGACCACTATAATCAAAGCAAAATGATAGTCCTAGATGTGCAACGTAGAAAAACATCCAGGACCACTATAAGATAAGCAAAATGTTAGTCCAAGATGTACTATGTAGAAAAACATCCAAGACCACTATAAGCTAAGCAACATGATAGTCCCAGATGTGCTATGTGGAAAAACACCCAGGACCACTATAAGCAAAGCAAAATGATAGTCCAAGATGTGCAATGTAGAAAAACATACAGGACCACTTTAAGCCAAGCAAAATGATAGTCCCATATGTACAATGTAGAAAAACATCCAAGACCACTATAAGCTAAGCATTATGATAGTCCCAGATGTGCTATGCTATGTAGGATCTGCTTACCCTTCCGGAGCACCTGAGATCACCCCCAGTTTTTGGTGGGGTTCGTGTTGCTTAGTCTTTAGTTTTCTATGTTGTGTCATCTGTACTATTATTTGTCTGTTTGTCTTTTTATTTTTGGCCATGGCGTTGTCAGTTTGTTTTCGATCTATGAGTTTGACTGTCCATCTGGTATCTTTCGTCCCTCTTTTAGAAAATCATCCAGGACCACTATAAGCTAAGCAACATGATAGTCCCAGATGTGCAATGTAGAAAGAAAATCCAGAATAACTGTTTTCTTCCCAGCCCCATATACATTCAAATTGTTGCTCCCTAAAGATTCTAGATTTCATAAATTGCCTCTTATAGTACCTCTTGATTCTACAATATCAATTTCCCCGGAAGCTGGCCATGATCCATATGCATTATTTTCGGGTAACATCCAAATAGCTGCAAAGATACCACAGATTGTTTTGGTCTTTATGAACGAATATAAATGATATTTTAAGATATGGGACTAACAAAGCTTGGAACCGTAGTTATGTTTATACATTTTTTGATATATTAAAATTATTATTCAGTAACGTTTCTTAAAACAAATATTGCCGAATATGCCGACAATAGAGACAAACATTTTTTTTAAACCTTCTAATCTGAACCTTCGTTGAAGAAGTGCATTTGCTCAAGAAGATATTTACATGAAAAAAAAGTCAACATAAATTGTAAAACTAAATAGCCACGGAAAGAACAATTGTAAAAGAACAAGAGATTGTCTGTTAATAAAATAACATAGCAATAGAATTGAAAATCGGGTAATACACCTACATATTTGTAAATTATATGGCAACATTTCCTACAAAAAGCGCAATTCGTAATTACGATGTAATTCATTTATACGGTAAGTTTGTTATTCTAGTAAATATTTTAGCATCATTAATGTCTATATAATATAGACCTCATGAACGTATGAGATAAAAAAAAAATATCTGAGTGCCTTTGTTTGTCTCTCAGTCTTTGTTTGGCTGTGGTCTCTCTTATCAAATCACATTTAAATTAATATAATATTGATATGTTAAATGAAGGGATTTTTTGACTGATGAAGGTTAATATGAAATCGATCTATGTTATTAAAAAAATATACCAGGCCAAAGCCAATCTCCTGCAGGTAATTTAGCCTCGATTTCAACTTTTCCATATTTCATAGTAAAACCCTTGGTACTCCTTAATCTTGCGGATTGTATAGGGTTTATCGGGTTATTTGCTGATCCGTCTCTTTGACAACCCCAGAATGCATTGCTGGTACACAAGTCTGCTGGTGTACCACCTGTAACATATTAATGAAATATAAAAATTAAATATAATGATGAACAAACTCTTTAAAGATATCAACTTTACAACTTTTATTTGATCACTCAGACACAATACATACGTGTAACAAGAGAAATACAATATTTACATATTTACAAACAATACAAAAAATGGTGGGTATAACAAAGGAAAAAACATAAAAAAATACATTTTTAAACAATCATTTTACAAAATCAGGAATATAATTGTGTACGACAAAAGTTTATTGATTTCACTACTTCTCTATAGATGAATACAGTTTTTCTAGCCAGACGCGCTTGTTGTCTATACAAAACCTATTAGTGACGCTCAAATCAAAATAATTGAAAGGCAAAATAAAGTACAAAGCTGAGGACTCAAAATTCCAAAACGTTATGACAAACACAGCTTAGGTTTTCTGAGCCTGGAGGTAGATAATACTAAGTATTTTGAATGATTCATAGTTTTTTCAAACAGTAAATTTATAAAACAAATAATGGTTCCGGTGACTGCTATATTCATACAACACCGTATTTATTTAAATTTTCATAAACAAGTTATCACTAATCAGCAAAAAGTTCAAATTTGGGCAATTTAACCAGTAAACCAACAAGATAGAGAAATGTTATGTAAATGTATTAGACTTATCAATTTGCATGTAGGCTTCTCTTGTGTACTTTTGTTTAGAAAAACATAAAATTAATGTTTAAAAATAAACATATCTAATGCTTACCCCAAAGAGCAAGAGAACCACTCGTAAGATATTGCTCACCATAACGATCTGCAGTAAGTGTCTGTTAAAAAGAAATAAGTAACTGTATGAGAATTAGATTTATGATCCTAGTCAAGCAATTCAAGTGTTATAATTAATAACTTAGAGGAAATGAGAGAAACATTCAAAACCTTTTGATCTTTCATTTAATTACTTCTAGTTGAAAACATTGTCAAACGTATTAAATTCGATTATAATTGCTACATGTCACATGTGCTCTCTTTTTTTCCTATTCCAAAGATAAATTTAATTTAATGTATGACAATAACAACCAAAACCAACGAGTAAACAGAGACTCATAAAACCAAAAGTCATTTACAACAACAGTAAACAAATAAATAAGAAATAACACCAACTCCACTAAACAAATATCAAAGGTACCAGGCTTATTATTTATGTTACGTCAAACGCGCGTTTCGTCTTTAAAAGACTCACCAGTGACGCTAAAATATAAATTGAAAGGCCAAATAAAGTAGAATGATGAAAGGAATTGAGAACAAAAGATTCCACAAGGTTGTACAAATACGGCTAAGGTTATCTGTACCTGGAGGCAGACAATCATTAGTATTTCGAATAATTCAAGTCTTTATAAAAGTAACTTTATATAAAAAAAAAACATTATTATCGATATTTCATGTCAACACCGACGTGTAGACTACTGGGCTGGTGAAACAAATGTCCACCAGCAGAGGCATCGACACAGTTGTTGTAAATACTTATCAGTGATTAAACGTTTATAAGTTATTACCGGTTTGATATATAGTGTTGAATCTTTTACATAACTGTTGCTTCTGTTGTTAGTGTAGTATTGAAATTCCCAGTTCTACAGAATAAAAAAAAGTTAAAACATCATATTGTTAAAAAAATTACATGTTTATGGTTTTCATATGGTCATATACATGATATACAATCGTTGCTCTAGAAATGAAACAATCAATGAATGATTTATAGTAGAAAAATAAAATCATCAGAATATCGCCGCATAACATAAGTAACGCAATAAAAGAAGCTGGTCTTATTTTGCTTCATAATAACTTATATAACGCACCCAACCTATAACAGAAGTATTAGAAAAAATAACAAGAGGCTGTCAGAATGACCATATTTTTTATGTTTATTTGGGTCGTGCCATTTTTCCATTTTTCAATGTCCATAACTCCTGAACGTTGAAACTGAAAATCGTCAATATCGAACTTGATCTCCATTTTACATCAGTTACACCAATGGCCCCAGTAACATCACTGTCTTCAGTAAGAACACTGTATACAGTTACAACAAATCTAAATTGGAAAAAAATTAAAAGGTTCATAAGAACCCCGTGTTCATAGTTTATCGCATGGAAACTGTTGGCAGCCGCCGTCAAGCCTCCCGCCAATGTTTTAATTGGAAATCCATTTGAAATCCGTTGACCTATTAGATCAATACAATACAAAGCAAAACAAAAACACAACTACAAATAGTTCAAAGCTAGTAACAACAACAACAAAAAACAACAATGTGTTTTCAAAACTAAAGTTTCAATCCTTACACATTTAACTGATTTAGCATAAAGACGTCATAAACAGTCTGTACAAAATGACGTATTGCTGATTAGTTTGATTGTTTAAAAAAGTGAGACGAATGATACCGGAGTGACATTCAAACTCATAAGACAATACTAAACTGACAACGCCATGGCAAAAAAAACCGACCAACAGACAAATAATAGCACATGAAACACAACATTGAAAACTAAAGATTGAGAAACGCGGACCCAATCAAAAACTGGGGTGATCTCAGGTACCCCGGAAAGGTAAGCAGATCCTGCTTCACATGTGGCACCATTCGTGTTGCTCAAGTTAGTACAAACCCGGTTATAATTCTATTTCGGTAGGTCACATTTTGAAAAAGGGGACGGGATTGTAGTTACGACATTAGAAACAAACGGATATTCAATAACGGTCAACCAACTCCTGATGGCGTCCGTCAAACCTACGAAGGGATGATTTCAACGTCACCACTTGGACCTCTGGGCTAAATAGTTTCCTTGTGAGCAGCAACCCTCTATCAAGGAAATCTTGATAGGAAATACAAGTCCTGGAATATCGTATATAACTGGGAGATATATGCTCTGTATGCAGGCGCTGCTTAAATGTCGCCACATAGAAATGGAAAGTTCACAATTGAGAAGCTGAAATCATATCTTTTGTCGTAAAGTTTTGTTTTCAACCGATCCTTTTTAACCTTAATATGTTAATTTTGTATTCGTCAATAATATATACATGCACAACATCCTATCAGATGTTAGGGAGTTTTAAAAAAAAAATATCGGTAAATAAAAGTTATACTGATAATTTAAGTCAGTTTACTAAACCAACAAAATATATGCCTATTTCCTACCGCATTTAATATTAAAAATGGGTTTGGTAGGTAGGTACATATATTTTTTAAATATCTTATATAGACTTATATGCTTATCCAAATTATCTAGATTTTAACAGTGCTGAACAAACAATGAACAACAAATGTGTTTATTGGTAGGCATAAACAATTAGGATAGGTCGTGAGGCAGGAAACACAATGTATTGTTTAGGCCTAAAATACAAACTTATCAAGTATATGTGGTCAAATTAATAAATTAAAACTCACGCCACCACCGCTCGCTGTTATTTCATGCTCCCAGACTGAGAAATCTAAAGTATTGAAATCGTCCTCAAATATCAAGCATGGATACGAGTCGCAGCTAGCTGCATCACCTGGGAAAATATAAGCGGGAAGTTGAACATCACCAGGTTTTATATGTATGTTTTTTGTATGTTTAGTGCTTGGGTACATGATATAAGAAATATTGATGATTCTTACATATTAATACAAATCAAAGGTACCAGGCTTATAATTTATGTTACGCTAGACGTGCGTTTCGTCTATAAAAGATTCATTTAGGACCAAACATTCTTAAAGGTTGTGCCAAATACGGCTAATAGGATATAAAATAAAGTCTGTCTAGACTAAGGATATCAGTCCAATGCAAATATTTTTATGTTATCGTCGACAAGAACGAGTTCCCGGTTACCGTATTTGGAAATAATTCTGACCCTTTTTATTTTTTTTTATTCCGAATGAATATTGATTGAACGAATAAATAATACAAGAAATAACCTTTTTTGTTAAATTTTTCAAAGATGGAGGAATGATAAGGCCACTTTGTTCGCCTCTTCGAACGAAAATCAAAAAGTGTTATAACTCTACCAAATATAATATAATTCAAATGTTTATAAGACATTAGACTATCAGTTGATATATTCATATGTTTGAATTTGACTTTCATTTTCACACATGGTCTTCACACTTCTTGAATCATAACTCAAAATTGAAAACTGCCAACAAAGCCTCATTTTGAGATCTGATAAGTTGCAAGTGTACAATATCTTTTAGGTATGGCTGTTGCTCATATATATTTTGTCCAAAAGCTATGTGTAAAATAGTCATATTTTGAAAATTCATACGTGTTACATGATTGATTCAACAATTTATCGGCAATATGAGCACCACTTATATATAATAATATCTTGATTATCTGTTAAAAAGAATATATTGCTATTCAAAAGAAAATCATTCTAAATATTTCATTCAATTCAATTAAAATTGTTGAAAAAATAATCACTTTTCCGCGATATAAATGGCATTACAAATAGAAAAAAAACAAAGCCTCCACCCCCATAAACTAAGTTGGTACAATACATTACTTACAAAGTGTCTTTTATTCTTTATACACCGTTATCGGTTGGTAACAAATCATTTGTGTCTTACGTCATGCAGTTACAGTAATATTTTTATTGTGTATGGATAATAATTTCTAAGGTTTATACATGTATCTAGATTAATGAGTGAGTTTTATTTCACATTCTAAATTAGCCGTAGGGCGTATTAAAACCTGAACGCATTAGAAAGGAATATCCCACTTTAGTGTGGTCGGTGTAATAGGATTCTAAATTTTGCAAATCTTTATAATAAATAATATTTTTTTGACGGTATATAAGTCAGATAATGCATATTTTAAGGTTTTTCTTGTCGTAGAACACACCTCGATATGTCATGATTGCCCAAAGAAAGACCTCCCTACGGTCGGTCTTTCATTTGACCAATCCTGACACCCCACGGTGTGTTCTACGACAAGAACGGGAGGTCTTTATTTGGGCAATCATGACACCAAGAGGTGTGTTCTACGACAAGAACGGGAGGTCTTTCTTTGGGCAATCATGACTACCCGAGGTGTGTTCTACGACAAGAAAAACCTTAAAATATGCATTATCTATAACATAATATCTGTTCTTTTTGGAAAATAATATTCTTTACTCTTAATTCTGTTAGATAAAAATTCTGTAATATCCAGTAAAAAAAATATAACTAACATTTACTAATACAAATTACTAATCTTTACTATGACCATTTACTAACCTTTACTATGAAAAATTACTAGCCTTTACTATGACAAATTTCTAACCTTGACAATGACAAATTACTAACCTTTACTATGACCAATTAATAATCTTACTATGACCCTTTACTATGAAAAATTACTTACATTTACTGTAAAAACATACTAACCTTTTATATGAAAAATTACTAACCTTTACTATGACAAATAAATAACATTACTATAACCATTTACTATGACAAATTACTAACCTTGACAATGACAGATTATTAACCTTTACTATGACAAATTGATAACCTTACTATGACCCTTTACTATGAAAAATTACTTACATTTACAGTAAAAAATTACTAACCTTTCATATGAAAAATTACTAACCTCTACTATGACAAAGAAATAACATTACTATGACAAATTACTTGCATTTACTGTGAAAAATTACTAACCTTTAATATAAAAAAATACTAACCTTTTATATATCAAGTTACTAAGTAAACCTTTATTACATGTATGACAAATTACTAATCTTAACTATGTCAAACTACTGATCTTTACTTTGGAAAAATACTGACCTTTACTATGAAAAATACTAGCCTTTACTGTGAAAAATTACTAACATTTATTATGACAAATTACTGACCTTTACTATGACAAATTACTGACCATTACTATAACAAATTACTGACCTTTACTACTTTAAAACTTGATTCCCCACCTATCATACTAGTAAAAAATTACCAACCTTTATAAGAAGCTTTATATTCATGACGGTTTGAACCACCAAGGCTAAAACCAGATTCACCACCTGTCATACTAGTGAAAATTTACTAACCTTTACTAGAACATTCATTTACAAGGTTTGAGTCACCAGCGCTAAAACCAGATTGACCCGAATGATCTTCCAATTTGTACTTTATTTGACCTGTCATACTACTTGACCCAAGTCTATGAGTAGTTGTACAATCGGCTAAAAATAAAAATTAAGACATTTTTTAACATTTGTAAAATTAAATCAACGTTAATATTAACTCTAATGCTTGATTCTCTTTCCCATCTTTGGGTTTCTGCAATGTAACCCTATTGCAAAAGTTTTAATTTGAATATGTATGTGTTTCATTTGTGATAGTTATTGTATTTACGGAATTAATCAGGGTTAACAATAAAGTATTTTTGAATATAGGGTAATATCAAATACAGCAAACAAATCCTTACAATTAATTATTCAGGGGTAACAACCCTCGAATTACCATTCGTCTGAAATTACATGGCATGTAAATCTTGACCTAACAAACATTTGACCTTAAGTCTTTTTTTTTCGTTAAATGCTTTAGTTTCAGATTTAAGCTAAAAACAATGTCATGTACGTTACTCCTATCTTCCTAATTTAGATTGACGGACAAGAAAATAAAACACAAACTTTTTACTAGATATCCTAAGAGAGGGACGAAAGATACCAGAGGACCATTATATCTAAGTAAGTATCAAGTCCAAGTTTGGCTGAAATTGATTTTAATAGAATCGCAGAAAGATTTTTGGAAGTTAGCAAAGACGGCGAAAACATTGCATAACATTGTCATTAAAGGGCAATAAATACATATCAAAAGTACCAGGCTTATAATTTATCTTACGCCAGACATGCGTTTCGTCTATAAAAGACTCACCAGTTACGGTCAAATAAAAAGAATATGAAAAGTCAAATAAAGTTAAAAATTGAAGAGCATTGAGGACCAAAAATTCAAGAAGGTTGTGCCAAATACTTCTAAGGTAATCAGTGCCTGGAGGTAGAAAATCCTTAGTATTTTGAATAACTCATATTTTTCAAACAGTAAATTTTTAAAAATGACAATACCATTGTTATTTCATGTCAACACCGACGTGTTGCCTACAAGGCTGATCATACCCACGGAACGAAACGTCCACCAGCAGTGGCAACGATCCAGTGGTTGTAAATACCTATCAAAGGTACCAGGCTTATAATTTATTTCGGGTATCAAAATAACTTATTTTGGGGATCAATTACAATTTCTGGTCATATTTGACTTATTTGTAAATCTTACTTTGCTGAGCATGTTTGCTGTTCTATAGTTTGTCTCTATCTATCATAAGATTCAAGATATTAATAAAAAAAAAGCCACATTTCCTTAAAATTTACAATTTAGGGACAATAACCCCACAATCGGTTGTCCAATTTATCAGATAATTGCATTTCAGGTAGATTGTGACCTAATGAACACATTAAACCCTGTCAGATTTTCCCTTGATGCTTTAGTTTTGTCGATATCAGGGACCCCCACTCCCCTGTGTTCTATTTTTGGCCATGTTTCTTGACGGACCAGAAAATAAAACACAACCTTTTTACTAGATATTCTAAGCTTGGCTGAAATTGGTCCTATAGTTTCATCAGAGGAGCTGATCTTTGAAAAACAGACGGACGACGACGAACCCTAAATGAGGCAAAAGATCACTTTTAGGACAAGTGCGCTAAAGAAATTTTTCACTTCGTGCATGTTTACACTATACATACTCTAGAGGGTTATCTTTACACATTAATTACACCTTATGTAAGAATGCCGGATTTTGATTGGTTGATACCCAGTGTATTTTTTACGAATTTACTTTAATCTAATGAATATCGTTCATTTTTCAACGACACCGGGGTGTATGCAGAAGGATATGCATTTTTTACTCTCTCTGCCATGGCATTTGCAAAAACGTATATGCCTTTTTTACCCTTCACTGAGACGCTTGATCATTTGTAAAGTTTACTTCTGTGACAAGGTCTTTGCCAAAACGTATATGCTTTTTTTCACTTCACTCAGACGCCTTGTCATTTGTGCGTTAAATTAAATTCGACTGTTTTTTTACAAGTTTTCAGATAACGATAGAATAATGAAATGTAATGAAATATATAGTTTTTTCCTATTCACATTCTGGGTAATTATACAGATATATCATGTTAAGGAGGAATATTTGCAAAAAAATCCCAATTTTGACAAGGAATTTCCTTCGCCTAACGGCTCAGGAAATTTTACCTTCCCAAAACTGTTATTTTTTTTTGCAAATATTCCTACTTAACATGATATATCTGTTCAAACCGGTTCCCAAATAGTTATGAAAAAGACCAGTGGTTGTAAACACTTACTGAAGGTACCTATAGTTTTATCTATGTAAGCTATTGACAAGAGCATAGTTATAACATAAAACTGTCCATACTTATGTCAAACGGATTAGATTAATAAATACTAACCAGGAACTTTCGCATTGATGTGTCCTGGTGTTGACAGAGTGAATTCTGCAGGACCAAGTGCATTCCCGACTCCAAACAGGCAGAGGAAAATTAATCCCCACATTTCGGTCTACAAAGTTATGAAAACTAGTCATTACAGGAACGTTGTAATTAAACAATTTAAGAAATAAATATTCCGTCAGAAAATATCTTTCCATTATCAGCCATTTAATTTCCTTTGTTTTGATTTGCGGTAGCTTTGACTTACCTTAACGAAGAACTTTTCAAAAAAATAAATGATCAATCATTTTCTTCTAAATTTTCATCTTTTATGTTTGATTACAGAATTGTCATATAATTTTTATAAATTTTAGTCTCTGACTTTACAATAACATTACGGTTAATTACGGCGTCGCCGTTTTTAAGATGCCTAAAAAAGAATAAACTAATCAAAATAATTTGAACTTTAAAATCCTGTTAATAATCCTTAATCTGTAATGACGATATTTAGTTTATGTTAATTGCTAATTTTAGAAAATTGAATTAATTATGATTTTATATAAAAAATAACTTTGATAAGTATAAATTCATATTTAAGTATCATGAACGAAATACACTATTTATTATCATATTTTACTAAAGTAACCACTAATAAAATAACGCGTTTTCCCGCGGTTAATTGCGCGTAGGCAGAATAACTGTTAGGGAAAGTGCACGTCGTAAAAAATAACCCTATATTCCCTGTCGGCAACTGCGCATAGGCAAACTAACTGTGTGGGAATGAGCACGTAGGCAAAACTATTCCTCTGGCGGTAGCTTGCACGACGTCTTTCAAAAAACAACTTTACGTTCAGTTCAGTACAATAATACAGTTATGGCATTCATAAAAGTAAATATCCAAAATTATTAAATCTCGAAAAAAAAAATTCCCTTGGTACTCCGGACTTCGAAGAAAGTAATGCTGCGTTCACACGTTCATTTTATTTGAATTGAATGCGAATCGAATTCGCTAATCGCGTTCACACACTTTTCTTTTTTTTTAATTCGAATCGAAAAATAGAAAACCCCTAGCCCTGTTATTGAAATGAGAAGGACAAATGATTCCGATAAATGTCATATCAAATCAAGAGAGCAAGTTTGGAGATGTTATTGGCTCTGAAATGGACGTTTTGTTTTAAATTATAATTAATTAATTGATAATGCGAATTAAAAGGTAACGTCGCTCGGTTAAAAGTTAACGTCGTTCGGACAGTTAAGCGAATTTAACGCGCATTGCAATTCGTATTTAAAATTTACGTTCGGACGTAAAACGTTTCGAATGCGGATTACACTAATTCGAATGAGCTAATGCAAATCGATTTCGAATTACGTGTGAACGCAGCATAACTCTTTTCTCGATTTAATAATGACAATGAAACAAAAACGAAATTTTAAAAAAATAGATAAATTTAAATTTGAAAATCTTCAAACGGTATTCATGATATTTAGTTTATAATATTGTGTTTTTTTCATGATTGAATCAATTAAGATTTGTATATAAAAAATAACTATGATAAAAAAAAAGGCACACAGTATCACGAACGTACTATTCTATTTACTGTACAAAACCAAAACAAATAATGAAACTTGATGTGAAAACATTATTTGAAATTCAAAAATCATCAACCAAAGAAAAATTAGTTTCAAATGTATTTATAGAATAAGATTAGAAAACTTACAGTTGTCTAAAATGCTTTCTGTGGATGATAAAATAGAAAACTTAATCATGTGTTTTTATACTAAAATTGTCCGGTCAATAAATTAACCCAGGATATTATGACTGATTGTATAATTTAATAGATCGGATTAAATTATAATACCGATTATTTATTAAAGAAATTAAAGAGGATGTTTAAAGTAAAAGATCCACACTTGATCAGTAATTATATCAAGGATACAAATTATTGCCGAAAGCTTATCTCCTATTAACATTTGTTTGTCTTATTGTATCAAAACATTAACATTTATTTTTCTAATTTTCGAGCTATTTACACCTTTCTCGACCAGTATGAGAAAAGTTTGGTCGAATTTTAATTATGACATAAAACTTGCTTTCTTCTAAGTTTTCTATTGTGACGTCATGAAAAAAGGCAACCATGCCTAATGACATATAAAGAACACAATTTTCTGAAGATTTTTGAAAACAAAGTCTACTAGTCTCAGTCTATAGACATAAGACATAAGACATAAAGCTTTATTTAGAGTCGGTATATACAATACAAGTACAAACATATATCACTGAAAATCTAAATTAGTCAAATTGACTAATTAAGTTGGTCATTTTGACTGTCCTCTAGATGACAATGCATTTAATCATTTTGACTAGGGAAATAGTCCACTGACTAGGTGTTTAGTCACATTTGACTGTTTAAGATTGTCATAAAGACAATGCTTGGTAGTCAAAATGACTAACATTTAAAGTCACTATGACTAATGTTATTGGTCTAATTGACTATTTACATTTGTCAGTTTTGACAATTAAGTGTAATCAGTTTGACTTATAGAAACAGTCAAAACTGACAATGCTGATTTGTCATCATGATTATTGTAAATAGTCAAATTGACTATATAAGATGGTCAAATTGACAAGTTTAGATGGTCAATATGACTTTCCTCTAGATGACAATGTAAAAGGTCATTTTGACTATTTGTATAGTCAGTCAGTAAAGTATTGACTAGTTTTTCAGTCTGTTTGACTACAAGTTTGGTCATCAGGAACACTTATACCAATTCTAATACCAATATATATCAAAATCACCAATAAAGTCAAGCCATATTCACAGTTTTTTTTTCTTTGCTGATGGACTGTTACAATTGTTTTCATTTTTTTTTTTTTTTTTTGTATTTGTTCATGATTCTGATTTTCATGTTTATTCAAGTTCTTTTTCATGTACCAGTATTTTATTTTTAAGTTTTGTATTACACATGTTAACTAAACTTTAAACTCAAGGCAACTCAAAAGGCCATTCAAACTTGAGTAAAATGTGCTCATTGGTTAAATGTCTATGGTATCTTAAAGGGATAGGACAACCATCCAATTCGGTTTTGTTTTCATTTTTTGGGGATTAAATAAGCAATATGTTTTCATCAACATTCCATTATATTTTTAGGAGCAATAAATGTTTAATAATGGAAGGAAATAAGTTAATTGAGAATCAAACAGTTTAAACTGCTTTGAAATACTGACAAATATTCAATATGTAATATAATTTTTTATTTCTATAGTACCAGTAAATCATACTTGACTTATCTTACATGATAATAAAACATTTACATAGATTACAATTTGTATTGGAAGAAACAAGAATCGACAAAAACATTATATGTGTAAGTCATTATTGTTCACATACTGAATGACACTATTTCTGTAATTTGTCCAACCTTAAATTGAAGACCAATTTGCTAATAAGAAAGAAAAAAAATATACTTCACTCAGACTAATATGTACATACATTAATTGTTAAAGTTTAATTGAATGGGCATGAATCAAAACATGTTTGAAGAAATAATACATATAAATGAAAAATTCCCTAATTAAGTTAAAGATAAATCAAGACTCCATATTTACAATCTGAGTACGATCCTGTGTGTCACTGTTTTGCCTACAACGATCTGAAAACGCTCCATTCAACTTTGTGTTTATAAAGATCTTCTAGGATTCTCTTGTTTTGTCAGATTGATACACACCTTCAAAATTTGTAGACTTTAATTTCATTTAAGGAATGACTGTAATATTTTTTCTGTCTATGAAAAAATAACATAAAAAATGTGGTGCAAACTGAATAACACGCGTAGCGGATTATTTGAAAGTGTGCACACATGTGTTTTGGATACGCCAAATTAAATGTATATATTGCCATAATAAGGCTCAACACAGCTGAGATCATGTCACATGATCTGCGTACAATCACATTCTCAACAGTAACTTTGAAGGCATCATTTTCTTTCGACAGAAAATCATTTTCCTGACAAATTATAATCCTGCGAGGCTGAAATAGAAAAGAATTAGAATAATATTTCTTTATAAGACTTTTACACGTCAGTGATAAAATAAACTATTCAAAAGAACTACTTAACAGTCTGCCAATGTATTTCTTACAAGCAATTCTTAACCAACAACATTTTACATAACTTATGAAATGTAAAATGTTTAAAATTGTATTTGATAATTTTTTTTTTAAACCAATTAAAAGTTTCAAATACAAATGCAATGAAAAATACATTTTGTATTTTAATTTGTCAGCTTTCAGATATTATCAATGATAGAATAGATACAAGCAATGTCTTCCAGTGAAATTCTTTTAATCTTGCATTTGACCTTTCAAATTAAGTCGAAACTGACACATTTACAAAACAATATTGACTTACCTCTTCACAATTGTGTATTTCTTCACGTGACATGATCAGATGATCCACTCTCTCCTTAAATAACAGAGGCAATTTCAATATGGCTGCACACCTTCTTGCTGCTAAAAATAAAACACAGGACAAAAGATTTAAACAAAACTTGTTTAGTTATATTCACTGACTGATATATTGCTGTACTTTTTTTAAATCTCTTATTGGCTAATGTAATAATTGAAATTTTTTATAAGACATGATAAAAATAGTAGCTGACGATTATTTTAATCACTGTCTTTCTTTTTACCCATTTGAACAAATCAGGAAAATCAACATTTGGATTTAAAAAATGTAAAAGTTCTAATACTCTAAAGAAAGATTAATAAGCATAGAAGTCTCTTATATTTTGTTGTTTTTTGTGGTAACCATCATACAACTTTTACTCTTTGTAACATAGTAAAGGATCTCAATGCAAATAAATACAAGATTTTAATATTTGCTAAATGAATTGAATTATTCATGAATACCTTCACGTTCTTGTTCAGTCCTCAAGATTGCCTGTCTTTGTATTATATCATCAGCCTTTTGTCCTCCTTTCCTCCCTTTTATCAAATTCAAAATAGGACCAGCATATCTGTCTAAATTTTTGAGAAATACTGTTTTTACATCCTCTTCAACCATTGAAGGACCAAGTCTGACAAACTCCTTTATCAACTGAAATAATACATGTCCAAGTTTAATGAATATATATTCATATTTTTAAAATATTTTTTTCTAAAATGATCAAATTTAGCTTGACAGATCAATATATCAGTAATATACTTATACAAAATGTGTTATTCTCTTGTTGCTCACATCTCAAAACAATTTGAATGTCAATTTATGATATTTTAATCAGATCAGAAACAAGAATGTGTCCATAGTACACGGATGCCCCACTCACACTATCATTTTCTGTTCAGTAAACTGTGAAATTTGGGTAAAAACTCTAATTTGGCATTTAAATTAGAAAGATCATATCATAAAGAACGTGTGAATAAAGTTTCAAGTTGATTGGACTTCCAACTTCATCCAAACTACCTCGACCAAATACTTTAACCTGAAGCGGAAAAGACGGACAAACAGACCCACAGACCAGAAACATAATGCCCCTCTACTATCCTAGGTGGGGCATAAAAAAACAAAAGTATGATAATATCATTCTATGAACAATTTGGTTTATTTATCAATATCAAACAGTGAATATTGGTTAATGAAATATTTGTAGACTTATAATTTACCTTGTGAAATGTCATCATTCACATGCATCATGCATCAATGTATATCCATGCTTATTTTTAACTGCTGAAATAAACATGCATTTTGTCAATAATTACAAAGAAATTTACTGTTTGTATGCAGGGAATATAATATTACAAAAGGATTTGATAAGTTGCAGTTATTTTCCTTACATTTTATAGTGTCAATTACATATGTATATGTGTATGAGTAAAATTTTGTTAATGTTTGACTGCTCTTTCACAAGCAATAATTATATTGTAAAAAAATATGTCGTTCAAATTACGCATTCTCTATAATTCAAACTAAATTAAAGAAATAATGAAGACAATCATCAATTATTCTTTATAAAATAAAAAAAGCATGCATTACAAACAAGGTTAATATATTATCTGAATATGGCATGCACATTTATTATGTTCTTTTGAATTCTAGTCATTCAATCAAATATAAAGGTTTTAAACATTTACAACGTACCTCATCTGTTGACTTCAGCCATGGATAATCACTTAGAATACATTCAACATCCTTTTGTTCGCTGACTACAAGCCGTCTCCTGTGGTGCAGCGTAAGGTCCATCAATATGTCAACCTGGGTAATATCTTGGTCATCCCTTTTTCTATACTCTTTTTGAAGCCACTGCATATGTTTTTCAACCGTGGCTTCATCCTCAGATAAAGGTTTATCTGGCAAGTAGTTTTTCAACCCCCAGGTTGAAGGACCTTGACAAATCTTTATTGTTGAATCAGTCTTTAGGCGCTTATTGGCCTTGACCTCAGGAAGGTTTTTGTCTTGCCTTTTTCTTGAGTTTTGGAATTTGTGCAAGAGTCTCTCCTTCCAAAGACCCTGAAAAAAGACAGTAATTATGTTGCTTACTTTTGACTGGTGACAAATTCTGATTGCAGCTAGTGACCATCAAAACTTAAAATAAACATCAAAACTACAGTTTGCAAACATTCAAAATGTATTGTATATTTGTAGTGTTTGTGTTCCATTAATTACGGAATATATAAGATCATTTAAAGGGATTTCTGAATATAAAATAAAACATATATGTATGTTTCCAAATGTATGAGACATTTCATTTTATTGGAAAATAAGTTCAAAATAAAAACGTCTTGCATATTTACCCTTCCAATTTGTAAGGCAACATCTTCACCATGGGCTAAATAAGGGCACTCTCTAAAGAGACTGTCCACAATGGAATTATACTTGTCAGCTGTTGGGTACCTAAAATATACAGATAAAACATAACTTACACATTCATATATGATATATAATAATACATTTGTATTTATATTATTATGATAAAATAGTTCATCAAAGGATTTCTTTTTCCAGGAAAAAAATGGTAATACAATATTAAAACACATGATATACAATTAATATATTGTATGAAACATTTGATACTCCAAAATTTCCATTTGAGCAAATGTCTGTTATTGTAACCATAATTTACACATGTTCAGATTATCATGTTTGCTTTAGACATGTTTCTGCTGTATTCATTGTTATGGTTTATACTTTATATAATAACTGAACAAATACAGGGGCTTCTTTTTTCAAATTTGTTTTCTGGTTATTCTATATTGAAAATTACTCTAACAAAGTTATTCTATCGTCTTGCTGTCCGAATATATATCTTTTAAAACATGTACACTATACATGCACTTACAATCCACCCTCATACATTGTCACATCTGTGTTAATGCCAGATAGTATGTCCCGTTTTTCTTTTTTTTTTCCAATGTCTGTCTTTCATCCAATTTTCTCAGTGTTGTTTGAGAAAAGGTGTGCCTTGGAAGCCTGTACTCTCTTGGTTGGCCATATCTCCAGGCTCAGCTGCCTATAATTTACAGAAATTGTAAAAATATATACGGTGTATGCAAAACTATTATTTATACAATAACAAAACTATCATGACTGAATATTAGCATTACATTGCAATATTTGAAGTAATAAATGTCATTAATTGACATGTTTAACCCCGCCGCATTTTTGCGCCAGTCCCAAGTCAGGAGTCTCTGGCCTTTGTATGTCTTGTATGTTTTTAATTTAAGTTCATTTATATGTTTTGGAGTTTAGTATGACATCTGTTTTCACTGAACTACAAATGTAGTACACATTTTTATTAAGGGTCCAGCTGAAGCTAGCCTTCGGGAGCGAGATTTTCTCGCCGTGTTGAAGACCCATTGTTGGACTTCGGCTGTTATCTGTTATTTGGTCGGGTTTATGTCTCTAAGACATATTCCCCATTTCCATTCTCAATCTTAAAGTTAATATACATGTACATGAAGGCAGACCAAACCAACTTTTTAAAAGAACATAAAAATATTATTTTCTAACCCATACTTGGATTAATATTCTATAATAATCACCTTGCACTACTGGTACTAGCACTTTCTTCAAATTTGATTGAAAGGCTTTTCTTAGAAGTCTTTTGAGTATCTGGCAGCGCTATATCAAAACATGTAGCTAGAGGTGTTTCTGGCCTTGAAACAGCTGTATCTGGCCTTGACACAGGTGTATTGGCCTTGACATACTTTCTTCTGACTCAATGAACATGGAGTACGAGATCTGTACTGTGAAGTAGATATAAGTGAAGGCTGCCGATCAAAACTGTCACTTGCTTTTGTACTCTCTGGTTCTTCTACTGCCTTCACCTTAAAGTATTTATCTGGCTCATCCAGTTCCCTAATGCTCCCAGCGTCTAGGTCGATCCACTCCTCGTCTTCCACATCATAATACTGGAGGTAAAATTCCCCCATTAAATCAAACTTGTCTTTCACCGTCTTTTTGATACTTTCAATGGAAAGTTTACAAGCTAATTTTTTTGTCCTGTTGCCACTTCTTAAGACAAGCTTTACCATTTTTCCTGTAATAATGCTGTTTTGTATTAATAAAACCATTACAAATTAATTAAATTTATCCTGCATCCTACAATCATAATTCAATTTGAACATATTTTCTATAATTTTTTACAACATATCAACATCAATTTAAATATAAATACCAAAACGAACAAATAAATGTATGTCCAGTGTTATTATAAATAACAACATACTTGAACTGTCATAACAAATTGCCCACTTAAAGCAAAACCAAAGCAATGGTATTTAAAAAATTAAATTTAAAAAAAAGCAAAGCCATATTGCTGTTACCGTTTCACAATGCAGTTTAAGAGCACGAGCAGTTAAAACTACTACAAATGTACAGAGTACATATGCTTTTCAAAATGCCAAGCAAGCTACTCTTCTCAGGAATCATGAACAATATTAACTTAACCTAACCAATGTTTATGACCCACCCAAAGAGTTAGTTTTCATCCTCAAATAATAATGTTGATTTCATAATAATAATAAATTAATCTTAAAATTTGTATAGACCTAAAGTCTGAGTTTCAACATTCTGATCCAAGATCACAATATTGTAATTCTGACTTTCTTCGACAATGAACCCATAACGATGACGATTGAAAGCAACTGTGCGCATTTGCTTCCCAACAACATATGGAACACTATTAATAATGTAACAGTGTTCTATCTTTAAAAACTGAAACAGTGATTCTTTCAACCCTGTTACTAAACAGCAGTTCTTAAGATATCTAATGCCTCTAAATGTAATGGAATTGCACTGAAAAACTTCATTTAAACCATTTGAAAACGGTGAGAGAAGATTTTTTTACTTGATTTAGTAGCAAATCAATAGGCATCATTTTGCCTCCAACAGAATCTAGCTTATCAGATTGTAAAAACAGTTTTTGACTTTGTGAGACATATTGCATGAATTGGTGCCTTTTGGCTAGGGATTTACATAAATTCTTTTTACATTTATTTCTTTGGGTAAGTTCTTTAAAGTAACTATGTTTTGCCTCAAATCTTAAAGTCTGCAAGTGCACTAGAGGTCCAAATGTTAAGACCTGGTCAGGATAATGAAGCATGAAATGAAATTTTGGTTTCAATGTCTCATTAGGGAATTCTCTTATAAAGGATTCATGAAAGTCCTCAATCAGTTCTTTTGGAAATTCAGTATGACATGGTCGTAATGCCGGGGAACAAACATAAAACACAACATCGTACAACATGAGTATTGTTTCCCATTTTGGATCATCAAGTGGAACACACTCACCAATCATCAATGGTAAGAGTCTAAAAAAACACCACATTTGAGATGCAGATTGAATGACCTTAAATTTGGAAACAATTTCAGGAACTGTTTTTGGTTTGTTGGCTTTGTCAATGTAGGAATATGGAAAATCTCTTATCTGCCCATTTAAATAATTCAGACTAAAGAAACCACTCTGCACACTGTATTTTATAACATGTGTCATAACCTGTGGCACGACTCCTTCAAACAAATCATGAGCCAAATCAGACGGCATTCCTCCCACAACATGATAAAAACTTAATTCGTTTAGAGCTGAGTTATGATTTATGCCATACGTAGTTCAAAAGTCTTGATTATTTGCAACAATTGTCACTTGCTGATCATACATTTCTCTTGTTCTAAGCGGCAAATTTTCACAGTTAATACACACTTGCATTTGTGGTCTAGGGATAAAACAAAATCTACAACATCTCAGTGTAGTAAAATTTTCTGTAAAACCCCCAATAGCATGGGCTCCAAGATTATCCCCGCTAAGTGCAATGATGCTTCCTTGAATACTTATTTCACCTTATGGTTTATGAATAGTAATTCCATCATTTTCCAATACGTTCCACCATAGCAACAAGCTGTATTACATGGAGTTGTGACCTATACTTTGGTGGTAAATTTGCAAGATCAACCTCTCTTTCTACAGATTTAGCATTTATTTCTCCATCTTCAGTTGCGTCATTACATGTGTATGCATCATCATCTTCATTTTAGTCCACCAATTTTGTATTTCTTAACTGCATGGCCTATTGGATTTGTTACTGTAAAATCATCATAGAAAAGTAGAATCTGGAGTTTATTTTCTCCCTGAGCAAAAAAACCTGAATTCATGTTCCTTGTACCATCACATATATCTCTAAGCACACCATCATTTGATTTGTTATTATTCATTACATAAGATAAAACATCCTCATGATTTAGTAGTTTTTCAATGGTTTTAATGATAGGAATATACTACATAGATGCTGTATTAACATCCTGATCATTGTATAAATATATTCAGTTGGTTCTACCATGCCCATATTTTCGATAGCATATTGATTTAGCTTACTCGGTGTATCAAATGATTCAAATGCAGACTCAACATCTGAATTTTCCTTCATTAATGACTTAGTTTCGTTTTTGATATCCTGTTCAATGTTAAAGTTTGACATGACTTTGTCAAGTTTTTGTGTCATTTCAGATTGATGTAAGCATATCATATCACTAAACTCTTCTACAATTAAAGGTAATGAATTAAGGGGAAGTTTACATTTTTCCCGAAGATTCAACATAAAAACAGCAGATTTTTTTCTTAAGATCAACCTCTCTTTCTACAGATTTAGCATTTATTTCTCCATCTTCAGTTGCGTCATTACATGTGTATGCAGCATCATCTTCATTTTAGTCCACCAAAGTGAGATTTTCTGATAGATCTGTATCTTTTTGACTCGCTCGAAATTTTGAAATATTGGTATTTTAAGAAAGATGATGATTACGTTTCATGTGTTTTAATAAGGATTTAACTACTGAGTAAATTCTCTGGCAACCGTTAACACCACAAGTAATGGTAAATCCTAATTCATGACTATGCACAAATCTATAGTGCAAAAGAAGTCTTTTGTAAGTCCTACATTCAAATACACATCTTGTACATGGATGCATTGTAAATGTAATATCAATTTTTTTATGGAAATAAATATACTTTACTATATTTACTATACATGTACACTGTACGATAAATGTATGTTAGATGACAGATGCAGAATAAGTCATGATTCCTTTTTATTATACGTGTACATGTACTTGCCTTTTATTTTTAATATCTTTTATCTAATATCTGAGCAGTTATCAAAATACTGGTATATCCAGTCTTAACCAACTGACTTAAACCTGTGACGAAAATAAATATATATATATATATATATATATTAATTTAGACATGTATATATTAATATGTATATATTGGAATTAAAAATTATAACAAGAAAATAAGGCAGCATTTACAACAGAACAGCTTTTAAACTATGCACTGTTCATTTTACTTCAGAACACTCACATTTAATACATATTGAATACATCATTTATTAGAAATGTACATGAAAAACAACTGACAAACTCCTGGAGACTAAACCTTTTATATACAATGCATAATTTCAGAGCTGACAAAGCAAGCCTACAAAACAGATTGGGACCAGTACATACATTGTATTTGTAGTTGACTTAATTTCATTTGAAACTGCCAAGATTTGCAAAAGCATCACTTGCTGTTAAAAACAAAATACCAAGATAACCACGAAATTCAAGGAACAGATCCCACTGATAAGACTATACCATAAAAATGAAATTGAGCACTAGGAGACATTTGTAATTTCTTAGAAACGCACACCAGTTGAGAAAAAAACCAGCTGTTACGAATTTACCAAAGTAAAGCAATGTATTCACTACTACTGACAAGTGTACAGAAATAAGCTGACCGTTTAATTTACACATGATTTATATATATTGTTCGACCTGCTAGTCAAATGCGATTTGTTAAAATATACTTTTTCACTCATTTGGTCTTTTGGAAAATGTTGTTTGTGCTGTTTTTAGACCCCTCTTCCAAGAAATTTGTTTTGCATGCACACGTATAAAAATTGCGGTTTTTATCCAACGCAATCATAGGTTTGAACGTTGTTTTTAATTTAGACTTGTATATATATATTCATATACTTTAACAACATTGAGGTTTGAATGGAGAGTTATTTCATTGGCACTCATACCACATCTTCTTATTTCATATTTACATGAATTTAGAACAGGAGTAGTTCACTTAATTTCATTTCCAAGATTTGCAAACGCATCACTTGTTACTAAAAATAAAATGCCAAGATTACTACTAATGCTCAGTTACATGTTATTGTGTCAAAATGAAAATATCCACCAATTTGATCAGGTTTTCAGATATACATCAACGTTATTAACTTAACCTTGACAATCAAAAATGGTAATCCTACATGTACATGTATCTGTATCGGGTTAACTCAATGTCGATTTACAACTGTACATTTGATTTTTAATATTAATAAAAAAATAAAGTTGATATCTCTCCTTTTTAGTATCAAAATTTGTGTTTGACTTCATAACAGCACAATTGTCAGCTCAGACATCTAACATTTTGTTTAATAAGTTGAATGTTCCTTTATAAACATGATAAATGAAAATTGACAAACACAATTTCAATTTAATCATATTAAAAATGTTAATAGAGCAATAATTATGCTGCTTGATTTTCTGGATTCTTGTTTGTTACAGTTTATATTATTCCCATTTTACGAGAAGTGGATCTGTCGCATGATCACGTTCCCATGAAAATGATCGACTGGACCTAATAGAAAAGTTAGATGAAGTTGCTGATTTCTGACCACTAGAATTATGAAAAAGTGATTCAGCGGTTGTTTGCCTTTCAGTATCACTCATTTTTATACTGCTTGAATATCCCTCGGAAATATTTTCATAAACTATTTTCTTTTCATTTGCTTCATGCAAGCTAATTTGTTCTTGTTTTGCTTTTTTTTTTTTTTAGTTTTTGGGCTTGTATTCTCTTCCTTTCATACTCTGTTCTTGCCGTTTTGTTGTGTTTACTCATTGTAACTGAAAATACAGGTATTTGAACTTAGGATGAATACAAAACCAAAATATTTATTACCTTTTTGGTTGTACTTATGAGTGAACATGTAAACGCAAGAACATGTAAACGCAAGCATTCACATTGATTAACCTTTTAATCATTATAACATAAACAAGCAAATTTATTAACTTTTAAGTCTTGTTCAAAGAATAAATACATGTAGCTTATATCCACTTCATTTGGTTTTTTGTGGACTTATTGACGATCATACGATTTGTTCTAGCTATGTGTTGGCATCCATGTATTGGATAAATATGTCAATTGTGCTTTTGTTTATCTATTTCATGATAATTATACAATTTGAATGCTAAATTTTATGATTTATGTACTCACTGTGTACATGTGTACTCACTGACATGACTGTTGTACAATTTCATGTTTCATGTTATGTATAATAATATCCACGAGTTTCTGAACAACGTGAATGCTATAAAATGAGCTCCATTAGCTTCCTCAAACTAGATTTACATCATTATGTCCGAATGTATTTCACAATTTAAAGATTTTTAAGTCATTTCCAACATTTTCAACGATTGTTGTTGTTAACCAATATTCTAAAATCCTTACAAGTGCGAACAAACTTCCGGTTATTTTTCCGTGTGAAATTGAACAATTTAACACGTTCTATTTGAAAGATAACATTGTTTCCATGTTCATACGCAATTTAGTCTTTATAAGTATTAATTTATATTACAGTTGACACATGTTTTGCTTCAATAATTTCTTTGAAAGTTGACTCTCCTCAAAATGTCCCCCATTTTTTCCTGTTGCGAATTCAGTTTTTAATTTTGCTAAGAATGTATAATTAATTTTAACAATACAACATTTAAATCATTCATATGTAAAAAAATTATACTTACAAAAGTTCTAAATGCAATCTTCTTGTAAGAAATGTGGTTGCTGTTTTGGATTTCGAATGACTTGAATGTTGTACCCACGCTGCGTATTTAAAGAAATGCCGCCAAAAACCGCGCACGCGTGCTTTCGTTATATTTTTATAATTACCGACCATAATCATGGTCAATTTGTAAGAACATAATCCCGACCACCAACGTAGTCATGTGGACTAACTTAGTTGGTCATTCCCATATTTAACTATCCAAAGCCGAGAGTTTGACCAATCAGATTGTCATTTTGACCAATTTAGATTTTCAGTGTAAGCTCTGAAGAGCTTTTAAAACCGACAGAGCAACAAATAAAACAAAAGATACATATCAAGTCATGCACACATAAATTAAACATATAAAGCAAGAGTTCATATCAGTATATAAACATGCAGCACAAAAGTTCTTAAAAGCATCTTACAAGTTAAACACACACTGAAACATGCACTTGTGAGATAAAAACACAAAAGCAAAAATAAAATGGTTTGCACATTTAAAGCACATATAGATTAGTTATTTACTAAAATTAGCATATAGCAGCAGAAGCACTATAGTCAAGGTAACAAAATAAAATCGCCATGCTGAAAATGAAGCATTAAACCAAACAGAAGTTAACTGGTTTTGCAGGCAAAACATTGACATGAGCTGCCAGACCAAGAATTTATCAAGTTCTTGAATTGATTTTACGTAGCTCATCTGGCAGCTCATTCCAAAGCTTAGCACCTGCATACCTTAAAGATTGTAGGCCGTATGCAGTTGTTCTTACATGTGGTAGGTCGGCTGTATTCTGGCATCTGAAAGAGTAAGTGTTTTCCTTTAAGTGTATTAAATCATGGAGATAAACAGGACAATCTTTATTAATAATTTTGAAAACTTCAATAGCCAATGATCGCATTCTTCTTATTTTTAAAGATGGTAATTTTGATTTGCAGAGTAGATCTTCATAACTTGCTAAATAGTCTTTATAGATAAACCTTAGTGCTCTCTCTTGAATTTTCTCTGTCTTTTTTGTATTAACCTCCCCACAAAAGTGCCAAACTAGTAGTCAGTAATTGAAGTTGGACATTATGAAAGAATAAAAAAAAGTTAATGTTCCGAGTTTAGTCAGGTGTCTTCCTATTATTTTAATACATTTAGCTGTTTGGATGCTTTTTTACATATTATAGAGACATGTTCATTGAAATTTAGTTTAAAATCTATTGTTACACCTAGAGGTTTAACGTTATCTTCACATTCTATTGCATTACCTTCTAATTTAAATTTTGGGTTTTTGTCTTTATTTGTTTTTTTTACCTACAGCTATTGCTTGAAATTTTTCTGGATTAGCTTTCATTTTATTTATTGAGAACCAATTTATCAAAATTTTGCTTTCATCTTCTAGAGTATTAATTAATTTATCTAAATCTTTATCTGCGTATGAAAGGGTGTTGTCATCTGCATAATTATAGCGTTAACTTTTATGAATAAAATAAAAAATGTCATTTAAAAAGATATTAAATGTTGGCCCTAATATCGACCCTTGTGGCACCCCTTTAAACATTGTTTGCCAGTAGCTTGAATTAGTACCTATTTTAACACACTGTTTTCTATTAGTTAAATAGCTTTCCAAAAGTTTAAGAGAAGAAGCGGAGACACCATAGGATTTTAATTTTAGTAGGTGGAGGTCATGGGGTAGGCAGTCAAAAGCTTTGGAAAAGTCCATTTATATAGCTGCTACATATTTATTCTGATCTAAAGCCTTTTTCCAATCTTCAATTATTTTTAATAAAGCGGTTTGGCATCCGTATCCTTTTCGAAAAGCTGACAGAAAAATGTGGAAAAATGAATTAAAATATTCCACAAGTTGATTTTCTATAGACCTCTCATTTTTTTTTGAAATCATGGGCAATATACCTATAGGTCTATAGTTTCCTTTATCTAGAGTGTTTATGCAGAGGTATAACTTGTGCTTCTTTTAATTTATCTGGGAAAACAGATTCAAATGATTTATTTATTAATTTAGAAATTGGATTGGATAGTTCAGATTCAGATAATTTTAATATTTTTGAAGAGACTCCATCTTTTCCTGTTGCCTTTTTAATGTTAATTGTATTGATTTTTTTTACAAACTCAGAATTTACTGGGCTAAAACACAGTTTTTCTTTTTCTGGTTTGTTTTCTTTTATAACTTTAATACTGGGATGGTGTTCATTGATGATAGTATCTTTTAAGTATAGCTCCACCTAAGAATCATGCAGAAAGTGATACAGCGATAGTTGTTAAATTGGATTTTTTTGGCTTCATATGTTCTATTTTGATAGAAAACTCCAAAAATAACAGAAACACATGTGTTGTACATTTGGTTGCTATGGTTACAATGGAACCATTACAACCCTTTAATTTCAGTCCTAAAACCTAAACAATTCCCGTTTTTCATCACAGATTTGTTTATAAACTGCTAATCATTTTCGATAAAATAAATACATAAAGTTGATACAACTCCTGTTTCCATGGCAACCAATTGTTGCAGTTTTTCATTTTCTTAAAAGGAGTGAAAATAACGTTTTTCACATTCTATTTTCTTCCAAGAACAGGGTCCTATGAATAACCCGTTTGTTTGCATTTGTTCATTGGACCTTTGTCTATAACATATCAAAAATAATCGTTTGTAGCCTCCTTTAGATTTTTTGGAAGAAACTTTTTTTTTTTCTTTTTTTTTTTTGCTTAATATAATTTTTTTTTACAGTAAGCTAAATTATATTTATGTATTCATAGCACAATTCATTTGATTATGTCTTTTTAACTTTTACTATATCTAACATTATAACAAGGTAAAGAAAACAGTTATTTATTTATCTTTATCCTCAAATCAAACTACCAGTTTCAATGGAAACAGAACACATTGATTTTGAGAAATACACATTTTTAATAAATGTATGCTTTATAATGATAAAATATTTAATCACTCATTATATTTCTGTGTTGTTTTTCAATCAAGTATCATCAAATTATTCATAATGAATAAATTAAGTTGAAAAGTAAATTTGGTTTCCATGGAGACAAATGCCTAGATTTTCTAAATTTTCATTTCAAATCACCTAAACAATATTTGTTCAAGCTATCATTTTCTGAAGAAATTATTGTTAGGAGCATAAATATTCAATATTGACTCTATACTTTCAAATAACCCTTTGAATATATTTGTCACCCCCCTTTCTGGATGTTAACTCTGTCAGTATCAGCTCTATAATAAATAAATGAAAGCTATTTGGATATGTTTGTAGTGCAGGAATAATAAATACCCTTCAAATTATTGAAATATGTACTTATCATTTGGGTATTTATAACCCTATCAATTTAGTAATTATTGTGTCAAGATAAAGCTCACTAATGGCTCTTAATGTGGTACCTAACACAACAGGGAGATAACTCTGTACAATCAGCTAAACGTTTTAATTACGTTGTATTGTTAAGGAAATATTAAGTTTCTCAATGAATACAATTAGTGTTTGTCAAACTGCTATATATCCAATGAAATTTTTCCGAGAAAGTGATTGGTTTAAGTTTTTTGAAATTTTTATGTTTTTTTCAAAGGGTCAAAGTTAATATTTTGTCAAGGTGTTGGGTACCACCTTAAAAGGAAAACAAATGGGTTGCTCTATAAAGAGCAGAATACCTAACTGACTCAATGATGAAGCGCTAAATGCTCAATGGTAATGTCATGCAACGAAAATGTTTTACTACATGTATCTCATCAACTTAACATTTTTTAAAGATCCATGACAATGAGGTTAAGGTCAGGTAAATCCTGTCAGACAGACATGTTCACCTAACAATTATTCAGTACATGAAAATAGTTATCTTTAGTCCTCTACCCACGAAGTCGAAGGGGCCTTTAGGTTTGCACTCTGTCCGTCTGTCTGTCTGTCTGTCCATTCGTCAGTCCGTCAAATCAGTTTTCTGCAATTTTTTTTTATTGCTTGAAGATGTTGATTTGATATTTGGTATATTGTTTTATCAGGACAAGTTACAGATTAAATTCGAATTTTGTTCCCGTTTGATAATTTTGAGCAGTGTTATAGTCCTTGGACTTAGAAAATTAACTCAAATATTCAGTTTTCTGCACTTTTTTTCGTCTTGCATAAAGACATTGATTAAATAAAAAGTACATTGTTTTATCATGACAAGTTACAGATTAAGTTCGAATTTTGATCCGGTCTGATGATTTTTTGCAGAGTTATGGTCATTGGAGTTAGAAAATTAACTCAAATAATGATTTTTCCACACTTTTTTTTGTGTCATTGCTTTACTGTACATGGTCAGGTTACCTCATGTCACCCATGTATTACTGTACATATTGCTAATACACCAGGTCAGCTTTACTTAACACAAATATTTTCAGGTTACCTCAGGTCAGCATTGTATTACGGTACATGGTCAGGTTACCTCATATCACCACTGTATTACTATTCATAGTGATAATACACCAGGTCAGCTTTACTAAACACAAATATTTTCAGGTTACCTCAGGTCCGTATTGTATTATGGTGCATGGTCCGGTCACCTCAGGTCACCATTGCATTACTGTACATGGTCAGGTTACCTCATGGCACCACTGTATTACTGTACATAGTGAGAATACACCAGGTCAGCTTTACTAAACAAAAATATTTTCAGATTATCTCGGTTCAGTATTGTATTACGGTGCATGATCAGGTTGCCTCAGGTCACCATTGCATTACTGTACATAGTCAGGTTACCTCAGGTCACTATTGCATTACTGTACATGGTCAGGTTACCTCAGGTCACCACTGTATTACTGTACATGGTCATGTTACCCCAGGTCAGCTGTACAAAACAAAAATATTTTCAGGTTACCTTAGGTCACCATGACATTACTGTACATTGCCAGGTTACCTCATTCCACCACTGTATTACTGTACATAGTCATAATACATCAGGTCAGCTTTACAAAACACAAATATTTTCAGGTTACCTCAGGTCAGCATTGTATTACTTTTCATGGTCAGGTTACTTCAGGTCATCATTGTATTACTGTTAGTAATGTCAAATCGTACAGTTTTGCCAGACCGGTTACTCGGATAAACGTTCGACCGATTAACCGGTTAAACGGTAGTTTAAGTTGATGTTTGAAGGGTTTATCCATAGTACCCTACAAATGTACTTTTT
Source organism: Mytilus californianus (assembly GCF_021869535.1). NCBI lineage: Eukaryota > Metazoa > Mollusca > Bivalvia > Mytilida > Mytilidae > Mytilus > Mytilus californianus. The sequence continues at coordinate 47,240,250 of NW_026262604.1, forward strand.
TATATTACGATGAAGTCTGTCCTTTGGCATTATAAGGCTTGTCTGTGAGGATTCTTGGCGAAGTTATCAAATTTGGGTAAAAACTATATAAGATGTCTTGTAAATATTATAAGATATCTTTAATTTAGAATACAAAAGTAAAACGGCTTGCCATACAGCACGATGGTAGACTTTCCTGCTAATGAGACTAGAAATATGTACTCATTTGACCAATTTAAAAACTGTTTTTCTAGCTGGTGTGGTCCCCAATTGCAGTGATAACAAATACCAGAGGTTGCTGTTTCATGACTGTTTTTTTTATATAATTTACAAGAATTGTGTAAAAATTATTTGGACCCCTACTCACACTTTTGCGTTATAGAAAGTTGTTGACGGACCGACACGGACAGACGGACAAACGGACTTGCTAAAATACAGTGTTCAACTACTCAGCTGGTTCCATCACAAGGTGGATCTCCTCTGTTTCGGCGATGTCCATGACAATCTACAGGGGGTGCGACGACTGATTTGATCAAGCTCAGCCCGGAACCAGCTAGCTCTTCCACTGCTCCTCTCTCTTCCTCCATATCCAACCAGAGGCGTCCTCGGCCTGTCTCCCAACTCCGCTAACTAGGCTTCTTCTTACTGTTCCAGTCAGTTCTAGAGACCCAAGGCTCTCCAGAAGGTCTTTGAAACAAAGCCATTACAGCCTACCTCCACTAGAATGCCATGTCCTCCTATTCTTGTCTTGGATGTCTGTTATCAGTTCCTGGTTATTCGCAAGCTTTCTCTCATGGGCTACTTCTAGTTTTGTTTCGTGTGGTACTGTTAGATCTACAAGAATGCCTGCTGATTCTGGACCACAGCACGATGTCTGGTCGGAGAGTTTATGTTAAAACTCCTTTTGGGAAGATGGTCTTAAATTTCCCCCGACGTCGGCTTGTATCTCCCAGTCATTTGCTGTTGCTAGTATACCACTGGCTTTGACATTTGTGTTTTTAGATGTCTCTTCACCCCCTTTGATGAAATTAATGAAATTTGACCCCTTCTCTATCTTAGTCTTCCTCCTTCTCTGTGTGTCCCAAACTGCTGCATTCTCTCGAAGAACTTGTTCATTGCGCCATGTATATCATCCATCTGTCAGAGCTGTAGTGCAAGACGACAAAACATGTTCTATATTTGCTGGCTTACCGCACAACTTACAACTAGGGTCTTCAATCAGTTGCACATTGTAAGGTTTGTAGTACGTCGTATACTGATCTAAGTAGGAAGCTTGTCTTCTGCCCGTCCATTCTCCACATTTCATGCCAACTGATCTGTCTTGGTCTTGCCATCTCCCATTTCATATATTGCCCATGTTGTTTCATACTGACGGCTCTTACTTGGCGATCTTATCCCCTCCCCTCGACGAACTTCTTGCAGAACTAAATTCCTTGTATTTCTTGCATCTGCTGACTGCCATAAGTGTTGCTGACTGTTGCCAAAACCATGTCGTCCTAATTGTACCACTACCACGTTATCTCTATGTCTTAATCGACTATCTGCATCTTCAACAGCATTCATGGCTACCCATTTCCGTCCTGTTCTGTCCTGACATCAACATTTGCTTCTTTCACATTTTCATCTTTACTTTCTCTTAACATCATAATTTTCTTGTATGACATTATCAAGATTGCATCTTTTAATAGGTTGTTCTATAAGTATTATTTGTTTTGATTTGTTTATGACGAGGGATGTTTGAATAAGTAACTTTTGCAATTTCAAAATTCGACATTTTTTTAAATGACCCATATAAGTCGTTGATGTTAAATTCTTTCTATTAACTACGTTTGATTAAACTTGATACTTAGAACATCAATACGGTTTGACAGCTTAAACTCGTAGAAGTCTTTCCTTGGGCAAATATGTCTAATTATCTTCTATGTCAATGGTCCACTATGCATTCTTTCTTACCAATTATTCGGACTTTCTCTAATTGTCGTAAAATAAAGTAATATATTATCTCAAATAGTACCCAGAAAATCTTGTAAAAATGTAAATTTGAAAAAAGATATTTGACCAATAGTTATAAAAATCTCATAAAAATAAGTTATTCTTAAATGCTGTTTGATTGGTGAATAAATCGATTTCGATCAACACGCGTCCTTATTGCTTAAAATAGGAAACCCTAATGGACCAAATATCACACTTGTGGTTGGACACCTAATAAAACTATATCGACATGGTGAAAAGTTATTTCCCCACAAGATGACATTCAGCAGAAACCTTTTTTTTCTGCAAGTTGTCGAAAATGAAATTTAACATATCTGTTTTTCTGTGGACTGTTTATGTGTGAGTAGGTTTATATTCGGCTTATATTTACATGTAAAGAACATTACACATCGTAATGTTGGTTTATTTGTTGTCGTGAACATGAACTATTTGATCCCGGGCTGACGTTAACCGCGAGTCACCCATATTGAACGAAAGCATTAATAAAAGAATTTTGTTTACGCTTTATTTTGCTGTCAGGTTAGGTATTGATGTGTAAACCTAGGTTGGTTACGAGTGATGGTTGTCTTCTCGGGTGAACTGGGAGGGTTGGTGGATAACTACAGTTTGTTTATGTGAGGAAAATTCTGGGCATTTTTGTGAGTTTCAAGAAATTTCGAGTTGGCTAATGGTCTTTCGGGTCTCGGAGTTCAGTATTTTACTTTCTGCAATGGTCTTGAAAGTAGATTTCGGATAGCTTTTTTGTCAGAATGTCAGATTTGAGGTACGTGTTTTCTAATTCACTTTTTCACGTCTTTGTCTAAGTAAAATTTTATTGGATTTATTTCAAGTTAAATTCAGATAATTAAGGGTATGATCTATTTGTTTTCTGGATACTTAACATTCTTAACCTGATGTTCAGTGTGTGTCGTCTGTTGATGTGGTTCATAAATGTTTCTCGTTTCTCGTTTTTTTATAAAGATTAGACCGTTGGGTTTCCCGTTTGAATGGTTTTACACTAGTCATTTTTCAATATCTGGTGTATGTTATTATATACACCATTGTCGTATAAACTATACCAATACCTGGTGTATGTTATTATATACACCATTGTAGTATAAACTATACCAATACCTGGTGTATGTTATTAAATACACCACTGTCGTATAAACTATACCTATACCTGTTGTATGTTATTGTATACACCACTGTCGTATAAACTATACCAATACCTGGTGTATGTTATTATATACACCATTGTCGTATAAACTATAATAATACCTGGTGTATCTTATTATGTACACCATTGTCGTATAAACTATACCAATACCTGGTGTATGTTATTATATACACCATTGTCGTATAAACTATAATAATACCTGGTGTATCTTATTATATACACCATTGTCGAATAAACTATACCAATACCTGGTGTATGATATTATATACACCATTGTCGTATAAACTATACCAATACCTGGTGTATGTTATTATATACACCACTGTAGTATAAACTGTACCAATACCTGGTGTATGTTATTATATAAAACCACTGTCGAATAAACTATACCAATACCTGGTGTATGTTATTATATACACCACTGTCGAAAAAAACTATACCAATACCTGGTGTATGTTATTATATACACCATTGTCGAATAAACTATACCAATACCTGGTGTATGTTATTATATACACCATTGTCGTATAAACTATACCAATACCTTGTGTATGTTATTAAATACACCATTGTAGTATAAACTATACCAATACCTGGTGTACATGTATGTTATTATATACACCATTGTCGTATAAACTATACCAATACCTGGTGTATATTATTATATACACCATTGTCGTATAAACTATACCAATACCTGGTGTATGTTATTATATACATCACTGTCGTATAAACTATACCAATACCTGGTGTATGATATTATATACACCATTGTCGTATAAACTATACCAATACCTACCAATACCTAGTATATGTTATTATATACACCATTGTCGTATAAACTATACCAATACCTGGTGTATGTTATTTTATACTGCAATCGTTCTATTTGAGCAGTCAAAATGCGTTGACCGTATATTTCTATGTCATATACAGTCACAGACCTGATATCACTTTTCCTCATGAATATTTAAATAGAAATTGCCGAAATTATAATAATTATTCATACGACCTATTCAACCTGTTCTTGTTTCCAATGTATACAACGACTCAAACTTATTTCTTTTGCAATTTTCAGAAAAAAACATATTTCACTTGTAAATATTTTTGGTTTGCAAACTATAAATCATTATGTTTTATGCTTATTGTTGATATTTAAGTTCATTCTCAAACAAATTCGTTCACCATCGATTGCGGATTTCAACAGGTAATGTACATTTCATTGTGTTGTATATTTCTCCGCCTGCATGATATGAGGCCGTTTTATGAAAGAGGGAAGTTTCCCAATATTTAAATCAAATAATAACATTAACACATTAAACAACAATTGAAAATGTTTTTTTTTTTTTAAATTGCAGTATAAAGACAATAATAGTGCATTGACTTGACATATCAACGATATAAGGATTCGTCCCGAAACGGGGGAAAAGCTCGGCAGAGCCTCGCATTTCCCCGTTTCTAAGCCTCATCCTTATATCGTTGATATGTCAAGTCAATGCACTATTATTGTCTATATATACACCAGTGTCGTATAAACTATACCAATACCTGGTGTATGTTATTATATACACCACTGTCGAATAAACTATACCAATACATATACCTGGTGTATGTTATTATATACACCACTGTCGTATAAACTATACCAATACCTGGTGTGTGTTATTATATACACCACTGTCGTATAAACTATACCAATACCTGGTGTATGTTATTATATACACCATTGTCGTATAAACTATACCAATACCTACCAATACCTGGTGTATGTTATTATATACACCATTGTCGTATAAACTATTCTAATACCTGGTGTATGTTATTATATACACCACTGTCGAATAAACTATGCTAATATCTGGTGTACATGTATGTTATTATATACACCACTGTCGAAAAAACTATACCAATACATATACCTGGTGTATGTTATTATAAACACCACTGTCGTATAAACTATAGCAATACCTGGTGTGTGTTATTATATACACCAATGTCGTATAAACTATACCAATACCTGGTGTATGTTATTATATACATCACTGTCGTATAAACTATACCAATACCTGGTGTATGTTATAATATACACCATTGTCGTATAAACTATAATAATACCTGGTGTATGTTATTATGTACAGCATTGTCGTATAAACTATACTAATACCTGGTGTATGTTATTATATACACCATTGTAGTATAGACTATACCAATACCTTGTGTGTGTTATTATATACACCATTGTAGTATAAACTATACCAATACCTGGTGTATGTAATTATATACACCATTTTCGTATAAACAATACTAATATCTGGTGTACATGTATGTTATTATATACACCATTGTCGTATAAACTATACCAATACCTGGTGTATGTTATTGTATACACCACTGTCGTATAAACTATAATAATACCTGGTGTATGTTATTATATACACCATTGTAGTATAAACTATACCAATACCTTGCGTATGTTATTATATACACCACTGTCGAATAAACTATACCAATACTCGGTATATGTTATTATATACACAACTGTAGTATAAACTATACCAATACCTTGTGTATGTTATTATATACACCATTGTAGTATAAACTATACCAATACCTGGTGTATGTTATTATATACACCATTGTCGTATAAACTATACCAATACCTACCAATACCTGATGTATGTTATTATATACACCATTGTCGTATAAACTATTCCAATACCTGGTGTATGTTATTATATACACCACTGTCGTATAAACTATACCAATACCTGGTGTATGTTATTATATACACCACTGTCGAATAAACTATACCAATACATATACCTGGTGTATGTTATTATATACACCACTGTCGTATAAACTATAGCAATACCTGGTGTGTGTTATTATATACACCACTGTCGAATAAACTATACCAATACCCGGTATATGTTATTATATACACAATTGTAGTAGAAACTATACCAATACCTTGTGTATGTTATTATATACACCATTGTAGTATAAACTATACCAATTTCTGGTGTATGTTATTATATACACTATTGTCGTATAAACTATACCAATACCTGGTGTATGTTATTATATACACAATTGTCGTATAAACTATACCAATATCTGGTGTATGTTATTATACACACCATTGTCGTATAAACTATACCAATACCTTGAGTATGTTATTATATACACCATTGTAGTATAAACTATACCAATACCGGGTGTATGTTATTATATACACCATTGTCGTATAAACTATACCAATACCTGGTGTATGTCATTATATACACCATTGTCGTATAAACTATACCAATACCTGGTGATTGTTATTATATACACCATTGTAGTATAAACTATACCAATACCTGGTGTATGTTATTATATACACCACAGTCGAATAAACTATACCAATACCTGGTGTATGTTATTATATACACCACTGTCGAATAAACTATACCAATACCTGGTGTATGTTATTATATAAACAATTGTCGTATAAACTATACCAATACCTGGTGTATGTTATTATATACACCACTGTAGTATAAACTATACCAATACCTGGTGATTGTTATTATATACACCATTGTAGTATAAACTATACCAATACCTGGTGTATGTTATTATATACACCACAGTCGAATAAACTATACCAATACCTGGTGTATGTTATTATATACACCTCTGTCGAATAAACTATACCAATACCTGGTGTATGTTATTATATACACCACTGTCGTATAAACTATACCAATACCTGGTGTATGTTATTGTATACACCACTGTCGTATAAACTATACCAATACCTGGTGTATGTTATTGTATACACCACTGTCGAATTAACTATACCAATACATATACCTGGTGTATGTTATTATATACACCACTGTCGTATAAACTATAGCAATACCTGGTGTGTGTTATTATATACACCACTGTCGAATAAACTATACCAATACCCGGTATATGTTATTATATACACAATTGTAGTATAAACTATACCAATACCTGGTGTATGTTATTATATACACCATTGTCGTATAAACTATACCAATACCTGGTGTATGTCATTATATACACTATTGTCGTATAAATTATACCAATACCTGGTGTATGTTATTATATACACCACTGTCGAATAAACTATACCAATACCTGGTGTATGTTATTATATACACAATTGTCGTATAAACTATACCAATACCTGGTGTATGTTATTATATACACCATTGTAGTATAAACTATACCAATACCTGGTGTATGTTATTATTTACACCACTGTCGAATAAACTATACCAATACATGTACCTGGTGTATGTTATTATATACACTACTGTCGTATAAACTATACCAATACCTGGTGTATGTTATTATAAACACCATTGTAGTATAAACTATACCAATACCTGGTGTATGTTATTATATACACCATTGTAGTATAATCTATACCAATACCTGGTGTATGTTATTATATACACCACTGTCGTATAAACTATACCAATAGCTGGTGTATGTTATTATATACACCACTGTCGTATAAACTATACCAATACCTGGTGTATGTTAATATATACACCACTGTCGTATAAATTATACAAATACCTGGTGTATGTTATTATATACACCACTGTCGTATAAACTATACTAATACAGATTGTTATAATTATCAGTTTGTATAATAAATTTAGATTATTCATTACAAAATAAAGTGTGTGTTTTCTTCACATTTTAAAGACATTAATTGATTTAGCCTAAATGTCGTTATCCTATACGTAATTCAAATTACATGGAAAATAGTCTATGTGAGTGTTGCTACAAAAACATCTCGCTGTACATTGGTTCAACAAAGAAGCTACCAAATCCACAGACATATGCACTGCATTGACGTACTGTAGAAGAAAACAAAATAATTAGAACACGTTCATTGTTTAGGAAGCACTTCAGAATTCGTTTTATTGCATAGCAATATAATATTTCCCACAGAAAGTAACCAAAAGTTAGCGTGCAATAAATTCTAATATTGCACTAGTGCAATAAATCTTCAAAATTTATGACGTCATCAACGACAAAATCTTAGTTTAAACCAATTTTTACTTTCAAATATTATATTGCTATACAATAAAAGGGTTATTGCATGAACATTGGGGAATATTGTCCCTCGTAGAACATATATTGCACTCGCAAGCTTGTGCTATATAAAATTCTACTCGGGACAATATTCCCCAATATTCATGCAATAACCCTATATTATCTAACGTTGCCAAATGACCGTAATATGTCAAAACAAAGTTTGTATAATATTAAAATTAGTTTCGCTTTAGCACTTAACGTGATTGATCACATACAACAGTATTAGATAACTTCGTCGTTGAAAATTGTCGCACGACGTTGTGCAGCAATGCATACAGAAACAAGATGTAACTATGTTATCGATCTTGCATATTTTTCGGTTTGGTGTCTTATTTTACACACCGATGGATGACAATATTGCAAAAACTAGGCAAAGGATCAGTGCTTTGACAATAGGAGATGTTTCCAAAATAATAATGGCATGTTATGTGCTATATTTTTGTTATTATGTTGTGTTGTTTGTTAATGTTGTTTTGTATTCATGCTAATTTATCCATATTCTCATTTTAATTTTATTTGAAGAGCGACAAAGTTTTGCACAATTGTGTAAATTGAGTTCGATGAATAATTCACCACAAAAACACCAGGTGCTTATTTTCACTTTTGCAATAAAACACATCTGTGGACGGTAATCTCTATCGACACTTGTTGAGAAGAATTATCCAGGTTTTGAAAATCTCGAGAAACCATTTCTGTTTTAAAAATTATATTACTAGTCAATTACACGTGAGAGAACATTTTTTCTACTTCTGAGTTAATACAACATACAAAGTGTTTTAGTCATTTTGAATCTATATGCTAATGGGCGTAACGATCCATTTGTATTATCAAAACATACATATTGTAAAAGTATATTGAACAATAATAAGTATTGACAAAAATATATAAACATCTCATATAGAAACAGCTGTAGTGCATAAATTTCCAGACATACAGGGTTGTTTTTACTAAATGATTTACCAAAACAAGTGTATAGAAACAAAACAATACAAATAAAGGTATAGTATATGTTGCAAAAAAAAAGTTTGCTTGTTGAAGCTGATAGAACATGGAATGTAATGTGGGACAAAATAAACTTCATATAGAAAAAAATATTGATTGGAAATGAGCTTTGACCATTGTTAGCACGTATTTATATCATATACTAATAATAGTTCAGATAAAAACCTGTTGATTTAGATTATCTTATTTTTTTAACTTATTTATAAAACAAAACCAACGGCTCGTCAGGCTAATGTTATTGAATGTGATGTTAGCCCACGGTCTTATATGACATGTCATTTTATATTGGCCGAATGATGCACCAACTTAGGTTTATAATGTGAAATATTTGACGAAGCGATATGACATCATGATTTTGAATAATATGCAGTGATTTCTGAATGAAAGGCAAATCTGATATTACATATGTTTACTTTTGGCCCACCTCTTGGTCAACAAAGTCTGATTTATAATTTCCATATAGATTATATGTTTACCATTTTATATATGTATGATACATCATTAGTTCTACAGAAACGCGCGTGTTTCTTGAAACGAACTAGAGGTTTGGTAATTTGGTTAAAAAATAAGCTGAAATACCTTTTATTTTGTATGGTTTCTTTTGCAATACAGATTTTAAGCTGACCTAGTTTAAATGTCTCCGTATTAGTGATGTTTGAACAGAAAAAAAGATGAACTAAATCAAGATTGCCAAAGATGGTAGTGGAAAGTATATATCATAACTTAAATATCACAATGTGTAGCTTCACAAAATTGACCGATCTAATGTCCAATGCAATCACACACTATCCCCATCGTCCGCTTTTACGCATTTTCCATTATTAAAACATTGACAGTTATCAGCTAAAATAAAGTTGCATTGAAATGGAGTATTATAGAAGTTATTTCATATGCACAATCACAGTGTCCTTCTTATCTTCAAAATAAATATAACTACTTTATGTGTCATATAGATAAACAGTTTATGTTAAAAAAAACAATCTTGCTTATACAAATAAATTCGGAGTCATTCATAAATCAAACATAAAAGGTATTTCTAAATATTTGAAAAAACTTATAAGCGGAAAATTAATTCACCAATTTTCAGCGGACAACACTCTTTTATTATGCAAACAAAGCTACGTCGTCTGCAATGCGGTGGACTTTTATTGCCTGTGTTAATTACACGTCTAACATATAATCTTTAAGAGAGTAAAATGTGTTGTGGAAATACGTTGTAGCTATGAGTGCATGATATTTTGATTAATTAATAACCACCGGAATATATTTAATTTGGCACCCTCCCCCTACAGTCACGAGAATTTCTAACAAGAAATATCTTGAATCTGGCAAAATATAATTTAAATAATATATTATTAAAAGATTATTCCCAGTAATTGAGGCAACGATACATGTCATTTGTATCCAATATGCGAGCGTTTATTGTTGATTCTGAATCCAATGCCTGAATCACTGGCCCGGCTCGTAAATAAAAATACACTTGCATTTATAATTGCTTATTGCAAACATGCAGATTACCAGTAATTTTTTCATTTGCCTGTAGTTAAGTTTTAAGTTGGAAATTTTTTGCTTACCCGTATTTTCTTTGGAGTGCTTGGCAACCTTTGCTGTCCGTCTGCATCTAAAGCTACAGGAATAGTCTCGAAACCGGCCCGTTTCATTTGACGTATTATATCGACTTGTCAAAATTGTAAACAATCGGATATTTATTTTTTTTTCAATTTAAAAAATGAGCGCTAACGTAGACCACCATGATATTTTATAAAATGAAAGATATATTAGAGTAGAGTAGCTTGAACATTTCAGGATGGTCTACGTTGGCGCTGATGTCGAATATCTTCTCCAAACGTTACCAAATTGTAGATTTTTAATACTTTGCGTCGTTCATGACCCTTTTAAGATCTCTATTTGCAGAATTTGAGCACATGCATGATGGGTTTTAACATAAAAGTTTCTCAATTCGGGAAAAAGGGGGGTCAAAAATGCCCCTTATCATACCATGTCCTTTACCCAAACTTGGCCGCAATCGTTATAAGTTATGTAGTTTAAACAATTTGTCCGATGACCCTACCTGCAAACAAACATGGCAGACATGGCTTAAAATAAAACATAAGCAAAGTTTTATCGATTATCTTGAAAACCGCTTTGAATAGAAAAAATATGAGAATTGCAGAAATGTTCAGAATATCAGCTATTCATGTTCGTCAAAGCTGTCAAACTTGTAGAATTTATTGCCCTTAAATGTAAAAAATAACCATTTTTTTTTTAAATTTCCTGATTATTTTGAAAACTTTAATAGATAGAAAGAATACTTATATCGCAAAATTGATCAGCAAGACAAGATCTATAATTAACTCAACAAGCTTTAAATCGCCAGACGACTCCTTCTTGTAGTTATTGCTCTTAAAAATGACGATTTTTACCATTTGTTTGCGTTTTTGCCTAATATTGTCAAAGCTAAAATTGATAAAATCTTTAAGTATCCAAAATGATCAACAAGACAAGATCTATAAATTAGTCAAACATGAGGTAAATTGTCAGTCGATTCTTGATTGAAGTTATTGCCCTTTAATGACGTTTTTCCCATTTTTAGCATGTTTGCGAATTATCTTAGACAATTATAATAGATAGATAGAAACTTTAAATAGCAAAAATGATCAGCAAGTCAAGATCTTCAAATATACTATCATTTCCCTTTCAAGATGATTTTAACCAAAAATTGACCATTGTTGAAGATGCAGGTCAGTGACAGAGGCTCTTTCATTTAAATGTAATTTACACTCATGTAAACATTCATATTTCTCAATTTCAAGTACATTCCATAACCATTTATGTTTACCGGAAATGTTCAAGTGTGCAAATGCATTTAGCATTTTACGTCTTTAAATATTTTTCGTCACAAGGGATGCATGGTAAACATCATGTCATCTTTCGACACTGCATGTCTTGCTTGACTGTAACATAAATATTTGTTACGAATGACATTGGCTTCTTTTATTTGTCCCAAAATGTCCACCTTTCCTCATTTATGGTTGAATTACTGAAAATGTTTAGCGCAATTTTACTTCTCAGGAGAGCAACTATTCAAGAGAGTAGTGGTAGTGGATGGCGTACTCTTTTGTTGTTTTTAGTCTTTGAGTCTTTCTGGTATCGGCCACGGGTATCTTTTGACTGATTATTTTGATTGTCCTCTGTCGTTAGTTTGCTTCTTTCGCCTTTTACAAATAAGTTAGTTTATTTTCTGTGCTGTATGTCGAACTGAAGAGTCCAGTTCTTTGCAACTGATTTTTAATTACGAATAAAAGGAGATTTAGGGTATACGCAAATGAGCAGCAACGTTAACTTAACAAATAGCTATAATACATCCAGGGATCAACATACAGTTTTCGACAATACACATGTATGTTTACAATTTGTTTACAGTTTTGAACTGTTTGGTCTAATGTTGTTCTGTTTCACCACTGTCACAGGTTAGTTGGAAGGTTAAGCGCTGTCTGTTTTGTTCACGCATTGTTGTAAATATAACGGAATTTGATAAGACTGTCGTACAAGTGAGAGGTTTAGCGCTATAAAACCAGGTTCAATCCACTATTTTCTACAATTGAAAATGCCTGTACCAAGTCAGGAATATGACAGTTGTTGTCCATTCGTTTGTTGTGTTTTGTCATTTGATTTTGCCATGTGATTAGGGACTTTCCGATTGAATTTTCCTCGGAGTTCAGTATTTTTGTGATTTTACATTTTACACATTAAAGACCACGTGTCAAAGGGAAAAGGAGAAGCCTGTAAACCACTGATTGTCGTTGTCTATTGTCTCAAAATTGTGTTTCATTTATTGTTTTAGAATACATAGTATTCTTTTATACTCTTTATTCATTGTTTCAAAGTTATTTATCAAAGGGCTTTTTACAGCTTACTATGCAGTATACGGCTCATTGAATACCGGTACTTGATGGGTTGCTGTATCCAATATCACATCACTTTATTTTCATATAGAAGATAAACGGAGAAGAATCGGACAAAAAAAGAAAACGAGTACTAATTTCAGCAGAACATATAACAGAAATAGTCAGGTTTAGAAAATGATGCCCTGTGCCTTTTCAATATTTCCGAACAAATAATGCTTGAAGGGTCGTGTCCACCAGTAGGAGAGGTGGGTCCACTTTATATACCTTATAGTTTTCCTAGGCTGGCAAAGTAGTAAAATGTGTGCCGAAGCTTTGTGGCTTTTCAATTGAAATACACGTCCATAAAAAATGATACATATGTTCTCAATTTTAAAAAGTATAACGACGAAAGGGATCACTGAGAATAGTTTACGGGTAGAATTCGAGCGTCTTTTTCCTACAAGATATTGACACAGCGGTGTATATTCTTTTATTTAGAGGAAAGTTGAACTTATTCGACTATTTTTTTAAATAAGGAATATTTGTGTTAAAGGTGCACATTTAAATATTTAAATATCATTACACAGGAATATTGACTTTAATTATATGTATTATTAGACCACATGTTTGGGAGTTCAAAATTGATTCAAATTATCGCTACACTTTGGGTTTACACAGTCAACGTTACTCAGGTTTCACAGAAATTAGGACGCAATGTTCTCATTTACAATAGAATATTCATTTACAATAGAATACTCATTTCAAGAAAAAAATTATAGTAGAAAATAGATTAATAAACTGAAAATCCGTATTGATTCGTATCCGGTAAAATATCGAATATCTTCATTTTCGGTTAAAGTTTAAGAAAGCTAAAACGGATTTTATGTTTGTCCTCTATTGTCCTCTTTAGGAAAAGAGAAGTGGTATTTGGCGATACCAACTTCTTTATAACACAGTTTTAATCAGGGTAAAATAAAAAAGAAAGGATACGGGGTATCCATTTATGACACAAAATCAGTACATGCAGAGAAAAAAAAACAAAAAGCAAATAAACAGCTCTGTCATTGCTGTTCTTTATCTCAAAGTCACAGTGAAGCCTTCGACATACAGCCAAAATCCTATCTCACTGCATGTATGCTTGTCATTTGCAATTAAAAACAACTCGTGTTTTGAAGCAATTTACTCTTAAAAGATAGATGCTGCACTTATTACATGTAATATAGGCCTTGCACGCTTTTATAATTCTAATTTGTATAATATAAAAATAAGGAGATGTGGTATGATTGCCAATGAGACAACTATCAACCAAAGTTCAAATGTAAGCAATTATAGGCCTATATGGCCTTTAACAATGAGAAAACCCAATGCTGCTATAAAGGGCACCGACATGAAAATTGTTCAAAACTAAAGGCCTAATATATAAGACAACAATTTACGAAAAACAAATATGACTGACATGAACCAACGACAATCACTGAACTACAGGATCCTGACCTGAAGAAGGTACCTATCGAATGTTGCGGGGTTAAAAATGTTTATGAGCGCTTTCCCTCCCCGTAACCTAGGACAGTGGTTTAACAGCACAGCATAATAACAAACTGTAAAAATCAGTTGCAATTGGCTTAACGTTAAAAATCAGTACAAGGCACAACAACACCTAACATAAAAACAATATACAGAAAGCATCGAAATAAGAGTAATCGCAGTTAATGAAAGCTATTTCAAAGCAAATTATAACTAATAATAATTCATGTTCTTCCAACTGAAACCCACTAAGATTTGTCGATTACTAGTATTCTGTTCGTCCATTTCTGTCCTTCGTTGACTTTGATATATGTAGCCCCTTGCTTTGACTGTTTGTATATTTTTGCCTTTAAGGAGCATACCATGTTTAGATAAGTATTTGATAATTATATTTAAATTGACAGTCAGATTGTATATACACTAGAAAAAAAGTGTTAATATTTTAATGCTATTAGACATTTGAGAAAACTAGGTCTATATTTAGGACTACACTTAAACTTACGATTTACAGTTGACGAAAAAACAAGGGATCATCTCAAATTATGAAGAACAAAAAATAACAACACTACAGATAAAGATTAAAACCAAACTATTTAATTATTATGTAAATAAGATTTTTTCAACAACACACAAATGCACTGCAAATGGTCACAACAGATTTTAATCGCTGTCTTGGATGTCGCCACAAAGTCTTCATCCCTTTAATTCTCAAATAGCGTGCATGTTCAACCTCTTATCTATATTATCGCACCGCGGGTAAATTATTACGTTGTGATTGGTTTAACGCCGTCACGTGGTGACCCCCTATGGATCCGTAGGGGGTTAGTAAATTTCATAGGGGGTTCATGACGTCACGTCTACTGTTAATAGTGACGTCATCTATTAATGTTGTTGTGTTTCATTGTTTATTTTTCTACAAAATACAGCAGAAAAAGTCCCGCGTGCGATAAATTCGTTATACGGTTCACTACTGACCCCCTACGGACCATAGAGGGTGAATAAAATCCATAGGAGATTCGGCCTTCAGCCTCACCCCCTATGGATTTTACTAACCCTCTATGGATCCGTAGGGGGTCAGTAGCAAACCATATAACTTATAGTGTGTAATACGTTTATTTAATTTCTACACTTCCTACGCATATACTGCGGTTTTCGAACAATCTGTTCTTTTGTATAAGGTGTCATTCCTAGGCTCAGCCGGGATAGGTCGTATACAGGTATGACCAATATTTCTCATCAACATATATATTGCTGAGTATTGTTTTGATGTCCGAGAAATCGACATTCAACAAAATATATCCTGCCTTTGTTCGATATTACAAATTGAGTGTAAATGCAATGATAATATATGTGCCCTGATTAATACTGTTCCTCTGGTTCTGTTATCTGCGAATAAATTCAAGTTGAAGTTTCGTCGATAGCCGTAACTGCAAACGGAAGTTTTTGTCACCCACCTTGCAAGTTTTGCCATTCATCCAAAGAAAGCCAAATACATTAGACCGCTATATGTTTTTTAAAAATGTGTATACATATATATATTTTATCTTTGATAGTCGAAAAACTAACGACAAAGCAAAAAGCCTATAATAAGACGAATACGATCATAAACACAATATAATCAGAAGTACTAAGTTTTTCAAAGAAAGCTTCCGGTCTCGACAACGGTTATCTGTCTGAAGATATTTGAAGTAACAGTTCAGGAATTTCAACAGAGTCTGACGAAGATGACTAGTTGAAATTATATATTTGAAAGATAAACATAAATGTTCACTGATAACGGTCTTATGTTTTTTTTTTTGTATATTTTGGATTATTGTTCTATGGATACCAAAAAACGTAGACAAAATTGTTAACCCAATTCAGTAAACACAACAGAGGATAAAAATATAATGAACGGCAAGTTATATGCCATGAAGAATAAACAGTTCTTGAACTCCCGCCCGCTGTGTATCCCCCTTCTTTTTAAAACGTGGAAAATGTATGTCTTAGAATATACATAAAATATTGGCATCATGCTCCAAATTTGATCGCACCTTTCATAACACTTAGTCTTGCTGAAATCAATTTATAATTGTTCCAACCTTGCCACTACAACGACAATTTTGAAAAAGTAAAAATTAAAAGTTATTAAATTATGTTTGTCTATTCTATCATACATGATCATACTACGTACAATTACAGCATGTTCAACCAAGATAACACCGTGTACAATAGTTAATGCATACGTTTCTTGAAAACCATTTGTTCAACTATAGAAAAACCTCAAATGAGTTGCCTTTGTTTTGAAATGATGGTTTATATTTACAATTTTAGACGATCCAGTATTTAAATGCTACCTGTAAGTGGAATTGTGATTCCGTATAGTAGGGGTATGACAGTTTCCGCAAACGTCTATTATTAACGCTCGAGGACTGATGCACTTAGTATACAAGTTAATGTGTTAATTCATTAGCGCTGGTATTAATTTCCTGTGACATATTACACGTTTAAACTGCTCATGGCGCTTAATTAACACTTTAATGTGTTAATAAACACAGAAATGCTAAGAATTTAACACATTTCTTCATTTTTTTTAAACAATTAAGACCTCATGTGTTGTGAGAAGCAATAATACGGCTTTGACGTGTATGTATATTAACTTCAAAAATAAAGTATAAATTTTCAAAGCATTCTGTGTAAATCATTAATTAAAAGTATTCTGTAAAAGCTGTATGCATTTTGACTATTCAAGGCTGTGGTTCTGTCTTGATCTTTCCTAAAATTTGTTCATGCATCAAACAAAAATATCTAACACGATGACAAATGACTTGATGATCCTTTCACTGTATTTAGAAAACAAATGTAAGCCACCAAGTGAGCTACACAATGTATTCCTGTTTCAACGTTGTTCATGAAACCACCTAGCCAACAAAGACCACACACACTTGACTACAATTACACAACGTGGCCGTTGTGGATAAAATTATGTAAGGCGGTCAAACCATGTTTTAATGTGATATCTCGATAATTATAGAAAAAAATATGGCAACGATAACATTATTCGCACATCCAAATCTACCTTAAAAGTTTTTGTTAAATTGTTTTGAAAGGAGTAGGGGCAATAAGGGCCAAAATCGGCCCAATCTTAGAACAAATTCATTTTTTCTGAAAATCATGCCTAAACTATACCACTTCATAGAACAGAATAGATTTTGTTCATATCTCAAGCCGTTTTCGCGTAAGAAACTTTCAAAACTAATAACAGATAAATAAAAAAATCCTCTTTTTTCATGGAATATTTTTATTTGTAGCCGTTTTGAAATATCAATGTAGCACATACTGTTTTAACATTCAGTTGATTAGGGAAATGTTATTTTTCAACTCATACAGTATACAAATGCTATTTCATAATATTTGTTTACAATTCATTTTACTTATAATAACACAGTTACCGTTGCTATGGCAACAGAAACCTACATAAAAAAATAATCAAATCATAGATAAGCGCTTTCAGATAGCTTGGGTGTTTAAATGTTGGACGATATATTTTTCTTGAACTTCTTTAAAGACCTCTGGATCAATAAATTTTCGATTTTCAATATAAACATAAGTAAACCTTGGTGTCAGAACCTTGTTTTTTTTCTCGAAAACGTTGAAATTAACAAAACCACCAGTTATTTCATAAGGTTAAATAGGAGAAATCTCATTTTTCCTTATTTAGGAAAAAAAAGAATTAACAATAGGCATATGCATACAGTATTCTTTATCAAAGAATATTTTATTAATTCTGCATTATGTGACAAATTATTCTATATTTTCTGCAATCCGCAATATTCCCTGAGCAAGCCTGAAGGAATGGATATACTCTGATTACTCAAGTCTCAAGCTATAAAGTAAAAAAAAACTGTCATTATGCTTTATCATGAACATATGTTTTGATGAGTTATGTACCTATTTGTTAAATCTTACAATTACTTGCAAATAGTCATATGAAAAACATGTATATGAAGAAATATGTTGAACTAGTAACTCAACATACAAGAAAACATGAAGTTATTGTCTTGAGAGATTTGAGAAAAAAAAACACACAAACTACAACTTGATAGGGTTGGTCACTGACAAAATATGATGACATTCTGACATGTATATTAGTTTTGAGAAAAGAAATATTTGGAAAATATTTGTTTGACAAACGCACGGTCATACGAATGGATAAGGTGATTAAAATAGTAGAAATGTGATGTATTATACATAAAATACACATTGGGTCACATATCTAATAACCCATATGAAAAATGAGCTACTTCGTACAGCGACTATCTAACGATTTCCTACGGTTTGAAATATAAAAGAAATGGATTCAGTTATTTTAACCCGTGCATTGAACTATCTTTCTGTAAGTTTTAAAGAACACGGATTGTTTTTTTTTCATATACACTAATACATAAAACCGGAGAGTACACTTTTACATAAGACACATTTCCTGATGACAGACATAATTTTGTAGAAGTACGATTTTAGATAAAAAGGAACCAAGCAAATTAACAACTATTCTTTCAATTCTGTACAATGTCGGAGGAAGCAGTTGGTAAAAACATTTCCAGACATATCAAATGATATACACTGTAAAATGTATGGTTCAAAAAGGAATTAAACGTTTTGTCATTTCTTTCAAATTAAAAAACAAATAATGAATTTTCACGTCATTCACTCTTCATCATTTGCTTCCTCGTTGTCACTTTCGTCAACAGTAACTGAATCTGGCAGGTTACGAGCATCAAGAAGATATTTGCTCCAATCACGACAGTTTTCAAAAATTCTATCCGTGTACTTTCCAATACCAAGATACCAAATTAAGGCCGTAACATGAGAGCAGGTTCCTACAACACGACTTCCGGCTTTGCACTGGCAATACCAACCCACAACACTAATGTCATCATATTTAACCCATACACGATAGCATTTTGATGATATATGTCTTGATTGAATTTTAGCACACAAAAGATTCTCTTCATGGTCACATGTAAAAACTTCATAATTACCATCGTCATCTAGGTGTTCTCTTGTATAACTTAGAGCAAGTTTTAGTTGGTAGACTCCAACAGTAATATTTCTTATATCTTCTTCTGATAAACGGGGAAAAGTAGGGGCGGATGAAGCATCAATCTTTTGCCATTTATAAGAACGTTTGTCAAGGCCTTCCTCTATTATTTTCTCATGGAGTAAGTTCTTTTGCTTTGAAAGATAAAGCATTTTAGACGCCAATTGTTCATCTTGTTCTGAGTCCCCTGTATTTAGTTCTTGCCAATATTTATTCATGATTGCACAGGCAATATTGACATAATCAGATACAAATGGAATCTGGCTATTTGGTAGAACTCTATCTAGATATTTTCATGACTTAATGCGGCCATTCACGGACTCTACCACCCAACGGATTTTTGTAACTAGTCTTGTTACATTGCTGTCTTCAACTGGAAGTTGAGACTCCCCTTTTTTATTAAAAGCTGGTATTTTTGTTTGGATACCCAGTTCTTGCAGTAAGTCAAGTGCATCTCGGAAACCCCGGTCGACAATCATAATGTCATCCTCAGTCACCCATTCTTTAAATTCCTCAATGTCATGTTGAATGATGTGCTTCATTATTTGTGCATCGTTGTTTTTGCCGTCGCTAAAGTACGGTCCAATTACACTTATAATGTAACCAGAAGTTGTTACAAAGACCATTGGTTTAACCAATGGTCGATGTTTGTGCATACTATAGCATTTACGTTGGAACTTGAATTGTGAACTTTACTGGATATAATTATAAGTGCCATCTGCGACTATAATTGCTGGATACATTCCTTTCCCAAACAGTGATTGCGCTAGAGGTCGAGTATGCGATGTTATAACCTCTTCCCTACTTATATGATTAAATCCTAGATTAGAGGGAACAAAATTGTCAGACAAGAATTTCTAGCTGATGCTATAGCACGTCTAACAGAATCTTTACCAAGATTAAAAAGTGTTGATAAAAGTTTATTGGATAAACCAGACCTCAATTTGGTCAGAAATATTCCAATACATGTCCGAACACTTCGAGTCCGAGAATCCCGTAAATTACCCTTTTGGACAATTGAACATAGGTCATTAAAGTTTTCCTTAGAAAGGCCTGTCAGATTTAAAATGTCTGAGCTTGTAAGTGCATCTTCTGTATCAAAATCAATTCGCCGCTTGCTTCCTCTCAATGCCATATCTCGGATTTGCGTAATAAGGTCCATTAAGTCAGTACGGTTGAAAATGGACGAAGACTGCGAATGTGAAATTCTGTCAAGTGCATCAGGTAAAAATATTTCATTGCACAAGTGACCTGGACAACATCTGGCACCAACTGTGAGAACAATGAGTTTATCCAAAAATAAATTAAATCAAGCGTTTGTTGGGACGACTACTAGCTTTGGGCCTCGGCGTTTACACACAACACACTGCGAATGGCCACCTCCAGCTGATGGTATAGGCAGTGCGATACTTGGCGGAGATTTACATGGATGACATCTAGCATATTTTGTTGGAGGGACGTACTCCGTGTTATCATTATTTAATTCAGATATTGTAGTTTGTATGGGGCATCTTACATTTGTGTCAATTTCTCGAGAGCATCGTATTCTGCATTTATTACATATAACACTGTTAGTGTGATTAATTTTGTCCTGTTCAATGAAAAACTTCTGTTGTAAACATTTACGCAGTGATTTATTGTTGGGTCCTATGAGTTTCCGCCTGTCTCTGGTTTTTGGTCTCTTTGAACACAAAATGCAAGTATAGTTTCTGGGCGTTGACACTCTCTGAAAATTAGAAATGGAAATATTTAAACAGATAGCATGAGGTAAATCAGAATAACATACAGAATATCCAAAGTGTGATTTAAAATTATAAAATACAATATTAAAATGTTTTAGCTGGAGAATATCATGGTGCGTATGTTTCTTAGTTTAGTTGTGTGTATTTGTCTGCGCACGTGTGCAAATTCCATCACGAAATATCAGTTTTGAAATATGCTATATTCAACCCTGATTGTTATAATTTGTTTATATACTTAATTATCGTTTAACGTTTAAACGGACAAAAGTGTTTAAGTCAGTATAAAAATTACGGATAGTTAATAATAATAAATAAATCTTAAAGTCTTCATATATTAGAAAATTACAACCTAAAACATGAATACAAAGATGTAACGGATAAACATTAATGGGACAGCAAACCACCACCCCTATAACAACACACATACACAAAAGACAAACAGATGGAAACATATAATATTCAACAAAATAATGTCTACTCAATATGTAAACCTCTAAGTCTTCTCGAAATGTAGATAATGCATGCTCTCATTAAGATACGTTTATCGTAATTACTAGAAGTTAAAACACGCAGTCAATTTATCTTAACCCTAGACTCACCTTAAGGTCATGAGTTTCTATCTGGAACCGACATATTCCTTTCACCCAGCATACACTTGCACTGTTTAAGCCAGCTTAAAATCTGTTGAAAAAAATGAAGATTATCAAAATAATGTATACTTATTTTGAACTAAATATGACAGGGTATTGAGTAAACTTTTTATGTTGAGAAAGTTTATTAAAATTACTATAAAAATATTAATAACCATTTCTCAATTTAAAGATAAAAGATTATTACTTCTATAGCCGCACACTATAAACTGTCTAAAAGTAGTCTTTTTGTTTCTGTGCCTGATAATACAATGTTATCAATTAATCATCATTCAAACATAGGTTTAAACTGTTTATTCGATCACAAATGCTTTAAGACATGAATCAGTTAAAAATAAGGAATACATTATTAAGGGACCATTAAGTATGTAAGTGACAACTGCTAGTACATACTGGTGAAGTACAATTTCTCTGTTCAAAATACCATGTATACTGCTCTTCAGTAAATATCTATAAAAAAAAACTTCATCATTCAAAATCATTCTTTAACACGTTATGACAATATTAAAAAAGTATTTATGCATTTATGCAAAAAAAAAATTACTTAAATTCAACAGAACGTTAGAAAAGTTTCTTCAGCATACGACACCTAAGAAACTATAATACTGTTTTAACATAAACTTCAAATTGTAGGATAAATTGTGATCTTTTCACTGTTTATTTTTATGTATATATTCATAATATAACGTTATAG
Organism: Mytilus californianus; assembly: GCF_021869535.1. Classification (NCBI taxonomy): domain Eukaryota; kingdom Metazoa; phylum Mollusca; class Bivalvia; order Mytilida; family Mytilidae; genus Mytilus; species Mytilus californianus. Next base: position 47,263,086 of record NW_026262604.1, read on the forward strand.
AAAGTTTCCTAGTAGGGTCAAGTAGTTTTCATACCCCGTAAATTTCTTTTCTTTTTCATCGCCCGGCAATATTGATATTCAACTGTAAAATAAGGACATTTCTGGTAAAGATACCAATTCATTTTTGGTATAATTTAGTTTTCAAACGGATTGATGTAAGCTTTTTAAGTTGAAATGATCGTGCAATGATACTACCGTGAGAAGATTAATATCTTAAATATGATAAACTGTACGGAACCCCGCATATTTCTGTTGGGATAAATTGATAAGTAAAATAATCAACATACCCTTTTGAATTACAACCGAAATTAATAATCCTTTGACAGCTATTCTCTAAAATTGAACTAAATAGATCGGGTCTAAAGTACTGCTGGTAACTATAGACGCTTTCCTTTTGTGGTTGTCCTAAAAGATGTCTTCAATAATCTGAACCGGTTTTTTTCAAATTTCCGAAACTACTTTTTTATGATCATGTTATATATATTAAGTGATCAGACAAACTAAATATTTTACATGTCGCAAATCAATTAATTTAATGTAAAATTAAGTTCTATACTGATTTTTTAAAAATTTTATTTCTGTTTTTTTATTTCTATTTTTTATCGGTCATCGTTTGACAACATGCCCTGGACCCAAGTTTGTGTCTCTATTCGATCCACAGTCATATCAATAATAAACCATGGAAAAGACTAAGAAGACTAAAAAAGGTTTAAAAACAATCCACTTTGAGATGCATAATATTAATTTGCATCACATGGAAGTTATAAGTTGTATTTGCGATTAAACTGGTTATCTGAAAGGGGTATAACGTCAGGTGTTCAATGCCTCCCGAGAAGAAACGATTCCGCTTTTGACAAAAAATTCATACCCTCCGCAGGCATGTGCCAAAACAATATTTTGCTACTATTTTGTTTGTTTATAGTTCCGTTTATCGTTTAAAGGAAATTTTTGCACATGCCTGCGGAGGGTACGAATTCTCGTAAAATGTACTGAAAATCTTTGTATTCTAAGCAATAATTACAAATTATGGCGTTTTCGAGGTTCTATTGTGACGTTACGGAACGTGATTTTTGCCGAAAATAACATGTTTTCTGAAAATACACTTTACAATGATTATTTTAGTTGGTAATATGTAACTGTGAAGGAACTTCGTTTTTTTGTGAAAATTGGGGCCGATTTTGGCCCTTATTGCCCCTACTCCTTTCCAGTCATCGCCAAACAAGAAGTTTTAAAAATGTGCCAATTTTTGCGTTTATGTCAATTATTTTGAAAACTATATATTGAATAGAGAGAAACTGTAACAAAAAAAAAATATTTACGACCGCGATCTATATTTCTTTTTTATTCTCGATGAATTGCTTACAGGAGTTATTGCAACTTAATCATAGGTTTTATTTATTTGTGCGTTAGGCAATTGTTATGACAACTATATCATATAGAGAAAACCCGTACACAGTTACCATGGTTACAATTATTAACAAACCGGTATCAGCATATAAATCAAAATTGTTAATCGACCCCATTGAAAAAAATGTTGCTATTTAATGACAATTTTCGCCCATCAAAACTCACTGATACATGTACTGTACATGTTTAGATACATAGAAACTGTAACCATAACAATTATCAGCAAACATGATCTAAAAATAACTTGTATTGCGTGGCACATTTGGGTTGTAACTTGAGGACAACTGTTATTCCATAAGGTTCCTAAATAATCCAGACTTTGTAAAGAGACTACATTTTATTGATGTTCACTATTCAAGTCAAATATCATAACTGAACTACATGACAACACGTGCAAGATTACAACGGTGAGAAAATGCTGACATACTGATATTGCACCTGCTTAAAGTAAACAGATACTGGATACATCAATACTTACGGTCAAGCCTCTGACAAGCTTTAATTACAATTCCAAATGTCTGATAGCAAAAGTATTCTTTATCTATAATTTCTTAACATGTGATATTAATTTTATATGAAATAGATGATCGTAACACGTACTTGACATAACCCTAATTATCGATAGCTTGATAATGAAATATTTTTGGTGTTTAATGCCACATTCAGCACTAATCTCTATTTCGTGGCTGTCATTTTTTAGTGGCGGAGGTATACGGAGAGAACCATCGCCGTTCCTAGTCAACTAAGATTGATGTCGAACGCAACTGCCACATGCGGGGTTCAAACTTACAACCTGGACTTTGACAGGCTACTGATACAATAGTAAACTACTATACCACTCGGCTAACGAGGACCCATCGATGGATTGCGTATACATGTTAGACTTATTTGCGTTTAAAAAAAAAAGAATATTACTACTTGTGGCACCGTTAAAGTCCACAATTCCTCTAAAGTCCACAACACCGCTAAAGTCCACAAAAATTTTCCGCTGAAGTCCACAACGCCGTTAAAGTCCACAAACTTTCCGCTAAAGTCCACAAAATGACCTCCGCTAAAGTCCACAGAAAAACACCGTTTAAGTCCACAATAACAAGTTCCGCTAAAGTCCACAAAAAAGCACCGTTAAAGTCCAAACAATTTTTTTGTTTATTATCAAAAGATCAATTCGCTGTTTTTTACTCCCGATAATATAGATCTAAGAAAAAGCATGGACTTTTGTTCTTGGGAAAGTATTTCTTATCAGCTTGAATTATATTTTTGATAAACGAAAAGATTATAATATCTGCTTTTGATCCCCGTAAATTTGATCTTTGTATTGCGATTTTCTATCAATCAATCAGACAACATTTCTGAAAAGTTATCTAGCTATGGTGCTCTTTTTATTCTTTAGTAAACATTTGTTCATCCACAAGAAACTCCAACATATCGTTCTCTTTATGCATATGCTGGATACACTGACATTATTTGGAGCCTATATTTGACATTTAAATTTCCTTTGCAAATATCTATAAAACATAAGAAAGATTTCCATTCAGTGTCTGTTAGGCTCCACAGCAGCCAAAACGGTCCGTAAATCTCAAAAATAGACTTTGAACCATAATGTTCTTGTTTGAAATCAAAATAATGATACAGAATTCCACATATTCATGCATTTTGTGGTGCTCAGCAGATTTTCATCACTCATTGGTTTGCATGTTTGTTTGGTTTTCAAAAAGAAAAATGTATTTGTTTCTGAATGAAAGATGAATTGAATAAATTATACGCAGATGCGGTTCTGTATTGTGTATTACCTATGATGAGTACAAGCATAAAAGATTTTATTTCAACAATGCAACATGTATATATGTTCCAGACAATATAAGTATTTGGACCGTACGCGTACGGTCTGGACCGTATAAGTATACTCGAACGTATGCTCGTACCGTATGAGTATACTCGTACGGTCTAGTACGAGCTTCACCATACACGTGCATTTGTCAAATTTATCAAGAGTCAAAAAATGAAATAAAAACTTTAGCTAAATACAAAAGTGACGCTACATTGTAACTTTATGAGTTAATCTCCTGTATTAAGTATGAAATTGAGTTCAAATGCTCATTGAAATTGAAGTTATTGGAAGTACATGTACATACATGTATATTTTGGAAGATAAGTTTTTAGAACATTTTGGAACGTTACTTCAAAAACCGTCAAGCCAGTAAAATTTAATGGTCAGAAGGACTTGTCACCTACAATTTGTTGTTATATATATCATGAAAATTTACGTTTTTTTCATAAAAAATATTTAGGGACTATTTCATGTAACATTTTAATCAAAATTGGTACCAATAGAAGCAGAACTCTCATAGGTTTATTTGTTTATTTGCTAATATATTTATTTTGAAGCGTTAATTATCAATTTCTGATGATATAACACAAAGTTTATATTTTATCCAAAAATTTGATTTGCATCAGGAGAAAAACAAAAATAACCGAAGAAAATCATGACCAAATAAACAAATATTGATGCTTTTAATAATAAAAAAAATGTGTGGACTTTAACGGTGCTTTTTTGTGGACTTTAGCGGAACTTGTTATTGTGGACTTTAACGGCGTTTTCTTGTGGACTTTAGCGGAGGTCATTTTGTGGACTTTAGCGGAAAGTTTGTGGACTTTAGCGGCGTTGTGGACTTTAGCGGAAATTTGTTGTGGACTTTAGCGGTGTTGTGGACTTTAGAGGAAATGTGGACTTTAACGGTGCCACACTACTTCTTTGCGTTTCTTGCAATGGTCATGGATATTATAGTAGATCGAGGAAAACACTACACAGCAAAAATTATCATAAAACCATAATTTACAAACATGTTAATACAACCGAAATCGTCAATTGACAGAATAAAGTAAATAATGCCTTAAAATGAAAATGTGTTCCCATTTTCCAGTGTTTGGCGATTATATTGAAAACAAATATAGATAGACCGAAATTGTATATATCAACAATTATAAGCAAGAAAAGATATGTTCTTAGAATTGACGAAATAGCATTTTGATTATGATTCGTTATTGCAATTTAATATCTTTTATTATTAGTATACTATAAAAGCGTCATACAATTGTTATTATGTAGGAGAAATAACATCACGATTATTTTAAATTAAATGATCGAGTAAAGTCATTTACCTTTGCCAAAGTAGGAAAGACACTAACGGTTGACATTAAAATACAATTAACATAAATATGAACCTAGTCTCAAATCTGTTTCTATAAGACATTTGCATCAACTACGTCTATACCTAGGTTACACTTAGACTTACGGTTACAGTTGACGAAAAACAAGGGATCATCTCAAAATTAAAAAAAAAGCAACAATAAAGATACCTAGTAAAACCAAATGATTGTTTTTGTTATGTATATAAAACGTTTCGACGACACGCTAATGCAGTGCAAATGGTCATAACAGATTTGAATCGCTGTATTGGATATGTCACCAAAAAATCCCCATAACTTTGTTTTTTTTTTTTAATTCTCCGATGGCGTATTCAAGCTTTACTTTATAGTGTGTAATAAGTCTATCTGATTTTTTGGAATTCCTCTACTGATCCTTGGGCTTTCGAGCAATTTGTTGTCTGTATAAGGTTTATAATCTTTTTGTTATAGTTCCAAAATTGTGTCTTACTTTATTTTAGTAAAAGAAAAATCAGCAAAAAGTCGTTCAGAGAGTACTCTGCAAACGGTGCACTTGAAAATCAGGAGATATGCGATAAGCAAGTAACACAATATAATTATTAAGTAATGCTTTGAAATAGCAATGTCCTTCGTTTTTTAACGATTACATTTTGTATCCGAAACTGCTCCCTAACCGGCTTAAATAGTTTACGATTTTTTTAATAATTTCTTCTCAGCTGAAATATACCTTTGCACATTTTATCCCTTTTAATCAACAAAATAATTTTGCGCATAAACTTTGTGTGACTGTCATAAGTGCACTCTAGAGTACAACTGTACCGGTCTGGGATCAATAGTTACTGCTCATGCTTCGATCAGACCAGACCCACCCATGTTTATGGGAGAGAAATGATTAAAGACACCGTGAAAAACCCGTCTATACTCAAATGATTCCCAAGATCTCTATACAAATTGCACAAAAATAAACAACTCAGAACCCAATAGTCATTTTTACTTGCGTCGTTGAAGGCGTAAGCAGGTCTAGTAACCGCTCGGCTCTGTCCGTCCATTCGTTCGAAAGACCTTGCGTAAAGTTTTCCTGACCTCTATAGAAAGGAATAATTTTTTATTTGGTCTACAGCTTAATAGTTAGTGAGTTGCAGCGTGTATGCTTTTTGTTCATCTGCCGTTCAGCCACTTCCTCTTGCCGATAGTTCGAAATTTTACAAGTCTCATTGCACAGGGAAAATTTTTCGTCAAAACTCGACTCGGGTCTAGACCTGGTTTTGGTTTTGCTTAATTTGGGAAGATAGATAGTAAAATTCCAACTACTTGAGTACACATATTTTGCATTTCAACAGAGTCTGACGAATAGTTTATATTATGTATTCGATACAAAGATAATCAAAGATAACGATGTTGTGTTTTTTTCTTCGTATATATTTGATATTCTAAAGCATTGATCTAAAAAAAAACGGGGGTTCTAACTCCCGGACCCCCTCCTCTTAATTGCCCTCCAAAAGGGAGTTCCTAAATATCCAATCTGTATTTTTGTATGTTGAGCGTGTCGGGTCCTCGGGTTTCTAATCCAGACAAACCTATTCCTCAGTATGTCCGAACATGAATGTTTGTTATAATTATTCTTGGGAAGAGGGGGGTAGGTGTCTTTTCTTTTCAAACCGTAACATAAAGAATTTTATGATTACCTTCATTAACCTGATACAGGTAAGTACTTTGGGTTATAATATTGCCATTATCTTTAGTCTCTTCTAACAACTCCAACGCTTGACTCAAAAAGTCGTCCGTCTTATACCCGTTCAGATTGACCACTGCATACAAGGAACATGATGTATTTTTTTTTTGTAATAAGAATCACGAAACGGTCAACCTTGACCTGCTGATCTGTATTAGCACATGGATTTAACGGGAATATGCAAAACAGTACTTTGACATTTGTAAAATCTACTCACTTGTCAGTTTGAATGAAGATAGTCAAAGTAAGGTTACTAGTGGGGTTTCATGTAGAACAAAAAAAAAACATCATATAAATCATGGTTTGATATTGTCAATAAATATGCTATCCGTTCGTTTTCATTTAATAATCAATGTAAACAAATATAGGGTTTAGCATCGGGTGTAAGTTAGTTATACACCTCGGGATACGACGTGGTTGGATAAGAAACCCCGATGGCCGTCGGGGTTTCTTATCCAGACACACCTATCCCTCGGTGTATAACTATTACATAATTCTCGACAGGTAAAATGAAGGGGTCGTCTCAAAATTAAAAATAATTCATGAATAGTATTACACGTTTACACCATCGATTTATCGTGTTACACTATTTTGACGAAAGAACATATTTTATACAAATATGAACTATATCTCTCTCTTTTGTTTAGCATACTTATTACATGTATTTATACGACATTTTACGTTGAATTTATTGAACCTTCAAGTAAATAATTACTGCAATCAATTCACATCGTTATCTGCCCATTTTTTGTTCTTCTTTAATCTTATGATTATGTGAGTATTAAGATAAGCGAGTCTGTCAACGCAGATTGTTCCACATGCAAATAGCGATTAATTCGTTTTTGTAATGCTATTTATGAAATTTGCGAAAGGAACATTGTAACAGGACTGCTGTCCGTCCGCTAGAGTTTGAGTTTCTCAATAGATCTTCACGTCACTTGTTGTACACTTTCAATTTTGGGAGGGGTAAAAGCCTATTTGTTTAAAGGTCAAAGGAAAAGGCCACGTCGATAATTTAATTACGAGGGACTACTCCGCTTTAAGATACCATGTTAACATTGAGATGTTTCCTTAATGAACTCGAAACATTAACGCCACCATTTTTTTTCTGCGCCACATGCGCATTTTTATACAACTAATGTATCTTCAGTGATGCGTATGGTTATATCTCAACAGAGCTCGTTGTCACTGCAGTGTCTTTCTGGACAGTGCCGAACTGATTGATCGTTATAGGTTGTCCGTGTCCCGAAAGACAACATACTTTTTCCCTTTGTCGTAGATTCCTTTCCCTCTTCCTGTAAAATGACGTTCGTGTGTCTTGCCAGAAGCGAGAACTGCTTACCCTTCACCTTTTCAGGACATAGCTTTGGTTTTCTACTCTTTTCTTTTTTCCCCATGCATAATAGTTTTTAAATTTCATCTATGACCATACATAGGGGAGGTTTTAGATCCAATTATACTAGTAAAACCCCGCCGCATGTTTTATGCGCCTGAAACAATTTCAGAACAAGTTGGTCATTGTGATTGGTAAGTTTTTGTCACAATAGAATTTTTAGTTTACAATTTGATATTTTGACATTATGCTTCGCTCTCATATTCATTTCCTTTTTATTCGATCAAAGATAGTAACTTTGTTTCCTTTTTTATGCCCTACCTAGGGGCATCATGTTTTTGGTCTGTGCGTCCGTTTGTCCGTCTTTCCCGCTTCAGGTTAAAGTTTTTGGTCAATATAGTTTTTGATGAAGTTGAAGTCCAATCAACCTAGAAACTTAGTACACATGTTTCCTATGATATGATCTTTCTAATTTTAATGCCAAATTAGAGTTTTGACCCAAATTTCACGGTCCACTGAAAATAGAAGATGATAGTGCGAGTGGGGCATCCGTGTACTATGGACACATTCTTGTCTTTTTGTTTGGGGGGGGGGGGGGGGGGTACACGTGGAGATTGGGGTCTTTAACCAACATGCAGGCTATGCGGTAACTCTGAATGTCTGTTTTATATGTTGCATTGTTGCATTATGTGATTTATTTTCCTACTGCGGAAGTCATAAAAATAGCAACAGATAAAAAAAAAAGCTTACGATTTAAATCTTAATCTGACTCAGAAGAGACACCAAGGGCCTTTAAAAGTCTGGTATTGTAGTCGCACTATCTGGGGCGTAAATAAATAGTAGACTATGTAGGGTTCTGGATAGTTTTTATTATCGTGAAGCATCAAATGAAACCCTGTAATATAATATCACATTTAATAACAACGTATATAAACTAATTCTTTTAAAATATGTATTATATCAATATGATAAATTTACGTAATCTGTGTACTTACAAAAATTAACCAATTAACTGTAAAATACGTCACAGTTTATGAAGTTAACAAAATGCACAATTAAACCTTATCTTATCAAAATATTACTTCCTGTGACAATCGAAACAGAATTTAACTTGTCAAAAGAGCAAAATAGAAATATAGTTTCTCATTTAGCAATAACATTATAATATACGAATTAGCCGTTAAAACTATAAACAAACAGTCTAAGCAAAATAAGCATTAATAAAGCCAATAGCGAAAAGCAGTTAACTAATAAAGCTAAGCTAAGCTAAACAAAGCAAAATAACTAAGCTAATAAAATAATAAGCAACTACAACTGAAACACTCATTCTTACCTCGTATGAGGTACAAAGGTTATGCCTCAACGTATTACTACATCATATGCAGAACTCTGTCATAAAACCTGTATAACAAATACTAAATTATAGTTACTATGCACAGACTTTTATAGTACTTAAAATCTATTAATCTGAGACAAAAATGTTATAAAGACTCTGAAAAGTATTTGTCAAGTTAACATTTTACTCATTTACTCTCGGACTCATTCTGCTCAAATATTCGCCATTCATTACGTTTATCTTTACACTTATTTATTTCCAGGCTTAAATTATGTAACTCAAATGTAAAATAATAATGTGCCTGTTATAAAAGTTACGTTAACCTTTTAAATAATTTACAACATTCATTCACCAATCAAACGATACACATTCTTACTACGAAGTCATGCTAAAATGGAAAGTTACTCGTGCGTGAAATACTGATTAATCCGGTAATAAAATTACGATGAAAATAAGATATAGACAGAATATCTAAAGAGATAAGTAAGCAAACTGACCTGAAATAATCGTGGAATTCCTCCAATACAAATGATACAAAATATGAAACAGCAAATACAGACTAAAGAAAATATACGAAACGTCTGTTCGGTTTGAACATCAATCCACAATTAACTATAGACTTCAATAGAAATAAACCGCCAAAAGATATATAACCAATGAAATAGTAGAAAGTGTGCGGTCAAATCAAGCGTAAAACACTGACCATCAAAATAGTAGAAGTGAGTAACAATCAAGACGAAACTAGTCGATCGTCAAAGTCTGTGATATAAAATACGAATAGTACAACTCATAATTAATTACAATCCGTAATTAATCTATTTGAAAACGAAAACACAAATATGAATTAGGAATAAAATCATCTTTATTTTAAAGTAAATTCACATAAGAAATAAAATACAAATTACAAAATCATATCAATATTTCTTCAATCATGAATAAATACACGCTAGCACATACTCCTCCCTGATCTGAAATGACGTCCCGTCATTTGCTATGTGGAGTTTTAACAATATCTAAAATCGTCTTTGCTGCTTCTGATTGTAGATCTTCAAATAAGTTGGTCTCTGCCAATGATGTAATACACTGGATCCTCTGGTACCAATCTTTCTCTGTAACCAAACTAGCTGAATGCGATGTGTCATACTTACCTGACCGCATCCAAGCTGGTTGTCTCCTTTCCCTGGTAGATCGTCTAATAGTCGGAGAAGATGACGACGAACCGTCTTCAGGTGGATTCTCCTGCTGTTCTATGTCATTTCTACCATCTAAAGCGCTTCTCTGTTCTTCTTCGGAATATGTCTCATCAACTGTTGCAACTGAATCAGCCTGAGAAAGGGCGTCCCCATCAGATTCTGAAGCTTCTGTCTCTAATATCTCATTTTGCTCTTCCTGCTGTGATGTTGAATCGGTAACGGATGAGTCACTGTCATCATCAGCATTCGGATGTATAATGACCAATTCCACTGACTCTTCATCAGAAGATTCGTTCTGCCTGTAGTCTTGAATTGGTACTGGTCTAACAGGTATCGTTACAGGTGGTACTATTGTTGGCTTTCTTTTTCTTGGTGTTGGTACTGGTTTGTTCTCTTCAGGTGTTTCTGTGATGAATCCAACAGGTAGTAAATGGTTCCTGTGCAAATTTCGTTTCTTTCCACCACCATGTTCTTTTTGCACTGTATAAACTGGAATGTCTTTGTTTGGTTGATCAAGAACACGGTAAGAATCCTTTTCCCATTTATCGGAGAGCTTGTGTCGTCCTTCAAATGCGTTGATTCGTACCAGTACTCTGTCTCCCTTCTGTATAGTTGCACCACGAACCTTGGTATCATAACCTCCTTTCTGTTTCAACTGGGATTTCTTCGACATCTCTGTTGCAGCCTTGTGTGCATACTCCAGTCTATCTTTAAGGTTGTTGATGTAGTCTTGATTCTTCGCTTCCTTCCTTAATCCAAATGTAATATCCACTGGCAATCTTGGATTTCTCCCAAACATCAAGAAGTATGGTGAGTAGCCTGTTGAATCGTGTCTGGTGCTGTTGTAACAATATACCAATGGTCCAACATAAGCCTTCCAGTTTCTCTTCTGTTCAACCTCCAGGGTTCCCAGCATACTCATTAACGTCCGGTTAAACCTCTCGCATTGTCCATTCCCTTGTGGGTGGTAACTGGTGGTGCGGGATTTTACCATTCCTGTTAAGGTACAGAGTTCCTTAATAAGCTTTGACTCAAACTGTGCTCCCTGGTCTGAGTGGAGTCTTTCAGGAAGTCCATAGTGAACGATGTAGTGGTTGTACAGTGCTTCAGCTGTTGTTCTTGCTGTCATATTCCTTGTTGGTATAGCTTGTGCAAACCTGGTAAAATGGTCTGTAATAACTAAGACATACTGTTGTCCTCCCTTCGATGGTTCCAAGGTTAGATAATCCACACAAACAAGCTGTAACGGTGCGGTGGTCTGAATACTTACCAGCGGTGCTCTGTGATTAGGGATGGTTTTCCTCCGTAAACATCTGCCACAGTGTGATAGCCACTCCTCCACGTCTTTCGCCATACCTGGCCAATAAAAGCGGTCTCTGAGTAGTGAGAGAGTCCTATCTTTTCCCTGGTGTCCTATATCATTGTGGTATGCCTGTAAAATGGTGGTGATAAGTTGTGATGGTAATACAAGTTGTTTCTTCACTTCATCTTCACTGTTAACTACTCTGTATAGAATATCATCAATAATCTGTAGGTGGTTAAATTGTCTCTTCAATATCGGGTCTCCTTGATTCGGTTTCTGCTGTTTCTCGACCATCTCTATCCAACGTGTTATCATCTTGTCCTGTTGTTGAGCTTTCTTCCAATCTACGATGTCAGTGGTTGATGGTCCATTTAACACGTTGTCCTCTTCATCCTGAACTAAGTTGGGGTTGATGGCTAAACATTCTGCAAAAGGTGTTGGTACAACTGCAGTACAGATGGCACGCACGGAATCAATGTTGATGTCTGCTCTATCTTCAGCTACTGGTAGTCGACTGAGTCCATCTGCATCAGCGTTGGTTCTTCCAGGGCGGTACTTGATGTTAAAGTGGTAGCTGGCTAAGTCTGCTAACCAACGGTGACCTGTAGCATCCAGTTTTGCTGTTGTCAGAACATATGTGAGTGGGTTGTTATCTGTCCATACTGTAAATTGCTGTCCAAACAGGTAATCTTTAAACTTATCTGTAATGGCCCACTTCAATGCCAAAAACTCCAGTTTATGGGGCGGGTAGTTCTTCTCTGCTTTTGTCAGACCTCTGCTAGCATAGCTGATAACACGCTTTTCACCCTGCTGTTCCTGGTATAGGACTGCTCCTAATCCAATTCCTGAAGCATCTGTGTGCAACTCAAATGGTAAGGTCGAATCGGCATATCCTAATATAGGTGCTGATGTAAGTAGTCGCTTCAAGGTGGCAAAGGCTTTCTCTTGGTCTTGTCCCCAGTTCCATGCTATCTGCTTCTTGGTCTTACCTTTGCTTCCTTTCTTGCCTGTTGGTGATGGCATTAAATCAGTGAGTGGTCTACTAATTTGGCTGAAGTTCTTGATAAATCTTCTGTAGTAGCCCACAAACCCAAGAAATCGTCTGACATCCTCTGGCGATGTTGGTTTCGGCCAAGTAGTTACTTTGTCTGTCTTCTCTGGGTCAATCTCCTTTCCTGCTTCTGAAACTATATGGCCCACAAACTTCACACGTCTCTTAAAGAAGGAACACTTCTTTGGCGCTAGCTTTAAGTTGACTTGCCTTATCCTCTCCATCACTAGCTTGAGGTTCTCCAGATGTTCTTCATACGTCTTCCCAAAAATGATAACGTCATCTATAAAAACACAGCATATCCGCAGATTGTAGTCAGCTAGGCAGTCCTCCATCATTCTCTGGTAAGTGGCTGGGCTGTTGGTTAGACCAAACGGCATCCTGTTATACTCAAAGAAACCCAATGGACCGACTGTGAAGGCTGTTCTTTCTTTGTGTGGTTCATAGATCTCAATCTGATGGTATCCTGACTTCATGTCCACAACGGAGTAGTAGGTCGATCCTGCCAAACAATCCAATAGTTCCTCTATTCTGGGAAGAGCGTAGCTATCTTTTTTCGTGGCTTGGTTAAGTTTCCTGTAGTCCACACATAGGCGTAGGCTTGAGTCTTTCTTCCTAACTAGTACCACATTGGAAGCAAAAGGACTATGTGATGGTCGGATTATCCCCATATCTAGTAGCTGTCTCAAATGTGCCCTGACTTCATCATATGCTGTCGGTGGTATGTGGCGGTATCTCTCCTTGAATGGTTTGTCTTCCAGAAGGTCTATCCTGTGCTGTACTGTGTCAGTGTGACCCACATCATCATCCCTTTTGGAAAAGATATCCATGTAAGAACGGATAAGTGCATGTCCTTCTTCAAACTGTTCATCAGTAAGATCACTCTGCGTAAACTCCATCTTGTCCATAATAGCTTCTGTTTCATCATCTGATGATGTTGTCTGTGGTGATTCGATGGTTACTGGCTGAATTTCACAAACTATAGCTCTTGGTGGTATACTGATGGTTCTGGTTGTTACGTTGGAAATTCTTATATTCACTGGTCCATTCTTTCGGTGTTGGTAGTTGATAAGTGTCGGTTCAATGTCCAAATCGTTGTAATTCTTGGCAAGTAATGATGACTGTAACATAGCTGGTGAATCATGGTACGGTATTTCTTTGTCTAGGTAGCCGGTTAATGTGATATATGAATTTGGTGGTACTGTTATAGACTTTATCTCTCCACTTCAGATAATTCCAAGACGGTTGCTGTTCTTCGTAAGTTGTTTCTCTCTAAGTATAATACATCTTAGTGCTAGGTACCATGGTGTAGTCAAGCTGCTTTCCTGTAAAAATCTATCTCCTATACTTACCTTTAGTGTATCTATGATGGTTGAAAGTGTGTTGGTTCCTAATAGCAGCGGTACCTGTTTGTTGTATCTACTGTCCGGTATAACTAGAAGTATACATGGGTAATCCTGATGTTGACCTGGTATCTGTATGCAAGTTTCAGTATAACCAAGGTATGGTAACTGCTGCCCATCTGCACACTCTATATCCAGCAAGGTTTTAATCTCCATTAATGGTGTCTGTATATGTTGGTTGAAGAAAGATTGGCTGACGGTTGAAACTGTTGAGCCGGTATCTAATAAGGCTGATATTTCCATACCATTTATATTCATCTTTACTTCTGTTGGCTGGCCAAAGAGTCCTGGTGGTGTCTTTACCTGACTGACTTTGGGAACCTTGCTGCTCTGTAAACCTATGGATGTTCCCCCTGCATAGGCTTGTTGGAGTTTAAATGCTGTCGACTATGGTCCATTCTAACCTTGCATCCTATCTTCAGATGTCCTGTCTGTCCACATCTCCAGCATTGGTATTCTCTGTCTGGGTTATCTCTGCCTCCTCTATAGTTGTTCTGTCCTCTACCTCTATTTCCTCCTCTACCTCTATATTGTTGTTGCTGTTGTCTAAACTGTGGTTGTTGTTGCCATGGTGATGACTGATTGGGTTGCTGCCATTGACTTGGCTGACTTGGTGGTTGCCATGGTGATGGTTGTGTAGGTTGTTGCTGATGGTTCCATGGTGCTTGCTCCCATCTTTTGTCATTCGAATCCAGTCTGGTATGGATCTGATTAATCAAACCTTTGATTTCTTGTAGACTTTCATCCTCAGGTTGGGTTGTAATAGCCTTGCTTATCTGTGTCTTGGTATCTGTTGGTATCGTTTCACTTCTGCTGCTATGGTCGCTCTCTATCTGCCTTAAAGCTACCCGTAGTCCATCAAAATCTCCAATGGTATCATATTTATGTCCTGATATATCCTTCAGATGTGGTTTCAATCCTGTCCAAATCATTGCATGAAGCATGTTATCCACATCCTGTCTGCGTACAAGTCCTCTATCTACTGCTTTTCCAATAATTCCTTCCAGTCTACAGCTCCATGCTGTTACACTTTCAGTTGGTCGTTGTCTCGAACCATAAAACTCAGCTAAAAGCTCTTCTTTCTTGTCGACGCTCCCATATATGCTATCTAATTTCTGGATTATATCCTTAACAGTTGCGTTGAGTTCCAACCTCATAGCTACAAGTCCTGCTTCCCCTCTTAATGATCTTCTTACTGCATTCAGTATAGCATCTTGCTCATAGTTCTGCTTCAGTAAACACTGGACTTCATGTCTCCATAATTCATATGTGGTGTCGCCTGCCTTTGGTTCTGTTCCTGAGAACCAGGCTATCTTTGGTGGATGGTTCATCATCATCTTGGTCACATTAACTGGTTTAGGTGGTGGTACAAGTAGATTTGGTTGTAGATTTGGAGTAAGTTCAGGTTTCTTTTCCTTGAATGCTCCTTGTGAAATCAGATATTCCATCATCCAATTCTTCAAGTCCTCGGGGGTATCAGCTTTAGGTTTAGCTCCCATCTTTTCAAACATCTCAAAAGTCTTCATCATCTCAGCTGTAGGTGTTTTTGGACTTGTTGGCTGTTCAGTAACAATGTCTTCTTCCTTGAATTTAGTAGCCATGTTGAATAGAAATTCCAGTGTGAAAATCCAGAACAAAATCAAAATCTATCAGGCAATACTGAAAACTGTATATTAAAAAAAATATGCGCGTACAAAATATCCGAGTATAGCTATAACGGTCGAATAATCAGCGTATAATAAGCGAATCGAAAGGTACGACAACTACGGATAATATATATATATATCTAATATACTACTATAACTCACTGTATACACTATAATATACTATGCTATGCTCACGTCCAAGTCTAATCTGTCCACTCAATACCAATGATCAGTCTAGGAAATACTCTAAGTACAGAAATATCAAAGACCAGGTAGTAGTAAAGTAAACTCTAGATCACTAGCAGTGTAGCACTAACCTAAGACAAACTGTATAGCTGGCAGAGACAGTCTCAAAGATGGTAACTAATAGTACAGACAACTAACTAAGATCTCGCTCAAGTGTAAGTGTACAAGTGTTAGTAAGTATGTGTGCAGAGATATGGATGGGTTCACATGCAAAGGAATAAAGGATGGTATCACCTATATAACATGCACTATAACTCTATCATATACCAAGATTCACACTAAGTTTTATCAAATGCAAACTTATTTATCACTTATAGTCAGTAAATAAAAAAAAATATACTAATATCAAATTTTTTCTAAGTCTGTGCTGAAAATTCTATGTAAAAATCAACAATATAACTCAAACTAGACAACAAAATCAATATACATACTAATAAAAATGTCTAATAATTCTCATGTACATGTAACTAACATCACACCTCAACAGCATATACAAATAAATGTTGCGCAAAGTTACAACCTATGTGTTATGGTATAAATGAAGAAAAAAAAAAATTAATCGCACAAATGTTATGCGTGTATGTTATATGCAAGTGTAAATGTGTACGTAAAGTCTCTATATGTAAGGCTTTATCTCACATAAGTGTATGCGTGTATGCACTATAACCAAAAACAACTATTTCATGTGACTAAATCAAATAAATTGCAAACTATTGCAAAGCAGTGTATTGAAAATTCAATTTTAAATTTTCAAACAATCAATCAATGGTAAGTTGTCACAATGTGTATATATATAGAAGATGTGTATGTACTTCCGGTTGACCTTGACCTGTGTTGACCCAATTTGACCTCGAAGGGGGTGGGGGTTGTGGTCCGGTGGTCAAGTATCAATCACAATGTAAAGTAAAAGTGTAAACATACATGTACATATAATCAATCAACACCAAGTGATGTTCAACATGAACCTTCAATGCTTGGCAAGTGTCACCTATTCTAAAGTGTCTCTAATCTTTGTGTAAAAATTCAATAAAGTTACAAATAAAAAATCGTCAAAATTTTCAAAGACAATATTTTCAAATTCTCAATAAATCGCTACTCAATACCAATAGTCATGTGATAAATATACATATGCATCCATTATAAGTGAAAGGTAACTTACAAATACAAGAATAAACACAAAATATCAGGTCCTTTCTTGAACTTGTGCACAAATTTCCATGTGTTGTGTTCGTACTCGAGTACCGGATGTCGAACTGTCAACAATGGCCACACTCGATTACAAATTCTAGAATACGCCGGCCGGAGCTACGGTTTCACTATTTTCTCTTCCTTGGAATATTCCGGTCGGAGCCAACGGATCCTTTTCTATCTTGATGTTTTGTCGTGAATCCTTCACTATCCTCCAAAAACGTGGGCGCCAAAATGTAGTCGCACTATCTGGGGCGTAAATAAATAGTAGACTATGTAGGGTTCTGGATAGTTTGTATTATCGTGAAGCATCAAATGAAACCCTGTAATATAATATCACATTTAATAACAACGTATATAAACTAATTCTTTTAAAATATGTATTATATCAATATGATAAATTTACGTAATCTGTGTACTTACAAAAATTAACCAATTAACTGTAAAATACGTCACAGTTTATGAAGTTAACAAAATGCACAATTAAACCTTATCTTATCAAAATATTACTTCCTGTGACAATCGAAACAGAATTTAACTTGTCAAAAGAGCAAAATAGAAATATAGTTTCTCATTTAGCAATAACATTATAATATACGAATTAGCCGTTAAAACTATAAACAAACAGTCTAAGCAAAATAAGCATTAATAAAGCCAATAGCGAAAAGCAGTTAACTAATAAAGCTAAGCTAAGCTAAACAAAGCAAAATAACTAAGCTAATAAAATAATAAGCAACTACAACTGAAACACTCATTCTTACCTCGTATGAGGTACAAAGGTTATGCCTCAACGTATTACTACATCATATGCAGAACTCTGTCATAAAACCTGTATAACAAATACTAAATTATAGTTACTATGCACAGACTTTTATAGTACTTAAAATCTATTAATCTGAGACAAAAATGTTATAAAGACTCTGAAAAGTATTTGTCAAGTTAACATTTTACTCATTTACTCTCGGACTCATTCTGCTCAAATATTCGCCATTCATTACGTTTATCTTTACACTTATTTATTTCCAGGCTTAAATTATGTAACTCAAATGTAAAATAATAATGTGCCTGTTATAAAAGTTACGTTAACCTTTTAAATAATTTACAACATTCATTCACCAATCAAACGATACACATTCTTACTACGAAGTCATGCTAAAATGGAAAGTTACTCGTGCGTGAAATACTGATTAATCCGGTAATAAAATTACGATGAAAATAAGATATAGACAGAATATCTAAAGAGATAAGTAAGCAAACTGACCTGAAATAATCGTGGAATTCCTCCAATACAAATGATACAAAATATGAAACAGCAAATACAGACTAAAGAAAATATACGAAACGTCTGTTCGGTTTGAACATCAATCCACAATTAACTATAGACTTCAATAGAAATAAACCGCCAAAAGATATATAACCAATGAAATAGTAGAAAGTGTGCGGTCAAATCAAGCGTAAAACACTGACCATCAAAATAGTAGAAGTGAGTAACAATCAAGACGAAACTAGTCGATCGTCAAAGTCTGTGATATAAAATACGAATAGTACAACTCATAATTAATTACAATCCGTAATTAATCTATTTGAAAACGAAAACACAAATATGAATTAGGAATAAAATCATCTTTATTTTAAAGTAAATTCACATAAGAAATAAAATACAAATTACAAAATCATATCAATATTTCTTCAATCATGAATAAATACACGCTAGCACAGTATCTATTTTGTTATGAATGTATTGTACTCTGGCTGATTCTGGCGAATGATGTCCATTTGTTGGCTCTATTTGCTTTAAGTTTGTTTTGGTCGTACAACATTAGGGCAAGGCAATTCATCAGCTTCCTCCTCTCTCTAGTCAGCTACGACATCTGGTTGCCGGGGAGCAGGTCCAGCGACAGCACAGTAAACCGGTTAATGTAAAGAGAAATAGTCGAAATTTAAATTGCATTGTCGCTGAATATCGATTTCAAGTGGAACATCAAATTGGTGAATTAAAAAGAAATAAAAGTAATGAGTACCATTGAGGCATTCGAAGTCAAAATTAACAGACATTGTAGAAACATGTAACGCCCTAGTCAACAGATATAAAACATTGATTAACTAAACATCTACTACAAAAATACAGTTTTTTTTTGTTTTGTTTTTTGTTTTTTTTCATTTTTCAACTCGCTCGACGTCTAAAAGAAATGAAACATTGAATAGCTTCCTTTTCTTCAAAGTCAATTCACAAATAAGTTTAATTTTGATAGGCAAATATTTAATAAACAAAATAAGGTACGGTACACATGCGAATTGGCCCGAGATTTTATTGGACATGGACAATCTGACGGTAGCCACTTTTTGATCAGAACACTTCTAGAGCACATACAGTGACCCTAGTTTTTGGTTATTACTAGTGAATCAGGATCTGCTTACCTTATACGTAGTACCTAAGATCATTCCCAGTGTTTGGTAGGATTTGTGCTGCTCTGTCTTTAGTTTTTCAAGTAGTGTTTTTAATAAAAAAAAAATCGTGGGTATTTTGCCGTTTTTTTTTTTGGGGTGTTGCTTTTGAAATGGCGTTTTTGGTTTGAGTAGACTCGAGAGTTTTGGTATCTTTTACCTCCCTTTGTTCTTTTTTTTTTTGTCTGTCGTACTTCGGTTTTGATTCGTCCGATCGTATTTGGGACGTTAATGTTGCAGTCCCGGGATGAGAGTGAGCATAACTGTCTTAAAGCTTTTGATCTTTAGATCTAAAAGTCTCCATAAGTGTTCGTTTTTGGTCTGTTGCAGATCTTACATTGTGCCTCTATATAAAACACTTTTTTTTCAAATGTATTTAATATGCATTAAATATTAGCCAGTTGGTGGTAAGCAAAAGCGATTAATGATCAATCAATCGTAATACTAATACAATAGACTGCCTCTTTTGATATTTTGTTACTTCTTAAGTCAAAATCAAAATCTCAAAGTGTCTATCACATCTTTTAAATTCAAAGTTTCTTTGTTTTACCCTTGTAAAGGAAATATGTGACGCAGCAAATTGCATGTATTATACTATCAAGCATGTGACATTTTTTCACTTTTTTCCAAAGAAAAGATATGGATAGACGCGTATAGGACAGCCAGGATATAGTAAAATGTTACAGAATTCGAAAGAGAAAAACAGCGTCCTGATATGAGCGTATCAAGGTAAAAGAAAAAAAAATAAGTCTTTTACACCAACATACGGCAGCCATTATACAATACGATACGGAGTTTGGACGTAAACAAAGTGATAAGTCTGTTATTCAGAGATTGTGGTCGGTTGCTCTCTGTGATATTTGTTTTTCGTTTACTGTTGATTTATAAAACAGGATTTTGGTTTTCTCGTATGAACTGCTTAACATGTTGTCATTGAGGATTTTTTTATAGCTTAACTTATAGTTAGGATTTTGCTCATTGTTGAAGGCCATAGGTTGATCAATGGTTGTTTACATCCACAGTATTTGATCTCTGGTTGATAGTTGTCTAAATGGCTATTATATCACATCTTCTTTTTATACATAAAGAATATTAGGGAGTTAAACATGTTTGAAGCGCTCAATTCTCCCTTATCTTGAGATTGTCGTGTAAGAAATCAAGGTAAGCACAGAATGTATCATACAGCAAAATGGACTCGACTCATCAGGTCGGCACGGTACATACAAAATGACTAAACAAAACCTATAACACAAAGAATACTTGCAGTTACTAGAAGCTATTTCAAAGCCTAATTTCTTCTTATGAGAAGACATATTGCATATGAGCACAAGGATAATTCTTACACAAATGTTGTGTATAGGATATATTCTTATAATATTTAAATATACGGTTTTTTTTTTTAATACATTTATAAAAATTATATTCAAAATTCAAATGGATATACAGTTATCAAAGGTGTGTTCGAGCCTTAATTTTAGAGTCGGGACTAAAGCGTACACATGTATGCAGAACATCTCTTTTATCCCGATTAAGTTTAATCTAGAACGCATAATATGATATACATCAACAATGATATCAGAGTCTATCAGCTTTTCTTACAAAAACATTTTTTTAAGAAATGGACGAAACTTTTTGTTCAACATAACATACAGAATTGGATTAATAATAGTTGATAGTTTTGCAAACAACACTGCAACTAAAGTCAATCTTACAGGCACTTCTCCTTCACAACCGTACGCTGTCCATAGACTGACCACTGCATATGGACACCAAAGTCCAACAAATCCAACACACATTGAAAATGTCATCTGTAGAAAAAACATATATTGTAATTATTTGAAACAAAGTGAATATCTGTAATATAGTTATAGACGAGAATTTGTAGTCAGAATAAAGTTGATATCAAATGTCACATCATGATATATCTCATTCTTTTTGAATGTATAAATACGCAGTCGTGTCAGGTCGGACTGGGGACGTTAAATACAATGTCTTATGTAGGATAAGTACCACGCTCTCTGTCTGTTGAAGCGGCCAGAGGCAACAATTCTCTGAGGGGTCCGTAACTGGTTTGCTACAAGGCCAAATATCAACCCCTATCCAACATACCCTCAAATGAGTAAACTATTTGCCTCGGGAGGTTAAACATGCAACAGTCAATCAATCTTTCATTCTGTTTGAATATTGTCGTCACTATTTTAAAAATATTCTGCTACAATCAGAGAGAAAGTGAATGAAAAAAGGGGGGTACATTGCATATTATAGGGAAGCACTTTGACTATCTGCAACAATGATGCTTGAAGATTAATTCTTCCTGAAAAAGTGTATTTTCTGTATCATTAACTTACGAAAACATATATTGCACTATTTATTTCCCTTTTCACAATTAAACCACAAACATTTAAATGTAAAGTAAGCATTGTACAAGGTCTGTGTTTATTTACATCAATATGACATGTAATTGGATATCCTGCATTTATCATGCTTTTCCTTAAACATAGATCAAAATTGCTAAAAGACCCCCTCCTAAATTATTGAAATTTATCCTTTTGCATTGACCTAAATTTCAACAATCGGGCTTACGCACTCGTGAGTTTATCTAATACATTATCATGATATTTATTTGTTTCTCTTTTTGTTTTATCTTTATTCTATTATCACACCTTAATAAAAAATGCATCTCTCTTCTTCAAAGTGGGTCCAGATTTTCTAGTTCCGACACTTGCTTTCCGTCGAGCCTTTTTTGTTGTCCATATTATCTTCCCGTATGATAAATTCATTATGACAACAGGTAAAAGTACACAGCCTATTAAGAAAAATGTAACAAATATTGGATAACCTTGCCATGCAAGTGTACATGACGTTCCATAAGGTTCAGGTCCATATGCGCCGACGCCAAATAATGGTAGAAGAGCCCAAAAACCAGCATAGCAATATATACAAATAAGTGAAGCTTTCGTGTGCAGAAGGATTGAATCACCTAAAATATAAATGTAATATATATTAGGACATGAAAACGATATTAAATCAGTATGACTACTTAATACAAATATGCTTATCAATGATCTAGTAGTGCTTCTTTCGTTGACTGTCAGAGAACTGGGCCTTCTTTTACTTTAGTGGTCCCAACACATATAGAGCTATACTAAACTATCCTTTACCCTAACACTAGTTATAACCCTCAAATTTAATCCGTTCCTATAACATCCCATAACCTAACCAAAAGCATAAATAAACTCTAACCCTAAAGTAAAGGGACCCCAAAAATAAAAATAGGCCGACAATTGGCCGTTTCTAAATCTAAATAAATTTGAATTATCTCATTAATTGTACGCACACATGGAATTTATTTCACGTCATTGGTCGAATGGACATTGTTTAGACTGCTTCAAACTAATCATAACATTTTCGTGTGAGGGAAACGTTAACAAGACAACAAACGAAATGTCGCATGTGGAGAAGGATCTGTTACGCTTCGAGACACATGCTAGCACCCCCGGTTTTTGTAGTCCGATATTACTCTGACGTCCAACGGCTGTTTTGCCAGACAAGCTGGGGCCGTGGGACGTCAGAGCTCGTCCCATACCAAAAAGTGGATATTTGCCCGACCAAAATAGATGCGCTGCTTCGTTGCTTCTGGAGTCGACTGATGGCCTTGGAATTATATAAATCGGGCATCAATTTGTTCATTTTTTATTTATCTCTTCATTTATGTAAGTTTAATGTACCTGCCACCGATTATTTTCTCATATTTGAACAGTTTTCACAGTGACCCATCGATTCCGGCATTTTAACTTTCATTTTGAAAGATTGTCAAGTGATCAACGAAAGGCGCAATGGATTATGGGAGCTGATTTATGCAAATGACCCTGGGTCAGTATGAATACATAATCTAACACCTCGTCTTTTTACGATGCACATAAGCTTAATGTCCGAGGTATTCCGATTGTTATCATGGTTGCCTACTAAATGTTCAATATCAAAATTAGCATAAATATTTGCATACTTCAGTCTCGAGGCCGTGAAGTCTCTCGTAACTTGACGTCCATTTGAAAATAAAAGTTAAAGCAAATATCCAACTTTTGATATGGGATGAGCTCTGACGTCCAACGGCCCCAGCTTGTCTGGCAAAACAGCCGTTTGACGTCAGAGTAATCTCGGACTACGGTTTTTGGTGGAGTTCGTGTTGCTCAGTCTTTTGTTTTCCTATGTTGTGTTTTATATAACTGTTGTTTGTCTTTTAGTCTTTATTTCGTATTTTGCCATGGCATTGTCAGTTTATTTTCGATTTATGAGTTTGAATATCCCTTTGATGTCTTTCGCTTATCCTTAACATAATCAAACGAGACATTTAGAGAGCAGCATACATATTTAGACCAACATACAGTTATTAACTATGAACAGGTGTATATTTAATATGTGAAGCTTTTAAGGGACTTATCAGTTTTTACCTGGGAAAGGGGGAGGGGGCTGGTCATTTTGAAATCAAACATATAAAATTTCTTGGTCCCCCTATAATATTTCTCTATTTTTATTTTACCCATCACCCTTAAACACATTTAAAAAAAACATGTGATCCCCCTCTATCAAACATGCCAAAATTTTAACATGCAAAACACTTACCTTGGACACACATGGTATGTAGGATATAGTTGAAGATTCAAAAGTTCAAAAATGTTTCATTAGAGATAAAATTGATCCCCCACTTTGAATTTATAAAAAAAATTGAACTCCCATTTTCCACCTACAGAAAAAAAAAAACTTGACCCCCCTACAATTTGACCAGCCCCCTCCCCCTCTCCCCTTCCAAGGTAAAAAATGATAAGTCTCTAAATCTTCCCGAGTTTTAAAAAAAAATTGTACAAATTAAACAGTTACTACAAAAAATATGCAATCAATACTAAATTCTTCAAATGTTAAGCTTTTAAAAATACTATCATATTTTGAAACGGTGAATAATAAACATTATAATAAAATTGGGACTTGTCTATAAAAAATCGACTTGAAAAAGCATAAGATCTTAACACAATTAACGTAAAAAAACATTACAATTTAAGTAGGTAAAAACAATGATAAGAGAACGAAAATAAATGAATATCTTTATAAGGTAGCAAAACAAAATGGAAAAGGAGGGAAAATAAAAAAATGTTAATTTGATTAATTTAGTTTACATGACCGTGTATGGGAAATTAGCCAAATCTCTTTTCCAAACAAAATGAAATCATACAAAAAAAAAAAAAAAAATGAAAATGCATGATAACCACTTCAATGACTGCGTTCCGATGTGATGTAACAACTTACCACGTTTAACTCCACACACTTTGATGTATCGTGCATAGCTAATAACAGCCAGGGTTGCTATGCTAACAACTCCACAGAAAAAACAAATGAAGCCATATGCGGCACAAACTGAAACACAAAACAAAAATAGGTATTAAGACAAGTCATGTTAAGGATTAATTAGCAATTACGTAGGGTTAATTTTACCTTTTCGAAATGAGTGAAAACATAACATTTTCAACTAATTGATTGAAACTCCCTTTTTTTCTTTGCGCAAACCTAAGTACAAATTCACATGTACACAACGTGTATTCAGCACCACATTTAAATAGGAATTTATGGATACATATAGTTGGAAATGACACGAAAATCAGAAATGTCATTAATGTGCCTCGGGCAACACTAACGCGGAATCTAAATGTTTAAAATCTTATAGCAAATTGTGGTTAGAAATTTATTGTTTATCTCAAATTAGTTAGATCACTGTTAATAAAATAATTGATTTTGATAAAAATAAAAACTTAAGAAAATTACTTTTATTAAAGACCTATGAAATCACCCATATACACATTGCTCGTATCACTTACTTAGTATAGATAGGACCAACAGTTTCCCTACTTAGGCATTCTTAAAAAAACCATGTAAAATCGGAAACAAAGTAGTTAGTTTGAAAATTACCCGTTTCAGAATCTATTGCATTCTTGGTAAATGTTTCAAAAGCGTACACCAAAGCGCTGTGATGGGCTATCAACGTCCCAAATAATTGAAAATCAACCAATGACGTGGCGTGGTTTTCATTCTTTAAACACTTTAAACACACTTGGCTATATCATATTGCGACCAACTGTTTATTGGCGGAGAAAGCCGGAGTAGACAGAGAGAACCACAGACCTTCGACCGGAAAACTAGCAATCCTAGCAAAAGAAAAGATTGTTGTCGAACACACTTCGCTTTTGAGGGATTCGAGCTCGCAATCTCAGTTTTGCCAGGCTATTGGGGTCTCTGTAAATGAACTGCATAGACCACTCGATCACCAAGGTCCTTAATTACCAAAATGTGGTTATACATGTAACCACATTCAATTTATTCTTAATCCTAAGCTAGACAATCTATTACTCATATGCATACTTACAAACTTTGTCGAACATCCATTGGTGATTTAAAGATGAATATATTGTCAATGGAAAACCAAAAACTGGCATGATCATATCGATGATTGCGAGATTCAATATGTAAACATCACAGGAAACTAATGTTTTTACTTTTCGAATACATACATACACAACCAGACCATTTAGTACTGTAGATGCAACACCTGAAAATAGAAGCGTTATTTTAACATTACAATGTATTAATATCGTCACTGTCCTACTTTTTCACTATTTTATGTTCAATTATAGATTGTTTGATATGCTTCCTTTCACAATCACTATAAACATTAAAATTGTTTTTTCCATGTAAAATGTCTGTGCAAAATAACACTACGTACTGCTCAACCTAACACTTTTAGCATGAAATAGAGGCGAATGATACCAAAGGGACACTCAAGCTCATAAGTCAAAAATAAACTGACAACGCCATGGCCAAAAAAGAAAAAGACCAAAAAAACAAACAACAGTATACAAAACACAACATGGAAAACTGAAGACTGAGCAACACGAATCCCACAAAAAACCAGGGGTGATCTCAAGTGCTCCGGAAGGGTAAGCAGATCCTGCTCCACATGTGGTACCTGTCGTGTTGCTTGTGTAAGTACAAACTCGGTTATAAGTCTAACTCGGTAGGTCACATTCGTGGAAAAGGAGTTCGGTGTTGCGGTTATGAAGATTAGAATATAACTGTCGTCATCTGTAAAACAGATATTCCATAACGGTCAACCTATTTGCCATGGCGTTCGTATATTTCTTGAAGGGACGATTTCAACTTCACAACATTGACCTCTGTTAGATATGCATATGTATATACGCTTTACGTTTGATGTAATATATTTTATATAATGTTTTCACAAGTGTACACCGAAACCTAATATTGGAACAACATTCTTTTGTTACATTGTATGCATACCAATAATTAAATTTCCTTGAATCTCTTTAAATAACTTAGAGATTCCGATACGGTTAATTCTCGGCTGATTTTTTGCATTATCATCTCATATTATAATTCAACAAACTAAGATCATATATCCACTCTTTCTTTGCAAGGATCTGACAGCAGCACTGCGTTCTACTTTCTGTTCTTGAAATAATTTCATCAGTCATAGCTTTTTCTAACTCTGATATTTCATTAGACAAAACTAGAGGCTTTCGAAGGGTCTTTATAACGGAAAGTAGAAGTAGAACAGAGCATTTTCAAACACACCTTCAGAAATTCGGAGATTCCTAGAACAGATAGAAGAACGACGTGCTGTGGGATCCTTGTAAGCAAAGCATGAATCTGTATTTCTAGCAGATTAATATTTCTTTCAAATACAACATCATTCTTTGTTAATATTTTGGTTTTTTTTTTTCTCTCTCGTGTATCATAAAGGCGGCAGGATATCGTTCAACTAATCTAAGGAACCAGTAGGAAGAAAAATGACAAGAAAATCAAAAGTCAACAAAGTAGAAAAAATCTAAAGACTTAGCAATCCGAACCAAAGTCAGGTTTGAAATCAAGTGCTCTGGAAGAATAAGCAGTTCCTGCTCAAACATTGGTACCCGTCGTGTTATTGGTCAATACAAAGTCGGTGTGCCTTTTTAATGATGCAAATTTCGCATTCTGTGATTCATTGTGTTTGGATTCGATTTTAGAACGGACATTGCAGAAAAAAATCGACGGTAACAGGGACTATGTTAATTGTTGATTTATCTTAAGTGTAGTTAAGTGACGCGTTTCAAATCCCCCTTGGAAAAAAAGCAAATATAGGTGGTTTTGTTGTTGCTTTATTGAGTAAGATTTTAAACGTTTTTTCATTTAAATTTACTAGCAAAAAAGATACCAAACATTAGTTTGAACTGAAATTTATCATAAAATCTAATAATAGAAAAATCTGTTAAATACTTTCATTTGCAAAGGAGTGCATGTGATTCCAAAAACCTACCCAAATCGGAGAGTGAGAAAAACCCGTGTTTAATGACTAAGAAAGCGGCGCCCTATTCGAAGATGATAATTTAGTTTCCAAATTTCTGCGAAGGAATTCAAAGATTAATTCAAACCATGTTATGATATCAAGTAGTTTTAAGTTCAATTGACGTTTTTTTGCAATTTTTGGTGAACATTGTTTAAAAAAATTAAAATCATCCCAGTTGTTTTATTTTTCAGTTTTGATTTTCTCATTTTGCTTTATTAAGCTGAAGTTGAATAAATGCATCCAATATGCAAATTATATTTGAAAAATCTATAAAGATGTGATTTGATATGATTTTTGGTGTTTTAACGCCACTTTTAAGCACCGCTTTTGGGCTATTTCGTGGCGGCCAGTTTTTATTGGTGGAGGAAGCCGGAGTGCCCGGAGAAAACCACCGACCTTCGATAGGAAAACTGACAATCCTAGTAAAGTAAGATTGGAGTCGAGTGCAGCCGCACGAGCGGGGTTCGAACTCACAACCTCAGTGTTGACTGGCTAGTGATTAAATAGTAACTACTTAGACCACTCGGCCACCGAGGACCCTCTATAAATATATGTTCTTACATTGTTAATTATGTCAAATTACTTGTCAGAATTCCCCTTTTTTCCCCGATATTTTCCGTGAAAAAAAAATCATAACAATAGACAATAATATATGCATTTCTGAAACTGCTATGTATTTATTTTTTGAAGCGACAAAAGTTTACTTACCAACAGTAAGGAGAAATATTGCTACAATGAAATCTTGCCAAATATCTAATTTCGACAAGAAAGATGTGTTCACTTTCAGCAATGTGTTGTTTTCGTATAGAAAATTTTCGTCAAACGTACAATTAGCTTCGTTTTTACAAATAAGCCATTTTTTAATTAATTCCTTTTCCATAATTCATAAATATAAGACTGGTTAAAAATTTTCACAAATCTTGTGATTTTTTAGCATCCATGTCTCTATTGTTATGTATGTTCGAGAGAAATCAACAATTGGTTTTATATTTTGTTGACATGACGTATTAAACAATAATCATTGATTTAAAAATTCTATACAAAATGGCTCCCTACGCATCTTACGTATGACATTAATATTTCAGATGAAGATCAAATGGGCACTTAATGGTCTTTTACGAATAGTGTCAATGACTGATTATTTAACTGTCTCGCGATGTACTAACTCGACTAGTGCGTGATCAAGAGTAGCAGTTAGAACTGTTCATTTGCCTAGACATAACCATAAGAAGATACCCACGTGGTAGTAATGTCATGTGATTACATTCCATAAGATACCAAATGACGTAGATGTAAATAACTATGGGTCACCGTACGGCCTTCAACAATGGTGAAAACCCATACCGTCGACTTTGCTATAAATTGCTTCAACATAATCATTCAAATTTAAAACCAATTAAAACGAGAACGGCCTGATAGATATATATATATATATATATTAAACAAGTCCGCTCGACTAATCTTCTAATTTCGGTTTCATGTTTAATCGACGGACTTGAAGTTCAAATATCGTCTTTTTTGCAATTGTGTGTATAAAGTGTGGGAAAAAAAGTTGAAATTGTCTCTTATGTTGTTTTATTTTTTTTTTCCTTTTGCTGAAGATTAAATGGTCACTTTATGGACTTTTGTGAATATTGTAAGTGACTGATAAGTTAACGCTCTCAAGGTGCACTAACTCGACTATAACTTGATCAGGAGTAGCAGTTAGGACTGTTTATTTGACTAGATATACGAATAAAAAGATGTTCACGTGGTATTAATGTCATGTGATTACATTCCATAAGATACCAAATGACGTAGATAAAAGTTACTATGAGTCACCGTTGATCATTCAACAATGAGAAAGACCCACTTAGCTATAAAATGCTCCATCATAACAAATTTGAATTTAAAACTCATTCAAACGAGAACGGGCTTATATATATATATATGGACAAGGTAAAATTTGCAGTTGTCACTACACATAGGCAGACATATACATATATTGATTTACAGTGATTGTATGCTTCTAAAAATAGATTAGCATCCTGTAATTATACTGAAGAGATGAGTAGATGATCATTTCTGTACACTAAAAGAATACTTCGTGTATTGTATCAGATATCCTTGTTTAATTCCTACGAGAAGGTAACACCTCCCGAAACGAAAGCTGATTTTTATCAGCTATAGTTAGAGGAGGGGATAAGGTGTCTGCGCAATGCTAGGCGGTGTTGTCGTAGAAGTTAGAAATAAAAAGTACAGGTTCCAGCCCCGCTAGGGGAGGAAGTAAAGAAACATCTACTCTAACATCGTTAGGTTGATTTTCTAGGCACTTTATATATATATATATATATATATATATTCGCCTTACGTGACAAGGTAACACTACGACTATTGAAGTTATATTTTTATATAGCGGATGTGGTCGTGTGGTCTAGAGCGCTGGACATGAGGCTAAGCGATTGGTGCTGTAGTGTATCAAAGGTGTGAGTTCGAATCCCGTTGAGGGACAAAAATTTGTCAGCATAAAAGTCTAATTCTAACACTGTTGGGTGTAATTTTCAGACTTATATATATATATATATATATATAAATAAAACAGTCCGTTCGACTAATCTTCTAATTTCAGTTTCATGTTTAATGGACGGACTCAAATATCGTTTTTTGCAATTGTGTGTGGAAAGTGTGTAAAAAAAAGTTGAAATCGTCTATTATGTCGTTTATTTTTTTTTCATTTTGCTGAAGATCAAAATATTTTTAATGGTCACTTTATGGCCTTTTATTAATATTTGTTAACAGTCTCATGATGCACGAACCAGACTAGAACGTGATTAGGAGTAGCCGTTAGGACTATTCATTTTCCTAGATATATATAAAAATAAGAAGATGTTTACGTGGTATTAATGCAAATGTGATAAAAATCCATCAGAGACTAAATGACGTAGATATAAGTAACTATGGGCCATCGTACACCTTAAAACATTGGGGAAATGTCGAATAATTTAGTGTTTTTTTTTCTCCATTTTGCTGAAGATCAAATGGTCACTTTATTGACTTTAATGCATATTTTCAATAATTGATAAGTTAACAGTCTCAAGGTGCACTAACTCGACTATAACTTGACCAGGAGTAGCAGTTAGGACTGTTTATTTGCCTGGAAATAAACATAAGAAGATGTGCACGTGGTATGAATGCCATGTGATTATATTCCATAATATACCAAATGACGTAGATGCAAGTAAATAAGGGCCATAGTACATCTTTCAACAATTAGGAAAACCTATAACGTCTAATTAGCTATAAAAGGATCCAACATGAAAAAAATGAACCAATTCAAACGAGAACGGTCTGACAGATGCATATTAAACAAGACCGCTCGACTAATGTACTAATGTCGGGTTCATGTATAATCGACGGACTTGAAGATAAAGTTTCGGTTTTTGGCAATTTTGTGTGGAAATTGTGTAAAACAAAGTTGAAATCGTCTCTTCTTTTTCATTTTGCTGAAGATCAAATAAATAATGATCACTTTCATGAATATTACCAATGACTGATAAGTTAACAGTCGCATGATGTACTAACTCGACTAGAACGTGATCAGGAGTAGCAGTTGAACTGTTCATTTGCCTAGATATAAAAATAAAAAGATGTGCACGTGGATTATGCCAATATCATAACAATCAATCAGAGACCGTACGACCTTCAACAATGGGAAGTCCTATACCGTCTGCAAGGCTATAAAATGCTCCAACATGACAAATTGAAATTTAAAACTAATTCAAACGAGATCGGCCTGAAAGATGTATACTAATCTTGTCTACTCGACTAGTCTTCTTATGTTGGGTTTATGTTTTATCGACGAACTTGACTAATTGGTTAACAGTAACACACACATCGATATGCATCTAAACAAAATCGGTCAATTTTCAAATCTATCAATTTAACACTTGAGAAATATCTTTGAATATCATCTGTGTTGGTACTATAAAAATAAGGAGATGTAGTATGTTTGCCAATGAGACAACTATCCACCCAAGTTCAAATAAAGTGGATGTAAGCAATTATAGGCAACCGTACAACCGTTAACAATGAGAAAAACCCATACCGTATAGTCGACTATAAAATGCCCCGACATGAAAAATACGAAACAATTCTAATGAGAAAACTAACGGCCTAATTTATAACAAAACAATTTACAAAACAATTTACGAAAAACAAATATCCTTAGTAGCTGTATTTTATGTTGTGTGTCGATCTAATTGATAAAACCAATCACAGGTTAGTAAAATATGTAAGCGCGCACAACAACTATTACATGCCACATTCTTTATAAGCATGTCCGTAGTCAGCAGCATGTATTTCAGGGGTTGTCGTTCTTTGCTGTCTTTTTTATTTGTCATATTAGTTTTGCATTCATTGCTTTTGCATACATCGCGATCGGCTTGAAGGTTTTCTAGTTTGACAATTTGAGATGTTAGGGTCTTACATAGCAACTATATATACGTCATGTGTTTTGGTCATTGTTGAACGCAATACAGTGCAAAGTACAAAAAGGTAAAATAACAAAAATACCGAACTCTAAGGAAAATTCAAAACGGAAAGTCCCTTATCAAATGGCAAAATAAAAATATCAAACAAAAACTAACACACATACACGTCCTTTGTCTTTGGTAGGTGCCTCGGTGGCCGAGTGGTCTAAGTAGTTACTACTGTAATCACTAGCCAGTCAACACTGAGGTTGTGAGTTCGAACCCTGCTCCTGCGGGTGCACTCGACTCCAATCTTAAATGACTAGGATTGTCAGTTTTTCTATAGAAGGTCCGTGGTTTTCTCCGGGCACTCCGGCTTCCTCCACCAATAAAAATTGGCCACCACGAAATAGCCCAAGAGTGGTGCTTAAAAGTGGAGTTAAAACACCAAAAATCAATCTATCTTTGGTAGATAGTTGTCTGTTTGGTAATTATTTGCCACATACTTTTTTTGTTTTACTAGTAAGTGGTTTTTTTTTATCTGTTTTCATAATTTTTTCCCGAAATTAATTCCAATAATTAAGATTAAATAGATGGAGATCTAAAGTTAAAATCTAAATAAAGTAGTTTACGCGCCAGTTCCAAACTGAGAGTCTCGCCAGTGATCATCTTTTATAGTTTTTAAAATTGGGTTGTCATTGCGCCGATTTGGTATGAAGGGCTTAGTTACACCAAGATGTTATAGCGGGTTGAAGTACGTTCACTATTCACTTTTTACTATTCAAAATTCATGAATAGTGAACCGGTTTTTTCACTATTCACTATTCAAGTTTATTCAAATTGACTAACTTTAATATCTCTTTATGTTGTTGTATATAATAATTTGTTTAATTCGATAGCAAGATTTTCAAATTCTGTAAGCTAAAATTGCCATTTTCAAATTAACGTATACAGATGGTATAATAGTGTAAATTTAAGGTTCTTCGGGACATGATAATTTGGCCTTCCCCCATTTTCCCGAAATTGTATATATTGCCCGGTAGATGTTATTGCATGTAATTGGTTATCCTGCATTTATTTAATATGCTTAACCAGGAACTAGAATCATCTTGCTGAAAGACATTCGTCCTCAATTATTTTAATATATACTTTTGCATTAACCATAATGCTATGGTGTGAAATATATGCACCTCGTCGATGTATCTAACACATACAATCATACTCAGAAGCGGATGTAGGAATCTCGTCAATGAGACAGCAAACCAACGACACAACAACAAAAAGACTTATTTTGATCATTGTTGAAGGCAATGACATATAGCATATAACATCCACGTCCTTTCGTCTATTGTGAATATTTGTCTTGAAATTATACCTTAACAACAGTTTGTTATATTTTCTTAATTATGCGGATAATTTTCTGTTTGCTTGAATGAGTTATAAAGTGTTGACCATGTCTGGAAAAGGGGAAATGACAATAACACTTTGTAACTTGTATGCGTACGAGGCGCTTTTTATAAGTAATTATATAGGATGTTGTAACATCATTGGTATTCGAGACCTGTATCTATGAATGTTATGTTATAAGGGTCTGGATGGGGTCCGTCATTTCTGTAGTCTTTAATTTTTTAGGCCATTTTTCATTTTTCTTTATACTTTTTGCCCATTATTCTCTATTCTTTATATTCTGTAACCCCCATCCACACCCTCTGTTATAAGATCACAAATTTGTGGATAAACGCCGATAGTCAGTATTGATACATTTATTATTATGCATTTCCTTTGCTTTAGTTTAACTATAATATCTCGATTATTTCAATTCACAGTTCTAATTGACGGATACATTGCATCAACACAAAATTATTTTCATTTACCTGTGTATAATATGACGCAGGTTTCTTCAAAAGTGATGATTTTCTATAAATTGTTTGAAATTTCACAGTGATATCATACTTTATCTTTGTTTAAACCTGTTTATTTACTTTTGACTTTAATTATTTATCCCTTGTAATTTTTTTATTAACTGTGTATTTGCATTCAGGTGTCACAGGTCAAATGTATTCGTTCATTGTGTGTTAATTTACGTTTTTTTGATTGAGTTAAGCCTTCCAATTGATATTTTATAGTGTGTTTTTCTATGTTGTGATGTTATACTATTGGTTCAGAAAAGGGAGAAAGTTTGGTACCATTAAAACGTTTAATCCCGCTGCAAATGTTTGCACCTGTCCTAAGTCAGGAATCTGATTACAGTAGTTGTAGTCTGTTTATGTAGTTCATACGTGTTTCTCGTTTCTCGTTTTTATATAGATTAGACCGTTGGTTTTTCCGTTTGAATGGTTTTACACTAGTAATTTTTTGGGGCCCTTTATAGCTTGCTGTTCGGTGTGAGCCAATGCTCCGTCTTGAAGGCCGTACCTTGACCTATAATGGTTTACTTTTATAAATTGTAACTTGGATGGAGAGTTGTCTCATTGGCACTCATACCACATCTTCCTATATCTATGATTTAAAGATCCTATTATCAGTCATTACATATATAGCTCTATAGAAATAAGGAGATGTTGTATGATGGTTAATGAGACAACTATCTACAAAAATTCAAATAAAGTGGATGTAAGCAATTATAGACAACCGTACGGCCTTCAACAATGAGAAAACCCATACCGTATACCCGGTTATAAACCCATACCGTACACCCGGTTATAAAAGGTCCCGACATGAAAACGAAACGTGAAACAACTCAATTCAAATAACGTCTAATTTTTAACGAAACAATTTACGGAGAACAAATATGAGACACGAACCAATGACAATCACTAAACCACAGGCTCCTGACTTGGGACAGGTTAATAAAGAATGTAGCGGTTGTTCACTGATATTTTGACTCAATGCTGACCAAATTCCTGAGTATCAATTTACTTTACCTGACAAAATAGCTGTATTTATTAGAGAGAGTTAACATATTCCATCAGAATTAATGGTCTCGCGTATCAGTCTAATTACGGAGACCCGAATATAACCTCTTTCGTCTAATGAATAATTTGATATTTTAACTACGTTAATGTTAATTTGGTGTCTTCTGGCTATTCCTACATTTTGTATTTTACTATTCTGGCTATTCCTACAATGGAGATTATGGAAAGAACACGAGATGTTGTTATTGCAAAATATGTTGTTTTAGTCATTAGTGTCTAATTGGGTCACAGGTAAATTTACCTGTGGGAATTAAATAAAAATAATTATTTATATGAAATTTATGTAAAAAAATGGGTTTTTTTTTGTTTGAAAACGTGTATCAAGTGTTATAATTCAGTGTTTCTAATATGAAATTTCTTGAAAATAAAATTATTGAAAAGAACAGGTAGTAAAAGAATTTTGTAGTCTGGATAATAAAATTATTCAAAAGTAAAAGGAGTAAAAGCATTTAAAAGTCTGGGGAAAAAACTATTTAAAAGAAAATGTAGTTAAAGCATTTTATAGTAACCAACACTTTCAACTTTAGCTTCAAAGAATTAATTAATTTCATTATTTGAATAAATTATGATTTTTTAAAATGAATATAATATCAAAAAGTTGCAAGTTAAGGCAGATATTCCAAATCTTTTTACAAAAATCAGCATGTGTTTATCGTTTGAAACAAAAAAGATAAATATGTATGTCCAAAGGATAGAAATGACCCCATTTATCTCTTAATTTAGCACACGAAGGTATATTTTTTATTACATATTTAAATTGACCAGGTGAAAAATAGCTTGTATGCAAATTTTCGTAAAAAAACCACCGTGGGATCAATCTATATCGTATGCCCTTAATGTCAATTTAGTGTACTTTTTGGTGCTTTGATTCATTGAATATGTACAATGAAGTGTAACTCAAAATTTAGTGCTTTGTTTCAAAAAATAATTACTACAATTTTAATATATTTATATTTCAATTGATATTATTTACTTAAGTCTGCCTCATACCTTGACTTACATCTAGAAATTGACAATGAGTGTCGGTTGAAAACAAAACTTTACGACAAAAGAGATGATTTCAGCTTCCCAATTGTGAACGTTCCATTTCTATGTACAAAAAATGTAGCAACATTCCAGCAGCGCCTGCATACGGAGTATATATCTTCCAATTGATACGATATTCCCGGGCTTGTATTTCCTATCATGATTTCCTTGATAGAGGGTTGCTGCTCACAAGGAAGCTATTAAACCAAGAGTTCCAAATGGCGAAGTTGAAATCATCCATTCGTGAATTTTACGGACACCATCACGAGTTGGTTGACCGTTATGGAATAATCGTTTCACAGATGATATCGGATATGTTCCTTATGTCGTAATTACAATCCACTTCCTTTTTCACCACGAAGACCGAATTAGACTATTTACCGGATTAGTAATAACATGAGCAACACGACGGGTGCCACATGTGGAGCAGGATCTGCTTACCCTTCCGGAGCACCTGAGATCACCCCCAGTATTTGGTGGGGTTCGTGTTGCTTAGTCTTTAGTTTTCTATGTTGTGTCTTGTGTACTATTATTTGTCTGTTTGTCATTTAACTTTTTAGCCATGGCGTTGTCGGTTTGTTTTCGATCTATGAGTTTGACTGTCCCTCTGGTATCTTTCGCCCCTCTTTTACGTGTATATATTATTAACGTATTCACCAAAATAATTTCAATTGCTTGTGAATAACATTGTGCCGATAAATTCATATTGTGCTTTTGAATGTTATTTACACAAAATGTGCTATGAAATTATTAAATAAAATACTGTAATTGAAACTATTCATTTTCTTGATTTTCCACAAGATTTACCTGGATTTACCTTGGTTCAGTAGTTTAGTGTTGTAACAACATAATCCTACATAATCCCATAATCCCTTTGTTTACATAAAAATTCTTGGAACTCCAGTAGATTTTACAAATGTCAAAGTTGATGTTTTGCATATTCCCGTTAAATCCATGTGCTAATATGGATCAACAGGACAATGTTGGCCATATCGTGCATTCTTAATACAAAAAAAAAACATCATGCTCCTTGTATGCAGTTGTCAATATGGACGGGTATGAGACGTACGACATTTTGAGTCAGGCGTTGGATTTGGCAGAAGAGTCTAAAGATAACGCAATATTTATAACCCACCATAAGGTAATCTTAAATTTATTTTACATGTAACTATAAAAAAAGCACCCCCCCCCCCCACCACCTCTTCTCAACAATAACTTTCGAACATACTGAGGTATACGTGTGTCTGGATTAGAAACTGGACGACCGGACACGCTTAACATACAAAAATAGATTGCATACTAGTATGTAGGAACTCCCGTGTTGGTGGCAATTCAAAGCGGGGGAGGGGGTTGTAAACAAACAATTCATATTGTTATGAATAACAATGGACTGTGTTTTCGGGATGAAGAAACAGGGGTTTTCAGAAACCCCGCTCGTCATAACCCTGTGGTCAAAATCCATTGTTATTCATAACAATAGATCTTTTCAATTTACACTTGTTTCAGAAATAGAAACTGTAAAGTTTAACAATAGATCTTTTCAATTTACACTTGTTTCAGAAACAGAAACTGTAAAGTATAATAATAGTTCTATTGTTATACTTTACAGTTTCTATTTCTGAAACAAGTGTAAATTTTCCTGACTTAGACCGTTAATTTTTCCTTTTCAAAGTCCAACAGAACGGAATCTATTTCGTGTTTGGTCGCATTTTGTATTATGTTACTAAATTAATACTAATAAAACATGTATAAAACCAAAAAAAAAAAGATATCCTAAAATCGAAAAAAAAAGAACTCTTGTTATTTTTCTTAATATCATGAAAACCATAAAAGCAGAAGCTGATATTAAGGTGGTACCCAACACCTTGACTAATATTAATTTGGCTCGTTTAATATTCCTAAAATTTTGACAAAATGTTTACTTTGACCCTTTGACAAAAATATAAAAATTTCAAATAATTTGAACTAAACACTTTATCAGAAAAATTTCACTGGTTATATAGCAGTTTGACAAACACTAATTTTGATCATTGAGAAGCTTAATATTTCCTTTACAATACAACGTGATTAAAACGTTAAGTTGATTTTTACAGAGTTATCTCCCTGTAGTGTTAGGTACCACCTTAAGTTATAAAACTCCGATGCACTCCACATCCATTTGCTAACGTAACGGTATGGGTTATGCACTCCACATCCATTTGTTAACGTAACGGTATGGGTTATGCACTCCACATCCATTTGCTAACGTAACGGTATGGGTTATGCACTCCACATCCATTTGCTAACGTAACGGTATGGGTTATGCACTCCACATCCATTTGCTAACGTAACGGTATTGGTTTTGCACATTGTTGAAGCCGATCATGGTCTATAGTTTTTACATATACGTCATTTGATCTCTTGTGGATAGCTGTCTCATTGGAAGTCATACCACATCTTCTTATGTATATTATAATACACTTGTTCAAACAGAAACAAAAACAATAATGGGTTCCAAAATGCCGTTTAATACTGTTTTTGCTAAAACTACTTTTTCACACAAACCAGGTTAGCTGGAGGTAATTTCTGATTTTCGAAAATATCATACATAAAGACCAATTGAAACATTTGAAATAAGACATGTGACACAATTGCCAATCTCAATTGTTTGTATATGGAAGTGAGAATGGAAACGCCGAATGTGTCAAAGAGACTAAAACTCGACCAAAGACCAGCGAAAATCCCGGACCCGGAGGAGGGCTTCAGAAGGCCCTTAAACAAATATGTGTACTAGTTCAGAGAAAATGGACGTCACACTTAACTCCGAAAGATATACATGAACCGAAATTAAAAAAAAACAGACAAGACTAACAATGGACAGAGGTTCCTGACTTGGGACAGGCGCAGACATCCTATGAGTGAATCAATATTAATTCCCAAAAATGCCATCTTTAATGACCTGACAACAGTATCGTAACTATATCTTTTTTAAATAAGTCTGTTTAAAGGTTTGGTTAGCTTTTGAGGTGAATGACGACATTTTTGTGCTTTGTATAGAATATTACCATAACAGATTGGATCTGAAATACCCAAACGTATATGATTTTTCATTTCACTTTATAATGATGCAAAAATGCGTGATATTTAGAGATAAGATTTACTAATAAATTACAAGTACAAGTTTTGTTGAATAATGGAAAAATGCACAGAAGTTAAAGAGAATATTTATCAATAAATTATAAAATAAAATGATCAAGGAATAAACGTAAATAAAATGAATAAAACAAGTTTAAGAAAGCTTAATTTGTTTATAGAACAATATCCTAAAATTATCAATGTAAGTGTTTTATCTTTTAAAGCATATCTAATAACGTTGTCTTAAACATGTCCCCCAGCTAATTGATAAATATGTCAGTTTAGAGGGCGAAAAGATAATTATACATACTCTTTGAAACTAGCAGACTTGAACAATTAAGATTAAGTAATTCTTCCTTTGTACGACTTTGCCCTCCAGCAGAGCAACAGAAAAACAGTACATTAAGTATTAGATACAATACAAAGGTAACAAAGAAACAGGCCGGTAACAAACGTTGCCGGATAGTTTTTCTGCACGAGTAGTCAGGTGAAGGTCCGAGGCGATAGCCGAGGACCTTGACCTGACTACAAGTGCAGAAGAACTATACGGCAGTTTGTTTCCGGCCTGTTGTTTTATTACCTTTGTTTTGTATCTGACTTGTACGACGTTTCAAGAAAGAAGTAGTACATTTTGCAATTAGAAGTGTTAGCAAAATTAAACAGATTAGAAACTTAAATGGCCATATACCAGTTAATGTAAGTTACAGTTTACACAATTTTTTTTTTCACTTCCCTTCAGCCGAGAGTTTTTTCTCAAGAAATTCAAGAATCTAATAATTTTATAAAAAAAAACAACCATGTCAAGTAAAAGATGAATGTCGTACACATTTGAGACTTTTTAAAATGCACTTTCGCAAGTAAGTAATGTATGAAAAACATTTCAGAGGTAAGCAAGCAAACATTTGATTTTTATTTGGGGGAAAACGGAAAAGGGGGGTGGGGGTTAAAATAAATTTAAAATAAACAGGCTTGATCCTTTCTTTGTTGAAAAAATGCAGGATGTGCCATTCCATTCCCTCTTAAAAAATAATAAAAATCGTACGTTTGCTCCCAAATATATGAATTCATTATATATGCATTCAATAACAATATAAATGTATAAAAAGAATGAATTTCCTTTTTCATTAGTGAATGAAATGTTATTAATAAATGGATTTTGTCTTGTTATTAGATATATATTATTACTTATAGGCATATATTTGGGAATTTTTAAAAAATGTTCATGCTTATAGGTTTTTATATGTCTTTAATAGTGTTGATCAGAATTAGACACGTGTCACAATATGATCCAATCGCAGCTTACCGTCCCTCAATTGGTGAAATAAGTTGAATGATTTTCTTCAAGATTCGCTACCTATTTGAACATATATTACACGGACACTTTTATTTATAGGATCAATCGTGCATTGGTGAGTTGATAGGGATTTTATATTTTGATTAGATTTGATTTTTTTTATATATATTTCCTGTCTTTTTTATTGAAATATAAACGTCCGTACCAGCATTTCTTTACTTTCGGCATTGTCCAGAATACTATTCATGTCCATATATTGAAAAAAAAATAATACATTTACGGACCGACCATTTAGCTTCAAAAGGGGGTATGTTTTTTTCTGAGTAAGAAAATTATTTAGTTTTTCAACGCTATCACCCAAATATTTTTTTCGAAATTAGCAATATTATATACGGTATTCGAAAAATCAGGAATCAGAACATTATTTTGTCATCTGCTTGACCACAATATATTTTTTCTCATAAAATTGAGGATCAGAATATTTTTTTAGGAAAAAACCATAACACCCTTTTTGAAGTTAGGGAGCTACCATATATGATTTTTATGGGGGGGGGGGGGGGGGGGGGGGGGGGGGGCTAGGATGAAAAATGTTGTCCTGCTTTTTTTTTTAGTTGTAATCTCTGTCCTGCCTTTTTATTTTTTACTCTTTTCAGTCCTGCCTTTTTTTTTACTAGTTTATCCTGAATTTGTTTACACAAATTGTCATCCTGCCTTTTTTTTTATACCAAGTTGCTCATCCTGCCTTTTTTTTTTACTCAAAACTCCTGTCCTGCCTATTTTTTTTTCAAATTTCATCCTAGCCCCCCCCCCCCCATGAAAATCAAATGGTAGCTCCCTTAAATGGTCAATCCCTTAGTGTACTGATATGAATTGTAATATACTGGAATTGTTTGAAAAAAAATATTATAGTTATTGATGCCAACGTAAATATTTTAATAAAAAAGACAGGAAATATGTCGGTGAAACAAAAAGTTCAAATCTAATTGAAATTTAAAGTGCCCATGAACTCACTGATCATGCACGAGTGATTCTATTCATAAAAAAGTGTCCGTG
The DNA here is from genome assembly GCF_021869535.1 of Mytilus californianus. Lineage (NCBI taxonomy): Eukaryota > Metazoa > Mollusca > Bivalvia > Mytilida > Mytilidae > Mytilus > Mytilus californianus. Next base: position 47,304,833 of record NW_026262604.1, read on the forward strand.
TATCATCTAAAAAGTGTCCGTGAAACACCCGTTAATGTACTGTTTTTTTTATAGCTCTGCTGGGGGCAAAGTCGTACAACGGGTGTTACACGGACACTTTTTAGATGATACACGGACACTTTTAGTTGTTACACGGACACTTTTTATGAATAGAGTCACTCGTGCATGATCAGCGAGTTCATGGGCACTTTACATTTAAATTAGATTTGAACTATTTTTTCCACCAACATATTTCCTGCCTTTTTTTTCAAACAATTCCAGTATATTACTATTCATATCAGTACACTAAGAGATTGACCATTTAACTTCAAAATGGGGGTTATAGATTTTTTCCTAAAAAAATATTTTTTTATGAGAAAAAATAAATTGTGGTCAAGCAGATGATTCTTACTCAGAAAAACACATACCCCCCTTTTGAAGCTAAATGGTCGGTCCGTAAATGTATTTTTTTTTCAATATATGGACATGAATAGTATTCTGGACAATGCTGAAAGTAAAGAAATGCTGGTACCGACGTTTATATTTCAATAAAAAAGACAGGAAATATATATATATAAAAAAATCAAATCTAATCAACAGTCCAGCGGATATCAGAATAATTGATCACTTTATGGTAAAAGCATGAAACTTGACATAGTTAAATATTAAGGGGTATAGACAAAATTGAGATATAGAGCCACGAAAAAAAAATCCAATATGGCCGTCAAATTCAAGATGGCCGACATAAGTATAACATCATTCACTTTATGAGTTCAGAAGATGTCACAAACTTAAGGAAATACAATTAAGAAATGTCAGTTATTATTTTTTTTAACCTTATTATACAGAAATCATCAAAATGGCGTCCAAATTCAAAATGGCGCGTCAAAATGTTTGAGTTTGACAGTATTCGTATGTATATACCATCATTGTGTGATAGAAAGTTACCAAATCCGTGAAACTGATCATTTGATATCGACAAAGGCCTACAATGTATCATTAATATCCGAGTGCACAGATAATATTTTCAAAATGGCGGCAATATTCAAAATGGCGCCGTTTAACATGTCAAAATTTGACGTTTGTTTTTAGATATGGTATAAAAATGATTGAAAAATAATGGATCATTTATTTCAATACAAGCACGTATATACAAACATATTTTTTTTTAATACAACAGGTGACATTAACTATGAAATAAAAATGGCCGATACAACTCAAAATGACGTCTTTGACGAGGTCTTATTTTTCACAGTTACAGGTAATGACCTTAGAAAATTTCACAACTTTCCTGTAATGAAAAAAAAAAAAACAACATATGCAGTATTAAATCCCACAAAAAGTATTTATTTTTAGAAATAAGGTCAGAAATAAAAAAAAAAAAAACTCTCAAAAGTAACTATTTAACATAACAACATATAAGAATTATAATTAAAATATGATCCAAATGCAGGAAAATCAAAATAAAGCACAGTCTCAATCAGTTTCTCTTTCACAGTCCGGTGAGCAGTTGCATAATGCTGTGCATTTTAATGCTGCTTTCAAGCATTTACATGCTCCTCGACATCCTTTCTTACAGCCACAGTGGATGAGCTCTTGACATGACATTGAAGCTTCTGCAAGCACAGACCAGAATGGTACACAAGTACTATCAAGTTTTTGCCAACCAAATACATCTGGTGATGGCATACTTGGATGTGAAACTAAACAATTGCCCCAAATAACACTACCTTGGTAAGCTGCACGTTTCGTATGTTGAAGAAGTGCATCTCGTGTTGGAGGAATATTGTTTATTGTTCTTGTTTTGTGTGAATAACTGTTTTCTTAACTCATGCACCGTATTAGCTGTACTAGACCGATCATACAAAAGAACAACATACCGTTCTACTACTTTTAACACTTTTAAAATTTCCACTTCATATAGATTCTCAATAACCTGCAGAAATGCTTCTGACAACTCCTCATATACGGACCATGTGTCCCAAGCTGATTTCGTACCTTTCCCAGAAAAAGCTGAGACTGTGTCACAACCGGTAAAGGCATGGAACAGTGGAAAGACTTTCGATTTCAATGGTCCAAGAGCAAGGCACAATTTATGAACTGAAATATATCGGAAGATCTTTCCAGTGTCAAAACCTATCCACAGCTGTTCAATCTGCAGTCTGCTGAAACAAGAGACAGACAAGACAACAACATCTGTGTCAACTGTTCTGATTAGTATTCTGCTGTGGCCTTTCTGGGAAGCATCTAAGGCATGCAACAACATTCTAGTATCAGCTTCCTCATGTGAACATGGGCTCAACAGTTCATAGCTGTGTTCTGCAGTATTTCCAAGGACGTTGTTCTTGCCAGTTACTACGATCTCATTGTCGATACCAGCATTGGTAATTTTATCAGCGAGAAAATGAAAAAAATCAATTTTATTTTCTTCTAGACGCAAGAATTCCTGCCAGTTTCCTGGTACATTCGTTTCATCTTGAACTCGTCTTCGAATACCTTTCCCACGTTTTCCTCGAGTAGACGCTTTTAAGCTATTGTCAATGTATGTGTCAAATACAATGTCAATTCTTTGTCCATCTTTTCCAATATTCTGAATATACGGTATAAACACTTTAGAAGCGTATTCATTAAATGATTTGATATTGACAGGCTTAAGCATATTAACAATTGCAGATCCATCCAGAATTATAGAGAAAATACTACAGGTTGAACATCTGTTGGAGGGGATAACCTCTCAAGACATTTCGACAGAAGGTCAGCTTTTCTTCCTAGACGTATAGTACCATTTTGACTAAGCCATGGAGGGAAAGCATGATTCTCATGTCTGAACAAATCGTCAGGGTTTCCATCCCTTGATTGACAAGCAATATACAATCTTGAAAATAAAGAACAATTACTTTTCAAAGACATTAGCTTGTGATCTGTCGTAGACGTTTTCTTTGCAGGAGGTGGTGTTTGAAACAGTGGTAACTTATTCCTCTTGACTTTATCAAAGACATACGTTGTTTGATCAACAAGGCGTTCTTCTATACTTTTCAAACTGTTCTTGTCCCAATGATTCTATTGTGTAAACGGCTTTAACAACTGATATGTCAACAATGTTCTTCGAATCTAATACTAGCAAATCCTTACTTGTCTCTTAAAACGGATTTCCAAGATCATCAATTACATCATACAAAGACAAAATGTCATTTCGGAATGATTCTTGAATGGATAATGTTTGTTCATGATGAAGTTTATTAGATTCATTAGTGTTTACAAAGCATTCAGTGACATTTTCGAATTCATTTACCAACCTAGCCATTTCAGTCTCAGCAACCATCCATCTACGAAGCGCTCCTGGATTTTCCGTCAATCCAACAGCACCACCATCTGCTTTAACACACGCATTATTTTGTTCGTGGGCTTGATCAATAGCCATACAGGAAAATTTCTTCTCTGTCTTGTTGACAACAAAGTTGCCGCCAAGGAATGCTCTGTGGGTTTCTGGATTCGATAACTGAAGCATATCACGCAGATGAATTGGCAGACATCGTGAATAGTTGGTGTGATCCAAGGCAAAGAACCAAGGAATGATCTTTGAGAGAGCTTCAATATATAATAAAAAGTTAGTCTCACGTATAGACCTTATAAATATTAATACTGTCAATTCAAATTGGAGAGTTATATACCAGAATTTAAAATGAGGAGATTCTTTAGATCGTCCCAAACACCACTCTTCAAATTCTAAGATAATCTCATCATCCCTCAAAACATCTTTGTACTGGCAGTAAGCGTTTGACAATAGACGGTAAAGTGTACACGCTGTAACTTGGTGTGCTCTACGTGTTTTTGTAACACGAGAAGCCTTAAGGAATGAATCAGCTGTACCTGGTGATGTAACCTTACTAAAACACTAGTCCATCTAATATCTTCAAGCCAACTACCAAGTCCTTTGAACGCAGCCATTTCTATGTGTAGGCCGCCGAACTTCATGACAAAGTGTTCCTCACCATACATCTGAGGCCAGTTCCATTGTATTAGTTTTGCTACTGTGAAAAGGGGTTGGTCAAAAGCAACAACTAGAGTTTGACCTGGATTTAGCCTTCTTACAGCGCTACGAATAATGTTCAATGAATGTCGTATCATTGCAACAGATTTTGCTTGCTCATGAAACAGAGGTAGAAGGTGAGACACTGCTGGTAATTTATTCCCATCTGGTAGTACTGCAGCATGACAGGAGGACCATGAAATATTTGTGCCCACTTTAGCCTTAACACTTGAATTTTCTGCAACATTTTTCAGCCATTTGAACTCCTCTTTTAATGCAGCTGGGAATGAGGACATATCAATTGAAATTTCTCCTTCAACTAATGGGATATCTGGTTCGCTGAATCTTAGTACAGCTGGTGGAAGATTTGAATAACTCTCTGGTAGAAGACAAACTCTCTTTGACTGGCATTTCAACATAGGTTCAGATTGGTCAAATGTTTGTACAACGCCTTGAACATCCTCTGAAATATGTTGGAACAAAGATATACCTGTACAATGGAATGAATCTTTTGACGATATACTGCTTGGGTTGTGATCAATGTTGTCTACAGCAGATGAAGTAAATACATTTTGTAGTAGATTGGTAGGGCAAACAATACCTTCTTGGACATAACGACGACAAGCATCATTGGCCATAGAAGTAGAAATTTCTAACACTCGGTCGTAGGAGACAGATAGTCCAAGTTTGAAGAAAGTATCTACTAGATCACGTTTTCTAGTCTTACAGTGGATCATGATTCCCAAATAAGCACAAACTGGAGGTTCATGATCTTTCATGTGACGGTTGGATAGTCTATTTGTACAACTATACATCAGAAGCTGTGCTATTGTTAATGTCGACTGAGAATATGAACGATCCTGAATGTTGGGTCCAAACTGAATCATACTGACCAAAGAAAGGATTGACTGGGGTACAGAAGCTTCCTGACATTCCCTTGGGAAGGTTCCTTTAAATTCTGAATTTAATGCGAAAATATCTTTACGAACAAACGTAGTTGCTTTTGATATGTTGAAAAACTCATTATCAAAGTCTTCTAAGCAGACTCTCTTCAATGCAGGACCAATGTCATCTTTGAAAGCAAGAATGTTTTCACGGCCTTGTTTGTAAGCATCTAAGCCAGGGAAATTAGATACAATTCTGTCTTTTAGTCGAGAACTATTACCTCGAGATGAAACATCTGCACCTAGACATGTTATTCCTTCCGTATAAAGTTTACATAGATCTGACAACTTGTAAACACTAATGGTTTCATCGCATGATCTTGTTTCATTTATATAAGAGACTAGTTCTGAAAATGCAATACCATGGATTTGCCTTTCCTTCTTAGATTCGAAATTATAATTTTTCATTTCAATTCGAGATGCACGATTATATACAGAAAGTAAACATTAAGAGTGGTACTTTGCTTCCTGTGCAATTAGGTCACCAGCGCTCAACTTTGCAAGTAACAACGTGTCATTTGATTTTACTGCACATTCTCTCACACGTGTATCTTGTCCAAACGTTGAGGACTCATGAAGGGCTTCCTGACCATTTTCATTACAGAAAAAGCACTCAGACGTGTTACTGGTGGGCTGAACGGAAACGCTATGTCTAGTTTTCTTTTTAGATGTGGTTGCTTTATCATCTATTCTCTCGTTTGAGGTTCGTTTTTCTGCTCTATTCAACTTTGTCCTGTTCAGTTTTAAGTTGCAAGATTTGTGCCAACATGCCTTGTGGTCAATGAAAGACTTTGCTATTCCAGATCCCTCATCTAAGTTTTCAATGCACACATTAATGCCTTCAGGCATCAATCGTAATTCATGAAACTTCTTAATATTGTCAGCTAAAGATTGATAACCAGCCCCAACATTGAGACGTTTAGAATCAAAAGGACATATTAGTTTTTCGTCTGTAATGTCTTGGCATAGGATGCAATTTGCCCAATCAATATTATTTGAATTAGTCGGTTTGTCATATTCTACACTTGATACCCTGAACGTCTTTTCAGTAGCTATGTTGTAAGAACTATGTATGATCGTAAATTGGTTTATATATTCCTTGTGGATAACTTCTGTATGCCAGACGCGTGTTTCGTCTACAAATGACGTATCAGTGACGCTTAAATCGATAAAGTTAAAATGACAAACAAAAAGTATGTAATTCAAGATTTGATGACCTGAAATCTTGATAGTTTTACAAAGCACAAATATTTGTTGATTGTTAATAGCTTTCTAGATAAACACGATAAATTTTCTGATAATAAGACTTTTGGCGGCCATTTTGAATTTGTCGGCCATTATGGTCTTAATTTTTATTGTTCTATATTCAGAAAAGATTAATTAGCATCATAACAAGCAATATGCAATGTTTTGTGCTTTTATTTTCAAATGATCAATTATACCATTTTTTTTCACTCTGCCTCATGACTGTTGGCGGCCATTGTGGAATTATGCTTTTACCATAAAGTGATCAATTGTCTCAAAATATTGGACTTAGCTGCTGGACTAAAAAGATAAAATAGCTGCTGGACTAAAAAGATAAAATAGCTGCTGGACTAAAAAGATAAAATACCTATCAACTCACCAATGCACGACTGATCCTAGACATAAAAAGTGTCCGTGTAATACATGTTCAAATAGGCAGCAAATCGTGAAGAAAACCATTTAACTTATGTCACCAATTTTGGACGGTAAGCTGCGATTGGATCATATTGTGACACGTGTTTAATCCGGATCAACACTATTAGAGACATATAAACATCTTCTTATATCTATATAAAAACTATACTATAAGCATGATTTTTTTTATCCAAATATATGCCTATATATCTCTAATAACAAGACAAAATCCATTTTTTCATAACATTTCATTCAATAATAAAATAGAAAATTCATTTTTTTTATACATTTATATTGAATTCATATATATTGAATTCATTTATTTGGGAGCAAATGTACGATTTTTATTATTTTTTAAGGGGGAATGGGGGAATGGAATGGCACATCCTGCATTTTTTCAACAAAAAAAGGATCAAGCCTTTTTATTTTTAATTTTTTTACCCCCCCCCCTTTCTGTTTTTCCCCCAAATAAAAATAAAATGTTAGCTTGCTTACCTCTGAAATCTTTTTCATATATTACTTACTTGCGAAGTTGCATTTTAAAAAATCTCAAATGTGTACGACATTCATCTTTTACTTGACATGGTTCTTTTTTATAAAATTATTAGATTCTTGAATTTCTTGAGAAAATAAACTCTCGACTGAAGGGGAATGAAAAAAAAAGTGTTTAAACTGTAAGTTAAATCAACTGATATATGGCCATTTAAGTTTCTAATCTGTTTAATTTTGCTACCTCTTCTAAATGCAAAATGTGCTACATTTTTCTTGAAACGTCGTACAAGTCAGATACAAAACAAAGGTAACAAAACAACAGGCCGGAAACAAACTGCCGTATAGTTCTTCTGCACTTATAGTCAGGTCAAGGTCCTCGGCTATCGCCTCGGACCTTCACCTGACTACTCGTGCAGAAAATCTATCCGGCAACGGTTGTTAGCGGCCTGTTTCTTTATTACCTTTGTATTGTATCTTATACTTATCCGATATATGTCATTGTTTATTAAAATAGATCAAAGAAAGGTATTGTACCGAGTAACAAAATATTCACGTGTCAAATTAAGTCCAGTTCTGCTATATAAAGTCGTGCAAAATTATTTGGTTCATTAGACTGTGAACCAGAATAAAAATGTAGTAAGCAGACTGGATTGTCATTTAGGGTTAGTAAATATTATACTGTTGTTTAATAGTTTGCTTTATAAATTTAGAAAAAATGAGTTTAAAGATTTAAAAGATGTTTTCCAGTAAAGTAATTTTTATTCATATTCACAAGTAAAATCGTGATATAGATTAAATAAATTATAGGCAAAGTTTGTAATAATATTTAGGTAAATGATTTAAATAAAAGTTCTTAACTTATAAAAAAGGTATTTAACTTATTCGTGTAGATAACTTTTGAAAATACAATTCTTATTTTGATACTTGATTTAATGTTAAAGGTAAACGAATTAAGGGAAGATAACAAATGACATGACTGTTCATTTATGGCGCGTATACAATGATCATACTAATGTCGGGTTTTGTATTATTGTTCGATTAATATCACGGAGTATTTAGTGTATAACTATGTTTGAAAAATAATGTAATTTGTATTGTAACTATTGTAAATATTGATTAGACTGTGAACCAGAATAAAAATGTAGTAAGCAGACTGGATTGTCTTTTTAGGTCCCGTTGTCATGCCGAGTCCAAGCTAGATCCCAAATAATGTAACATCAATGTGAGTAGTTCCCCATAAAATATTAATAACAACATGAAAAAATACTACAACAAAGATTCATAAGACGGGACCAAATTCCCGTGTAATAACTTGACAGAAATTAAAGATTAAGTGATTACGATTTAAAATTTTTGAAAATACAATAGATATTGAACTCACCAACACAAATTAAATAAACTGCCACAAGAAAGTCTTCCCAAACATTCAATTCCGAGAGAACATATGTGTTCATTTCAGAAAAGGATATGTTTCCTATGCAAACATCTTGCAAAGTATAATTACTCGTGACATTTAGAATTCCGTCTTCGTTCATGATTTGTGACGGAATGAGAAAAGAGACATGTTATGTACAATATTTCTTTGTCGCATTTTACTATATTTGGTTTGTTCAATCATTACAATGATTGTATACAGTTCAACCTTTAAAGCCAAGCTCTGTTTCTTGTATTAATTGCAATTTGTATTCTGCAGGTGTTCTTTTAAAGATCAGTTGATCACAAATAATAAACTCTTTAAGTACTTTATATCATTCCACCTCTCTAATTTAGATCTACAGGACAACAAAACAAATACTAAGTGAAAAGTCATGATACATTAAAAAAAAAAAAACTTTTATCCAATTCCACATACTGGTATATTGATGATGTTCTTTCCATTAAAAATCCAAACTTTTCTGATTTGATTCTATTGATATACCGTCCTGAACTAGATATTAAATAAACCACAGATACAGCTTCATTCGTCTAACTTATGGACATAGACCTAGAATTTGACTAAAGCGGTCATCTCAGTACCAGAACGTGATATACGACAAACATTACTCAACTCATACGATATACAAGAGCTTGTAGCTGCTACTCAGATTTTGTAGAACGTCATCGGTGTCTTTGTAAAGAATGATCAGTCAGGGTTTTGTCAAATAGCGTTTCGTCCTTTTTCTCATCAAGTTCATCGAAAAGTACCAAGACCTAATAGATAAATATGCAGTGTAAAAATAAAAAGATGAGGTACATTTATGATTGACAATGAGACAACTATCCACCAAAGTTCAAATGAAGTAAATGTAAGCAATTATAGGCAACCGTACAGCATCAACAATGAGAAAAACACATACCGTGAAGTCGGCTATAACAGGCCCCGACATGAAAAATATGAAAAAAATTAATTGAGAAAACTAACGGCCTAATTTATAACAACAGAATTTACGAAAAAACTAATATTACAGACATAGCCCAGCGACAATCACTGAACTACAGGCTCCTGACTTGGGACAGGCTGTTGCTCTGCCAATTTTGTCAATAAATCGGAACTATAAATAACTGTCATACAATTGGTAGGTTCAGATAGCTATAAAACCAGGTTTAAACAACCATTTTCTTCGAAAAATGCCTTTACCAAGGATGGAATTTGACAGTTATTTTACATTCGTTCCTTCGGTTGATAAAACTATTACGTTCGATTTTGTCAGTTTTTATGGTCTTTCCCTTTTTGAATTTACCTTGGAGTTCGGTATTTTTGTTATAAGTTTTTCTGGTATGTCAATGTATGAGGCGGTTTTTTTGTTTCGTGTTGTGGTGTTTTCGGTTTGTAATTGAGTAATCAAATGAAGAGGAACTAAATTAGGGAGCTACCATTTGATTTTTATAGGAGGGGCTAGGATGAAACTTTTGTCCTGCATTTTGTTTTAGTTGTAATATCTGTCCTGCTTTTTTATTTTTCACTCTATTCGGTCCTGCCTTTTTTGTCTATTAGTTTATCCTGACTTTTTTTTACAGAAATTGTCATCCTAACTTTATTTTTTGCCAAGTTGCTCATCCTGTTTTTTTTTTTCCTCAAAACTCCTGTCCTGCCTTTTTTCTTCAAATTTCATCCTAGCCCCTATAAAAATCAAATGGTAGCTCCCTTAAAGCAACATATAGGGGCGGTATGAGGGGGTGTTATCCCGAATTTCCGAGAAACAGCATTCTTTCTCAGATTCCCGAAAAATGAATCATTACTTCTCGAGTCCCGATAAGGGTTAATCCGGATTTCCCGCCAAAGTAAAGACCCAATCCCGAATTCCCGCAAAAAAAGCCTTACCCCGACGTCCCAAAAAAGGTCCTTCCGCCCTTGAAACTATGAAATTGCAAAATTAAGGACCACAAAGACAGATTTTTAAACATGACGAATAATGCTAAACACGATACTGATCATCAATTTCACACTTAAATTGAAACAAAATGCGATTATGCTTGTCGTTTTATTAATCTTATATTTGATCTTTCACCTTTCCTACTATTAAAGCCTAAAAGATGTCAAGGATCATATATAACCGAATGTGTAAACGATCTTCTGTATTCTTCAATGAGAAAGCAATCCAACGAAGTAAAACCTTAATACACTTATTTATATGTCAATATTTGGTCTTCAATAATATAAAAGTGTGAAAGAAATGTATCAAGCTTTCATTCGTCCACCACACCCCCTTAAGGTGGTACCCAACACCTTGACTAATATTAATTTGGCTCCTTTAATTTTCATAAAATTTTGACCAAATGTTTACTTTGACCCTTTGACAAAAATATATAAATTTCAAAAGATTTGAACCAACCACTTTATCAGAAAAATTTCATTGGTTATATAGCAGTTTGACAAACACCAATTTTGATCATTGAGAAGCTTAATATTTCCTTAACAATACAACGTAATTAAAACGTTTAGCTGATTTTTACAGAGTTATCTCCCTGTAGTGTTAGGTACCACCTTAACTTTGTCGAGTAGACGAGTATAAGCTATCAACAAATTTAGTATAGGATACAGAAGATCACCTATAAACTGTCACGCATCTTTTTAGATGGACATTAAGATACACCGTTTTAGCATTCGTTTTGGGTCTCTTTATTTAAGCTTGCATAAAGTTACATGATACATCTGCCATAGGGAAGTTGTTGAGGTAAATAGTTTTCTAGGCATATCCGATTTAACGTCTGACTGAAGTTGGTAAAGTACTTATACATCCCACATAGCAAAACGGACGCACCTCTTTATCATTGGTTTTTATTGATTGACGAGGGAGTCGAGGTGATTAACATTACTTTACCGCAGTTTACCCTTGGAGTCGGAATATATATATGATCCTTCCAGAAATTGTTTCCGTAAGTATGGGGACATTTTTTACTTTAAATGTATTATTTCCATGCGTTTATATATGCAGTGATTGCATTCAATCAGTATTTTATTTTATTAAATCAGGCGTACAATTTATCACAAACATCAATATTGAATGGGTTTTGCTCATTGTTGGAGGCCATACGATGACCTGTAATTTCCTACTTCTACGTCATTTGATATTTATCTGGTGCAGAGTTGTCTCATTGACAATCATACCATATCTTCTTATTTTATTTTGAATGAAATTTATTTCTAAGTCCGTGACATTTTTAAGGCCACTTGAACTTTTGCCATCACTTAGAGTCAGTTTTCGTCAGTCCGCCCGTCGTCGTAGCCTTATAATAAATCTTCTCTGAAACTACTGGGCCAAATATCGCCAAGCTTTACCTGGCAGTTCACTATGGTACGTTGTTTAAAAATTGTATCGTGTGATTTGATGCATCAGCACACATGATGGCCGGTGTTGATAAACATAAAAAAATAGGGATAACGCGTCTTTGTTGGCTTATATCTAAACAGTATAGTAAAAAGAGACAGGTTGACATAGGTGAAACATTAGTTTACAAATTTAAGGTTTTCTGCAGAATTATCAGGAAAATCAGGCAACCCATTTGGAGTAATTGCCCCTGAAATGTCATTTCTTAGTAAATAACAAAGCGGTTTATATCTCAAAAACTATAATTTGAAAGCAGTTGATGCAAATCTGATTGATCAGCATAACAAGCTTAAGGTCTATCCATGTTCAGAAAAAATCTTCGGGAATGTTCAGAATCATCAGACAATGCACTTTAGTTGTAATCTCTGTCCTGTTTTTTTATTTTTCACTCTATTCGGTCCTGCCTTTTTTGTCTATTAGTTTATCCTGACGATTTTCACATAAATTGTCATCCTTACTTAATTTTTTGCCAAGTTGCTCATCCTGCTTTTTTTTTACTCAAAACTCCTGTCCTGCCTTTTTTTCTTCAAATTTCTTCCTAGCCCCATAAAAATCAAATGGTAGTTCCCTTAAAGCAACATATAGGTGCGGTAGAAGGGGGTGTTATCCCAAATTTCCGAGAAACAGCATTCTTTCTCAGATTCCCGAAAATTGAATCATTACTTCTCGAGTCCCGATAAGGGTAAATCCTGATTTCCCGCAAAAAAAAAAGCCTTATCCCGACCTCCCAAAAGGTCCTTCCGCCCTTCAAACTATGAAATTACAAAAATGAAGGACCATGAAGACAGACGTTTAAACATGATGACAGATGCTAAACACAATACTGATCATCAATTTCACACTTAAATTGAAAAAAAAATGCGATTATGCTTGTCGTTTTTATTAATCTTATATTTGATCTTTCACCTTCCCTATTACTAAAGCCTAAAAGATGTCAAGGCTCTAATATAACCGAATGTGTAAACGATCTTCTGTATTCTTCAATGAGAAAGCAATCCAACGAAGTAAAACCTTAATACACTTATCTATATGTCAATATTTGGTCTTCAACAATATATAAGTGTGAAAGAAATGTATCAAGCTTTCATTCGTCCACCACACCCCCTTAACTTTGTCGAGTAGACGAATATAAGCTATCAACAAATTAAGTATAGAATATAGAAGATCACCTACAAACTGTCACGCATCTTTTTAGATGGACATTAAGATACACTGTTTTAGCATTCGTTCAGGGTCTCTGTATTTAAGCTTGCATAAAGTTACATGATACATCTGCCGTAGGGAAGTTGTTGAGGTAAATAGTTTTCTAGGCATATCCGATTTAACGTCTGACTGAAGGTGGTAAAGTACTTATACATCCCACATAGCAAAACGGACGCACCTCTTTAGCATTGGTTCTATTGTTGGACGAGGGGGTCGAGGTAAACAAAACTACTTCAACGCAGTCTACCCTTGGGGTCGGAATATATTTGATCGGTCCAAAATTTGTTTCCGTAAGTGTGGGGACCTTTTTTTACTTTCAATGTATTATGTCCATGCATTTATATATGCAGTGATTGCATTCAATCAGTATTTTATTTTATTAAATCAGGCGTACAATTTATCACAAACATCAATATTGAATGGGTTTTGCTCATTGTTGGAGGCCATACGATGACCTGTGATTGCTTACTTCTACGTCATTTGATATATCTGGTGCAGAGTTGTCTCATTGGCAATCATACCATATTCTTATTTTTATTTTGAATGAAATTAATTTCAAAGTCCGTGACATTTTTAAGGACACTTGAACTTTTTCCATCACTTAGCGTCAGTTTTCACCAGTCCGCCCGTCGTCGTAACCTTAAATAATAAATCTTTTTAGAAACTACTGGGTCAAATGTCGCCAAGCTTTACCTGGAAGTTCACTATGGTATGTTTTTTAAAAATTGTATCATGTGATTTGATGCATCAGCACAAATAGTGGTCGGTGTTGATAAACATAAAAATAGGGGTAACGTGTGTTTGTTGGCTTACATCTAAACAGTATATTAAAAAGAGACAGGCTGACATAGGTTACACATTAATTTACAAAGTTAAGGTCTTCTGCAGTATTATCAGGAAAATCGGGCAACCCATTTGGAGTAATTGCCCCTGAAATATCATTTTTTAGTAAATAACAAAGCGGTTTATATCTCAAAAACTATAATTTAAAAGCAGTTAATGCAAATCTGACAGGGTAGAATTGATCAGCATGTCAAGGTCTATCCATGTTCAGAAAAATTCTGCGGAAATGTTCAGAATCATCAGACAACGCATTTGGGAGTAATTGTCTTTAGTATGTCATTTGTTTGCAAATTTTGCAGCTTGTGGTTTTTATGTTGAAAACTTGAACAGATAGAGAGAAATTCTAACCAGTGAATATGACCGGAACAATATGATCTACTAAATAGTCTCTTTTGCAGAAACTGTCAATAGACCCCTTATAGGAGTTACTGCCTTTTTATTTAAACATAATGATTTATTTTTGCATTGTTTTGGGAACCTATAGATGATGGAGAGAATCTTTCGAATGTAAAAATGTTCAACAAAATGTGACCTACAAATAAGTCAACATGGTGGAATCGTCAACTGACCCTTTATAGAAGTTATTTCCCTTGAAAGACTCATGTTTACGTTTTATGATAAACTATAATAATTAGAGAGAAATGGTAACAAACAAATTGTTAAAGTGTTCAACAAAATAAGAAATGGAATAAGTCAAGTTTGTCAAAGTTTTCAATTGACTGCTGTTAATAGGAGTTATTGCCCTTAAAAGATGGTTTTCATCCATTTTGTTTTAATTTTTTAGAGAAACCATAATAGAAAGATGTTTTTCATCCATTTTATTTAAAATTTTGGAGAAGCCATTATGGATACAGAGATATTGTACATATCATCGATATTAAGCGCAATAATATCCACAAATTAGTCAACATGATTGAAATCGTCAATTGACACCTTGAGGAGTTGCTGCCCTTAAGAGATGACTTTTTTTCTTTTTTAAGAACAAACTTTAATAGATAAAGAGAAACGGGTTAACACCAAAAATGGTCAGTACGATGCGATATACAAATCAGTCATCATTGGTGAAAGTGATATTTTCCCTGAATGATGATTTTTATTTATTTATTTGTATTTTTGTTAAAAAACTGTAGGAATTGGAGAGAAACTTTGAAAGGAAAAAACATCAGCAATATAATATCTTCAAGTAAATCAACATGACCAAATTTTCCAACTAGAAATAAGATGTATTGCTATTAGTTGACATGTATTATCTCAAAAACTTTAAAAGATAGGCATAAATTGTAAACAGTAAAAATGATCATCCATACAAGACTAGCAAACATGCTACTACTTAAGATCTACAAATAAGCAAACATAAGTGAATGCAATACAGGGGGGGAAATGGATTTTAAAATGACATATTTTTGAAGAAGTGGTAGATTCAGGCTCTTGTTAGCCTCTTGTTGCTTTTGTCGTATAAACGAATCGGATAAATTGTTTGTTATGCATGCTGTCTCCTTAGTCTTGATGTTAGCAAAAATGACCGACCAGAATATTTGCAAGCTATTTTCGAGGGTGTGGAAGGGGTTTACAGAATAATGAGTAAATATGCAGAATAAAGTGCAAAATATATAAAGAATAGAGAAAAATAGCCCCCCCCCCCCCCCCCCCCCAAAAAAAAAAAATAAAGAATAGAGAAAAATGGGGTGCGAAAATATAAAGAATAGAGACTAATTTGCAAAATTTATAAAAAGTAGAGAAAAATGGCTTAAAAAAGAATACAGAATTGGAGATCCCCATCCAAACCTCATTTACCATACAAAACGGTACTGTTGTGGCATATTTATCTTCAATTACATTTCCTTCGATAAACAAAACGTTTGTGTAAGCATAAATTATATAATTTATAGCACAAAAAATCACAGTACGTTCACAAATTTAATTATTTTTAAATTTCGTGTTTGAAATAGTATATTAATATAAAAATAAGGAGATGAGGTATGATTGCCAATGAGACAACTATCCACCAAAGGTAATGAAGTGGATGTAAGCAATTATAGGCAACTGTACGGCCTTTAACAATGAGAAATCCTCATACCGTATAGTCGGCTATAAAAGGCCCCACATGAAAAATATGAAACAATTCAATTTTGAAAACTAACGGCCTCATCTATAACAAAACAATTTACGAAAAACAAATACTAGAAAGACAGACATGAACCAATGACAATCACTGAGCTACATGCTCCTGACTTGGAACAGACACATGGGGAATGTGGCGGGGATAAACATGTTCGCTGCCGCCGAACCCTCCTCTTAACCTGGGACAGTGGTTTAACAGTACATCATAAGAACAAACTATACAATCAGTTGAAAAGGGCTTAACTAAGCGGATCGATACAAAGCAAAAAAAATAAAACCACAGACTGGACGTGGCAGGAAACTTTTACATCCCTCGCAACAAAAAAGACACACAGTGCAGATCTGAGAGTACTCTCAGTTACTGACAGCTAGTTCAAAGCCAATAACAATTAATAAAAACAAATCTTGTATTTAAAACTAAAGTATCAATCAGTATACATTCAACATTCAATGGATGTAGTATTAAGACGTCAATAACAGTCAGAGAAAACATAACCTTTTGCAATGCCAAACTATAGGTAACTATAGGTTATTGTAGAACCGTGAATGTGCATATGTCTATGACAATAGTATTTGGTATGGTTTTGATTTACTGATTTTAAAACCAAATAGAAAATATATTATATCGTCTACGATTGTATTGAAATGTATAGAGAGAATGAAATAATTGAAAACGCTAACCTTTCGGAGCACATGAGGTCACCCACGGGTTTTGGTGAGGTTCGTAGTTTACTATGTTTTGTTTTGTGTACTGATGTTTCTGTGGGGTTTTTTTTTGCTATTGCGTTGTCATCTTATTTTGGAATTATCAGTTTGAATGTCCCTTTGATATCTTTTGACTCTCCTTTAGATACTTTTTAAACTGTAAAGGAGTAAGTTCACGAATGGTTAAAGGTTTAGGAATAAGTTGAAATTCAAGGCCATATTTGGTCTAAAGTGAATCATGTCATTTGCAAATCGATATATTTTAGTAAAAACAATGCCAGCTGCTTTCACGCCATCGATATAGTTATAACCTTCGTCAATAAGTCAAGGAAGTCAAGCATAAATCAAAGGAAGTTCTTAAACCTTTCTTAAACAATATAAAAATAAACTGCTTGGTTTGATATTTCTCTTTCGTCATGTTTGTCATAAACGTTTAGCCCAACGTACGATATAACATAACACCTTAATACATATTGAATACAGGGAGACATACAATAAAATGCAAAGTTAGTTCAATGTGGGTGTACCAATAGGAAGGGCGGGAAATTAAGATTATTACAAGAAGAAAGGTATTGGTGGACACTTTGCTTTGCTTCAAGCTAAATACAAGAGTTGTTGACAGATTATTTTACGTTCAGAAAAAGAGTTACTCCCTCTGTACTGAAATCCCCCCCCCACCCACCCCCCCAACCTGACGAGGAGCTGCTGCGTATTTGTTCTATTTCCCTAACTTTTAGAATCGGGTTTTACTGTTGGATTGGAGAAATGAAGAATACCATACTGTTACACACTAGTCAACCGCTTTGTTTGCTGAGATAAAATGAACCTATCACATATAATTGATCATTTGGTTAACGCTAATGCTAACATAATCCTATATAGCGTTTGTCCGTCAGAAATACTCTGGAAAAAGTAAGAGCATTTAGTCTTGAACTTACCCAAGTACAGATCACGTATCGTATGGTGCAGTAAACACCATCTGTTTTGATTTGTCAGTTGCACGATGGACCAATAAGATGCCTAGCAATTGCATTCAAATTCCGATGAGGGTGGACTTTGAATGCTGAAAAGACCTAAATGATCGTTAAGCATTTTTACTTCTTAATTTTAATTTTGTTTTTGTTTTAAACATCTCATGCTACCAACCTGAGAAGTATATTTCTTCATGTACGTATTTAAAGAATGTCAGTATTTGTACATATCGGTTAGAACTTGATACAAGGTTACTCGTTATCTTGCGCCTATATTTTAAGATGTAATCTAAATATTGCTAATATTGCAAATTTCAACATTTCCTGGTCTTTTTAAATAAATTCAGAATAGAAAATAGATATACATAAAACTAATAAGAGGGATAACAATCAGATGTCCTGGTATCTTTTATGACTCTATAATCTCTTGGACGTTTAGTAAACGCGATCAATACGTCCCCACCCATCTCAGATCTGTGTTGACATTGAATATCAGTGATTCAGTCTATATTAGTAAATTGTCTGATTTTAAATTATTCTCAACAATAAGGGTTTTCTATACATAGTTGACCGTAGCCGTATTCAGTCAACTGTTTCGGATTTGTTTTTGATTTCAATTCTCTTTTGTTTGTATTTGATTAAGCCATACACATTTTCAACTGTTTATATATTTAAGCGCCGATAATCAGGTTTATGCTGTGTACACGAAATGTATGTCTGGCGGAACAAACTATTTGCCTTGTTATCCCTGGCGCTCGAATGAATTTTGTTCACCAATAGAATGTTTTTTTTTATAGAATGTCAAGTCACGAGAAAACAAAACGCATTACAAAGTTAGTTGAGACTTTCAGAAGAATGTCATTGCCATCAAAATTCAGTACATTGTAAATAATAAAAAGTTTTAAGATTTGAAATAACATTCCTCGACGCAATTCCTGGCTTTTCGCCTCTACATGAAATATGATTTTAACTCCCGCAGAAAATTTATTTTAGGTACTATTTTATCATTTAGCTCTTCACTTGCTTCTATATTCCTTTACACCTTAGCTTTCAAATAGTTTAGCTTTGAGCGTTCCTGATGAATGTAAATAATGAAAAGCGCGTCAGATTTTATTTAAGAATAGTTGGTCCTGAAACTGCATTGGTTGGAACGGAACTGATGTGAGTATGTGCCACTGCGTACTAAATGATAAGCTCAGTATCTTTTATACAATTTATACAACTATACACATATATTTACATTAAGAGTAATCCTGAACACACCAATTATTAAGATACAAAAAAATAGAAAACTATCTTACAAAAAATGCTTGCCGAAACTAAAGGCAAAGGACAAGGTACGATAAGCATCAGAGAAGGGCCCTTAATTTTCTTTCAAATTAAAAGTGACGTGCCATAAATTATAATACTATATTTTTTAAGTTTAAAACCTATATTTTTGTAAACATCAACAGATTTGTCAACTTCCGCTGATATTATTCATGCTTTTTTGCTGTAAACATCTCAAGATTCGCGAAAAGGGCAGAAAAATGGCAGCTTCTTAACCCTTTTCTGCATTTTAAACTATGAGCGTACCTACGGCCCACGATCATATTTATACCTGACATTCCTTGAATATAAATGTTAATGCAGTTCAAATATCTTAGTGGGCCGTAGGTACGCTCATAGTTAAAAATTAAAAAAAATTAAAAAAAATCGTCGTATTTTCATTGAATCATCGAAATATTAAAACGAACGTCGGACCGGAGGTGATTTCCGGTATTCACTGGATCCGACGACAGACTTTTAATCGTGCTATAATGGCTAGTTTCTTTATGACATAAATTTTACATCTACGAAAAGGGAACACAGGATATTCCTGTATTTATTATTGTATGAATTTAAAGTGAGATTTTGGCAGACCGTCCAGTTTTGACACAAAATCAGAAGGAACTGTGACAAACTTCAGAGAAATTTTGGGAATGTAAATGAAACCAATGTTATTTAATAATTGGTTCATACTCAAACAGTTCCTATTTGACTAAATTTCAATATTTAGAATAATGTGACACAGACGTTAATCGTGGATTGGCATGTCGAAGAATAAATATGTCTTTGTAAGGTAAAAATGCATAGATTTGTAAAGCATGTATCTCCGTGGAATGGTGTATTCTAAACAAAAACAAATTTTGAATATAAATTCTATACCCAACAGATCGATAATGGTGTCAACATTAAATTTGAGTACAACTTTACCCTTCAGAAACACGTATTTTGTTTTATAAATGACGAATATTCGAATTCGTCGCCCTGGAATGTATAAATCTCCGTTGACGCTTTTGTGAAAAGTGCTTTCTTTCACGTCCGCCTTTCTATCAAGTATGGCATGCCAAGTTAACATTTTAGGCAATCATTACGGATGGCGAAAATAAATTACAGAACTGTGAATGATAATTTACATTGTAATTCATACGACATAAGAAGACACCATGTGACAATTTTTATTATTTAATTGTGTAAGTGTAACTTACAGTAATAACGATCAAACAAAATTATCCAACACTATTATGTATTTTCAGTAATTTTTTGGTCATGGTGTTGTTTGTATTTATAGGACTTATGATTTGTAATTCCTCTCTTTTTAAACGACAACGCGTGCCACTTCGCATTTCTTGTTTGAAAATTATTCTCTACATTACTTTTCGTCATAAATATGCATGAAGTATTTGCCACTGGACGGTCAGAAAATAACATTCAATCAATCATATATCCTCTTAAATTGCAGTACTATAATGACTTTAAGCATATTTAAACAAATAAAAGATTAGTTTAATTTTTTAATCAGAGATTCACACGTCAAAGAAAAAAAAACGAATATTGAATTTCAAAGGAAAAAAAAACGCATTAAAGTCAAAGATATCATGCTTGTAATTTTGTACGCCAGACGGGTGTTTCGTGTACAAAAGACTCTTCAGTGACGGTCGAATAAAAAAGGTCAAAAGACCATAAAAGGCTCAAAATTCCGAAACGTTTTGCCAAATACAGCTAAGGTTATCTATTCCTGAATAGAAAATCCGTAGTTATTCAAACAATTCAAAGTTTTGTAAAAAGTTAATTTATAAATTTGACCATATCAATGATAATTCGTGTTAACGCAGGAATGCTGACTACTGGACATCGTGTTACTGCATGGGTTGTCTGTGTCAATATTTTTAATGTGCTAGTCATAAGGTTATAGTCCGCAGGATGACATATCACCCTACCTTGACACTATATATTATAGTATATATTCTGACTCCGACCCAACTAGTCTGCTCTTACCCCTTAATGCCACGTGATTAACGGAAAATCAGCAAATACCAATTTTAAAGTCTTTAGTTTGACCCTACCAGGGTCAGAACCTATGATATCCGGCACTCGAGGTGAAGACGCTTCCACGAGACAACCGAGGCGTAGTTGTCTCATGAGTTTTACGCTGGGTTGGAAAATGACTAACCAAGCGAAACTGTGCTCCAAAATGTGCATGGTGTTTTAAAAGATGAATATTATTATTCGCAAATTAACTACAGCAGACAAATGTAATTATAATTTTTTTATATTTCAAACTTAGAAAAAAGTACTATACATATCATTACTTTTATTCTTAGCTGTATGTTTATGCGCATTTAGAGAACTTATTAAGAATCAAATACTTCTTTTTGTAATTGGGGGTGTTAAAGCGATGACCGAAGAACATTTTGGATGAAGCGCACAGGCTACAAAAGAGGCATTCAAAGCGTTGTTACATTTTAATGCTACAACGATGAAATTATGAGTTTTATCAGTTTTTTGGGTTTGTTTTCTTATGCATTCTTGTGACGTTGTCAAGGGAAGTACGTGCTGTCATAAATGTTGCATTTTTTTTTTTGGAAATAACATCTGATTTTGGAATGCCTCTAATTTGTTGTCATCAAGTCAAAAGTATGGCTTCTTATGAGACATTCATGTAATGTAATTATTGATAATAAAAAGTTGGGATAACCAAATGTCATTCTATTACAACTTTTAAAATTGTGCGATTTGATAAAACATTAAATGTGCAGTCAGTTTTGTATAGTTTTAAATCATTTATTCTATTTATTTAATTGAACAATGACTTAAATGAAGAGTGCATATAGTAAGAATCCTTCTTATTATAGAAATCCTCGCTTAAAAATACGCATCAACCCAAAGAATTGACTTCTGCAATCAATTACTCTTATTAGTAACTTGCATGTCCAAGTATAATTGTTCATTTTGATAAACAATACAAAAACACAAAAAACAAAACGAAAAAATACAAAATGCAAAATAAACATATACTATGAATTTTACATGATATTTCACGAATCATTCGAAAACGACAGGAAAATGAAACCATGTTTTGTCATCGCCAGTATCCACATCATAATTACAGATAAAAAAAATCGATTCATATTGCATTTCATCGTGAAAGAAACAGCAGTTTATTCAGTACTCAGTTCTCACTTTTCTTTGTCATGTTTCCCTGGCTCCCAAGAAGAAATGAATGGAGACATTATGTTTAAATTAAGTATACTTCTTCTTCTTCTTTTTCTGGATTTAATTCTCATACACTCTTCTCCGAGCCGACACTTATTCAGTTTTTTGACATTGACTTAAGATATTTGGCATAAAGTGTGTAACCATGAGATATCATATCAGTCTAATATCATTATGACATTTACCGTTGATATCAAGGTCAAAATAATTGATGTTTTGTTTTTGACCTTTGACTTTCAAGGTAAAATAATTGAGTTTTATATGTCCAACCCTAAAACCATATATATTCTTACAGGCTATGTCAATTTCATTTTACTGCACCGAAGAATTTATTCTTTGAGGTCAAATCCCCGTTATATATTGAATCGTTAATTATCTCAAATGGTTTATATCCCCACCCATTGCCTTGATAGGTCATTTCTAATTCAGCATAGGTTTTGTACCCAGGGGACACATTCACATCCTAACCCCTACATCATATTAATTCTTAATTGCCTGGATTAGACATTTTATTCCAGACGAGGTCTGTTTGTGGTATAAGCCACGTCTCTTTCATTTCATTAACGGTTAAATATCTTTAAAAACTGTTCAGACCCACCCTAGTTAGTAAATCTTTATATTCTTGTTTTCATTAAAAGACCTTCACATTGAAACTGAGGTTTTGTAGTTTTCTTTAATTTAAAACATAATGTTTGCTGTTACTAAGAAACATGTGGGTTTCTATGCTCGATATGGTATTCGTCAAAAAAGATTAATGATAATCTAGATGTTTATATTATATTGTAACACCATATGAGAAAGTATATTCTTCCAAAACTACTAAATTCATACTTCAGATAAATAAAAAAACCCATTATTGAACGGTTGCTACGTACTCGTTATGTAGCTAAGTTGGTGATAAGCATTACGTGAACTACCATTGAACTAACTTTTCATTCTAACTAAAAGTTGTTCATAAAAAGACAATATGCATTGCATTCAATTTAATTTGTTCAACAAAATGACTAATTGATTTGTAGTTGTCTTTAATTCAAACATTTTTTTTGCTGTTGCTAAGCAACATTTGTGTTGCTATGTTCAATACGGAATTTGTTAAGAATAAAGATGTTTATGATAGTATATGGGAATGAAACACCATATGGAAAAGAAAAATCTTCAAACAACTGCTAAATTCATACTTCAGAGGGGGAAAACATCCATTTTTTAACCGTTGCTAGGCAACATTTCTGTTGTTAGGCTGTTTTTAAGCATGTAGTAAACGAAATCAAAGGGACTCTTCATTTGTGACTTCCAGTTCTTCTTAGACAAACAATATTATTTGGAATTGTGTAGATTTGTACTGATAAAGCAATTAATATGTGATAATATTGATACTTAATAAAAACCGTTGCTAGGCAACCTTCCTTTCACCGGAACACAATAAAATCATTGTTTTTTTCAAGTTTCTATACTAAGACTATCAATAATATTAATAAACTTATTTGGAGAGGGGGCCAAAAACTACCCTTATCGTACCTTGTCCTTTAAAGTGCATATGATATTTAGTAAGAAGTTAGCTTATCATTTAGGAAAAGTTCTCTTAAAGTTTAAATATCTCTCTCTCTCTCTCTCTCTCTCTCTCTCTCTCTCTCTCTCTCTGCCTGCAAAGTAAAATAAAATATAGTCCCTTCTGAGCTTGTTGAATGTAAGTTAGAATTGAAGATTGATGTAAACTGGTTCCTTTGTCGAGCCTGTTTCTAGTCTTTGCTCTTCATTTGTATTAGCGTCAATAGATGAAATGCTGTTATGGCTTTCTCTAATTATTTCAATGTACGGGTGACTTTCCGGTTGATCTTGTAAAGCCAATTGGTAAGCATGTTCATATCCATCACCAACGTTGCCTACCATGATATTATTTGATGATCCACTGTCCGAGTCATTACTAGTTTGACTATTTTGATCACTTGATGTTTTTGTATTTGTACTTTCATTACTTTGGTTGCAATTCAGAATATTATCCGTGCTTTGTATGATAGTGGACGGTATCCGCGATAAATCTGTATCAGAACGATTCGTGTCATCCAAAGATATAAACATACTTTGCCCGTGCACTTCTGTTATCTCATGTTGTTGTAACCCATCATCGAGAAAGTCTGCATTCAATTCAGTTATATTAGCATTGGTTGATAGCAGATTGACACCAGTTGAAATTCCAGCTGTATGCTGTTCCGTCGGGTTCTGGCCTGGATTGTCGTTCGTGTCTGCCGAACGGAAGTTGTTGACAGCGCGGAACGAAACTCTGCCAATTTCATCATATGTGTGATAAGTGTCGTCTTCTTGCACATTATGATGTCTTTGATCCCGAGTCTTTATATGTTTTACACATAAGCACACGTTAATAATAATCATATACACAAGAAGAACGGTAGCTATGCTGCAAAGTATCACGAAATATATTCTCTTACTTTTGCTCAATGGGAGATTCTCTGAAATAGGTATATTTATAAAAAAACTATATTAAAATGAGCTATTCAGTTTATTAAGTCGCCCAATAAAGCTTTCATATTTTGTTTAGTTTGCCCCCACAGAAACAGAAGTGGAAATAAGATTTTGTTTTCAATCTCTTAAATGTTTCTCCTATCAGCATGCCGTGTAGCTTTGTCATGTCATTGATTAGAACAATATGCCATTGCAGAAAAACGTACAACATACCAATAAGTGAAAAAAATGTTGGTACCGATGTCAACAAGCTACATACGTTCTAGTAATTACGTGTTAAAGAGAGGTTTGATAGCCGTATTTTCCATTCGGTAGAAGCGCTTGTACTTATTTTGTATTTGTCACAAACTTATTGTTTAAATAGAAATAAGAAGTTGTGGTATGAGTGCCAATGAGACAACTCTCTATCCAAGTCCCAATGTGTAAAAAGTAAACAATTATAGGTCAAAGTACGGCCTTCAACACGGAGCCTTGGCTCACACCGAACAAGAAGCTATAAAGGGCCCCAAAATGACTAGTGTAAAACAATTCAAACAAGAAAACTAACGGTCTAATCTAAATAAAAAACGAGAGACGAGAAACACTTAAGAACCACATCAACAAACGACAACCACTGAAACAGGTTCCTGACTTAGGACAGGTGCAAACAAATGCAGCGGGTTTAAACCTTTTAACAGGCGCCAATCTTCACCCTAACCTTAAATAGTAGTGTAACAACATAGAAAGACACACTATAAAATATCAATTGAAATGGCTTAACTTAATCAAAAAGACATATTAACAAAAACAAGTAAACATACACTGAACGAATAAATTTGATCTATGAAACAATATAAATACAATATTAGATAAAAAAGGGGGGAATATAAAAAAAAATGTTTATATGGCAATTATCATTTGAATTTGTTAATACCCGGAATTCATCTGTTTCAGTAGCAAAGAAAACATTTTCCTGATTGATGTAGTTAATATATTGTGTGCAGGCATTAACTACAAGCTTTGTGTTTTTTTCGAAAGTTGTTACTACTTTCAACTGTTAGTTATCAATATAAGTTTCACAAGTGGCTGCATAGATTGCTTGTTTCACACTTAAGCATATGTACGCATAGTCGGCGAAAAGTTAGAAACAATAACAGATTGAAAAAGATATTACTACAATAAATAATCTAAATGAGTGGTTATCTGAGTTTCATATATTCCCCGAGGTCAATGAGAAATCAGAACCTCATCGTATTGACAAGTAGTTAGCTAACGATTCTGTTTTTAGTATCGACAATCATAATGCGGAAGACAATCTCAGATTCAAAAAACATTTCACCGAATTTGCATTTGCTATGAACAACATGCCATGTGTTAAGCAGTATCCGCTTAAACCTCAGGGTCTCCTGAGATTATCCTCAGTTTTATTTGAGGGGAGGGGGGATCGAGTGTTCTGTTTTTCGTTGTTATGTATTTCATACTGACTATTGTCTGTCTTTTCCTTATTTATTTTCGTTTCTAATTGTAACACTTATGTCATATGTTTCTTTTGTAATCTTTATACTTACCATTATCTATAATTTTAAAATAATAATTGGTTATACCCAGTTGATTCTTCGCTGTTATACAATAGGTTTGAAAGTCATCGATGTCCAATACATCACTTTCTATTAAAATCTCATAACCTTCAATTCCAGCGATGTTGTTATACTCTGTGTAACGCAATGTAGATTGCGAAATGGTGTAATGTTGTATTTTATTACTTTTAATTGAGTTCAGTCCTATCTTTTCAACAAATATTTGTTCAACCTCAGGGTAACTATAAATGTAAAACGACAGTGTTATTGACTGTCCTACTTCCCCTATTTTTACATTTCTGTTTTCTGGTGCAAATACAGGTGAACCTATTAAAAAGATGTTTATTCTAATCAGTAGGTGACAACAACATTCAATCAAAATGCATCACGATTTATTTCAATTATTAAAATCATTAATGTTATCTGTTTTGTATTACAAAAATTTAAAACCGTCCACGAATTCTGCTTCATGTGAGTATACAAAAACAAGTAAGCCAGTAGGAATGCAGAATTATTACCACTTACGAATTCATATATATTCAAATTCTCCAAACTCAACAAATATGTTGGCGATGAAAAAGTCAAGCATTTTGATGATATCATCTTCAATGAATGTGGTTTGTGGAATCGGTGTGGATCTTCACAAAATCTACGGTTCATATTTTTGTAGAAAAAAAAACTGTAACCAATATGCTTTCTTCCATGCAGATAAAGTGTCCACTTCCTGTTTGATGATGCTTTTCATTTTTAAAGTCACCTCTCAAACTGGGACCTTTTTCTTATACATAATAACTAGACACGGAACTGTTCGCCAATTTTTAAAGACCATTTAAGTTATACTTAGCACGACATCACGTGGTACTCTATCGTATCTTTGTCTGAGTGAAACTATGAATACGTTGTGCGCTATTCACGCTTTGAATATCATTGATTTTTTACATAAGGAGATCGTAAGTAAACGTTAATGAGAAGAAAATCCAACAATACACAGTATCTAATCACAGCATCTCTTGGTAAAAAGTTGAATACACGTGTTATAGTTCCCTTAAATCCAAGCCATAACTACTAGGGTAAAAATGTACGGTGTAAACTTCTACGTCATCTGGTTTCTTGTGCAGAGTTGTTAAGCTTATCGCATATTCTTATTTTGATAATGATCTTTATTCAATTGGTATTCTTCATCATACCATGTACATTTATTATGATGCTTAGGTGTAAATAACACTGATATACTATCCAAGTTTTGTTACTTTCGTTTGAATATGAATTGGTCTTTTATGTAATCTGCAGGCCCCATTAGCTACACATAACTTGTTAACCGATAATTTGATAAAAAAAAAATGGTGACCATGTGCTTTTTTGAATGTTTTTTTACTATCATTTGACATTTTGCAATATAACAGTAATAAGTAATAAACAACTTGTAACCAATAAATGTGAAGGAAATATATGAATCCCATTTAAATTCATTTGTCTTACCTCCATATTTAACATTAGTTGACCAAGTCTGTAGTACATTTCCATTACTATCTGGAATACCATTACTCACAACACACGTATATCTACCATTTTTCTGGTATGGAAACATTTCCGTGTTGAAAGGGAATGTTTCATTATTCAAATTTACTGAACGGACAAGTTTCCCGTCCTCTGAGTTTTGTTCTAATCGGTACACACTATACATTGCTGGAATTCCATCGCAATCACATTTAATCGTTTCATTCGTAAAACGGCCTATAACGACAGGTGCATCTGCAATTGAAAGTTAGAAATTTAACAGCTTTTCTCTTTAAATCCTTATATATAATAAAGTTCAACTAAATTTTAATCGGCAATAAGTCAATAGTGTAAGCATATAGGTGCAAAAAATTAATGTTTCCAAACGTATACATATGCCAGATACCTTGCTTCAACGGAAACCTGAAAAACATTTCAATTGCCTTTTTTCACATGCGCGAACAGGCTTTCATCACACATATTGTGTTTTCTTTCTACTTTTAGGTTTATTATCTATTGGATTTCAGAAAATGTGTTCTATTTCTGCAATATGAATGTCTTAAGTAATCTATAAGCGTGCTCATCAAGATTTAGGCTTCACTTCAGTTCTACTGAAGGTCTTGTTGTAGCTCTTCCCTAGCGCAGGAGCGTGAATTCAATATTTCCGGCTGCGTCGAATCAAAGGCTGTTATGTTGGAAAGTTCAATTAATGTGCCAATAATGAGGCATTGAAGTAAAGATTTTTCAGCCCGAAAAAATAAAAGTGTAATAGGAGGTTTACATGTTTCCGTGCATATCTTGTGAGATTGCACCTAAACAAATCAGCTGATCATGTTAAAGCAAAATACCTGGCAATCTCATTCACAGGTTTCCGTCCTAAATGTGCTTTTGCGATTTTTCGTTTTGAAAAAAAAATAGAAGAAAGCATTAAATTTCAAAATCGTACTGATGACGCCTTAGTTTGCTATTGCCGATAACTAACCTCTGTTCACGTTTCCTTGCTTGCTTGAGCATGACATTTATTAAGTATTGTTTTGCAGTTTTTACAAAACAATAGTTTCAATATCATTTAGTGTGTTTAAATATTCTGTAAACATACGTAAACATACTTAAATCTTCAAAATGTTTCATGCCAATTTCGAAACAAAACGATCTTAACATTTTCACCACGAAAAATATTCATAACCTTTGTTTCCAAATTACAAAATAATGACCTTACATACTTACACCTTATAATTAATTTTATTTCAATCATTTTCGACGAGTGCGATCTGTCCTCACATTTGTATACTTTCAGATGATCTGTTCTGTCTGGTATAAACAAAAAGCTCACAGATTGATTATCACCAATTGCTTTGACTATTCCGTTTGTTTCAATCAATAAAGCAGTATTAAACTGTGCTGTGTTAGAGATACAATTCATTTCCATTTCTTCCCCTTCTTGTCCAATTATTGTTTTAAAATCTGACTGGTTTGTGAACCATAAATCTGCAATGAAAGGTTAGTTTTTTTTGTAGGGCTACCATTATGTAAGAAATAGTTGTACTTACTTTGTCTATGTTATCCTAAGATATAATAACAAAAAGTTGAAATATCGTTTATGTCGGCATTACATCTGCGTACTGTTCATGTTGTTTTTGTTGTACTAACTTCTAATAACTGTGTTTATGTTTCCCTAACTTCTACTTGATATGTGTATGTTGTCTGAACTTCTATTTACAAGGTTTATGTTCTCCTTACTTCTACTTACAAGGTTAATGTTGTCTTCACATCTACTTGCTATGTTTATGGTTTCCACACATAAACTTACTATATCTATGTTGTCCTCACATTTACTTACTATATATGTGTTTTCCTCACATCTACTCACTATGTTTGTTTTGTCCTAACATCAACTTACTATGTTTATATTGTTCTCACATCTACTCACTATGCTTATGTTGTCTAAACATCTTCTTATTATGTTTATGTTGTCCAGACATCTTCTTGGTATATTTATGTTGTCCATACATCTACTTGCTATGTATTTTGTTGTCCACACATTTACTTACTATGTTTATGGTGTCCACACATCTACTTACTATATGCAGGGTGTCCACACATCTACTAACTATGTGTATACTGTCCTCACATTTACTTACTATGTTTATGTTGTCCTAACATCTACTTGCTATGTTTATGATGTCCTCATACATTTACTAACCATATTTATAATGTCCAACATCTACTTACTATATGTTTTTGGTGTCCTAACATCTAGATTGCATGTTTATGTTGTCCGAACATCTACTTGCTATGTTTATGCTGTCCTAGAATCTACTTGTTATGTTTATATCATCCTCACATCCGCTAACTATGTGTATGTAGTCCTCACATCCACTAACTTTGTTTATGTTGTCCACACATTTACTTACACTATTATTTTGTGTTAACATCGAATCAAAACAGTAGTACTAACTATGTTGAGATTGTCATACAAATCACTTTCAATGCTTTTTGTTTTTGTTTTTGTATTTTTCAAGTGTTTGTTTAGATTCCTGTCCCATTGTCATGATTATAATAATATCATGTTATTTATTTGAAGAACAGTACGCATATATTACAATCAAGGATGGTTTAATTTCATGTTATGATTGAGAAGAACACACGCTACATAATGGTTTATATTCTTCTTTATCAGTGAGTGTGATGAGACGTTTATGTAAATCTTGTCATATCGTTTTAAATCAGGACTTGTAATGTATTAATCATGAGTAACTTATATATTATATTAAGTAAAAAATTTTTTTTTTACATTGTTTAGTCGTATTTTTTAAATATTAGTAGTAACTGTTATATTGATTTTAATCGACATAATACTGTGAATTTGTCTGAAGAAATCCTATTTTATGAACTTGACTTGGATTCAGCAATTAATTTTAAGTTGACCCTTTCGAAGTAATTATATTTGCACAGTACCCTAGCTTTCCAATTACAATGAGTTAAATTTTGTTTTTTAATATTTTTAAATAATATTGCACTTGGTACAATGTACAAATAAAGTTGTCCTAAACATAAAAAAAAGAAAGCATTAAATTTGAAAATTGTAATTATGACTCTTTACTGTGCTTTTGTATTAAATCGCCAATAACCTGCTTACGTGTCCTAGCTTGCGTAAGCATGACATTTAAAAAGTATTATTTTCCAGTTTTTACAAAACAGTAGTTTCAATATCATTTAGTGTTTTTGTATATTTCGTAAATATACTTAAAAATACTTTAGTCCTCAAAATGGTACTTGAAATTTCGATACAAAACGATCTTGACATTTCACCACGAAAATTATACTTAAGCTTTGTTTCCAGATTACAAATTCAGGATCGGTCATACTTACATCTTATTACTAATTTAACTTCAATCATTATCGACGAGTGTGTACTGTCCAGACATTTATATTTTGTCAGATGATCAGTTGTATCTGGTATAAACACATAGCTCACGGATTGATTATCACCAATTGCTTTGACTGTTCCGTTTGTTTCAATCTGTAAAACAGTAATGTACTGTGCTGTGCTAGTGGTACAATTCATTTCCATCTTCTCTCCTTCTTGTCCAACTATTGTTTTAAGATCTGATTGGTTTGTGAACCATAGATCTGCAATGAAAGGTTAGTTTTTAGTAGCGCTAACATTTAAACAAAAATAGTTGATCCTAACAAATAAAAAAAAAGTTGAAATACGTTTATGTTGTTATTACATTTGCGTACTGTTTATGCTGTTTTTGTTGTCCTAACTTATAATATCTAAGATTATGTTTCCCTAACTTCTACTTGCTATGTTTATATTGTCCTCAAATATACTTACAATGTTTATGTTGTCCTTACTTCTACTAACACTGTTTATGTTGTCCTCACATTTATTTACATATTTATGTTGTCCTTACTTCTACTCAAACTGTTAATGTTGTCCACACATCTACTTACAATGTTTATGTTGTCCACACATCTACTGACTATGCTTATGTTGTCCTCACATCTACTTACAATGTTTATGTTGTTCACACATCTACTGACTATGTTTATGTTGTTCTTACATCTACTTACAATGATAATGTTGTCCACACATCTACTTGCTATGTTTATGTTGTCCTCACATCTACTTACAATGTTTATGTTGTCCTTACTTCTACTCACACTGTTAATGTTGTACTCACATCTACTTACAATGTTTATGTTGTCCACACATCTACTGACTATGCTTATGTTGTCCTCACATCTACTTACTATATGTGTGTTGTCCTCACATCTACTTACTATGTTTATATTCTCCTAACATCTACTTATTATGTTTATGCTGTGCACACATCTACACTTACAATGTTTATGTTGTCCACACATCTACTTACCATATTTATGTTGTCCACACATCTACTTGCTATGGTTATGTTGTCCATATTTCTACTTGCTATGTTTATGTTGTAAACACATCTACTTGCTATGCGTATGATGTCCATATATCTACTTGCTATGTTTATTATGTCCACACATCTACTTACTATGTTTATGGTGTCCACACATCTTCTTATAATAATTTTGTTGTCTACTCATCTGATTGCTATGTTAATGTTGTCCACACATCTTCTTACTATGTTTATGTTGTCAACACATCTACTTGCTATGTTTATGTTGTCCACACATCTTCTTACTATGTTTATGTTGTCCACACATCTTCTTACTATGTTTATGTTGTCCACACATGTACTTACTATGTTTATGATATCCACACATCTCCTTACTATTGTTTATGTTGTCAACACATCTTCTTACTATGTTTATGTTATCCACACATCTACTTACTATGTTTATGTTGTCCACACATCTTCGTACTATGTTTATGTTGTCCACCCATATAATTGTTATGTTTATGTTGTCCACACATATACTTTCTATGTTTATGTTGTCAACACATCTACTTGCTATGTTTATGTTGTCCACACATCTTCTTGCTATGTTTATGTTGTCCACACATCTACTTGCTATGTTTATGTTGTCCACACATCTACTTACTATGTTTATGTTGTCCACACATCTTCCTACTATGTTTATGTTGTACACACATCTACTTTCGATGTTTGTGTTGTTCTCACATCAACTTACTATGTTTGCGTTGTCCTTAGATTAAATTACTATGTTCGGGTTGTCCTAACATCTACTTACTATGTTTATGTTGTCCTAACATCTTGAGACGGTGGCTAAACCTACCACTTGTATGACAGTTAACTCATACGTAATTGAATACTAGGCAACTATTATTTTGCTAAGCAATTTTGATAAGTCAACAATTAATTATTGCAACTGGCTGTATGTTCAAAAGCACTTATAAATATGTTTGTTACCGTACTTTTTTTCTACCTGGACATAAGCGTTGCTTAAAATTTAGAGCGGGACTGCTTTAATTTTGTCAAAAATGGAATGACAGAGCAGTATGAATTGTGTAAGCATACTGACGTCGCAAACATATTTCGTGTTTCCAAACTGATAATAACACGACTAATGAGTCGTTTAAGTCATACTGGTTCGACTAATGATAGAACACCTATTAAAGTAAAAAAGAATCGACTTTATGCTTAAACTATGTTTTGTGGCAAAATGTCCTTTTTGGTGAAGAGTCACGATTTTTTTTTTAAATAATGACAAATGCGAGAATGAGATGCCGAAATTACCGTTATGCAATTGCATGTGTTCATCAGTGTGATCGCTTTCGTGGAGGCGGTGTGATGGTTTGGACATGAATTACGCGTGTACTTTAACTTTATCAACATGATCAACGGACGTCCTTCTAATTTAACTTTATCGACGGAAGTCTTACTGTAGTGTTTGTTTTCCTCTTGCCGCTTATGCCAAGCAAAAGTCCAATGAAAAATTATATTACATTCATGAAAACTAGATATGCAATATAGAACGAAGCAAGAGTACAAAAAAATGCACCGAAAAGGACAAGACGATACCATTGCAATCCTTAAAAGGACATGATAAAATGTAACCGTCTACAATCAATTCACTGAAACCAAATGTTTAAGAAACAGAACAAATTGCACTTAACATAAAGGAATAACTAAAATGACATGAAAGGATTGGCAGTTTCGTGTCATGAAATATAATTAGACGTCATTTGTTGATCAGGCAAGACATGGGAAGATTACTTGTTTCAAACTAAGATAATTAAAACCATTTGCCATCTGTTGTTGTAGATATTCCAAAATATCTTTCAAATCATTTGAGGAGATTCGTCTCTTTCTATATCTAACACTGTTTCAGCAATTTTCTTTTCAATAGCAATCCTCCTCGTGCCCAAAATCACAAATTAAAAATAAAAATACCTCAATCTTCCAAAAATAATATCGCACTATTCATTGATAAAACTGAAATAAACATTTGGGCAGTGCTGAATGTATAAAGACGCACCAATGTCCTGTAAAAGTATATATATATTATATATATATATATATATATATATAACAAATAAAGGGTCAAACCATACATGACAATATTATTATTAGTACTTACATGTAAGACCCGTTTATAGTAAAATTCAAGATTACTTGTTTTTCGTATAATAATATTACAATCTTTCTGCCATGCGATATGTGTATCTATGTCGGGCATTCTTTGAAATTTAGTTTAATAATTTGTTTCAATACCATTAGTATAATATATCTAAACATTCTAGAGATGTCAATTGCTAAGTAATAAAACATGATGGACTGAACTTTGTCCAATTAAATTCAGAACAAACAGTCGAAATATGTAAAGTAGCTTTTCAAGAGTATTATTCTGTAGTACAGTTGCTTGCAGGAAATCATTCAATATCAGTGCTGTTTGTTATACACGCAGTTCAATATAACTGGTAACTCCATGGAAATGGTCATACGCAGGCAGAATTTCAAGATCAACCTGAAAATCTACTCAATAAACAAAGTGTTTATGAACAGTAGTATATACACCATCAAATAAATTCACATAAGTTCATTTAACTGTATTGTTTAAGTCATCGAATAAGAACGTTTTGATTATAGTGGGAATGAAATGTTATGTATGGGTGTCTCTTAGTGGTTTTTTACAAGAAGACAAAGCTATTATTTTATAAATATTCTGCTTTTGGATTATTTTTTTTTATAAATACTGAATGTAGAATAAGAAAAGTATGTAGTACAAAAGGATGAATTAACATGTATATAACACTATTTATTTATAAGGGTTTGCTCGATTATTAGTGATTTCGAGAGAACAAAATGGCATTTTTTATATTTGAAACAGTTTTAATCAGATAAAATAAATAAGACTAAGGTCGATGCACACCACCAGATTTTTTTTCAACTTTGCCAACTACAACGAACCAAAATATTAGTTCACTTACTACGAATAAAAAAAGAAAATGAATCAAACGATTATTAAACAAACCTCCTCAAGCAAAATTTATCATTTTACCTGTAATGACGACACACATTTTAAGACTCTCAAAAAATATTATATATTCTGCCCTTTATGATACACATTACATATACACGCGCATCGTTATATGATGCATAAAAATTATGATAATGTTTTTCTACTGAAAGATTACATACACAGTGGGACATATAGTGTTAAAATATAATCTCCCCTGTGAACACTGAAAAATTGATCTTTTCAATGTTTGTTACGTTTTAGCAAGGCTGCTATTTATTATATACTCACGAGAAAAACGTACTGGTAAATAGCAACGAAATAAAAACAAAATTTATATATCATTTTATCATTTCCCTCCTAAAATAGCAAACGACGAGTACAGCAGGCTAAAATAATTTTGTGTTAAATTAGTTTACAAAGTTGCTTTGCGAAAAATTCCTTCAGTTCAAACATCAATTTATTTTTCTATTGGTTGTATATCGATATAAGAAGATGTGGTATGAGTGCCAATGGGACAATTACAAAGAAATCGCTTGATATACAGCAAAGATTCACACTGTTGAAATTAGTTTACTGAACAAAAATTCAAACGGACCTTATCCCGATGTAAACATTGAAAGTGAATAGATCACTTGGGAATATATATACAAATATAATTATTTTTGTGACTTTAACTTACGATCCTTTACGATAGATATTTAGCTAATCTCCAATCAATTCCATCTTCATGCCTAATATATTATATACTGTGTTACAACTCTTGATTCTACTGACGAGGAAAGGTAACACTAGTCCACCTAAAGCTGAATTATTAGTTCAGTTTAGGTAACCGTGTGGTCTAGAGCGCAGGAAACAGTGCAGGCGGTGTTGTCTCGATATCCCAATAGCATGAGTTCGAATCCCGGCGAGGGAAGAACAACAATTTGCCTCCGCAAATTTGCAGATTTAACATTGTTGTGCTGATGTTTAGAGTAATTATGAATATAATATATTTTTTTCAGCCATGGATCACCTTCACTATACAAATATATATATCAAATGCGTTTTGTTTAAATATACTTTTTCACTTTTTTTGGTCTTTTTGGAAAATGTTGTTTGTGCTGTATTTAGACCCCCCTACCAAGAATTTTGTTTTGTTTGCACACGTATAAAAATTGCGGTTTTTATCCAACGCAATCATAGGTTTGAAAGTTGTTTTCAATTTAGACTTATTTATATTTCTTCGTTTGGGCTTGTATTATATTTGCCTTCGGGTTTATATGATCCATTCATCCTGTTTCAACTCTTCAAAATTCAAGAGTCTATCCTAAATTGAGGTAAATTATATAGCCTTCCAAATACCGTTTCGATTCCTAACATCACTGAAGAGACATTAATTGTCGAAAACCGGATAAATATATATATATATATATACAAGTCTAAATTGAATACAACGTTCAAACCTATGATTGCGTTGGATAAAAACCGCAATTTTTATACGTGCGCATGCAAAACATATATCTTGTTAGAGGGGTCTAAATACAGCACAAACAACATTTTCCAAAATACCAAAAAAGTAAAAAAAGTATATTTTAACAAAACTATTTGACTATCAGGTCGACCAACAAATGTTCTTAAACCCTGCTGACTGTCATTGGCGATTGCAAAATAAACGGATCACCGATGTAATAAATGGATCTTAATTATAAATTTAATACTAAACAGAAAACAATAAACTTGCGGAAAAGATGATATACCGCAAACAAAAGGGGCAAAGGTTTTTGTACACCATATCCGGATTTCGACAATTAATGTCTCTTCAGTGATGTTAGGAATCGAACGGTATTTGGAAAGCCATACAATTTACCTCAATTTAGGATAGACTCTTGAATTTTGAGGAGTCAAAATAGGATGAACGGATCATATAAACCCGAAGGCAAATATAATACAAGCCCAAACGAAAAAATATAAAACAAGTCTAAATTGAAAACAACGTTCAAAAATATGATCGCATTGGATAAAAACCGCAATTTTTATGCGTGTGCATGCAAAACAAATTTCTTGTTAAAGGGGTCTAAATACAGCACAAACAACATTTTCCAAAATACCAAAAAAGTGAAAAAGTTTATTTTAACAAAACGCATTTGACTAACATGTCGAACAACAAATGTTCTTAAACCCTGCTGACTGTCATTGGCGATTGCCAAATAAACAGATCACCGATGTAATAAATGGATCTTAATCATAAATTTAATACTAAACAGCAAACAATAAACTTGCGGAAAAGATGATATACCGCAAACAAAAGGTGCAAAGGTTTTTGTACACCATATCCGGATTTCGACAAGTAATGTCTCTTCAGTGATGTTAGGAATCGAAACGGTATTTGGAAAGCCATATGATTTACCTCAATTTAGGATAGACTCTTAAATTTTGAGGAGTCAAAATAGGATGAACGAATCATATAAGCCCGAATATAAACTGACTGAATAATAGCCAACGATAAATCTTACGGGGCGATGGTTCATAAAATTATTATACAGTACACTACAAAATATAATAAATAACAAGTCTAAAAGGGTACAACATCACTAAAAAATAATTAGATTATGAATTTTTTTTAGATATTTCGGATAACTAATATTCTTCATCAGTAAGATGTAAAATGAATCTTATCTTGACATGTGGTAGTCAAACTGAAATAAAAATCGTGAATGCTATACAAATTATCAATAATCAATACGCTGGTAATTTTTTTCAATATTGATGTTTGGGAGGAGGAATAAATTTCTTAAAACTGAAGGAGTCCAAAACAGAAGCCTGACTTACTGGAAACAAGTGATGGTAGGGAAAATGAGTGACACATTCTATGTTTTTTTCATGTATGCCCTCTGGGGAAACTGTCATAAGCTTTCTTATCTAAAACCTTTCCCGAACAAGTTATCGGCCCTTGACCAACCCTCGCTGTGGTCTATGATAGTGATGGAAAGGTTTTTTAGATCAGCTTGGGCGTGCCCAGGTGATCTCAAATGACGACTTACGGGGAGGTCGGGCTTGCAGGTGTAGTCACTTCGATGACCATTCATGCGTTTGTTGAATGGCTGTTCTGTCTCGCCAACATACTGCATGCCACATCGACATTGAAGAAGGTATACAACATTCTGGGTTTTGCAAGTTACATTGCAAAATATAGTGTACACAGACCCCGTGGAGTGGCAAGTAAATGTTTGAGTATTCAGTATTTGTTGGAAAGTCAGACATCGTCTGTCACCACACGACTTGCACCATCCTGCAGTTGAACAGCTTTTATTAGAGGAAACATCAGCTCTCACAAATAAGTCTTTCAGACTTGCTGGTGTCCGAAAAGCTAAGACAGGAGGTTTGGGAAAGATCATGGATAATTAAGGTTGCTTGGCAATAGTTTGCCAATTGGTATGGATCAAACGTGAAAGGTTAGCACATGCTGGATAGTATTTTAAAACAAATGGAACTACTTTGCTGCGCCTCTTCTGTTTGTATTGTAATAGGTCATTTCAGCTGTTATTGTTATCACGTGCAAATCCCTTATCTATGTCTCATTTCTTATAACCTCGTTTGGTCAAAAATCCGCGAAGTTCCTGCAACCGTTTAGTAACAGCCTCCACAGAGGAGCAAATCCGCTTTACTCTGAGAGCTTGACTATAGGGGATATTTTTTGTACAGTGTTTGGGGTGACAGCTTTGGGGAGAAAGGTACTGATGTTTATCTGTATGTTTACAGTAGAGGTATGTTGATATGACACTGTCCTTTATAGATGTAGTTGTGTCTAAGAAAAATATTTTAGAGTCGGAAATTTCATATGTAAATTTAAATTGACTGGTGGGCGTTGTTTGCATGTCTAATGAAATCATCTAGTTTAAGTTGGGATTCAATTCATTTCATGTCAACATCATCGATGAAACGGAACCAAGAGAGAGGTTTGGATAAAAATGTTGAAATGATTTGTTTCTCTAATTTGCCCATCAAAATATTGGCGTAAGACGGTGCCATTTTCGTCCCCATCGCTGTCCCGTTTATCTGAAGGTAATGTTCACCATTAAAGGTGAAATTGTTGCATTTTAGAACCAGAGTAAGCAGCTGGACTAAACATTCGGTAGATGGTTCTAAAAGCTGGAATAAACATTCGGTAGGTGGTTCTAAAACACTTTATAAAATATAAACAAGTCTAAATTGAAAACAACGTTCAAACCTATGATTGCGTTGGATAAAAACCGCAATTTTTATACGTGTGCATGCAAAAAGAAATTTCGTGGTAAAGGGGTCTAAATACAGCACAAACAACATTTTCCAAAAAATTTGTTTTGCATGCACACGTATAAAAATTGCGGTTTTTGTCCAACGCAATCATAGGTTCGAACGTTGTTTTCAATTTAGACTTGTATATATATACAGAAATCGAGACCTACGTTTCTTAAAATTGTACAATGAAATATATATTTCAATGAATAACCATCAATATAAAATAATTTATCTCTATTTTTATAAACCTGCCCAGAAACAACTTTTAAATTTTTATTTACAGAAATGGACTATATTTCTAAATTGAATGCCGAAGTAAGAATAGTAGACCGATGTACTCGAAAACTTAGATATCAGGGATAGATATATTTTGGGAAATTGTAACATGTTATGAACTATATTTAACGCTTTGTTGATTGGTGACATAAGTTATCTTTAGATTGTGTATGTTGCTCAGTCAATATTCTTCTTTCAAGTTGAAATTTTCTCCTACCGACCTCATACAAAGGCTATATTTGAATAATAGTAACTACTTGTATGTGTAAGAAATACCCATAAGGAAGACAGCTACTTACTGAATACTTTCAGTATGATCCAGTCAACCATTTCAAATCTATAATATCCTTCATCTTCAGGGGTAACATTGTAAATGTGAAAGTCTACATGTATTGTAAAATTGCTTATTATTCGAAACTTGTTTCTCCAGTAGAAGGGAATTTCTATACTTGGGCTATAATAAACGGACTCCTTGATTATAGATTTACGTAGTGGCGATGACCCTTTAACGACACAACCTTGTTCAGTTTCAAGAGGTGGGCAAGGCATACCTACAATTCAAAATCAGAATATACAAGTGTTATGTACAAGATATTTGTTGGTGCTGCACATGCCAAACAACAGTTATTTGTATTATCTAATTGCTCTAAATAAGTACCATATATATATAAAATTCTAATTAAAGTACTTTTGTCACATGCTTTATTTTACATTTAGCACTCCATCTTATCATGTTATCTTGCGAATATATACAGACATGATACATCTAACATTATTGAATAACATATTTTTGGTATGGTTTAGATTTTCCGTAGTGTCGTGTTTGTATATTTACTTGTAACCATGAAAATCAGTCTAAACAAAACAATATGTCTCATACATTTGCTGCAAATACTTAGTCATTAAAACTTAGTCTATAAAACCAGGTTCAATCCAGCATTTTCTACATAAGAAAATGCATGTCCCAAGTCAGGAATATGACAGTTATTATCCATTCGTTTGATGTGTTTGAGCTTTTGACTTTGCCATTTAATTAGGGAATTTTCTTTTTGAATTTTCTTCGGAGTTCAGTATTTTTGTGATTTTACTTTTTTCGTTCTATGAATGAATCATAAAATTAATATGGAAATATTTGAATAGCATAATTGTTCTTAACTTAGTACTATGCCTGAATATGTCTTCGAAAGCATTTGCACGTGCACAATTTTTTGTGATAGGTACGACAGGGGTAGGCAAACAAATTACTCATCATACCTTCTACTTTGTAATTATTTCCAACGATCCCAAATAAACATGCGAAAATCATTCTTCTTTAAAGGAGTAAGTTTACGAAGGGTTAAGATTAGCCCTAAGATTTTGATGTCTTTTTTTCAGGCCACTATAATACAAACTTCACATAAAAACAGTTGTGATATAACTATTAATACAAACTAACTTCTTTTTGGCAAATAACATGAAAAATTATGATAAAATGAACCCTCTAGTATGCATTTTTTGTGTTGTAACGTCTATTTTGGTTAAATTTTCAATAATTTTTAATCCTTTTAAACATAGTTTACTTTTGCCGCTTTTTAGTTTAGTGTCTAGGAATTAAATATCATCAGTGGCAACTTTGACTACAGAACGGTTTCGATCCTAGGTTGCGGCCAAGGGTTTCCTGAAGATTTTAGATCCGAAAAATGCACAAAATCATCTTATTTTGACAATTTTATCCAAATTGTGCTGACATTTAAGCTCAAAAAGTATGTTTATGAAGAGATTAGTTTAACTTGTAGTAATTCTGTTGAAACAAACCATTTAAGAACCAAAGTATGGCATTTTTTAAATCTTTAGACACGGTTGAATTTTAAGGCCGTATTTGGACTAAAGAGACCCATGTCCTTTATCAATTTGAGTTTTCATATATTTGTTTAATATGAACTATTTACCACAGACGATTATCAACTGATACAATTAGAACACATCGAAACATGTAACACGTAACGATAAACATACTATTTATGCTTAGCTGTACTGTAGATACTAGATCCTCACAATCTATCCAATAAAATCCCGAGTCATTTGCTGTTACATTTATCATCTGCAATTCTATATTATTTGGATGTATTCTAAAGTCGTACTTGTTTGTTTCAAATTTCAAATAGTCTCCAATATAATTTCCATTTTTATATGAACGGAAATGCCTCAGCGGGTCAATATCTTTAAATGGCAGATTCATCGTTGACCCTTCCACAGTGTATATGATGCTGGTTGATTCTGTAAGTATTGATTGGTCTGAAATTATTAAAAACAGAGAATCAACTTTAAAATACTTTAGAACGAAAATCACGATTAAGAACGTCATCGTTGTTATAAAAAGTATAGCGGTAATGCGAATATCTTTTTACTGATCGTTACGTAGTATTCCTGTTGCCTGTTGCTGTAGGGTTTTATTCCGGCCCAGAATAAACCTGCTTTTCTCCAAATTGTTTTGCAATAATAAGTTAGAACATGTAGAACATGGCTGTCCAGATCGGGGTCAGTAATCTGCGTCTGCTTAAAAAGACATAACTTCTTCTTAACCATATCGTGTTATGCTTTAACATTGGAAATCCGGTTTAAGCAACTGTTGGTCTAGAACAAAGTCAATTTGTGTCATAGTTTAATAAGTTTTTTTTTAAATATGCATTTCATATTTGCTACTGGACGTAATGAAGTTATTAATGTATTTTTGAAAATAAGAAGCTGAAGAATGAATCCTAATGATATTACTTTTCACAAGAGACAAAATGGTGTTGCAAATTCAATAATAGTGTTAAAAACGGCCGTTCGATGACCTAAAGTGGCTTACATTCATGTCATTTGAACTTTGATGGATTGTTGACAGCCATATCGCATCTTCTAATTGTACATATAACTAATTTCTACAAGTTAATCACATACAAAGTAATACATACGGAGTATCCGCCACTGACACGAACGGGCATATTCACAGATGAAAAAGTTAAAATATTTTACTAGTATGGGTTTGGTGTGTAAATTCATGTTTGATGTTTGTCTTTCATTCTTTCATTTGCAACTGTTGTTTATTGAATGATTAAAATCACAGTGATTACTTTCATTTTCGTTATTTTAAAATATTGTATTCTTAAACATGTTAAATTCAA
The DNA here is from genome assembly GCF_021869535.1 of Mytilus californianus. Lineage (NCBI taxonomy): Eukaryota > Metazoa > Mollusca > Bivalvia > Mytilida > Mytilidae > Mytilus > Mytilus californianus. Next base: position 47,347,741 of record NW_026262604.1, read on the forward strand.
ACTAACTGAATACTACACAACATGCACAGGAAAAACACATACATATCCAGTCTACTCGTCTACTCCAGAATACAATATGAAATTGTACACAACAAAACACTAATAACCAACATTTAGATTGAATCAGTTAAAAATTCATTTTTAGATTAATATATAATTAAATGTTTCAAAAGGCAGTTGCTCTAAATAAGAAAGTTTGTTGACGAGTGATATGAAAACTAGCGTTATCTAAGTAATTTTGGTCTCTCACAATAATTGCTAAAAATAAAACGAAAAAAGTGAAACGGAAGAACATTATTAGATCAAAAATTGATTGTGAAAATGTTGAAAATAGTTGAATTTATTGTGTAAACAGTTTAATCTTGTTGAAAATTATAAATACATTAACAAATTAATTTGCTTTGAAATCTCCATTAAAGTTGCAATATTTGTCATTGGTGCAAAAAGTATATTCACATCAGAACTTACCAAAAAAAAATAAAAAAAAATAGGCGTGGTATAATACAAGTGTCGTGTAAAAAGGTAACTCGCTGAATTCATTAAATACCTCAATATCCAGGCCAACACATATATCAGAATGCATTGCGACTAATGCATGTTAGCTTGAACAATAGAAAATGTACCAAACTCTAAATCTTCCGCCTCTTAAAAAGTTGTAAATATATTAAACAGTCTGGCTTTAAAGATCGGGCAACTATTACCTATCCCATGAAAAATAATGATACGTTTTAAATATAATTTGTATCTGTTTTTATTATTTTTTTTGGGTGGAGGGGAAGATTTTTCCTCTCTTCTAAGTACGATTAACGGAATATGTAAAAGGGCATAAATGAATAAGTAATAACAATGAGTAAACCTATGGCTTAGAGCCATTATAATAATATAACGCACAACCAATGTAGAGGAGAAAGTTTCAGTACGTCTAAACATCCTATATGACTTAAAAATGCACTCCGGACAATGTTTGATCATTGGATGTGCAAATCGGTCAAATAAGCTAAATCACTGAATGCTGTTTGTGTCAGTAATACATTTGGTAGTGTGCGACTAAGTTGTATAAGGTAAATTTGTCCTCTTTCTTATCTCAAATTAATACATGCATTTATATACGTATTGTATAATCACATATTTGGTAAACTTATCTTTTCACTTTTCTGCAAAAAGTGTTATTCACGTATCCAAATGAGGGGTACAATATCTTCCAGAGTTCACTTGGTCAGCTCACCCATCCGTTTCGTGAAGAACAGATATTCAAAATTGTAAAATATTAAAAATTATTGTACTGACATCTAATCCGTCGAACAATTTTGACAACATGAAAATATGGAGATGTGGTATGATTGCCAATGGTACAGATATCAATCAACGACTAAAGGGCAAGGATGGAAACAGCTACATGTCATCGTTACATTAGATGTATGCATTCTAATTGATCCTTAATATGTGTGTATGATAAGATCCACCCTAAATTTGTGAAAAATGAAATTGCTTGTCGTTTTAATTTTTTCTGTTCACTTGATTTGTGATTAAAATTGTTCTATGTCATTAATATTATCCGTCGTAAATCACAAATAAAAGAAGCAAAAGAGTGTAATGTTCTGTTTCACAAAGTTTATTTTCGTGACAATGCGAAATTTTCATATTAACACGATTAAGGGGGCAAACTATATCTCTGTATCTAGTTTTTTGTTTAACTGATACAATTCATTCTTTTAAAGCAGAATATAACATAACTTGTCATTTTTGCCGAATTCTGGACATGAATTTCAGGTTCAATTGAATTTACAAAATATACAAATTCTTATACATTTGTCAATCTTTTTCTAACGACCCTGCTCAATAACTTATTTATGAACTCTTATCAATTGTGTATGGTGTTTACTTGTATCAAACTTCTTCGCGACATTAGATATGCCTGCCTTTTGAAAAACATTCTATAAATTTTGAATAAGTATGTAATTAACCTTTTCAATATAGCATCTGCTCTTTTTTTTTTTAGATTGATAACAAACCGTAAGCATATTTGCAACTCATGTCTTGTTTATTTCATGTCGTATACCCTGTTGCTGATCTTGTGATCTACATGTATACCCCACATGTCTTTTCACATTATTATTCAAATAGATATGGCAGGTAATTTGTAAATACTTCAAAACATATGTCATGATATGATCACCACTCGCTTTAGTTTCAGAGAATTGAAAATAAATTTAAAAAGTTAATATCGATTTTATTTTTTTGCAGAAAACTTTATCAGCTCTAATCAGGATATGGACAATTTTATGTTAAAAGGCTCTTGAATGATATCTGACAACTTCAGATTTACTAATTGTTTATCTTTTTCAACTGGACCAAATCACTTCATTACTTTTAAATTTTCCATAATTGATTTAAAGTGTAATTTCATCCCCTTGCTATCTTTTTGAAGCTTTAACATGACGAATTAACGTGCGGAAGGTCATTTGTTCAATCCACAGTCTAGTTAAATCAGACTTTAAAATGAATGTGTTAGGTAACCTATATCCCTGTAGACTGTTACGTTAATAATGAAACTCAGCGCAATAGTTCGTTCGTGTCTGTCAGTCATTATGCCAACAAAAATATCGATGAAATGTTGCAGTTACCGTGCATTTTGTGCAGATGTTCATTTTTTAATAAAACAAATTGTTGTTAAAACAGAATAATGTGTCCGGGTAGAGTGACATGTCCAGAGGCGGATTTATGGTGCTCGAGCTACCAAACCCCTCCCTCCCTAAATAGAGCAACTTTTATAGTCAATGAAAATTATTCACCTGTTCCACTTCAAAGCCAAGTTTGCCCCCTTTCAAAATCATGGATCCGCATCTGATGTCCTTCTACGGACTGTTGCCTTGTGAACTCGAACTTTACAAATCCGGCTCAACATGTCGGTTTGTGCAAAGCAGGGTTTAGTATTCAATAACATGTTCTCGTTCTTAATATGTATTTAATTTCCCGCTTGACGTTAAGCAACTATTTCATCATCAACTACTGACACTGTACAAAAAAAATGCACTTTTTTCTTTAACTTTATTTTTTCACAACAATTTTTAATTACGATAGGTCGGTGTTTATTATCTGAGACTTCTTACTAAAACACTATCTGTTATAGTAGTCTCAGATTGACATTGTTTATTTCTCGAACAGATGTGCACTGTGAAAACATTTTTTTCAAATATTTACCTAAAAGCATTTTTAGCATAAAGGGTACATTTACACTGTTACAGGTGTAAATGTCATTTTAACATATGGAATTTAATAAACAGATAACGTGAATATCCGGTGATGATACAATTTGAAACAATTTAGTTGTATGCTTTTACTAAAAATATGATGCAAATATTTAATTCCTGCAGTGTATAAAAAGAAATGAACAATTCTCGATTACGTATACTATGATTATTCTCATTTAAAGAAGAAATATCATTGCTTAAATCTGTGTTTCATTCCCTTAATCGAAAACACTCACTAAATAATATTTCAAATCCGCTTTTCAGATTGAAATTCAAACGAGAAAAATCACAAGCAATTGTTCAAGATGCCTAATTTTACGGAATTTATAGAAACAATGTCTCATTGAAAATATATCTTATCTCTGTCGACGGTAGGTAAATGCCTGCATGGTGTACAAAGCCATACGTTACTATTCGTCTCTGGTGTGTAAGTTTGTAAACGAAATTTAAATAATGATATCAATAGGCAAAATGAAGGATCTGAAATTGAAATGTTGTATGTGAAAAATAACGGGTACGCAATGGGGATGTATAACTAGACGACAGCCAAAGTTAACCCGAATTATAAATTCTAACCTCCGTATTTGTATGATCATGTAATCCAAAATTAATCTTGTCAGATAAAAAACAGCGCTTTTGTTTAGGACTAGAGTTAAATATGGCATTTGCTAAAATTACATACAAAATAGTAGGACATATATTCCCGAGCGTATAATGCACAAAAAGTAAGGTTGTTGTGTATTCTTAAACTTAGTTATGCAGTATGGGTTCCATGCATCTACGTGGTTTAACAGATGTAACCGACGTTCGCTTCAGTGAAAAAACGACTTCAGTTGTTATGTCACACAATAAATAATTGGGGTAATTTGGTCTCTGTTGCATAGTTTATTTCATTGGCAATCATAGCCCATATAGTTTTATTTTAGAAAAGTTGTAAATCTTGAATATTTAATATAAATTTTTAAAAATTTATGAGGCTTGTTTGAGACGGTACATTCACTTTGATACCGAGTGTTCTCTTTTCTTCTATTTCACAAATGAGCCGCTGAAGACAGTTATTCCGCATATGACAGTTTTTTGAGATGTTTTGTTTGTAAATAATCGAACCATTAGCGAACTATGTCAGCCTATTGGACTTTCATCTATAGAATTTCCTTTGCATTAGATTTTTAGGTTATATATAAGCCTTTATATAAATGAGATAGAATAGGATGACTTTGAGTGTATATATTAACATGTAAAAAAACAGCAATATTCGACGAAGATGATAATAATAATCGAATGGGATTTTAACGTCCATATGCATATATACATGCTTGTCGGAACAGGAAATTGACAAAAGGTACGAATAGAACCCTACTTTTTACAAGACATTCACGCTAAGTCGGAATTTGACGTGCTATTTCAACGATTCACACTATTATACAAAACAACTAACATTTGTAATGACGATTTTTTTAAACTGTTGTAGAACAATCTGATTGAAATATAAATCTGTTATTTAACTATGTTAATAACTTTGATAAAGCAAAGCAAGTTAGATATAAATCTGAATTAAATCAGATTGGTTATGGATTTGTCTCTCTTATTTTCAATATATATATATCTAAATTATGACTATCTATAGTTCCGTAACTTTCTATCTGTGTAAACCACCGAACGACAAGTGCGTATATTTTCGTGAAATATATAATTATATTTTTCAAAATGTCCATAATTATTGACAACGAGTATATACTTATTGTCTTTCTTCATAATTTACCCTAGGAAAATATCTTAACATATTTTTACTTTATCAAATCATTAGCTGGATTTTCATAAGTATCATTCTATACACCAGAAATGTCATCCAAAAACAAGCGGTAGTAAAATTGCATAGTTATACACGTATGAGTTTAGTAATAAAATTGATAATGGGGAATGGAAACGGGTAATGTGTCAAATAGACAACAACCCGACCAAAGAGCAGAAAACAGCCCAAGGTAATGACTCACATATCACTGTCGGACTCGAGACAAAAAAATGAACACATGATATTACACCTAGTTTTTAAATGAAAAGGTTCTAAGTAACCGGCCGTGTACACTGATCCGCTGAACAGTAAAGCGATGCATGAACCTGCATTATTTTATTGTTAAATAAGAGTGGAAATCTTGATTACCTGGACGTGTCACCTCACATTACCTGTGTCAATAATTTCTTTAGCCATGCTGATGATCAAATGAAGGAAGGACTAACTTAAATAAATGTATATGTTTTACCTAAACAAATATTTTTCGGAACAATGTATACGGAACACCGCTGGTTATAATGACTTCAAACTTTGCAAAAATTAATAAAAGTAATCGCTCTAGACTTATTGTCCTTAAAAGAAAGAAAATTAAAAATGACAGACCATAGTTATTTAAAAAAAATAGACCCAATCGGCCGACTTTTCCGACTCTTAAACTTTGTTTTTGTATATTGTTTCGTATCAAGTTATCTTATAAAGTTTACTGATATGTAGCACAACCATGTCTGGTATAATTCTTTTTTTAGGATCCGAAAAACTGTTTATGCTTTTATCAATGTTTATCATTACCTTGTCGGGAAAACAACCGTACGCTTGAAACAAAAATTAGCACTGACTTATGACTACGTTAGTCCCTACTTCTTTTGATACTTTATGGTTTTTAGATATGACGTGGTTTTTGTAATCGGGAAGCCGTCATCATGTCTACACGTAGAGACCTTTTTAAATCTATGTTGACCTCTTATCTATATATGAGAAAAAATATTGATATTTCCGAATTTGTGCTTTTTCTTTTTTTGCATAATGAACATAGTATCAATTTTTTTGGCGAAGATTTCCTGTGATGATTCGTTTCGTGAATAAATTGAAACGATATGATATGGCTTTATTGTTTGAAATATTCATGCGAAATTATCAGTTTATATTTGGTATCAGGTAAACTAGTACGTGAAGTATTAAAGCTATACAAAATTTTCCGGGTAAATTAAACAAAACAGAAAAACGTATGTTTTATATGAATTTTTAAAAGTTCGAAAGGGAACAATTTTTCTAAATGGTTCAGTCTTTTGATAGGATGATTCCTTTATAATGATTTATGTTTGTGTAACCTCCAGTGGCAATAGTCAAACATGTTCAGTTCGCCTAAAAATCAAATCAAACAATTGGTTCATCAGTCAATTTAATTTAGTCTATGGGTCGACAAAGATGATGGGCTAAATATTTAAGTAACTTTAAACAAAGAGGTGTGCAAAGGAAAAAAAATAAAACGTTTGTCGCTCAACTAGGGTCTATGTGCATTTTCAATATTGCAGACAATAATAGTTTTCAAAATTAAATTGAAAAATGCAAAAATTAGTACAATCAATAATCTAGGGGGAATGCATCTTATAAGATGTCGATCAACGATTTCGGCCTTGTTGATTTAAGTGTAATGCGTGTCTTGGTTTGGGTCAAATAAGTTTAAATAAGGAGTTGTAGTTTAATTGCCAAACAGATAGCTATACATCAACTTACAATTGATATTGATGTAAGCAACTCCTGGTCATCAGGCAGCAATTCAAAAATAATAAACAAACCCCAAAGCTATACAAGGTAAACTGTACATATTATACAGAAAGACTTGTATCTAACGAGTGGCAAATTAAGATGGGTATTACATAAGTGTGTGTCCAAAATGGTAATTCGAGAATCAAATGAACAAACCGAATGGATCTTTCCATTAATAAAAAAGTTTTGTGAACATTGGACTTTTATTTAAAGATATGTACATGTCGTGAATTTGAAGATAGTATACTCAAAATCAGTAGAGGTGTACTTCACTCCATAGGGCATGTTATCACATAAACTGCGATAAAAGATTAACAAATTGAGCAGAGAATAACATTTGGAAAACTTCCAAAGTAAAGTTTCCCGGAATAATATGGATCTATGAATACAAAATATTTACAAAATCATAAATGTGTTGCATAGTCGTACTACTTTGATTGTTTTCGTGATTAAGATTTGCTGTACTTAGTTTAACGAGTATCTCAGAAAGAACAATGTGTTCCCATGGAAATCAGTGGATATGAAAAAATAGTCCATTTTCATATGTCTGTGTTACGTTACATGCAAAAAAGTATACCAAAAGTATCGAACTCCACGGTAAATTCAAGAAAGAGAGTCCATAAAAACTGACAAAACCACACGTTACCAAGCAAAGGAACAGGTGAAAATACAACTGTCGTATTCCTTAGTTGGAACAGGTATTTTCCGTAAAAAATGGTGGGTTAAACCTAGATTTATGACTAGCTAGACATCCCACTTGTATGAAAGTTGTGTGTAGTTCAGTAAAAATTGACGAAATAGGTAGAGCAACCGACACCAACATAAAAGGTCAATGTGATCACAATTAAGATGCAGCAAACAAGACTGTGTAAACATACATTACAAATAATACAACACAACTGACTAAAAATTAAAACAGATATACAAATAAATCTAACGAAGACGCCAAAAAAGGTTTAGTAGTTAATAGTAAATTTGACAAAGACGCAAAAGGAAATACTGGACAGTAAATAAAAATAAAAAGATACACAACTTCAGCACCTAGAATCGAAAACTGAAGACTATCTTGTATTATTTATAAAGTAGACACTGAATATTTATTTCATAGGTCTTGGTACTTTCCGATGAACTTTTTGAGAAAGAGGACAATACATTTTTGGAAGAAAAAACCTAGCTTATTTATGTTTTTGCATAGACACCGATGACATTTCACAAAGTCTGAGTAGTAGCTGCAAGCTCTTGAATATCATACGAGTTGAAAAATGTATACCCCATACGGGGGTGGAGTTGGTATATTGCTGCTAAGAAGAGGTCAATTTACAATTTCAATATTGAAATCGTCTTGTTTGTCCGATATTCTTGTTCAGAGATGACCGGCGTTATAGGATTCGATTTTACTGTTTAGAAATTCGGCAGAGGAAGCTGTTTATGTGGTTTCGTTAATCTTTAGTTCAGGAGGATATATAAGTATGAGACATATATGTTTGGATTGTTAATGAAAAAAAAAACCATCATCAATATTTGAAATTAAATGATATTGCTTCTGTGAACTTATTTTTCACAATTGTCTGAAGGAACTCCGACTAATAAGAAAATAGGAAAAAGGTCGTCGAGGTACACAGTTGGTACCCACCGGAATGCAAAAAACCTTCTGGAAAATTGAACTACAAAATTAAACAAATCTGGTGTCAAGGAGAAGTTCCAGCATACTGATCACTTGTTCTTCGGTGCAGCATGTTTTTTTTCGGGCATCATAAAACACCAATTTCATGAAAACCTATTTTTTTCACATTCCATCCAAACCTCCGTACTTGACATAGACTCTTTTAAAATGTCCCCTCTGAATCTTTCGCCTCTTTATTTAGACCTATATTTGTGAGCATTTTGGCAATATCATTGAAAGGAACTTACCTTGTAAAAATAACCACATCAAACAAAGCTTCTCCAATGCCTAAAATGGAATGCATTGTATTATACAAATTTAATGGATGCAAGAGTGTAAACATAAACAACACTCTTAAAATTTACAAGGCTTCTTATAAAGTACAGCAGACGGATATTTCGTGTAATTTGTACTCATCGGTGGAACCGTCATTAAAAAAACAATGTAATGACTCAATCATTTTGGAAATCGGAGGGTAATAAAAACAAAAAATCGTAAGAATTGTGTGAAATCTGAGAGTACTATCCACAACGATTTGACATTTTATGAACAAAACATGCACACCGGGGTATCTAAGTAAAAGCATTATTGAATGTTTGTTTCAATTATCGAACCCTGCTTTGTTGATGAATTAAATAAATGAAGTAACTTAAAGTAAAATATTGTACCAAACATATGGTTGAGATATAAAAAAAAAAACAAAACGCTAAAAATGTGTTATTAAAAGTGAAATTATTTGTTAAATAATGAAAACAAAAAATCTTAGAGTTGAAAAGAGTTAACATACACCACTGTTGGTCTATACTATGTCTTGTACAGTCAGTTTCCTAGGGTGCTATTATATGAACGACATATAGCTAAGCGTTATATAGAACAGAATTTTAGCATTTCTTTTTTCAAATCGGGTTAATTGAACATTAAGGAATGTTAACTGAAATCTTCTTTTCTCGGGGCTATAAGTAATCACAGCTAGAGATCTCGTATAAATTGAGAAGGCCTGGATGTTATCCATCAAAAGTATGTTGGTGTATTTTTCGATGGGTTAACGCTGACCCACATCTCGTGTACAATATAAAGATATTAACCTACGAATGCAAAGACGTCATAAGTCTGTCTTATATATGAAGTATGGGAGTGGTTTTATTAACATGCATATTGTCCCGTCATTAACCGACTCAGTATTTATATCATTCCCCATTAACGCGTCAAAGAGTCATTGCATTTTTCCTGTACACACTAGGCCAACAATATTGAACCATTCACAAGCAAACTGTCTGATAGAGGTATATGTATTGGGCTATCAATAATTAGGAAATGTTTGGAACATTCGAAAAATAGAAAACGACAAAAAAATGAAGCTTACCATTCTGAATGCCTTTTTTGTATATACTAGATCATATTTCCTGTATTTCATGTTAAAACAAGTCACGATCGTCTCACGTTTCCTTTATTTTATATTCAAGTTCCAAAGTCTCATCGATCATGATAACAGAAAAAACAATACCTCTTCCATTTGAAAATCTATTATTATATTTTTACGAAGGGCCGGGCAAATCTACTGTGTCTAGAAATATGACACATGAAAGATTGACACGTTTATATTGATTTTAAATGTAATCTCCTTTTTTAAAATCTTAAATCACTTGTTTTACAAAACAAATTTTATTTTATACATGTAGCAACTGCTATAGAATTATGACAGAAATACGTAGCATTTCATTAGCGGAAAATCAACACCATTTACGATGTTAATTTACACATGATCATTTCTATTAAGCGTTTTGCCTTTTAAGTAACAAACCGTTGAAAAGAAATGACTCATAGTTTACAATGCAATCTTACCAATGCACTTATTTAATCAAGGTTGAATTTTATGTCGGCTAAACAATTTGATTTCAGAAATGTGCTATAACAAGAAAATTGACTTCAACATATTTGTCAATCAGTTCAGACCAGATGTTAATAATTAGAAATTTTGTATTCAGTTTATATGCAGTGGCATTATTTAGTGTTTGTTTTAATGCAAACGTCACAGAAAGATTTCATACATATTAAACTTGTGCACCTGCTGTTTTAGAATTGTGTTGAATATTTTGTTCTTATTTTTTATATCTTATATTTATACATACTTGGGTGTTCATTAAAGCTAATTCTGCATTCAATATGAATTTGTCTGTACAAGCTGGATTTTTTAGTCTTAGATTCTCTTTGTAAGTTAAGAGCCTTAAGATAATGCTACACTGTTTTTGTCTCGCCTGCGACGAAATTCGCGGAAAGCGAGACATAGGGATTGCTTTTCCAGCGACAGCGATGGCTGCGATGACGGCGTCAACAATTGTTAAGTTTTCTACTTAAGTTAGTTTTATAGGATCTACTTGAGATAGATCATTGATATGTTGTATGAAGATGCATTACTATCAGCACATATCAGTTTGACGACAATTTTGAGGCCCTCTTCCCTTAGGTCATGGTCTAGAAACTTTTATTAGAAATTTTCAATGTTAAGTTTTCTGCTTAAGTTAGTTAGATAGGAAGTACTTGTGATAGATCAATGATAATTTGTATAAAGTTGCATTACTATCAGTACATATTAATTTGACGACAATTTTGAAGCCCTGTCTCCTAGGTCATTGTTCCTTGACTTTCAATTAATTAGCAATTTGCAATGATAAGTTTTCTGCTTAAGTTAGTTTGATATGAACTACTTGCGATAGATCAATGATATTTTCTATAAAGTTGCATTACTATCAGTACACATCAGTTTGACGACTATTTTAAGGCCCTGCCTCCTAGGTCATGGTGCAGTGACTTCAATCAATTAACAATTTTCAAGTCTGATAGGAACAACTTTCAATAGACAATATGTTCTGTAAAGTTACATTACTGTTTGTACATCTCAGTTTGTCGACCATTTCGAGGCCCTACTCACTATTTGGTCCAGCGACTTCGAATAAATTAGCAATGTTGCTGTCCATCAAATTGTCTTTTTTTAAATTCCATGCCAACAAGCGAGACATATCTCTGTGTCAACAGTTTATTTTGTCATTATGCGCAACACTCTGACAATCTTTCAAGTGTTATTATGTTGATCAGTTTAACTTTCGGTTAACTAAGCTGGTACCTTATTTGTGAATCAGGAACTCATGATGACCCTAGTTATTAGAGGAGTTAAACTAGGAATCAGTTAATACATGGCACTACCATTTCAGTAAACACTTAGATCCTGATCAGATGACAGCAAGGTGATAATGATTTCACGATTCCAGAACTGATTTTTCCAAACCTTCATTTTTTTTTGTCATGTCGTCTGTTTATCTCTGTATTTTGTTATATCGTTTCGTTTAGGGAAAACTTTTGGAAATAGTATGGTTATAAATAGTTACGTTAACACAATCGTCTCGATTTTTGTTGGGTGGTCATTGGTAGTCATTTTTTTTCTCACAAAATATTCGTTCGTGTATTTTGTTTCAAACTTCTTTATAGCCTCTACCATACGTTTATATAGGTATATAGGTTTACATAATTATTAAGTCTAAATTGAAAACATATTATATACTATTTTGCCTCCACCATTCCCCATGTGAAATTGAAAAATCGTCTAAAAGAAATAATCCACAATGCTTTTCAACATAAATGGTAGGATGCGCTAAACATTTATAACTTTTGGATACCGTGCGGCATACTTTGTTAATAGGGAACAAAAAGGAAATACATGCTACAGAGAGGAAGAAGTGATCAGTATGATGGAATTTTTTATTGACGACATATGTGTTGAATTTAGAGGTAGACTTTTTCAACAAATTGTCGGTATTCCTATGGGAACGAACTGTGCGCCACTCCTTGCCGACCTCCTTCCGACACTTGTCTAGAACAAGTAGATCAAAGAAGCCAGTTCATTTAATTTCACATTCAGATATATTGATGATGTTCTTTCCATTAACAATCCAAACTTTTCTGATTGGGTTCCATTAATATATCCTCCAGAACTAGAAATTGAAGAAACAACAGACACGGCTTCCTCCGCCTCATTTTTAGACTCATATCTAGAATTTGATATACGCGGTCATCTCAGTACAAGAATCTATGACAAATGAGACGATTTTAATTTTGAAATTATCAATTTCCAACACCTTAGTAGCAATAAACCAAATTAACCTGCATATGGGATATACATTTCCCAAATCATTCGGTATTCAAGAGCTTGCAGTTGCTACCAAGACTTTATAAAACGTCACCAGTGTCTGAGCATTGATGATTCAGGGTTATGTCAAAGAACGTCTCGTCTTTTTAAAAAAAAAGTTTATCGGAATATACCAAGACATTGTTGATAAATATTCCGTATCAACTTCACAAAAAATACATGATGGTCTTGAAGTATAGATTCTAGGTACTGACGTTGTTTATTATCTTAATTACGTGTTTAAGGTTCTTTTATTTGTCTTTGTAAATTATTAACCTTTACTGTTTAGTTCGTTTTTGGTAATATCCTTCTGGCGTGGCTCGGTACTTATGAATCCCGCCAATGTGTTGTTGTGCTGTGGACATTTTTTGTATTCTTTTCTTTCATTTTTGCTTAATATGTGATTTGTCTATATGCCATTTTGTTTTTCTTTCATGACATATTTGTTTGATTTTTATAGTCATAAAGATTATAACAAAATATTGACTGATGTACCCTTATTTTCGACATTTTATCTATTATATCTGTTAGTTTTTTTTCACACATTTTTGTCAATATAATGGAATTATATGCGACTGTCATACAAATGAGAGGTTTAGCTATAAAACCAGGTTTAATCAACAATTTTCTACATAAGGAAATGCCTGTACCAAGTCAGGAATATGACAGTTGTTTTCTATTCGTTTTGATGTGTTTGAGAGTTTGATTTTGCCATTTGATAAGAGACTTTCCGGTTTGAATTTTCCTTGGAGTTTTTTTATTTTTGTTATTTTACCTTTTGCCTACATTTTTTGAAAAGTTGATATTTTTTTTTTTTGCCATACAACACACAATATGATGCAATTAATTTATAATCATGATTTTGTTTGGTCAACATCGTATTTTTAGGGGAAAGATTAAACGATCTACCAGACTGTAGCTAAGAGATGTCGATATTTTGATTCCGGAATTATTGGTATGTGATTTTAACTCCGAAAAAAACGTCGCGAATTTAATATCTGATAGTTTTGAATTAATATGGAATAAACTGTATTGTTTTTTAAACCAGAACTCTCAGTCATAAAACTTTACTCGGAACTCGGAGGACACAATTTGTGCTCAAAACACCGAATTCAGTTTTTTGATTGGTTGAGTCTGCGTACGATAATCGTGCTCGAAAATTTTGATGACCGGCCTACGTAAAAGATATGCTCCAAATGTCCGTTTGTAAACTCTATGTGTCGCTAGGTAAACTCCCGATAGTAAAGCCCACGTTGTACGTAGTTCGAGCTCAAAATACAATACAGTTATTTTCAGTTTAATGTTCAATACCGTTATATTTTATCAAAGATGATGTTGTATGGTCCAATTCCTCCAAACCTTGTTAACTATATTTTTCATGCAATGCCTTTATCTTTTTATCTTTTTATCCTGTTGTTCAGTTTTCTTTTAATAACTGTTTTAAATATTAATATGTATTGAAAAATACGTTAACAAAATCATCCAGCCTATTCTAAGGTCAGTCTTTAGTTTTCTATGTTGTGTTTTGTGTACCATTGGTTGTCTGTTGGTCTTTTTCTTTTTTAGCCATGGCGTTGTCAGTTTATTTTCTACTTAAATGTCTCTTTGGTATCTTTCGCCTCTCTTTTATACTTGATTTTTTTCACAAAAGCTTTTGGTCAGGCCTTTCATTCATAATTTGCAATGCCCCTCACCTCCTACTTATTGAATGCTTCTATACTTTAAAAAAATGACTTGTAGGTATACTAGTTTGTCGTTGCCTATACATTTTTTAGTATTTATGACGCATACCGTGGTTTAACTTTTAGTAAATCTCTACTTCATTTGAACTCTGTTTGATAGTAGTATCATAAGCAATCATCCCACGTCTCCTTATTTATCTGGTTTTGTGTTGTGTATGCTATGACTGTTAACTTTTCTTATTTATTGGATATATTAAGTATACATACTCATTTATAATTTAATTTTATTAATAGAAATTAGATTTTATACGTAATTGTGTATGAGATATCTAAAGGCTACCCAGGAAAATCGACAACTGCAAACCACAGTACGAAGCTTTTAAACCAAGAGTTCCAAATGGTGAAGATGAAGTCATCCCTTCGTAAATTTTACGGACGCCATCACGAGTTGGTTGACCGTTATGGAATAACCGTTTCACAGATGATATCGGGTATGTTCCTTATGTCGTAACTACAACACCCTTCCCTTTTCACGAATGTGACCTACCAAATTAGACTATTTACCGGATTTGTAATAACATAAGCAACACGACGGGTGCAACATGTGGAGCAGGATCTGCTTACCCTTCCGAGGCACCTAAGATCACCTCCAGTTTTGGTGAGGTTCGTGTTGCTAAGTCTTTTGTTTTCTATGTTGTGTCATCTGTACTATTATTTGTCTTTTTGTCTTTTTATTTTTGGCCATGGCGTTGTCAGATTGTTTTCGATCTATGAGTTTGACTGTCCCTCTAGTATCTTTTGTCCCTCTTTTATAACCACTGGGTCGATGTCTCTGCTGGTGGACATTTTGTCCCCGAGGACATCATCCGCCCAGTAGCAAAATTGCATGAATTTACGAAGATCTAACAGGATACTGGCTCGGACGTCGCCCAGTATAAAAAGGTTCGAAACAGACGTCACCATGGACACGGTGTCGTCTGATAAAGCAGGTGTCCCCTCATCACCAGACATGACAAATATCCCAAACATGACTCATTCAGATCATCATACCAGTGACAATAGCAATAGTACACATACACAGCCATGTTCAGTTCTCCTTAAAGACACTTTGGACTCTGAACAACACTGTCTCATTTCGAAATGTGGAACAAATGGCTGCAAAACTTGTGAAATTTTAATAACAGATGCTCAATTCACTAGCAATTTAACAAAAAAGTCTTATTTTACTAGACGTTACGATGATCTGAATTGTTAATCTAAAAATGTCGTCTACGGATTAGAGTGTAACCTTTGCGGATTGGTTTACGTCGGTGAAACGGAAGGAAGGCTAAACAAACGTATGTGCGGCCATATATCAGATATCAACCTCAATCCAAACGACATTCTGTACCAGCATTTTAATCAGGCTGACCATTCCATTGTTTCTATGACAGTTCGTATTATCGAAAAAATATACCACAAGACTAACAATCCTCAACTTGCAACGCCTCTCCGTAGACAAAAAGAGGACTACTGGATTCGACAATTGGGAACTGCGACACCATATGGTTCCAATGATAAAATTGATGGTAAAGGTATTCTATCTAGTCCTTCCTGTAGCTCGGTGAATGTGATGAATATTTTCAACTCTACTCAGTTATGGTCATCGTCATTATACATCACCTACTTTACATGATGTCTCTATTAATAACTTGCTGCCTTTTATACAAAAGCCGTTAGGTATTCATCACATACGCACGAAACTTTATTCATTACCCCTTTCAAAACTTCATTCTCTGTTCAAATTATATTTGGAAACCACTGTTACAAACCATCATTCAAGCCAATACACACTTACAGCTATCATTTCGGATATTGCAAGTCACTTTTTAAACCAGTTCCCACTGGAAAAGATGAAAAAGAGAAAAGATCTTTTCTTAAACTTTCCATTGCCAACAAAAGTTTTTTATTTTAAAGATCAGTCTGTACCAATAATTTCTTATACCTATACCAAACCAATTGCAACTAAAATTTTCAATTACAAACACGTTTTCCAGGATATCAACATTGACGACTTCAAGTCTAAACCTCCTGATTGCACCTGTGCTAGTTCCCAATTTACATATAATCCAGCTGGCCACGTTATTACCGGAGACCTCAACATTGTCAATAACACTTCCCTGCGAAATTTGTTATCCAAAGGTCCGAAATATCGTTTGCCTAATCCCATCAAATGGATCTACAACTTCAAAATACTGATGGATTCAGTCGAGGATTATGCCAGGCAATGGACTAAACGCGAGAAAGAAGACGTAGACACTCTTTCCAAATGGATTAAGGCTGTGGGGTCGTTAATACAAATCCGAATTAAGAAACTAAATGGGTCTATCAATACCCACGCTACGTCAATTTTTAAAGACCCCAAATGTTGCAAAACACTTGTCCTACCTTTATGACAAATATGTTGTTGTCCCCGCAGATAAAGCCCCAAAACAACATCGTTTTTGTGTGTAAATATCATTACATAAACTGCTTGATAAATGAATTAGGTATTGCCAATTCATTTGGAAACTCAACATATACCCTTACCACAATTACCAAAGAGGAAATCCTGGATAATCATAGGTCTGTTCTATGTTCCTTTGGAATTTCAACCAGAGATGAAGAACTGGATTTTCCACCACTGTATTGGATACCTAAACTACATAAGTGTCCTTACAAACAACGGTATATTGCTGGGTCTTTCAAGTGCTCCACGAAACCTCTTTCTAAATTATTAACATCTATTTTATCAGCAATCAAAGCCGGGCTCCAAAGTTATTGTGATACTGCCTATTCTAGAGATGGCGTGAATCAGATGTGGATAATAAAAAATTCCAAAGATCTTTTAAAGTACATCCAATCTAAGACTCTCTCATCTTGCAATAGTATTAAAAAAATTGACTTTTCTACACTTTACACAAGTATTCTCCATTCCAAACTAAAAGACAAATTGAAAGAGTTGGTATTATTTTGTTTCATTAAAAAGAATGGCGAACGTAGATACAAGTATCTTGTCTTGGGTAGGGAAAAATCCTACTTTGTAAAGAGTCACTCTGATTCAAACAAATAATTCTCTGAAACTTACATTATCAAGATGCTTGATTTCTTAATTGACAACATATTTGTTACGTTTGGAGGACGTGTTTTTCAACAGACTGTCGGAATTACAATGGGAACCAATTGTGCCCCTCTTCTTGCCGACTTGCTTCTTTATAATTATGAGGCTGACTTTATACAGGAACTTCTTAGGAAGAAAGATAAGAAGATAGGAATAAACTTTAACTTTACGTTCCGCTATATAGAAGATGTTCTCTCACTAAATAATACAAAATTTGGTGACTATGTTGAACGAATCTATCCCATCGAACTTGTGATAAAGGATACTAAAGGTACAGTTAAGTCTGCCTCATATCTTGACTTACATCTAGAAATTGACAATGAGGGTCGGTTGAAAACAAAACTTTACAACAAAAGAGATGATTTCTATGTAGCAACATTCCAGCAGCGCCTGCATACGGAGTATATATCTCCCAATTGATCTGTCGTCCCTCTTTTTTACAATGCCCTTCTATCCGTTCGTTATTGCGAACACAATCATATTTAAACAGAATTAAAAAAATAAGAACGAATATTGTAATTTTTCACACGGGAAACATAGACAGGAAACGGACACTATGTTTTCTCCAATTGTGTTCATTGTTTCAGTACTACAATGTATACCTTTGAACTAGTTCAAATATGATTTAATGACTTTCGTTCTTTCGTATATTACTTATTCTTGTTTGGATGTTAGTCCTCGAAGAGTATTTTATGTTAGAAAATAATGTTACAGCAAGTATGATGAAGGTTGGTAGACTCGATTGATAACACTGAATGAAATTTGAAATGTTTACATATCAAAACGGAATGTATGGATACAAATACACACAATTAATAATACGAACAGAACATTGTGGTGTTTATTGTCATATCGTTTGCCTTTTCACGACATTTAACTGCAAATAAAAAACAATGTTTCCCAGACGAATAAATTAAAAATATATCCAAAAACGAGTATTGCTATTAAAATGTTTAAACCATACAATTAATATTGAACTCAGGTGCTCCGGAAACTTTTTTTTCTTACTCTTATATTATTTATAATTTCTGTTTGGATGTTAGTATACGCATTTACAGCTGATGAAGATTGATGAAATAGACGGAGAACAGCAAATTACACTGTACTATGATGAGTTTTATTTTTTCATCATATTTAAACGGAATGTATGAATCATAACACACAAATGATAATACATTGTATTACATCGTGCAGAGTGTGATTATGTCTACAAATTATGAATTGTATAACAAAAAAGAACAAACAATACAATATGGGGTATTAAATTTTAAAACAAACAAAAAGATCGATTAAGAGTCCATGTACAGAATAACCAAATAATTAGTTGAAAACTTATTAATATCTACTAATTAATATTTCTGATTAAAGCCACGACTCCATTATGTTGCATTTGCTTTTAATTTATTGTGTTTTATCCTGAGCTATTTACCAAGGAGACAGTGAAAGCCATAAGTCGTAGAATGACAGAAAATACCATAGTGAAAAGAGAAAAGGAAACAAAACGTAAAGACAAACAACTTTAACAAAATAATATTTTTTTATCATTTGTTGTACATGTATTCCATATTAATCAGTATGTTAACATGATTGATATAAACGTGAATCAGGACCTATTTATAATTCAACAGCATCTAGGTTCATCCCAAAATTATACTATTGTTTTTTAAATTTTTCCTGAAGTTCACCTTTAGCTTACTGTGGATGTTTTCTGAATATGAATGTTTCGTATTGTATTTTTGCATTATATGTTGTCTATCATCCTTCAATTTCGGACTTTTTATTGCCCCAATTGTTTTCAGTGTTTTGTCGTTTTCTAAATCGAATGTATTGAAATCGAGTTTTCTTGAAACACAATTAAAAAAAATCACATCACTATTTCAATAGGTTCTAGATAAGATAGCTAGTGAAAAAAAAAAACCAAGGCAACGACCTGCTTTGTTTGTATTGATATAATCTGATTTAAAACAACTGTGTAAAAAATGACAGGACAAATAAACAAATTACAGTCATTTCAAGTGTACATGTACTATCGTACACATGCATTTATTAATTTTTATACAATTTAGAAAGGGAATTGTCGAATATTATGATTGATTTCAATAGCATAATTATTTATATCACATGCGATGCTATAATACAGTCGTCATACATGCATAAATCGATATAAAGCTAACAGTTCTGAATACCATCATGGTTCTATATTGGCATCTTAAAGGCTTTCTACATTTATTTCTCTTTAATTGGTTTATCTACTTTTTGAACTTGCTTTGTTCAAAGACCAATATTCAGGGCCTTTCATGTGAATCAGGATACGCTGACCTACATGTATTCGACTTTGACATTGAAAACATTCTTAAGGGTAATGACTATTGGTAACACAACCAGCCTTTGTGTTTTATTTGGCTTTCTAACTGTTTGAATCGAGTTCCACTGATAATGTTTCCGTAGAGCAAATAATAAACATGTTATCTTTGATAAATTTGTGACCACTTGGTGGATACCACTGTGGTTAGACGTTTCGTCCACGATAGTATCACCAGCCCAGTAGTTTTAGATATGAGTTATCATCTACATCTTCATTTGCTTTAGTTTGAATACGATTACAAAAAATATAAGCATACACCATTGTCCTAGGTTTTGGGGATGGTCGGCGCCTTTAAACATGTTTAACTCTGTCATTGTTATTATATGTGCCTGTCCCAAGTCAGCAGCCTGTAATTGAGCGGTTGTCCTCTATTGCTGTTTCTTATATTTGTTTTTAGTGTTTTGTTTTGTGTTGTTTATTCTTGTGTTCTGCCGTTGCACCATTGTACCAGGTAAGGGTTGGTTTGGCGCCTTCAAACTGGTTTAACCCCGCCACATTATATAATTGTTTGTTTATGTATTAGGCCTCTTGCTTTCTTAATTGAATTGTTCATATTTTTCAAGTCGGGGCCTTTTATAGCTGACTATCTAATATGGGTTTTTTCTATTGTTGAAGTCTTACAGTAGCCTATAGTATAATTACCTTTATCCACTTCATTTTAACTGTGTTGGATAGTTTCCCCATTGACATTCATACCACATCTCCTTTTTTTTTAGATATGATTCATTGATGGTATAGTTTAAGGGACATATACAGATGAAATAAACATTGTTGTGATAACAAACTTTGTATGACAAAATGTTTCGCAAACTCTTAAACAAAATTGTCTGGTCCGTTTACAACATTTAATCCACAATTAAGTAAATACATTTCCAATAAATTAACAAAAATACCATAAAACCTCCGATGTAATTTTAAAAAAAGTGGACCTAAGAAGTCCATAAAACCTGATTTAATGAAACGTAAGACTATATCAACGAACGGAACGTATGGAAACAACTGTCGTATTCTGACTTGGAACGAGCAATTTCCGAGGGAAATTTTGGATTAAACCTGGTTTTATAGCTAGCTTAACCTCCCACATGTATGACTGTTGCATTGACATTACTGGGTAAAGTTTTTGATTGTTTCTGTATGAATTATTCTGATCTGTTATAGACTTGACGAGTTTGAGCTTGACATCTTTGCGCAAACATATGTCTGTCATTGAAGACAATATGTTGCCTTATTGATGTCTTTTTGTTTGGGTTCTCTAATTATACTCTGGACGTTTACCCGAGTGAACTTATCTAGGATAAATCAAATGTAAACAACAATATGAATTATAATTTCAGTTTTACAAGGACAATTGTATGCACAAGTTTACAAAAGAACCGATTTTAGGGTCCTATTCTCGGTGTTAAAGGGGCATTAGCTACGAAATATAAATGATATTAAGTATGATTTTTCTTTTGTTCAATCATTACTGAATGTGATATAGTGAAATAATAAATCGCTTTTAACAGCCAATTTTGTTAAATTTTGCCAAAAATGGCATAGAAACATTGCTGATGAATTATTCACTTGCAAGTGAATAATTTGACGTCATTGAATCCGTAATTATGTGAATTTCAATTTAACCTTTTAATTGGGTAAATGTACGAATTGATATTAACAGAAGTTTATAAAGCTAAACACAAACTACATAAAAGAAAAATGGAATACATAATGATCTGTCTAAAATTTTCAGAAGATAGAATTGTCAGGATATGTTCTAGGTAATATCTGTCAAACACTGTTGAGTCGGAAACTGTTCTTAAAGGTTCTGTTAAAATCAACAATTCTAATACAGTTCTCATGACAGTTTCTGAAAGATTTAATTTGATCTCGCTCAAGTCAGAACTTATCCCAAATGTAATCATGACGTACCAAAAAGGACATTTTGGTAGAAAATGTTAATATAGATTACTGCAAAAGAATGGGGTTCTTTCTAGAATGAGTTTTACTTTTTCATGGCCACCAGTTTAATGAAATGAAAAAAGAGGAGCTAAAAAAACCAAAGGAACATTTTAACTCATAAGTCGGAAATAACCTGACAACGCCATTACTCAAAAAGAAAAAATGACCAACAGAAAAACACCGTACACAAAACACAACAAAGAAAAGTAAAGACTGAGCAACACGAACCCGACTAAAAACTGGTGATGATCACAGGTGCTCCGGAAGAGTAAACCGATCCTGCTCCACATGTGACACCCGTCGTGTTGCTATTGTTATTACGAACCCGGTAATAAGTCTAATTCGATAGGTCACATTCGGTAAAGGAGAAAGGGATGGTAATTACGACATTAGGAACACATCCACTAACATCTGTGAAACGGATATCTCATAACGGTCAACCAACTTGTGATGACGTCCGTAGAACTTACGAAGGGATGAAATGACACCTACTACTCAATGTTAGAGATCAACTATAAGTAGTAAAGGACAATTAGTCGAAAGGATTAGTCCCTCCGATCCGTCCGATCAGTCGAACTGATACTTTTATAGTCTGACGGGTTGCTGACGCGAAACTTGACTGATCGATGACAAATTGTGGACTGCTGACATAGCTCTTAAATAGTGACGCCTAAAGTTACAAGAGCTGTCTTGTGTAATGTGTTTTGTGAATTACTGTCCCCTTAACATATACTGACATCTATTTTCTCGAAATAAACTAATAATACCCAATACTTCAACTAAAGTCCTAATTACAATGAAGACTTATACAAAGGGTTTCAACTATTATGACAGTTGTGTCATCAACATGCCTTTAAACCCTTCAAGAATTCCGTCTATTTACTGTCATTTACAAAAACGGAAAAAAAACATCGCTTCGTGAAGTCACTTGGGTTTTCCTGGGAAAGCTATATGGCTAATATACCAACCTTTATTTACAGACATAAAACCGAACGATACGATAGATCTTTGTGTAAAAAGGTAATAGAGTGTAAAATATAAAGAACAAAATACGACAAAAATATAAACATACCTTTCTTAATACCATGGTGTATGTATAATGGGTCGTATTTCCTTGTTTTTTTTGTTTTTTTTAATCTGGCAACATCATCGGTCACAATTGTTTCATTTGTTTGTTATTTTGTCTGCGGGATTCTTTAATGATTGTGCATACTAATAGGAAATAAAAGTTATACACTTGACAAAAAACACTTCGGGACCACTTCAATTGAAAAAGTACGGACCAATTAGATTTGAAATCATGTAAGGACCTATCAGATTTGAAATAGTATAAGGACCACTTCAATTTGAATTAGTATTTTCAAATATTCAAAAATATAAAAATAGGAAGATATGGTATTATTGCCAATATAAAATATAAAAAAACGAGAAGCGAGAAACACTTATGAACTACATCAACAAACGACAACCACTGAACAACAGGCTCCTGACTTAAGACAATTGCAAACAAATGCAGCGGGTTTAAATGTTTTAACAGACGCCAACATTCACCCTAACCTGAAGTTGTGGTGTACAATTGCAATATTGAAGGACACACTATAGAATATCAATTGAAATGGCTTAACCCAATCAAAAACACATATTAACAAAAACAAATAAACATACACTGAACAAATAAATTTGATCTATGACACAATATAAATACAGTATTAATAAAAAAAAGAGGAGATGTAAAACAATACCAGAAAGACAGTTATCACCTTGGACACAATGGCGTTGAATAAAATAACGTACACAGGTAAATATAATAATTTTGTTGTAGGGAGTACATGGAGTACGGAAATATTTTTTACAAAATAAATACATTTGTTGTTTATAATACGAGAACAGAATTTAACATTTATCGTGATACCAAATACCTATCAAAGGTTGTACATTTTAAAAATAGTGAGACGAGATATAACACAAAATAAGTTGAATAACAAAAATGAATTACAAATTGTGTCAACAGATCAAATTAATTGCATGCTCTAACATCTTGGATGTGTTGCAAACATCCACTACATTTTAACTTTGTAGGGAGGCGTCCTACTGGCAATAATACCAATCTTCCTATCTTTATATTTTTGAAAATTTAAAATATGATTTAAAATTGCAGTGCTCCGTATACTATTTCAACTCTAATAGGTCCTCACATTATTTCAAATCTAATTGGTCTTTACATTATTTCCAATTGAAGTGGTCCTGAAGTTTTTTTAACAATCACATAAACAATCCCGCATACAAAATAACGAACACATGAATTGTTACCTATGATGTTGCCAGATTAAAAAAACCAACAACAATGAAATGCGACCCATTACACATGTACAATGGCAATAAGAAAGGTAGATATATTTTTTGTCCCATTTTTTTTTTTTAATTTTACACTCTTCAAAAAAAAGGGAGATCGTACCGTTTGGGTTTCTGTGGTTTAAATGTCGGTATATTTTCTTTATAAACCATATTATACAGTAATTTATAAATTGGTTTTGATAAATTTATGGGAGCAACGGGACTCTTTCAATATATCAAGAACGGCAAAAGGAACAAGACATAGCCCGTCGACAGGGTAAGCTATGTAGATTTAATAATACTCATGAAATAATATCGTTCTTAGATAGTGTTCCTTTACAACACTTTGATAAATAATTATACTAGTACTAGTACTCAAACCTCAACACCACATATGACAAAGAAGGAAAGGGGGCCGATATGCAAGATAGGACAATCAGAACTCATAAGTCAAAGAAAACATTGTTTACAAGAAGTGCCAAAGGAAGACATTAAAACCTGAACCCACAGTTTAACATTTCCTATTTTTTTCTTTCTTTTTTTTTTCTTCATCTTAGGTCATAAGTTTTTGGAATGATCGGGGTTCAGATATATCAGGTATGGAAGTGAAACAAACTTCAACAAACAAAAATGTATTAACATAAGTAACCTAACACACAATTAGTAAAATCTGTTCACGACACTTTTGCATATCGTCATCCTTTCCTTCTTTGTCATATGTGGTGTTGAGTTTTGAGTACTAGTACTAGTATAATTATTTATCAAAGTGTTGTAGTTGAAAAGTATCTTAGAACGATATTTATTGAGTATTAATAACCCTAACATAGCTTACCCTGTCGATGCACTATGTCTTGTTCCTTTTGCAGTTCTTGATATTCCTCAAAACTCATTTTGTCCCCCGTGATGGTAATGGTCTCAAACGGTCCATCCGAAACATATAGATACTCAGAGACCGTTTGATACAAACATTTTATACCTAGTAGAAATATCTAAGTCATTTTATTTAGAGTGTGCTATACCACCATTGATTTCTGTCATTTTTACAGTGAGTTTGGCCATTTGATGGAGTGATGTGACATAAACACGTGGCGAACGCATCTCCACTTAAACCGTTTTCCAGAAATTTCTCATGTTTGGTACGATTTTGCCTTCATATCTATTTGACAAATTGTAGCGTAATTTTTATTTGAACATTTGTATGGGAGTAATGGGACTTTGACTTTTTTAACTTAGTACTTAGTACTGCAAAGACAATTCGTTAATGTAACTCCTAGGATACCATTTGCAATTACAAGTTCTTACCTTATAGGTTTGTTTGTCATCATTTGATGTTTACCATACTATACCGTCAAGTATAAATTGATTTTTATAAATGTATGGGAGTAACGGAACTCTTTCTATATTTGACTATATTGCCACAATGTGACATTGTGACACACAACATGATTCCCTCCTTTATATAGCGGAGAGGGATAATTTAGATCAGCCAAATTAATCTTTTTTACATTATTCCATCAGAATACTTGTTTAGTTCTGTTTGATTATGTATTGTGGACTCTTTTGTTCTTCAATGGAACAATTCACCGGATACCCAATGTATCGGAACTATAGGGTTTATACTATAGTGTTATTAAATAGGTGTTTTCATATTTATTCTGTATTATGTTAAAGTTCAGTCGTATTGGGTCGAGGTCAGCTGTTTTGGCTCGTTGCGTAGCTGTGGAGGACATTATACATGCTTACTATGAAACACCCATTTTATGACACCTTTTTTAGCCAATTACTTAGAATAACCCCTAAAAGCTGAAAGAGGATAAACAGGACTTTAGGGAGACCCATACAGAATTAATATGCACTATTTGGGTTAATTATCATTTTAATGCAATGAATATTGAATATCCCTAACAATTGATAAAGTGCGATGAATATCCCGTTTATTCACCAGGAAAAACACTTTTCAGCTTGTCGATTTTTACACGATTTTTATACGTCAGTAACGCCATTTTGATGAGGGATAATCCCATAGAAAATAAAGTTACTAACGTATGTAGACAAAATGGCCACGGGCAGATTAGAAATCCATGGACTGGAATGACGTAGAAACAAGTATTTGAAATCTATCTGGTGCCGATAATAGCTTTCACAAACAGACCTTTTCAGGGCCACTAAGATTTTACAGAAAGATTCTTCATTTGTTGTTCATATGAGACATTTTAGGTCACACAAGTAATTATCTGACGTAAGCGTTTTGACAATTTATTACAACAGTAAGACATGTACAGGAGCTTCTTTAATATTTTGATATTCCTCTTAAATAAGATGGGTCCTATTTTGATGCAGATAGATATTAAAGATGTATATAATTGTTCCGTACCATATAAGTATTTGGACTTTACGCGTATGGTCATGACCATATGTGTATACTCATATGATCGGGGTCCAACCAAACGCGTATGGTCTGAATACTATCCTTTCTAGGTTATTAACGTCTGAACCATATGAGAATTAAGACCATATAGGTATTGTCGACTACATTTTATCATCATTCACAAGTACACATAGCTCATTCTCAAAATCCAAAACAAAACACGTTATTAGCTGAATTCCTTAATCTTAAAACTTTCGTTTGAATCTTTGTATATATGTTATCTTGCCTGCCCTAGAGCCAATGTAAAGCGCCTTTATCTTGTCGCCTTTTTCGTCCATTACTTGAAACTACAAGCGTTGAGGCGTTCTTATTTTTCTTTATTGTTTAAATTATTATATCTGAAATGTATTTAATTTTTTTACTTATTTTCATTTAGTTAATGTGTTTTTGATCCTGTTCATACAAATAGGAGCAAAAAACAATTTACAAATAATTTATACATTATGAAAAATATCTAAATAATTTGATTTTATTAAGAACTCTTTTAATCAAAAAAAGAAATTAAAAAGAAAAAAAGAAAAGGGGTTCAATCACCGAAAAAACAGATATTGATGGTCTTTGGTACTGGTAGGGTTTATATTTAATAGTTTAAAATTTTTAAAAAATGCAATTGCATCAAAACAAAGCTTGCATCAATCACAGGGAAAGTAGATAACACACTAAATACAAATATGACAGTTTCGACATTATGCTCACGAGAGTTTTAAAAGATTTCTTCCAATACTTTTTGGTCTTGATATTTTTTGTGAGGAATGTTGAAGAAACTAAGTCGTTTGTTAATTTATAATGTATATGTATATTTACTACTAAGGTATCTATTGTCACCGTTAAACACTTTGTAAGTAATAACTGACTGTGTGCACCCAACAATTCGAAATTTGCGTTCGAGTCCCACGTCAATGAAAATTAGATTTGAAGATTGATATAACTCGCCTCATTTGTCAAACCCCTTTCAATTGTTTCCTCATCGCAATTAGATTCAGTAGATGACAAGCTGCAATGTCTTTCTTGTATTATCCCTATGTACTGATTACTTTCTGGACGTTCTTGTGATACGAATTCGTATGGGTTTTCATACCCATCTCCAACACTGCCTATCATAATATTACTAGATGAGTCACTATCAGAGTCATTACTTGTTTGAATCTTTTGATTACTTGATGTTTCTTCATTCATTTTCACATTAGCTTGATTGTAATTTGGGGCGTTTTCTGTGCTTTGCATAAGAGTGGACAGGTGTCCCGAAACTTCGATATCAGAAACGTTGGTGCCATTCGTAGAGATTTCATTGCGATGTCCTTGTATTTCTATAACATCAGATTGTGATAATCACTACCAAGAATGTTTGCATGCACTTCAATTGTATTGTCATCGGTTGTATACACATTTCCACGATGTGTGAAAACTGGTCCACGTGCGAGTGTTGAATCCCGGTCGTGATTTTCGTTGGTGTTGGACGAAAGTACGTTGCTGACAGCGATAGTGTTGTAAGAAATCGACCCAATTTCATCATAAGTATGATAATTGTGATTCGCAGACACGTTTTGATCTCTTTGAGCACGATATTTTATATGTTTTACACAGAGGAAGACATGAATAATGATTATATAACCAAACAGAATCGCACTTACGACGGAAAGTATCAGGAAATGCATCCTTTTTCATTGACTCGTTACAATATCTTCTGAAATGGTTAAAATGTGTAATGCATTATATTATAATTTAAAAATTCAGTGTCATCATATAACATGCAAATTAAAAAACCAACTAAAAAAAAAAAAAACAGCAAATGGTCAAGGGTTACGGTTCATTGTAATATCTGTCTTGCTAATAACATTGTTAATTGTTGATGCTAAAACATAAATCTTCAGATGGAAGATATAATGTATAGCTTCTAGTGTTAAAGGACTTAATTCCAGAATAAAATGGTTCTTATAACATTAAATTGTGAATAACAAAAGTAGAGCAAACGATTCAGTGCCACACTTGTATAATATTTTCGGGATTTGTTATTCATATTCATAATTTTATTTTATATAAGCTACATACAGATAGAAGTTTTTATTTGTATATACTGTATGTGTAAACCTGCATGATCATGTAGTTCACTGGTTGTCGATGGTTCATGTCTGTTATATTTGTTTTTCGTAGTTTGTTCTGTTATACATAAGGCCGTTAATTTTCTGATTTGTTTTGATATATTCCATGTCAAGGTTTTTATAGCCGACTATACGGTATGGGTTTTTCTCATTGTGGAAGGCCGTAAGGTTGCATATAATTGCTTACAGCCAATTCATTTGATTTGATTGGTTGGTGTTTAACGCCACTTTCAGTATTACTGTGCTATTTCGTAGTGATCAGATTTTAATGTTGGAAACAGCCTGAGTGCTCAGAGAGAACCACCGACATTTGCCCGAAAAATTGACAGTCCTTGTTATTAGGATTGGAGTTGTGTGCACCTACCACGTGGGAGATTCGAACTTACAACTTCAATGTTAGGCTAACAGCATAGTGATACAGCAGTTCGACAACTTAGACAAGCTGTCAATCGAATTTCCCCCTTACCCATACTCTTCATTTGAACTATGGTGGATAGTTGTCTTATTGGAAATCATACCACATCTCCTTACTTTTGTATGTATGATTGCAGTGTCTAAGTCGTGACTGAAAGTGTGTGTAGTTTCCAATATAATCTTTTATTCAATTCATATGAATCTAAAACTAGAGGCTCTTAAGAGCCTGTGTCGCTCACCTTGGTCTGTGTGCATATTCAAAAGACACGCCAACACTGTAGACAAGAATAGAATTCATGACAAAAGTCGGTTTTGTTGATCTTGCATTGCTGATTATTTAGCTTTTTTAGTTTCTTACTATCTTCTTTAGTTTTTGATTAGAAGAATCCTCATTTAAGGGTAATCACTCCTATAAAGAGTCATAGTCTACTTAACTATATCGGCAAAATTTGACTTGTTAGTAGATCTTGACTTGCTGATCATTTTTGTGATTTAAAGTGTATCTTTATCTATTATAATTTTCTATCATATACGACAAAACGCAAAAAAAAAGGTGAAAATCTTCTTTAAAGGGCAATAACTCCAATAAGGATCATATTGTCGTCATTGTAGATTTTGTTTTGCTGATCATGTATGCCTAAATTTGTTTTCTTTAATTTAATTTGAATGTTTGATTTACATCAAGCCTTGTTCAAACTAGAACTTATGTCTTCCTAAAATTAAGTTTCATTTTCCGTTCATCGGAAAAATTTGCAAAGTTATCAATTTAGTTCTACAACCCCTTTGATTATATCAATAAGAAGAAAGCAGTAAAGTGACTTAGAACTATTTTTCACATTCGTCTGTATTAATGTCCCATGAACAAATATGTGGCCACTATTTCTACAACTTTCTACAAACCAAGTTTGCTCAGGCTTTATATCAGCATGAGCTTTTAAAAACTTCGAAAGCCAATTATTTTGAATTTGGTTAAATATGTTCAGCTATATAACATTGTTATCACCAATTGTTATTCTTCTGAAATTTTATGGATCGAGTTTTGATCCAGATTTATGTAAAGGATTTATACAACTATTTGATCCTTAATATACGAGTTTATTGACCATACGCATATGGTCTTGTCGACAGACAGTAATCAACCAATCAAATCACATGTAGTCACAACATATTTTAAAACACCTCTTTCCATGCTTTTATTGACCTATCAGACATAAGAGATTACGACAGCATATAGCAAGACATTATAACAAAGAGCATTATTTGCAAGTATAACATCGTATACATTTTCTAAATCACAAACATAATTTGGAATTTGATTGTTAACTATTATAACTAATTATTATTGTCTTCGTTGTATTCCTAAAAGTCATATACTCATGTAAAATAGAATGTGTTCATCCTTTTGGAAAAAACCTGAACAGTATTTACTTTGACGACGATTATTTCTTATATTTGTGTTCGTCGCATGTTTGTATGTTTTCATTTTGAAATTCATAATACATCATTTTTTGTCATCTG
The DNA here is from genome assembly GCF_021869535.1 of Mytilus californianus. Lineage (NCBI taxonomy): Eukaryota > Metazoa > Mollusca > Bivalvia > Mytilida > Mytilidae > Mytilus > Mytilus californianus. The sequence goes on from NW_026262604.1 coordinate 47,378,311, forward strand.
TCCTATAACATTAGGACGATGAGGAATGATTGCCAATGAGACAACTCTCCACCAGAGACTTAATGACATAGAAATAATAACAATAGATCACTAACGGCCTTCAATTAGTTCGTTTATAAGGTCAAAATTGTTACCTTCTGTGATAATTTCTGCAAATTTCGTTAAAATTGGTATTGCCAAGATATATTAAACGTCAAGGCCGAGTTGTGGTTAATACGACGCCACGGTATTCGAAATAGGAACGTTAAATCCGATGACTAATTTTGGGCTATTGCCTCTACACGTTAAATACCATTGAAACAACTCTCTGGGAGATTGCTAGATTGTCTGTTCCATGGTATATTGTCTAGCGCTGTTCAGCAAAATATCATTTTCAGTATTTTGGGTATGCATTTAGTAATTACGAGCATTCTTAAATAGGGTGCAGTTGGTTATTTGATAAAGGCAAAACACCACACAATTATTTGACAATCCAGATAATATAAGACAAATGTTTGGTTTGATTTTTAATATTTTGTTTTCATTGAATCAATGCCAAATGTTTCATTCAGACAATATACACAATGACCAATTCACAATTGTTACAATAACCTAATATTCTATTGTTATTGCGGACATAATTGTATTAAAAAACAATAACAATAGACATATTGATTGTAAACTTCCTCTATTAAAACATTTTGGGAAAATACATAAAGGAAATGGAAACTGTGGTATTATATTTAAGTATCATTTTATTAGATTAAAACAAACTTTAAATGAATAAAATAAAGTATACTGTAATGATAATTTTTTTGTGTCTATCAAAAACAAAAAAAAGTATATATTTTTATCTTCTTCCATATACACAATGACCAATTCACAATTGTTACAATGACCTGATATTCTATTGTTATTGCGGACATAATTGTATTAAAACACAATAACAATAGACATATTGATTGTAAACTTCCTCTAATAATACATTTTGGGAAAATACATAAAGGAAATGGAAACTGTGGTATTATATTTTAAGAATCATTTTATTAGATTAAAACAAATTTTAAATGAATAAAATAAAGTATATTGTAATGAGAATTTTTTTGTGTCTATCAAAAACAAAAAAAAGTATATATTTTTATCTTCTTCCAGAAATCATGGAAAACAATGTCAATTCTCAGCTTTTAATAAGAAGGACATATATCTCGCCGTTTCTTACATGTTTCCCGACAGAAAGGAAACTTTTTTTTAAATATGTGGAGAAAGTAACAGAGATGGCAAATCTCAAACTGTTTATGTGAAAATTTCTGAAACCTACTTATGGAAATGTGTACAAAGCAGAAACGAATCATAAATGCTAGTTTGATTTTATTATTGCAAACCTGTTACTGTCACAGTTTTGAATTAATAAAAACATCGAAATAATTTCAGAATTTGCAGTTTTTAAAGGTACAGAGTACTTCATCATTTATATCTTCTTCAGTTACTTAGAAAACTGACTAACAATCTGACGTCTGCGGACAAGACTTTATGAATTATGCTTTGTAGGCACGTTTCACAATCTGATTAAAATCAGGTCGATCACTTTCCTCTGTAATATGTGTATGTTGCCAATGTAAGATCTAAACACATCCTCAAAGGGGCAATGTTTGGTAACCTTAAAGCATCCAATCAAATAGTTTCTACAAACTGTTTCGGTATTTGTTACATTGTTATGTCAAACATAATATTGGTTTAATTGCAAAAAATACATTTCAATAAAATGTTCAGTAATTTAGTTAACCAACATGTAATTTTATGACGTTTTTCAAATTTTCATCAACAAAGCAAAAAGGTATTGTTTCTTTGGGTATTTTTAAATATATTATAAAATATTTTATATAACTTTAATCATTATCTTAAAGTATAAAGAAGACTATTGATCTAATTGCGTTTACACATGTTTGTGTGGGAAAATGTAATCAAAGTGCCATTGCATCCTTTGAAATTATTGGCTGATTTGTCCATCTTGTCCGGTCAATTGTTTTTACCAACATGCTTCCCTCTTTCCACGTGAAAATACAATAATTGGTCGTTGCTTATTAATTGCGGATTTTGTTATTATTACAGTGGCTGTAACTTCATGCTTTTTTTACGTATAGTATAAACTCACAAACTCAAAACTGATTACAACGGTTGAATACAGGCTTCTCATGCCAACTCACCAATCAAAACAAAATAAAATGATTTTACGTTCTATATTATTCTATATCCTATGTTCGGGTTAACCACGTTAAACCATCATTTTCTTTCGAAAATGCATATACCAATTCATGCATATGACAGTTTTATTCCACTCTGTCCATTGGTTGATAGCGTTTGGTTTTGTCAGTTTTTATGGACTTCCCCTTTTTAAAATTTACCTTTGAGTTCGAAATTTTGTTTAACTTTTTTGATAAAAAAAAATGTTTTATTGTAATCAATGACAAATGTTATATAAAGCCAAAATAATGTTTCTCAAACGCAATGTAGAATTGACCAAAGTTACAATGACCTACTATTGAATCGTCATTGTGGACATATTTGTTTTGAAACAAAAATAAACACACGAAAAAAGTGATATATATATTTTAAACTTACTTTATTAAAGAGTTAAGAGGAAATATATAATAGAATCGAAAACTATGATATCCGATTATTCGTAGCATTTTATTATTACAATGTTAATCTTTGAATTGATTGAAAATCTAGTTTAATGATAATGCTTATATCTTCCAAAACTTAAAGTTAAGCAAAAATTATTCTAGTTTACATGAAAGTTCACTGATAGCATTTAACCATCAATATATTAACCACAAGAATGGAAATGGTCGCTATAGTTGACAGCAAACAGCGAACTGCATTTTAACTTTTGAACTATATAATCAAAATGTCTGAATGAAATTGGAAAACAATTTAATAATGCTTGGTTGTCGTTTGTTGATGTGGTTCGTAAGTGTTTCTCGTTTCTCGTTTTTTATATAGATTAGACCGTTGGTTTTCCTGTTTGAATGGTTTTACACTAGTCATGTTTGGGGCCCTTTATAGCTTGCTGTTTTGTGTGAGCCAAAGCACCGTGTTGAAGGCTGTACTTTGACCTATATTTACTTTTAACAAATTGTGACTTGGATCGAGAGTTGTCTCATTGGCACTCATACCATATCTCTTTATATCTATTGTCATACCAAATCCAGTTGTATATAACATTTAAATGTGTATCATATTCTAAGTTTAGCCCTTGCATAACAGATACTCGGTATGACACTGATCTTTATATATTCATATGTCAATAGTAAAAAAAAACATATTTCTCAGACAAATGAGAAAGAAATATATTTATAACGATAATTGATGAAAACATGTTATTAAAAGCACCTTATTCGCTAACAAAACTTGACCAAATAAAAAGAATAACAATGTAAAGTTTTCTCATCTTTACTGAAACAGTTGTAACACTTTACTTTTTCGCTTAGCTGTTATATACTAGATACAAGATGCAAGCAAGATGTTTTAAGCCTATTATGGCGCACATGGCGGAATTTAGTAATCATGTGTAACAAAATAAAATAGATGCATTACAAACCAATTTTTTATTAACAACGATTAGTTAGAAAGAAATGACAAAATAATAAAAAAAATAATGACAAAAAGAAACAAAATATAAACATGTAAGAATACAAACTATTTTCATGTGTATAAATAACAATCAGTCACAATGCGACCATAATAAATCATGATATCTAATAAACATAAATATATATGTAGTATGATTGCCGATGAGACAACCATCCATCAGAGACCAAAAGACAACTATATTATGTGTATATAAGTGCCTGCACTAGAGTTAATTTAAAGCGCCTTTGTCCTGTCGCCTTTTTCGTCCGTACGTGAAATCACGGGAGTTTAGGGCATATACCTTTTTTCATTTTTCTTAGCGTTTAAATTATTACCTTTGAAACACAAATTTGTTCTTGTTTCTACTAATTATCATTTGATTAATTAGTGATTGTTCCTTTTCACACAAATAGAAGTAAAAACCGATTTATGAATAACTAAAAGTAATATAAAAAATATAAAAAAAAAAAATGTTTTAACATGATTATTAACAAATTTAAACATCAAAATAGATTAAGAAAAGATAGTGTTGTTAAGATCAACACATATAAAACAGATTCAAAAGAAGGGTGAAAGATGCAGAGGGACATTCAAATTCATATGTCGAAAATAAACAGACAACGTCATGGCTAAAAAAGAAAAAGACTAATAGACAAACAAGTGTACACAAAACACAACATAGAAAACTAAAGACTGAGCAACACGAACCCCATCAAAAACTGGGGGTGATCTCAGGTGCTCCGGAAGGGTAAGCAGATCCTGCTCCCCATGTGGCACCTGTTGTATTGCTCATGTTATTACATAACCGGTAATAAATCTAATTCGGTAGGTCACATTCGTGAAAAGGGTACGGGAGTGAGGTTACGACATTAAGAACACATCCGTTATCATCTGTGAAAGTACACACTACTGAATTGTATCATATGAACGGTCCCTGTATTTGAATAAAGAAAAAGTAATGTTTTAAACAATCTGATTGTGTGCATACATATTCTAATTGTTTGCATATTTTACCCGAAATTTGCCTTCGGGTTCAGTTTCAATGAAAATTAGAATTGCAGATTGATGTAACCCGCTTCCTTTGTCAAACTCTTTTCAAGTATTTGTATTTCACAATTTGATTCCGCAGATGAGATGCTGGTGTTTCTTTCTATTGTGATCTGAGTGTACTGATGACTCTCTGGATGATCTTGTAATACAGTCTGATAAGGGTTTTCATATCCATCACCAACATTGCCAACCATAACATTCTGTGATGATTCACTGTCAGAGTCATTGCTAGTTTGACTCTTTTGGTCACTTGACTGTTCTTTATCATCTATTATGTTCGTGTCATTCATAGAATAATTCATGTGTTGCTCTTGCACGTCAGTAACCTCACGTTGTGGTAAATCATCATTGGGAAAGTCGGCATTCAATTCAGTCAAATTATTATCGGTTGATTGCACATTGGCTTCATTTGAAATATGAGCTGCATCTTGGGGCGGCAGGTTCTGGCCTTCATTGTCGTTTGTGTCTGACGAACGTATGTTGATGACAGCGCCGTACGAGATTGACCATCATATGTATGATAAGTGCGGTCCTCATTCACATTTGAAAGTATTGGAACCCTAGGCCTTACACGTTGTACACAGAATCCGACATGGACAATGATCGAACCAAATAGAACCGCATCTAGGATGCAAATTGTGAAAACATAATTCCTCTCACTTTGATTTATTACACGGTCCTCTAAAATGGATAAAATTCTAACATTAATATGGTAAAAGTATTAAGTTTGATCATTTCATATGTTAATTCCTAATTTAAAGTATAAAGTTTTGCCGATTAATGCATTTTGTCATATTGTCATAAAATAAAATGACCGTCTGTAAAATATATGACTATCATCAGATGATACCTCATACATGTATATCCTTTAAACTTAACTTGATCAACTTTCTATGGATTTATAATATTGGTTATGAGTGGTATTACGATATCAAAATTACAACAAGGATTTAAGGAAATAGAATAAATAGAGGTTCTGTTAAAATCAAACCTGAGTGGCAAATAAATGTAGTTGATGCAAAAACCACATGCACATTGATACAGCACATACAAGAATGCACAAATCACTACTCAGTAAGTTTAATATTGGGCCACAAGCAGCTCCTCATAAAACGAGGTTCACCAATTCCTGATTGTCAATAGAACATCCGTATTGTTCCCAATATGCCATAAAAAAGTCGTACTGTGGATTCATTTGTATTCTTGGGATATCAATTTCCGTTGATTTTGTTGTTATTTGTGGAACTCAACGAAGTACAAATTTTTTCTAGGCTTGTATAGTTTACTGAAGACTCCAATTCAAATATCCACGAAAATGCAATTGTTCGTTGATCCACAACAATTGGTATCTAGGATAATTAATGAATCAGCAGTTTTTGACAAACGCAACGTACGCTATAGATGACGTAGAATATTGGGCCTTTAATTGTCAAAGGTAAACAAGGCCAGGATGGCAGCCGTTAGAATATCAAAAGTGGTAAGAATCAGATAGAGTATAAGTGAACATTGTTTTGTATTTTATCAACTGAATTCCAATTAGAAACACACTATCACTAGCTCAAGTAATTCCATAGTACTGAAATTTCATTTCTACTTTCCTTTCTTAGTAATTGCAAAAAGATACTCGCTTGCGCCTAGACGATTCGTTACTGTTATACAATAGGGTTGCAAATCATCTATGTATAATACATCACTTTCAATCAAAATATCATAACCTGGAATTCCAACTTTGTTGTCAAATTCATTGTATAGCAATGTAGCTTTCAAAACGTATTTATTTATTTCTCTTTTTTGACCACGCATCCGTCCTAATTTTTCAAGGAATATTTCTTCAACATCAGGACAGCTGTAGATATGAAATGACATTGTAACTGATGACTGTCCAACTTTTCCAATCTTGACGTATCTGTTTTCTTTTGCAAATACAGGTGGACCTTACAATAGAAGAGCTCAAATATGCTAAAACCTTTGTTATATATATTATTTGTGCTTCAAACTTCAAACTTGAATGTTTTCTCCTACTAGTGATAAACGACGATATGAGAGCCTTTCGGTTTGCTGGTGGTATTTTTTAAAGACTTTTATTATAATGTCATTGTGCAGGAATGAATATTTCCATACACAGAATTGATCAATGAGTAATCGTTAGGTAATAGAAAATAAAATACATTTAAAACAGCTGGCCTCAGTTTTTTTATGCTCTTGAAATAGCACATTTATTAATGTGCATAATTAATAACAATATTTTCCCCCAAATAGAATCACAGGTGATAATTAACATTTACAGTCGTAATTGACCCTTTTGCGTAGGTTGTGGATACGGCGTCTATGTGTATTTATTTACAATTTTTCGGTGAAAAAAAATGATTGAGCCATGCTTCGATACTGTATACGAAATAAATTAGCCAAAAAAAATTGAACTTTTAGAAGTTTTCCCAGGTACCTAAGTCTGACAAACGATATCAAGCACGTACCTATTCATTCAACATTAGAAGTAGGATACCCCAAACAAACCTGTATTTTACTAAACGTTCAACAAAGTGCTAAGTGATGCAGTATAATTATAAGTAATATATTGACATATTTATATAATTTAAAAAACAATATTTTGTGTTTACTTTTCCGCAAGTTTAGCTTTTATTTAAAAGAGATTAACCTTTACAATTGTTGAAATAGATCAATTTCTAACATTCCACCTTTTTTTTTTAGTTAGTACCTTTCGGAACACCTGAGATCACCCCTAGTTTTTGGTGGGGTTAAGTCCTTAGGTTTTGTATGTTGTGTTTTATGTACTGTTGTTTGTCTTTTCGTCGTTTTTCGTTTTTTGCCATGTGATTTTCAGATTGTTTTTTGACTTATGAGTTTGAAAATCACATTGGTATCTTTTGGTTTTCGTTTAGTACACGTGCTAATCTTCATATAAAGTCCGTATGTCTTCTTTCACCTTATTTCAAAATTTTCCTGAACATTTACTTGATAGCTAAATCAACATTTAATTGTTTGAGACCATTCCACGTTACATTAAACAAAACTGCATATTCCCCTCTAGGAGTCATATTTCCTTCAGACAACCGTGACTTCCTCGTTCGACTATACCTGCGTACAAAATTATTTTAGGCGTAAACAAAAATTAATTTGTAATGTTTATCAATGTCTTTGTCGTGTTAAGGTATAGGAACAAGCGGATAAGAATACAATGTATGTAAACTAATATTCATGGTCAGGTAATAAACAAATTCCAATACACAAAAAAATACATCCTCAATGGACAAAACTTGGAACATGTATCATGAGCCAAATATATAAGAGTCACCATAACATTTAAACTAATATGGGGTGCTCATATACACAATGTTTTTCAGAAAGCTTAAAGGACAATAAGATTTCTTAAACGAAATTTGAATAAAACAAATCAAAGAAAAGGCATATTCAGCCTTTTATATATTAGTTAGACCGACAGTTGAATGTGCAAGTTCCGTATGGGATCCACACCTAAAAAAAGACAAGCATAAGCTAGAAATGATACAAAGAAGGTCAGTCAGGTATGAAATAAACATGTACCACAACACATCAGTTGAAGCCATGCTACAACAAATTTAATGGATAAAACTAGAGGAGAGAAGAAAGAACGCTAAGCTTAACCTCCTATACAAAATATGAAACGAGGAAAATTGGTATTGGTGACAAACTTATATCACAAGACAGTTTATCAAGACATACCAAAGTTCACTCGTTCCAAATACCATCTTGCAAGACCAGCATCAGCATCATCTTCTACCCAAGAAAGATAAGAGATTGTTACACTTTACTTGCTTCTGTGACTGTTTGGTTCGTTCTAGAGACTACGACATGTCCATTTAACTAAAGTCCCATGTTTATTTTGCACCATGTATAAAAGTTATGTACAGCACAATTTTCTTTTTCTTTTCTATTATCAATTATTTAAGACTTTTTAAGTATTTAAGCGCACACACAACAGCAACATGATAGTAAACTTAATGACGATAATGACTTAAATGTAAAAGTAGAAGTAGAAGCAATGCAGAGGCAGTTAAATAAAACATGCATGTCCCTTGATCTAAAGTTATATGAAGATTTTTTATTTATAATTCTCAAGCGATGATCTCGGGAAATTTTCTTGGGTGAACACATCTCATCATCGTTCATATCTACGTCGGCCATGGTAATTAAATGTATAGTGTAATCTTAAATGAATAAGATGTTGTACAATCCCAAATGACCAAAACATTCATCAAAGACATCGAATGTGTGGGAGTATTTTAAACAGGTCATTATGCATTTCAATCGGTTGGAGAACAAACCACAGAATTAAAACCAGCAAAATATCTACCATGCAAAACATTTCTGGCAACTCTATTTATTTAGTATTCACCACTCAGACAGGAACTTCGTAAACAACATGACAATTGTCGCTAATTAAGCGTGAGCGTTTTCCCTTTCAGCGGGAATACAGTATATCCCTTCAGTTTCTGAATATGGGTTCAGTGTTTTTCAATATTTGGTCTGCTTTATGGTGTTTTATGGACTGCTGTCACATTAAATATTTGTTCTGATTGCAATTATGTATTGTATCTTTCCTAAAAATAAAATAAACTAAATAAATTGTATGCTTTTTCAAAGGGAATTCCTGCATTTACATTCATCAGGAACGATTCAACAAAATAAAAATGTGAAAGCAAAGGATGTTTGCAAGCTTAAATGCTTGAGGAGCTATATCATCCACATATCCATAACTTAACAAAAAGGTTGGTCAAATCTCCTTATGAATAATTTGAATGAGAGAGTTGGAACCTGAGTTCTCGTAATAATTTCTTAATTAACAAAGCCTAATTTAGATAAGTATGTCACAAATTATGTCAGTATCAAAACACTGACATAATGCTACAAGCAATACACCTAGTGCCAGAACTTATGTGTTTGCTTGCCCCATGGTATATTCTTATTCAATGTTACCAAAAACAATGTTTGTGTTATTATACGAGTATCTCGTTTAATATAAGGTCAATACGTTAATTGAAATAAACAAATTGACTTAAAACACGCATGCTAAGCATGATCATTTTTATTGATATTGATATTTTTTTAAAGCATTGTCGACAATAATAATGATCACATTTCAAGTTTATATCTCCAAAATTATATTTCTGATGACTAAAATGCTTAAATGGACAAATATGGCAAATCCTCAAAAGACAGTATTACTATTCAATGCTCGTATATGTTAAATATTCCAAATACAACATTTAAATTCACCAGAAAGGTCAACTCAAATTGCACATAAATGTTACCAATGAGCAGAGAAATTGACGGCTGATATAACCCAATCACAAGCATTAATATTCTAATGCAGTTATAGTAAACATGTGATTTTATTAACTATTGTAAAAACTCATCAAACATACTAGGATTATAATATGTAACAAAAGATGTACGTTTTGTCTACATACGACTGATCAGTGGCGTGCGATTTAAGTCAGTTGGAAGTCACAATCAAATACAATGTTGAATAGCATTAAAAACTTAAGTCGAATGGTTGTGCCAACTAAGGCTTGTGTAATCTTGGCCAAAGAAAAAAAAACCTTAGTATTGCGAATAATTGCAAATTTCATAAAGAGTGATTGTAACGAAAATGTAGTAAGTGTTTTAATCGATGTCTTGCAACATATTGGTAAAAGCAAGACATAATGATACATTTTAATTGATTGTACGCAGTAGTGCTTCGGTACTGACATTATTTATAAACGCTAGTTTTTTTTTATTTCTCGTTGATAAAAGAGGGACGAAAGATACCAGAGGGACAGTCAAACTCATAGAACGAAAACAAACTGACAACGCCATGGCCAAAAATAAAAAGACAAACAGACAAATAATAGTACAGATGACACAACATAGAAAACTAAAGACTAAGCAACACGAACCCCACCAAAACCTGGGGGGGGGGGGGGATCTCAGGTGCTCCGGAAGGGTAAGCAGATAAAATATTTAAGACATTATAACGAAATTAATGTTCCAATTCCTTCAGACAAAGATGAACTAAGATGAATGTTGTTGTTCTTTTCATTTCCCTGTTGGTCCTAACTGGCTCGAAATATCTCACATTTATACATCCCTCACTTACCAATGTTTGGGTCTGAGAGGTATATCTAGAAAAGTGCTTCGAAATAACAATATATATAAAGAGTTATTTGCATTCAATTTGTACCTTCATAATTTACATTTGTTGACAAAGTCTGTTGTATCTTTCCACTAGTATCTGCTATACCATTACTCACAACACACGTATATTTTCCATTTCTCTAGTACGGAAAAGGCTCCGTGTAGAAGGTGAATGTTGTACTATTCAAATTAACTGAACGGACTAGTGTCCCATACTTTGATATTTGATCTAACCGGTACACACTATAAATGGGTGGGACTCCATTGCAATTACATTCAATCGTTCCATTCGTGTAACGAATTGTAACTTCGGGGCATCTGTAATTCAAAGTTATAATTTTAATTTGAAAAAATATTTCTTCTTGTCCTTTGAATACATACACGGTAAGCTTAAACAAACCACCAAGAAATAACTACTTCAATAGTGTAAGAATTAATGTTTGAGAAATAAATATTTATAAACGTAAAAATATATCAGATATCTTGCTATAACTTAGTTTGCAAATCATTCCAGTTGTTGGTTTTATGTTTTTCAACACACAAAATTATTTATCACTTCACATTATTGGTTTACTATGAAATGGAATCCAGATAAAGAAAGTCATCTGGTCTGTAAATTTGTAACACTCAGAATCGTGTCCTTCCCCCCAAACGTGTCCGATTCCCCCAAACGTGTCCACATGACGTCACTGAACTGCAAAACATGTCTAAATGTAAAAGGGCGCCAAAGCGTGTCGTTTGTATAAACGCCCAAACGTGTCCATTTTTTAATGAACACCCAAACGTGCCCAATCCCCCAAACGTGTCCATATCAAGCTTAATTGTTTTTTTTACTGGAACTATCATTCGTGTCCATATTATAAATACGTAGGTTATTTGGTTATTGTTTTTTCATTAACGTATACTCATTTTATTGTTTCATTATAAAATAGATATAAATTACTTTCAGGTCTTTTTTAAACCGTCACTATAACCTGGGTAAAAGCGGGGGCGTCCGTTCGGCAATGTTGGATGTAAATGTAAGCAGCCAAGCATGCTCAGTTAAATTGTAGATATTAAATCAGATACCTGGTGTAGGGAGAATGTCCCTTTCTCTGCGCATTAAAACCTTTGTAGCAATTCACTCTTTCATGGTGCTATTAGTTGTATTTTGAAAGGCAACATTTTTTTTATTTAACTTTTATTTAAAGCGGCCTCTATTACATAACGGAGATTAAAGTAGTTTCTTACTGAAGTCATAAAAAAATCGGTCTTTACTCGCTCTCAAATTTTTTAAGATTAAATCCCAACTAGTGTCAATCCCGAAAAACCGTAAAAATTTAGGCCCAATCCTAAATTCCCAGTATGATAATAAAACATATCTACAGTATTTATTGTTAACATGATGTCGTTCAAATAATGCATGAAATATTTGTTACTGGTCGTTATGTCTCTTGTTCGTGTGTCTTTAGTGATGCTCGAAACCTAAAATTAAAAAAAATGGCCTGAAAACCAGTTTGTATCAGAACTGTTGTAAAAAGGGAAGTCAATTCTATAATTGAAAGCTCGCCGTGTAATATTCGCCAACAGGAATGATATAAAAAGGCATATATCGGAGTTTAATAGTACAAAATAATTCATTTAGTAAACAATTAATTCAACTGTACTAAAATTATTTGTATGTTCGCTCTACATATACATGAAACACTTGCAACTGGACAATAAGCAATTTCATTAATTATTAATTCATATGTTACAGATTAAATTTGCAATTATGATAATCATTAACAACCGGCATTGAGCAAACTAATGATAATAAATGACCACTTCATCAACTGTGTCCCCCATCATAGAATTGCCGTAAACGTTATTGATGTCATTTGTACATATATTAGCACTAAAAGACGTGAGACGTTCTGGCGTTTAACAGTGGACACGTTTTGGCGAATAACAATTATCGGACACGTTTGGGGGTTATGAAATCGGACACGTTTGGGCAATATTGAATATAACGGACATGTTTGGGGAGAATGGACACGTTTTGGAGTGTTACATATTTACCGATAATTTTCTATTCCCGATTGTGACATTTTGAATGTGAGTTTAGATAGCAGGTAACATGCAAAAAAGGAGATGCTTACCCTGTTACTACACCATATCTCGTTTCTTTTGGGGTTCATGCAATTCTTTTCCTTTTTTGGTTTTCAGATTTAAACATCGATAATTAAAGGTTGCCTCTAATCAAGTTCAATTGAAGCCGACTCGGTAATATCCAGATAGGGCGTAAATTTGATTTCCCGCCGCGAATAAAGAAGTGAGTGAATCGCATGAACTTTATTAGTAACGATACCGGATGTCTTAACAAGGTAAGCATATCCTGCTATACATGCATCCCCCGCCATGTCAAAACTGCCAAAACTGACAAATTGAGAATGGACGCATCAGATTCGGTGACATTACAGATCAGACGACTATTTTTTTATTTAAAGTTTTGAGACTACAAACACATATTGATAGTCAGTTGAGACACAGAAATATCGTATCGGTCTATCAATCCGTGATGTTGAGCGAAAAACTTAATATGTAGCGTAGAGTTAAGTCGTTCATCCTCATAACTCTGTTGGAGCAGTTTTTGTATAAGTAACACACACCTTCTAATGAAGTCCGTATAATGTGAATATGTACGAGTGTACCATTTCAATTGAGATATCTGTATGCCTTAATAGAACAATATTGACTGATGGAAAGTTGAAATAATCGTGTGAATGCATTCTGCTTCAAATTTGTACAAAAATTTGTCGCACAGTAGTGGTGAACAATTAGTATCCATTGGTAAACCGTCTGCTCAATATAAATCCATCTAATTTCACAAAATATGTTGTCTAACATAAAGTCAAAGCGGATCTTCACAAAGTAAGTTTTTGTATGACAAGACATTTGTATCTACAATTCCAAGTGGTGTAGAAAGGCTGTTTAATGAGTCGACGTTTTCGGTCTTACGATTCACATACTTGTGGATAAGAAAAAGTTGTGTAAAGAGTAGAAAAATCAAACGTTCATGCAAAATTGCAAAGAATGTAATAGGAGATTTTTCAGTAGATCTTTAGAGATTTTAAGAATCTACTGCGATTGAAACCGCCGGTTGAATGTACTTGAGTACTATATTTTAATATAAAGAAGATGGCAGTTTAACTTTAACTGTAAAACAAAATCATGACCACCCTTCGATATCATCGGTCTTTATACGGATTTGTTAAAGTAACGAAAGGTATGATATATGAATACGGAAGATTTTCATCGTCATTTTTATGACAATACGAACAGAGAGAAAAACGCCCATGGTGTTTTGACCACGAACAGTCTGCTTTAGCTTTGTTTCCAGATTATCATATTTATAACTTTTCATGCAGTGTACATACTTACACTTAATAGTTAATTTAACTTCAATCATAATTGACGAGTGTGCACTGTCTATACATTTATATTTTGTCATATGATCTGTTCTGTCTGGTATAAATGAATAGCTCACAGTTTGATTGTCACCAATGGCTTTGATTGTTCCTTTCGATTCTAACTTTAAAGCAGTAATGATCTGTTTTGTGTCAGATGTACAGTTGATGTCCAGTTCTGCCCCTTCTTGTCCAACTATTGTCTGTTGGTCTGTTTGGTTTATGAATTGTAAGTCTGTAATTAAAGAACAATTTTTCATCTATCTCAAATTGAAAAAAAAAGTAAAATAACAAAAATACCGAACTCCGAGGAAAATTCAAAACGGAAAGTCCTTTATCAAATTGCAAAATCTAAAGCTAAAACACATCAAACGAATGGAAAACAACTGTCATATTCTTGGCTTGGTACAGGCATTTCCTTATGTAGAAAATTGTGGATCAAACCTTGTTGTATAGCTAGCTAAACCTCTCACTTGTATGACAGTCGCATAAAATGCCACTATATTTGACAACAATGTGTGAACAAAACAAACAGACATAATAGGTAAAAATGTCAAGAACTGAGGTACAACAATCAAAATTGTGTTATAATCTTTATCACCATAAAAACAAATAACAATTTCAGCAAAGGAAAAACAAAATGGCATATATACACTCTATGGACAAAGTAAATAAGCAAAAATGAAAGACATGAATACAAAAATGACCATAGCACAATAACACTGAAAAGTAGTTTTACTTACTATGTTCATGTTGTCCTGCACGAAACTACATATCACCTTCGATGCTTAACATCTTGTATTTTGTAAGTGTATGTCTCAAGTACTTTCCCATATTACAAATGTCTCCTGTTATTTAGGTCAAAAACTGTACGCATACAGTACAAACACTCTAGATATTATTTAATGTTATGATTGAGAAGGACACACAATATACATAAGGGTATACATTATACTAATGAAGTGAGTTTTGATGTAACTTATATGTAAATTGACCCATTTTGTCTTGAATAAAGTATTTTGATATAAAACAATTATATACTATGACTTTGTGTAGTCATAATTTAACTTAATAATAGAAGTAACTATTATATTAATTTTCATCTACATAATGATGTGATTTCTTCTGAAAAAAGTCTAATGTATGAACTTGAATTTCATTTAAAAATTAACTTATATGTGACCCATTACAAGTGATTTGATTATCACAGTACCTGAGGTTACCACGATTATTGTGTTATCTGTGTTAAGTCTTACGGTTGAGTTTTGAAATCGTATTGTTGTGTTGTTTGGACTGTTATTTTTTTTTTTTTTTTTTGTCATCTGGCGTTACTGCTGTCTATACAATGTACTTCAATAACGTATGACTTTAGAATTTCTAATTTTGTTCTTTGTTTTACAAAAACATTCATTAAACTTTTAGAACCTTTGAACGGAAAGATGAAATAAATTATGACAGACAACATCTTTATATGCACATTTCAACAAACAGTTGAAATTGCAATGGGTTCTTATTGTGTTCTACTGTTGACCGTCTTTTCTGTTTTTACATTCATACACGTAAGAAGCGCAATTAATACAAAATCTTGAAAATATCAAAACGAAAACCACCTATTTTCAAGTTTTTATTTTCAAATTCAGATTGAGTAGATCGATTCACATTCCCTATAAAAACAATGTCCAGGAAAAAAACAAAATACTTAGAAAATACAGTATAAATTTTTTATTCATAGTATTTAAGACTCGTTTACAGTCAAATTAAAACAAGTTTTATTTTCACATTATAGAAAAACAAAGGATATGGGGTATCCATCCATGACACAAAATCAGTTCATGCACAGCGAAAATAAAACACACAAAACGCAAAGGAACGGCGCTTTTATTGATGTTCTTCATCTCAAAGTTACAGTGAGGCCTTCAACACGGAGCCAAAAAACTCTCACCTCACTCCAAGTTTAAGAAGGCCCCTAGCACCGGCTTTAGCGGAATTCTTTGCACAAATAATTTGGATAGACTTTGTAAGATGTAACACCACCTAATCGGGCCCGGTAAGTAAGCTTTTAAATCTTTTCGACATACAATTTTGAATCTATGTTGGCATTTTTTGGAATTAACCAAAACTTTGCATATTCTTTAATCAGATTTAAAGTTTGTAATTGATATTTGCGATAATACATCTTTTGCTGTCGATTGTTTAGTATTAAAACAGAATGAAGTGGACTTTGAAAACACAAAAATTCAAAACAACAGGTCAAAGCATTATATTAATAGGTCTTTAAAAGTAATATTCTGCGCCACAGTTGCTCAGAGGGATTCATTCAATTTCAGGACTTTTTGTAAAAAAGAAATTCCAAATCACTGGTTACACTCGGGAAATAATGGAACAGAGACCCAAATAGCTAACAACAATATTTCCAAAGAATTGCCTGTTTTGTTTTAATTTCGATCACTTAAATAATGAAAATAAATCATCAGAGTCTAACATATTAAGTATTTTATTTAATTTTGTAGTGACTTTTTCCCCCAGTGTTGTACCCAGTAATACGCATGCATAATTGTAAGTGCAAACTGATTATCTTCTCACTAAAAGGAGTATTTGTGAACAGTAGTATACACAATATGAAAATAAATTGAATAAAGTTCGTCAATGTTCATTTTTTAAGTCATTGAACAAGCACGTCTTTCTTGTATTAGGAATGCAAGGATTTTTTTTTTTTTGTGTCTCTAAGTGGCGTGTCAGAAGAAAAAAACTAATATGTATGCATATTATGTTGATGGATTATTTGTTTTTCCGTTTTCCGAGTATTGGATGTAGAATATTCTAAGGTAAGGGGTTTAGTACAACCAACATGATTTTTCAAGTATATATGTAGGACTCTGAACCGCGATAGTACTCCGAACCGCGATGGTCACGCTGAAATGCGATGGTTACACCGAAGTGCGATGGTGTTAACGTTGAAGTGCGACGGATCACATAAATCATATTTTCACTGGTTTTTTTTTCTTGTTCCTGTAACGTTGTTGTGTACTTTGTGAATAGTGTTAGACAAAAAACCAGTAGTTCATTCAATCGTTCGGATATTGACCACTATAGACGCTACATACATAGGTTATTTTCCTTTTAGGCCAGGACTAATTGCAATGACTGAAAAATACGGTAGTTGTTTGACATGCAAATACTACTTGATAAGTCAAAACTTTGCTGATTACAAAGAACTTAAATATTATCTCAATTACTACGAATCAATAGAAAAAAAAATACTCAAATGATAATAAAACAAAACAAAAATGCAATCGAACAGTGTATCACTTTACATGTTATAACGACAAACAGTTAAAGACTTTTTACAAAGATTTTTCTTCCCATTAAAACATATATTTTACGACGGGAACAATTTTGTCATTTTGACTGGTTAAAATGTGTTAAAAATACAGGATTTATGTTAAATTATTGCAGAAAGCAGGTTTTCTACAAAATATCAACATGGTTTCGTATCTAAAGTTGCACTCAACATGCAACTTGCATAAAAACTCTGATATCCAGTAAAATATGAAGCAATGAAAAGTAAGTTTTTAAATCTAGTTTTACGTGTGTGTTGTAAATACACAATTTTCTTTTGCAATATTGATGTACACTTTGATTTTTTCGTTTAAATACCGTAAATTTTATTCAATTGTTACATAAAAATAAATATCCTTTTAAATACTGACTGCATGATTAGAACTATATGTATTTTTAAAGGCATTATTGTGTCATGGAAGGATTTCAAATATATTATTTTCCTTGTCCTATATACGAATTCCTATCAAAACCTCTGACAAGTGTATGTCACCAACATTATTTGGAAATCAATATGAATAAGAGGAGATAAGGGTACAAATCAACGAGACCGCAATCCAACAAGACAAAATAATGTATGTAGTTATTTAAAAAAAACACCAATAGCTTAAATAGAGACATTGACGAAACTACCATCAACATTTATCCATAGCAGAGAATGTAGAGAGCTTGCTATTTATAGAAATACAAATGTTTAAACAAAAACAATTTCATCTAAATCGCAATATGAGAAACAGCAGTGACTGTATTTTTCTCATTTATTTTCAACTTTCTGGTGATATACAATGAAACTCTTAGTTTTCTTCTATCATTGTCAATAATAAAATTACAAAAAATTGTAAGTTCCAAAATAAACAAAATACTTCCTCATAGCAGAAGTTGTTGTAATTCATAAACTTTAAAAGTAATAAAATTGTCAGGACAGAAATTCAAAATTTATTTGTGTGTAGTTGGTGGTTGTCGGTCATATTTGTTTTTCGTAAATTGTATTGTATAGATTATTTCGTTAGTTTTACGAGTTTGCATTGTTTCACATGTTTCATGTCGAACCCTTTATTATCATTTGAACTCTGGTAGATAGTTGCTTCATTTGCAGTCATACCACACATCTCCTTTTTTTTATATTAGCATTTTTGGATAGAGATGAAATGAATTTGAACCATACAAAGGATATATATTTATTGGTGCCATGAAGGTAGTCGATAAGTCCTCTTGATATTCTTTTTTTTTCTAGCAAAAATGTATAAATATTGATGGTTTACTACAAATGTTTTCAATATGTAAAAGTTGAGGAAATTTGTTTTTTTTAAATCTTTGCCAAAAAATTATCTAAAAACTAATTTTTGACTTCTTGTCCTTCAATTATTTTTTTTTGTGACCTTCCGTCCTACCTTCGTATTGATGAATATAGGAGGAAAAGTCACAGGAAATAAAGATACAATAATTAATTGATCAGTTTTTGCTGAATTATTTTTTTATGACCAAGAATATCAACTCCAAAATTTTTATAACTTTACCTAACTTTTTTACAAAAATGCAAAAATCCCCAATTTTCAGTCTCAATTTTCTCGAAAACAATCACGGTGACCTATGTTTTATTTTGTGATTTCTTTTATAGCTCGCCCAGGCCTACAACATATTTCAAAATTAAAATAATGACAATATAACGTAAAACTGTATCGGATGCCCCAAAACAATGATCTCCTAGTTCCTGTATAAACAAACTTCCCAAAAAGACTTTGGACAATGCAAAGAATATTACATGATTGGATTTAAATTATGTCACACTTGTTATGAAAACATCAATCACGTCTAGCAACAGTTTCCCACCCCACCCCCGCCCATTTTCTTATTAACATGCATTTCATCAATAAAAATACCTACAATCTTTTTTATCATTAAGCATTTTTTTATACAACAAATTGGTATATAGTAAAGGTATACCTCCTCCCCATTAGATAAACAACTACTTACTGACTACTTGCAGCTTTGTATTACTGCCGCGAAGCTGCAAAAACGCATCTATAAAAACCTTCGTCTTCATGGGTAACATTGTAAATTTGAATGTCTGTATGTATTGTAACGTTAGCGATTCTTATCCGGTACTTGCTAAAAGAAATTACTTTAATTTTGCTTTTATAAACAGGCAATTTGTATATAAATTCAAGTATCGGTGACGAACCCATAATGGCACAGACATGTTCAATTTGAGAAGATGGACAGGATGTATCTATAAAAGAAAATAAAAACAAACATGTGTATGAACAATATGTATTTAGATGTTGCACACACATACATAATTTATTATTCTGATATCATTAAGACAAGTAAAAGTGGGAAATACGCACAATCTGGAAGATAGCTATTACGCTATTTCATTTCTTAAAATGTGAATCAACAAATTATTATTTGGCGTACTTAATAGTTTGTCACATTTTTATTTAGGACTTCAGATCATCATGTAATTACTGGTAATCTTGCAATATATTATTTATTAGCATTTCAGTATTGTGATGCATATGTTTATCGATCAACATATAGACTTACTGTGTAATATGTACATGTAATATGACGCATACACTTGCGAATCTCATTCTCTTCTCATTTCATGTATAAAGCATGAAGAGTTAAATTTTTAAGACTTTTTTTTTCAAGATTAAACACTATATGTGAACATTTCTTCAAAATATTAGCACGTATTTAAATAGTTCTTCTATTTTCAATATTTGCAGTATCCGCTAATATACAGTTAGTAATAAAATCAATGTTAAAAAAAAATAATTGAACGTTTTTTGCAGATAAATGCATTTCCGTTTCGTTTGTCTTTCTTTTCGCCGTATCCGATTTGTTTCTGCGAATAATCTGATAATCCTTTGAATAATCTTACGTCATACAATTAATGAGACAAGTACATATTTTCGTACACCACCGGTTACCACCACTTTAACGAGAAGCTCGTAAAATAGTTCTCCGTGAAGTCAGCAGTCGCTTCGTTATTCATTATTCTATATTCAATTGAAAGCCAGCTGCATGCAACTGATGCGGATATTCCGATTAACCCCATCAAAATCAATAAACAACAGATTATTTCATCTGATTTAAAAATTGATATCAATATTCAAAACATTAAGGTATTGCTTAATTATTTGTATATATTATATATATACATATGTAAATGCATAAGAATGTAAATTAATCACGCTAATGAGTGTTATATTCTATAGATTGACATACTAGCTTCATCAGGCGGGTGCATCCATCCAGATGAAATCGGATGCTGATATGAATGATTGATTGGTGGTTGCTTAACGTCCTGTGGCCAATATTTCATGCAAGTAAAGGACGAGAACAAAGTAATAATACATACAATAGATAGGTCATGTAACAATGATAGACCCGGATTAAAGACAGGAAATTTGAGCTGACATTGTATAATGAATGTAATTTGGATATTTAATAGAAATTTAGCCTTACAACAGGCCATTTACGAACTCCTAAAGGAGACATTTATGAAACTTATCGTACATTTAGTTTTAACAGATATAATTGTGTTGTGTAAATAGTAAATCATCGACCAAGGAATATGTAAATATCAAAAGATAGCTTGGAGGGTCGGACCTATGTCAGTAACATACGTTTCATTTGTTTAACCATTATTCTTGCTCTGCTTCTTAGATAGTTTACAAAAAACATCTCTAGATGGTTTGTCTGGTGACCCACAACAAGCTTTATCAATACCACACTCTCCCAAATTTATTTAAAAAGACTCCCTCAATCCTGTTAGGCCCTGTAAATTAGTCAGAAATCAACTTTTAAACCAGTGATACACTTTTGAATGACAAAATACTAAATATATCGAATATTTTATAACCTACCACCTTAAACTGACCCTATGCCACCATGGATCTAATATTACATAGGCAGTTAAACTGTGAGTTGTTCTTTAACGAATCATTCAACATATTCCCCCTCAGTACAGATTAAATGTCAGCACTGGACTGCATGTCCCTATATAGGATGACATACGAGATCTGTTTCACTTACGTTCTTCATGGTGAAGAGTTATGTACCATCGTTCTTCACGTTTTTTATCTTTAAACATTTATAGGGCGGGATTTCCAAGGTCCCACTGTCGTCTGCGTAGACGCTTTCTGATTCTACCAATTATAACACGTAAGACTGTGTCATACTCTGTACTTGGGTGACTGCAATCTGAATACCTTGCAAAAAATATAATCAATTTTGAAAGCAACCCTAATCTAACATTGGAGCTTTTTAGATTAATAAATGCAGATTTGTGGCTTACGGAAGATCCGACATAAGTAATTATTTATTTTTAGAGTGAACTGTCATTATCTGTAGAATTCTCCCGTTCAGGAACGGTCCCAAATAGTTAGGGATGCTTGACTTTTGTCAATATTGCAAGGCATTCCTACATCTACAACAGGCGTAAGACACGCTGATCCCTGATATTGCATGAACATTCTTGATCAAGCTTTTGTTCCCATTGGGTCTCACAGTACAGGGCATTATGTTCAATATCAGGATGACCTTCATCAATACTTACATCAAAACATTACTTGGACAGGTATTCAATTGAGTCCACGCTCCGCTTTTGTTGGATCTGATGGCAAGTTTGTTTTCCTCATTGTTATTAGTCACAGTGATAGTTAAGACCCTGTGTTCAGTGGTCTTCATTGCAAGTTACCCCACGTCTCTGCTTTTTTGTAACCTTTCTCGACGTTTTTGGCCCATGCTGTATGTGTTGGTCATGTTTCAGCATGTGTAGGTGTTTGCTTAGATTTATGTAGGTTCGATTTTATTTTTTTAGACTGACTCTGGTCTCTCGAGCAGTTCCGTTGAAGTTTGATGACCTATTGTTTCTTATCAAAGATGTGTAAACAATACATCATTTTCTCGTTGTTCTAGCCTCTCAGAAACTTTGATCCTAACTATGTTGCACATGGAGAAAACAGTCATCTTGATTATTGAATTAAGCTGTAGGGGTTTTTGATATAAAAAGTATAATAAAAATACCGAACTTCAAGGCAAAATCAAAAAAGGGAAGTGCATTAAATCTGACAAAGTCAAGCCCTATCTATCAACGGAACAAGTGAAAAACAACTGCCATATTCCTGACTTGGATAGTTGGTTTTTAACCTCTTAAACTTCTCAATAATGTTTAAACCGGTTTATTAAGTTTCCTTTCTTGTTGTCTACCAACAAATAAAGGCGGGCGGGATGTGAATGATTAATTTGAAATATGTTGTAAAATCCCAACACATTGAAAGTATGTATAACATTATTGATTCAGATGCGGAGAAATGGAATGCAATAGGAAAATATTGATTGACATGTTTAGACAATGAATTAAGAGTTTTTCATTTGTAGTTGCTCCAATATAAAAGGAGTTGGTCACATCAAAATTTTGAAATATTACAGCAATCTCTTAATTTCATGGTCATAATTCTATATTTGACGAGAGAGGAATTGCTACAAGAAAATATGTTGGCAAATTTTAATTTTAAGCTTAAGTTTAATTAGAATTCATTTTAAAAAAATGGAATTAAACCTGTAAATTATATCTGGGATGCAAAAACAAAATGTTTTAGAGCATCAGTTGAAATATTCAATCGAATTATCGATAAAAAAAAATGCATATCAGAGCTATGTCACACCAAGGCATTAACATGATTAATGTATTAAGATCTGAAAATAACATCTTTTCTTATATGTGTAACTCTTATAAACCTTCAAGGTTAAAAACTCCATCCATTTTCGAAAATAATGAAATCAATGAAGTAAAAAAGTTACATTTAAAAAATATTCAAAATTTCTTTGATATATCTATTTTTATAACCAATTTTTTTTTCAACTGATCGGGTGGAGCTTACGTTTTAAATTGTATAAGGATAGTCTATTTGAAGATGTGTGTAATAAGGATGAATGCCGTTATAATTATCATTACGGATTTCTAATCAGTGTCACCAAACGGATAAACAAAAGAACTGAGTGTATGATATGGGGCGAATAAAATAGTTTAAAAATTAAAATATTCATATGTGCTATATCTAAGTATTTCAAAGTATCGGCTATTGTATCACATCTGCTAGTTCGGGTAAATCGTTCTGTATTACGAATCATGGCAGAGCGTAAGAAGATACTTTTCTCTCATTCAAAAGAAATAGTTAACAATTAACGTGTCAAAGTTTTTCGAGTCACAGATTCAGCTACCGACGGTCACTCCAGTAAAAC
This sequence comes from Mytilus californianus, assembly GCF_021869535.1. Classification (NCBI taxonomy): domain Eukaryota; kingdom Metazoa; phylum Mollusca; class Bivalvia; order Mytilida; family Mytilidae; genus Mytilus; species Mytilus californianus. Next base: position 47,402,172 of record NW_026262604.1, read on the forward strand.
CCTTTACAGAGAGAGCCCTCTTTCCAACAAAATGCATTCGGAATAAATGGAAGAACAAATGTATATAAAAACGTTACAAAATAACGACATATTTTGCAACTGCCGTCATCATAGTTATACTTTCATATCCACATTTTTTACATGTTTTTAAACTCCATTTTACAAGAAAAAAACGGCTGTGTCTCACTATATACGTTGCGAAGACACATATATAGTGTTTACATATTTTAACCCCATCAATGTTCATAACTGGACACTTCATTGATGATTTATCCCAAAACACCTGTCCATAGATGGACTGGTCTATGATATGCGAACCGGTTAAACTCCGCCCGGTCAAGTGAAATAAATCAAGTAATACAAATTGTAAACTAAACTGGGAATTGTATTTTGAATCTGGGTTGCCAAGGGAACCTATTTGGAATTGTGTTCACGAAACTTTTGCTAAGAGAAAAGCAACACAACTTAAGTTGAAGCTACTACACTATATTATTTATACAGAAGATATACTACAAAAAATGAAGAAAAGAAATGGTATTTGCCACTTTGCCAAAAAAGCAAAACTAGTCCATCTTTTTGCTCACTGTAATTTAGTTGAAGAAATATGGTTTTAAATTTTTAATATGTCAAATGATTTGTTTACTGGTCAAAATATTACCAATTTACAATAAACAGAAAAAGAAAATACTCCTGTGTATGAATACTAAAATTGATGTAAACATGAATAGTATTGAAACCTTTCTTGTAACAACAAAATGGGTATTATAGAAATATAGGAATGTAGTCAAATATCAACAAAAGATACTTTCAAAATTAAATACAGTTAATATGGTTAAACGTGGAATCAATTTTTTGCTTGTATGTAATAAACATTAATAAAGTGATGATGCATATTCAAACATTTCAAAAATGTTCTGCTAGGTAATAATTGAGAATTGTGTTATTTATAAACTTGAACTATATAATGTCTTACATAGATGCAATAACTTTTACTCAGCACTATTAGTCTCCTTCATATTTTCAACTAGATAGCAACATCACACAATTCGTATTTGCACGTGTGACCTGATCTACTAGTTATTCAATTGTAAGGATTATTGTTAATAATAAATTAGGGATTTGATCATTTCTAGCTTTTTATTTGCCCATTTAGCAAGGCACAGATATCAAATTCAAATTTTAATTTAGAATACAAATAATTGTGTATTTTCATTTATACATATATATCATCATGATCATGTATATGTTTATTTATTTCAATTTTCATTACATAGGCTTACAAAGAAGACTTTAAGAAAATTATAATTATTGTAAATTCAAAAATGTTAAAATATAGAAAAGTCTCCCATTTGTATTTTTCTTGGCAAATGAGAATTGGGGTACTAGCAGGGACCATTGCGCATGCGTAGTGGTACTTAAGTTTGTTATACATTGGGTTTTATATAATAAAATGTATTAACATTTAAAAAAAAGGTTCCTTTCTACTCTGTAAACTCCAGTCTTAAACAACATCAAGTACCTTTGGCTTGAAGTACCTTACTAAATTCTTTTCTACACTATATGATTATTCTGCACATGTCTGCGCCACGCTTTTCCATGAGTAGCTTGATCATTGTGTTTAAATCCCTATTCCATTCGGCAATCAGAGCATAATACTCGCTCTGGTCTTTACTGTCTTAGGGTCCCCATTGAAATACTACTACATGTTTAAACATTGATGTAAAATGCTCGTCAGTTGCTCCCGCCGTCATACCTCAAGCCCTTGGACAACATATTTTTGTGATCCCATTGTGGCTTCTTTTCTTTCAGTATTATCTGCTTTATATCTAGGGATGATTTTGTTTTTAATTAGATGGAAACCCTGTACTCCCATCATTTTGAAAACACTTGATTATGATTACATTCTGTTATATCATTTTCTCTTAAATGATGTTCGAAAACGTACCTGTGACACACAGAGTAAGTAAAATATCAACTACATCTGACTTGATATATCAGGTAAAAACAGGAGCTATCATCCATGTTATTGTCTAGTGTTTGGAAATGAACTACTTTGGTTAAGAATGTAATAATGGTCTTGCGTTGAAATCTTTATTGTTGATGTGTTTGGGACAGGTATGTCTCATATTTTTCGGTCCAGCCATATCTTATTTTTACCCTTGAACCATCAGGATAAACTGCAAAAAGGTGAATTTCCGGAAATTCTTTACGCAGCCGGGGTTGTCAATCTCTGAATTATCAGTTAGAATTGGGTCTCCAGGATGATACGGTCCACTTCTCTTTTTTGAATAATTCCTAATATATCCACTTGACGAGTCCTGACTGAATATTACGTTCGAGTCTTAAAGGTAAGGGCGGATCGCACCCGGTGTTTCATGTCTCTGTAGCTTCTGCGTCGTGTTATGGTATGTGATAAGAGCAGGTCTCCTATTGAACAGGATATGGGCCATTCACAGGGACTTCCCGACCGCTGTCTTCGAATATTATGTACACTTTCTATATTTCATTTGGTTGAGGTTGGAGCGCAAAATACGGGCTTTCCATCATATTGAAACCCAACCTATTAAGTAATGTCACGATTAATCTTAGACAGTTAATACTTGCAAGATATCTCTATATTCTCTTATCAACATTGCCCTTCACATTCCTTCACATCCCTTATATACTAGTATATAACCTGGTCAGCTATGTGAGTGCATATACCCGAAAGCGGAAGCAACTCGTGAAATTGAAATATGTATATGTTTATCCGTGACGAGATAGGCACAAAGGGAAATAACTGACAATGTTCTGAAATGCCGTGTATTATTCCTCCAAAATAACCCACAAATGCCTGCAACGAATATGTCGATTTCTGAAATTACTCAAAACACACTTTTCCCTTCTTTCTTCTGCACGGCAAAAATTAAATATTCCTTAAAAACTGATACAGTCAGCTAATTACTTTCATAATCTAAAGTGTTTCGCTCGAATTGTATCTAAATTCTAATATATAGTTTACAGGGATTGTCAGTCCTATGTCAGGAACGGCGAGATGGCTGTTCATGAATAATTCTTCTGTTATTACGTCTGTACCGAAAGTGGATGATTTCTGTGTTGTTCTTCATAACATCTGGTGACCCAAAACTAGCCCTTCACATACCACAGTAGTATGAAGTTCAGTATTTATTTCTTTGGTTCATAATAAAACTGTTATACATTGAAATATTGCATGAATCTATAAAATATAACAACTATATAATAATGCATTTATATACATTAATTTAGTTACTGCAGTAGTTTTTTTTCAAACAGATTCATGCCAAGATATATTGAATTTCGTTTGTATTTATGTTAATACCCCATATATTTGTTTTTTGAGATCCTCAGATAATCGACTTGATTCGTCCTATAATACAAAATCTTAAAGAAAAAAAAAACATAGTTTCTAATGTTGTATAAGCTTAACAAACAAACGGCATACAAAGAACTTTAAATGACCATTCTAAAAATGTACAAATACAAATTCCCGTAGATTTAAACAAAATGATTGTCTTTTAATTTTGACAAATCCTGTCATTAATTCTCTGGATTTGTAGATAATAACATAAAACACATGTATGTGTCCCTTAAATGATTGAAGTGGTATACATGTCAAAATATATCAAAATTGTGGTTATTCTATTGATGAGCCTAATACAGTCAAATTAGTGTTAACAGGTAAAATGTGATGTAACTTTTATTTCATAAACAGGCCGAAATTACTATATAATAGTTGAAATGGACATTTTACGCATGGGTTTTGAACATCATAGAATATTACCTAATCCTGTCGATACCTTCTCCTTTACAATTTTATCCAACACACCCTAAAACATATGTTACTATCATGGATGTCTATCATTCTGCTTACAATGTATCAATATGATTGTTCATTTATTTGTTTAGTATGCATTATTTGTCACAAACGATCATCAACTGACACATTCAGAACTCATCATATAACACGTATGCACGTAACGATAAACTTACTAGTTATAGTTAGCCTTGATGTTAATGACACTTCCAAATATCCTATCGAGTAAAATCCTGTGTTATTTGCTGTTACGTTTATTATCTGAAATTCTAAAATATCTGGACGTAAAATCATGCCGTATTGTCCTATTCTAACCCCCTCAGCAGGCATATCATAATATGTATATCTTTTTCCATCTTTTCTAAGACCTAGCACTGAGGCAATTGATTTCAATGTCAGATTCACCGTTGACCCTTCAGTAGTGTAAATCGTGATGTTTGCATCTGTAGGCATGGATTTGTCTAAAATATTTTTGAAAAGACTTAAGAATACTCGAAATTGGGAATCGGTATCGTTGTTTTAAAAAAATATGGTAGTAATTTTAACATCTACATTGTATCTATTGATCGCTACGATGTTCTCCTTGTTGACTTTAGTAAGAGTGTTCTAGGGTTTTATTCGGCGTTCGAATAAACTTACTTTTATCCAAACGATTTGACAATAAGATGTATAAGATGCGACTTCCTGTGGACTGTATCATTTTATGCTAAAACGTTAGAAATAAGATTAAAACAGCTGTCTGGTTCAAAGCCCCTTTTTTGTTATAGTTCATTCGCAATTGGTTTTCTGAATGTACATTTCATACTGGCTACTTGGCGTAAAGCAGTCAATGATGTATATGTTATCCATTCAATAAAACTAAAAAAGCGACCGTACGATTACCGTTAGTTGCTTAAATGTTCGTCATTTCCAAGCGCTGGGCTAATTAGCAATCATAACAAGTCTTCTTATTTGGTTAAGAACATAGTTCTGAAAGTTGTACATGTACAAATTCATTCATTTAGAGTATAAGTCAATGAAACGACCGGACATAATCACAGACTCAAAATTTGAAGTTTGAATGTTTTTTTTTTATTATTATACGAAAAAGAAAAGAAATAAAGGGAGAACACATTTAGTAAAAATAGCATAAGATTGTGACGTAGTTTTCTCGATTTTTCTTCCTCAGGAAAACTCCAACCTAAAATTTCAAAGCCAGACATGCGTTTAATATTTACATTATGAGATATATGCTATAAAGGCTTAAATAGAAATGCCAAATTCGTTAAAGATAAGCATTGCATAAAGAAGATCAAACATTTGTTTCTCTATAATGTCTAAATTTATAAACGGGAAATTCCATAAAACATAATAAAATCAAACGTTAGACTATAAAAACCATATATGTTATAAAACATGTCAGTACAGGAGGTCTGACTACTGTCCTTATGCTACTTTCGGGAGGAAAAGTCAACCAGCAGCGGTATCGATACAGTGATAGATAGAATAAATATTTTATAAAATGTGTACGTCAAACTCTTTTTTCTGGATTTACCTACCAGAAATGCTCAAACCTAAACAAGTCAATTAGGAGCCCTTTATAGCTTGCTGATCGGTGTGAGTCAAGGCTCCGTGTTGAAGGCCATACTTAATCCTATAGTTGTTAACTTTTTATACATTGTGACTTGGATGGAGAGTTGTCTCATTGGCACCCATACCCAATCTTCTTGATTATATTTGAACCTCAGGGATGCAAAAATACGATGCACTAAATACATGTTGTGCAAGCAAAACTGTAATGAAGAACTGATTATTTATCTAAACCACACTAAAAGAAAGGATACTATATAATGCTAGCCCCAACAAGTTCATAGTTACCGAATTAAGGGGATCATCGCTGAGTTAAAAACAAATCTTTCTAAAATTTAGATAGAAAATAAATGTTACGAATAATGGGATTATGCTTATTCGAATCTTAAATTGTGAAAGGTCTAAAAACCAATTGTCCCGTTTGTAGACCTTTCACAAAACAAAATTCAAATAAGCTTAATCGAAAATTGTCCAACAGTACCGTTGAATATTTACAAATGGGTCAAATACAAATTTATATTTTTAAGTAGTTCGGTACATTCCGCTACATTTTGTATTTAGTTGACGCAAAGCAGTTTGGTTAATTGACACTTGTAATTATCTTTATTCCATAAGGCATCACCATTAAAGGGTACTCACAGATAAGATGTAATTTTAGGGATTTTTTATGTCATTTAAAGAACAGTTGAGATCATGTATCTCAATATTGGTGAAAATCGCTATTTTTGTCTTTCAGTATTAAATGACATAAACCATGTAGAAACCGAACCACCCAGCTATTTCAAGTCCCGGTCGATACATTTGACAAGTATTAATCATTATATCAAATAAAAACTAAATTCCCGAAACAATACCTTGTAATAGAGATATCACATTTCCATCCGAGTTTTTTATCGACTAAGTAATAGAATGGTTGATTGAGTTATGTATAGAATTGAGAATAGAAACGGGAAAATGTTTCAAAAAGACAACAACACTGGACAATGCGACCAAAGAGTAGAGAACAACCCAATGGCAACAATGGGTCTTACGAGCAGCGAGAAAATCCCGCACCCGGAGGCCGGCTTCAGTTGACCCCTAAACAATATTGTATGCTAGTTCAGCTAAATGGACGCCTCACTAAATTCCGAAACATATATTGAATCAAAATACACAAGGCTAATAAGGCTAGAGGTTCAATACTTGGGACAGACGCAAAACTGTGGCGGGGATAAACATGTTTTGTGAGATACAACCCTCCCCTATTCATCTAGCCAATGTGGAATAAACAAACACAACACCAATACGCACAGTAAAACTCAGTTTAAAAGATGTCCGAATCAGATTTAAGAATAAGTAAAAGAAGAAACTAGGCAAAATTACAATGAACAACATAAATTAAAAAGGACTACTAGCTCTTTTTCATATAAAAACCAAGCACAATCCCTACCCGTAGGGGGTTTAGTATCATTCGATCATTTCAACAGAACGTTTTAGAATAATTGTGTTTATTTTCGATGCAAAAACCAAATAAATGAACTCAATATAGATACCAGGATTGACATTTTGTACGCCAGACGCGCGTTTTGTCTGCAGAAGACTCATTAGTGAAGCTCGAATCAAAACAATTTAAAAGGTCAAATAAAATATGAATTTGAAGAGCATTGAAGACCCACAATTCCAAACTATATCCGTAGTGAATAAGTCGGTTTAAAGGTTTAATTATCTTATGAGGTCAATGACGACATTTGCATCATTTGTATATAATATTACCACAAACGATGTGATGTGATATACATGAACGTATAATATAAGATGTATGCAAGTTGATTTATTTTTACAAATGATGTCCTTGTACCGATGATACAATTTAGTAAACGTTTTGACACGTTTGTGATATCAAAAACCCTAAAGTAATCATGTTTCAGTAATACAGAGATTTTTTTCGTTAAAATCAAATACTCTGTTATACATGTTATATACACGAGCGAGTCGAACAAATTGAGATATATAAACACCATACGATGGTGCCAAGGAAACGAAAATGAAAAATCTTTTCTTTTTATCTTTAATTTTAGAACTTAGTTTCTAATTAAAGATAAAGATATCAAAATCCAGGAAAGGACAGTGTTCATTGCTTTATTTAAAGTAATTTCAACATGAAAAATCTCTTTAATGTACATACTTATATTGTCATTATTGAGAGACGAATTATCATACAAATATCTAAAGGCGTTATTAAATTTTTGTATTAGCCGTTGTTTCGATAGGTCTTTGCAGATTTTAGACATTAATTTTGATTTTCATAACAATACAGAAACAGATCTGCAATAAGTGGTACACATTTAGTCCCCATTTCAAATCTGATAACTTGGCGATATACGAAATCTTCATAGCGAACGTTATTTAGTAAACATTTAAGTGCCATTGAAACTTTGATAATTGAATAGTATGTATTGGTTGATTGATTTATGTATTGACTGTTTGGTTTATTTTTGCTTTGATCGATTGATTTGTGCTCAACAAACATCGTCCGGCAAGATACAGCTGTTCTATCTGAAGGTATTTTTTGTTTCAAATAAACTCATCATAGAAACCAGGATTGAAATTTTGTATTTGCGCCAGACGCGCGTTTCGTACAAAGAGAATGTGAGGAAGAAAACGAGGATACATCTGTTGCTGCATTTTTTTCAGTTTTTATCATAATTTTTTTAAAACGACATATTAGTCTTTACGTATCAGTAGTGCGAATTGAAAATACAACAATATGCAATCTGCACGGTAGACTTTTTTCAACTATTCCAACAATAAAAAAGAAAAAAAAAGAAAGGTTTCCGTTATTCATTTCTTAATAATATGCTTCATTATGGAATTGTTGTTTTTATTTTGTATAGCGAATATGGTCGTTACAAATATTTTTACACAAGAAGCAAAAAAGTAGCAACACGGAAGATTGATGCAGGGATTAAGAAAACGACGTAGCAAAATGAAATATCGATTGTACACTTTTTTATTGCGATGACTAAACTTCATGCTCCGGTTGTACGCTTCGAGATCTCAATGACAAAAAAAAAAACAATACCGCATTTGAAGCTCATTGTTTTATACAAAGCATACATCTGAAAGGTATGTAATCGTGTGATTTCGATTTAAATTACCACTGTTCTCAACGTTTGCATAGTCAAATATATGTATATACTTTAATTTTATCATTAAAATCAAATTGGCCAAGATATGCTTTCTTCTTCTACGTGCATTTTTAACATCAGTGTTCATTTCATTATATTAAAACAAAGCATTAATGTATATTTTACATTGTTTAAACGCATCTGCTTACCCTTTCGGAGTATATGAAATCACATCCAGTTTTGTATTGCGTTTGTGTTTATCAATCGTTTCATTTAGTAGTGTTTGGTAAACTTGTTTGCTTTTTCGTCGTCTTCCGTTTATTAACATGGACTTGTCAATTCTCTCCACTAATGAGTTTGAATGTCCCCCTTCGTATCTTCATCCTCTTTAATATACCTATACTTGTAAGCATTTGTCAAAATCCTTAACGTAATCTTACCTTGTAAAAATAACCAAAACAGACAAAGATTCATCAAACCCTAAAATGAAAGGCATTGCTTAAGTTAGAACAAATATAACAATGGATGCCAGAGTGTAAGGTTAAAAAAAACGCATACAAAAATAATACCTTTCTTATTTAGTACGCCAAACGGACGTTTTGTGTAGATGAGATAGACAGAGGCGCTCTAACTAAATAGTTTAAAAACAAAATCAGTTTCCAAGTCAAAAAATATTGAAAAAAACAAAACAACCCAAAAAGTTGAGTCAATTCCAGATACAATGTAAGCAATCTACGTCTTCAGGTTCAACATCCTTAGTGTTTCGAATGATTTTAAAATTTTATAAACAATAGTAGCGCCAAGGCCTCATAGTAAATATTATCAATGAATTATTGATTCAATTATCCCACAGGCCTGCTTTGTTCGTGAATTAAATGCCTGATTTAATTTCAAGATAAAAAGGTTTCACCAGTAAGACTTTTTGTTTTGATAATTCATTTAATTTTTATAATTCGATAAGGGGGGACCTATCAAACTGTTAGTTAAAGGCGTATGATGTTACTTTTATTTGGTCAGTCAGTCTGGGAATGTGCTAAATTATAAACTATATATAACTAAGAATATGATCAAATATGTTTTGATTTTTTTTCCAAACTTAGTTAATTTATCAAAAAATAATTTTAGCTGAAATCATATATTACATTTTTTATTAGTGACAATAAGTAATCAGAGATATTATAAACATTGAAAAGGATTGTCTGTTGACCATCAAAGTTATGGTGGTGTTTTTTCGGGAGTTATTGATTCTTAAACAGTTGGAAAATATAAACTTATATCAACTATCAGGTTCTGAACTCACAAATAAACAAACTTCATATGCATTGTACAACAATGAGTCTTATAAAAAGGGATATTTGTAATATATGGAGAACAAAAGTGATTTCCTCAACATGTATTTTTTACCCGTAGAGTGTTCGCGTCTATTTACTGTTTTTCAGTTTTTAGAAAAATCTTCATGTATATCATTCCCATGTATGCGTCAAGGATTCATTGTGTTTACGTACACACACTATCAATATGATACACTTATGTTTTAGACAATATAAGAGCAAACTGTACGAAGAAATTTGTGTAATTGAAAAAATGTGGAAAATTAACAGATCTAAAACGAAAGAAAAAAATACAAGCCTACCATACTTATTGCTATTTCGTATATTCTATGTCATATTTCCTTGTATTACATTCAAGCAACATAATAAGTCAAAATCGCGTCATATTTCCGTTACTTATTGTAATTGTTCATATGAAAAAGGAAATCACAATTGTACATTCTACAAAAAGTTAGGTGTCGTTTGAATTGTAGTAATTCTTATATATATATAATATTTTAATCATGGGCAACAAGTTATTCAAATACGTCTTTATCATACTACCGATTGCTAACATTAGCTGCCTTTGTATTAGATTTGTGTTTGTATGTTTTTGAAGTTGGTCATTATAATTGCATTTTAATTTTAAAAAGACAAAATCGCAGTACTATAATCATCAAAATATTTCCTCTCAACTTTATACGATTATAAAAACAACAGAAGCATATCATTCATCATTGTACGACTTTGCCCCCAGCAGAGCTATAGAAAAACAGTACATTAACGGGTGTTACACGGACACTTTTTAGATGATACACGGCCATTTTTTAGTTGTTACACGGACACTTTTTATGAATATAATCACTCGTGCATGATCAGTGAGTTCATGGGCACTTAAAATTTCAATTAGATTTGAACTTTTTTGTTTCACAGACATATTTCCTGTCTTTTTAATTAAAATATTTACGTTAGCATCAATAACTATATTTTTTTTCAAACAATTCCAGTAACTATTCATATTAGCACAATAAGGGATTGACCATTTAACTTCAAAAGGTGGGTTAAGGTTTTTTCCTAAATAAAACTTTTCGATCCCCAAATTTATGAGGAAAAATATATAATATATGATATAGTTGAAAAACTAAATAATTTTCTTACTCAGAAAAAAACACACCCCCTTTTGAAGCTAAATGGTCGGTCCGTAAATGTGTTTTTTTTTTCAATATATGGACATGAATAGTATTCTGGACAATGCTGAAAGAAATACTGGTACCAACATTTATATTTCAATAAAAAAGACAGGAAATATATATAAAAGAAATCAAATCTAATCAAAAGATAAAATCCCTATCAACTCACCAATGCACGATTGATCCTATAAATGAAAAGTGTCCGTGTAATACATGTTCAAAAAGGCAGCAAATCTTGAAGAAAATCATTCAACTTATGTCATCAATTTTGGACGGTAAGCTCTGATTGGATCATATAATGACACTTGTTTAATCCTGATCAACACTATCAGAAAAGTCTCAAATGTGTATAACATTCACCTTTAACTTGAAATGGTTCTTTTTATAAAGTTATTAAATTCTTGAATTTTTTTAGAAAAAAACTCTCGGCTGAAGGGAAGTGAGAAAAAAAATTGTGTTTAAACTGTAACTTACATTAACTGGTATATGGCCATTTAAGTTTCTAATGTCTTTAGTTTTGCTACCTCTTCTAAATGTAAAATGTACTTCTTCCTTCTTGAAACGTCGTACAAGTCAGATACAAAACAAAGGTAACAAAAAACAGGCCGGGAACAACCTGCCGTATAGTTTGTCTGCACTTGTAGTCAGGTCAAGGTCCTCGGCTATCGCCTCGGACCTTGACCTGACTACTCGTGCAGAAAAACTATCCGGCAACGGTTGTTACCGGCCTGTTTCTTTGTTACCTTTGTATTGTATCTAATATTTACCTCCTTTATGTTTTAGTTTTATAAGAAATATACAAACGAAATGTAATCTTTGTGATAACAAAGTTTGTAACAAACACATTTACAAGAGTTTCTGGTCAATTTACAACATGTAATCGAACATTACATAGACAAGTGTCCGATAAAGGTTGTTTCAGTCACTTACCCAACAGTTAATATAATCAAAACTAATGAAATTACATGAAAATCGAATATCAATTTAAACACAACTATGTATATGTCGGCCTCGAATCGGGAAATTTGTCAGTTGATGTCATGTGTCATATCTCAATGGAAATTTCTTTTATTTGTGGAATTATATCTGGATGGCAGATAGAAAACATTATTCAAAATACGGATTACCATGGTATCTTCAAAAATTTGAATTTAGATGTCCATAAAAACTGCCGCAATCAAATATAAGACTCTATCAACCAACAGAAGGAAATTCAAACAACTGTCAAATTCCTGACTTTGTACAAGCGATTTCCGAGGAAAATATTGTGTTAAACCTGGTTTTATAGCTAGCTTATACAACCAGTGTTATGACAATTGTCCATATTTCTGTTTCATTGATTAAATTTGGTAAGATATCCAAAAAGTTGTTAAATTAATAAGATTAGCAGAAATAGATAACGTCAAATTATATATACTTATGAATTTATGGAAACTATCAACTTTAGTTTAAAGGACATGTTTATGTACTTTTCTTTGCCTCTTTTATGCTTTATGAATTGCCTTATATTCGTCCATATCTATATTTCGAATGCACCAACATGCTTTGGTGTTTAGTCATATCGAATGAATATATATATATAGCAATTATCAATTACATACTCTAGTTAAAAATATGCAATTTGGATTGTTTTTGTTTGATGAAAAAGTTTAGGGAGTTCGAATTTTCTTGGAACACACTATAAAATATTTGAGAAAATACAGAATCAAACTAAAACAAACACGACACCCTGACTGATCTATGTTATATGTAAGGTTTATACATGTCGTGTCAACATAGTTTAAAGTAAATACTAACCATGCTTTTATGAGAAAAAAATCAGACATACCAGATTATGACTGCAAATGACAAGACATTATAACAAAGATAAAATTGACAATGGAAATGGGGAATATGTCAAAGAGACAACGACCAGACCAACGAGCAGACAACAGCCGAAGGCCACCAATGGGTCTTCAACGCAGCGAAAAAATCCCGCACCCGGAGGTAGTCCTCAGCTAGCCTCTAAATAAAATTGTGTACCAGTTCAGTAAAAATGGACTTCACACTAAACTCCAAAACATATAAATGAATTAAAATTAAAAAAAACATACAAGACTAACAAAGGCCAGAGGCTCCTGACTTGGGACAGGCGCAAAAAATGCAGCGGGGTTAAACATGTTTTGTGAGATCTCAACCCTTCCCCTATACCTCTAGCCAATGTAGAATAAAGAAACACATAGCAATTCGCACAGTAAAAATCAGTTTAAAAGAAGTCCGAGTCCGATGTCAGAATAGGTAACAAAAGAAACTAAACAAAATGACAATGGTACATAAATTAAAAAAGGACTACTACAAATGTAGCAGTTACTGACATGCCAGCTCCAAACCTCAATTAAACAGATTAAAAGATTATGTCTTCATCATATGAAAATCAAGAACAATCCTTCCCGTTAGGGGTTAAGTATCATACCATCATACAATATATGAGAAGAACATAACTCGTATTATGCCAACAACTGGTTTTTAGAATAAATATGTTTATTTCCGATGCAAAGACCCTATGAGTGAATCAATATTAATACCAAAATATGCAATCCTTAATGACCGGACAACAGTATCGTAACTATATCCCTTCTAAATAAGTCTGTTTAAAGGTTTGGTTAGCTTTTAAGGTGAATGCCGACATTTTGGTGCTTTATAAAGAATATTACCATAAAATATTGGATGTGAAATACCTGAACGTATAAGATGTCTGCATGTTGACCTATATTTACGAAGGATGTCCTTATACCGATGATAAATTTTAGTAAATGTTTTGACTAGTTTGTGATATCTAAAACCCTAGTGTAATAATTTTTCAGTAATACAGAGATTTCTATCGTTGAAATCAAATAAGTTGTTACATACACGAGCGAATCGACCAAGTTGAGATATATAAACACCATAAGATGGTGACAAAGGAACGTCACCATCTAAAAATTGATAATTAACAATAGGAAATGAAAAATCATCCCTTTTATCATAAATTTTGTGGTATTATTTGCGTGTGTAACATCGTATACATTTAGTAAATAAAAAAAAAAATGGAATTTGAGTGTCATCTACTATAACTAAATGTAGTTCTTATTACCCTAAAGATATATACTCATGTGAAATTGGACATTCTCATCCTTTCGGCAGAAAGCCGTAACAGGTTTATTTTGCCGAAGATTCATTTTCATAAATGTTTTTGTTTGCATGTTTTCATTGTGAATTGTATGATACATCATTTTTGTCATCTGTTCATAAAATTTGGAAGATGAGGTATGATTGACAATGAGACAACTCCTCACTAGAGATAAAATGACATAGAAGAAACAACTACAGGACAAATGTTTGGTCTGATTTTTAATAATTTTTTTATTGAATCAATGCCAAATTTGTCATTCAAACAATATACAATTGTTCAAAACACAATGATCAATTCATAATTGTTACATTGACCTACTATTCTATCGTTGTTGTGGACATAATAGTATTTTGATGAAATTAAACAATAGACATGTGGATTGAAAACTTCCTCTGAAGTGTTTTGTAAAGGACACATAAAGGAAACGGAAACTGTAATATTAGATTTAAAGTATTATTTCATTTTAACAACAAAAAAGAATAAAATAAATATAAATATAAAAATAAGATGTGGTATTATTGCCAATAAGACAATTGTCCACACGAAACCAGATGACACAGAAATTCAAAACTATAGATTAGCTAATACCGCATAATCAGCTGTAAAAGGCCCCGAAATTACAAATGTAAAACAATTCAAACGGGAAAACCAACGGCCTAAATTATTTATATAATGAACGAAAAACAAATATGTTACACAGCAACAAACGAAAACCACTGAATTGGATGATCCTGACTTGGAACAGGCACATACAGAATGTGGCGGGGTTAAACTCGTTTGAAGGCGCCTACCCTCCCCTTAACCTGGGACAGTGGTGTAACAGTACAACATAAGAACAAACTATAATGATCAGTTTAAAAAGGTTTAACTCATCAGATTGATACAAATAGAAATACATCTAACAAAAACACAGAGTGGATGTAGACGGCTACTTATACATTCACACAACAGAAAGACACTAAGTACAGATCTGAGAGTATTCGCAGTTACTGACAGCTAGTTCAATGGTTATTCTATTTTACATGAGAGTTTACTTACAGCATTTTATAAACAGTATTTACACCAAGGCTGATAATAGATGATATAGTCGACAACAAATAGAGAAAAGCATTTAATCTAATGACATATTGTACAAAATGTCAGAAAAAAAAATCGGAACACAATAAAATAAAATGTTGTAATACTACATCCAGTTATATAAAACTCTGTTTTATTTTTTAGTCTACCCGTCCATAGCATACTGTATGACTATGTTTCAAACATATATTCGTGTGTCAATCAAGAAAAAATCTTCAGACAGATAAATGAGAAATGTATTCACAAAGATAATGATATAAACATGCTTTAATCAAATAGTTAATATGGAAACTATTTTGCTAAAACCAATTATTTTCAAACACAACTTGACCAAATGCAAAAAGAAATATTATAAACATGGTTAAAGTGTTCTTATCCTTACTAACACAATTTAACTAAAAGTAACATTCAGCATATAGTCCAGCTGATTCGTACATATTTTTAGACGAATTGTGGGTTTTATGATAAAAGCATGAAACTTTAAAAAATAGTAAATATATATTTGATAGTCAATCTAAGCTATGGACCCAATCTGAAAAATCCAATATCGCGGCCATTTTCAAGATGTCTACCAATCAGCCTAAATTTCACAACCATGTCTAATTAAAAGCAAATAATATTCATATCAAATTTTTAAAAACCATACAAAATGTAATCTAACGTCATGCCAGTTATATTAGATTTTGAATATTTTTTCAAAATGGCGGAAAAATTCAAAATGGCCGCCAAAAAGTGAAAATGAACAAAACTAAGACAAGGATTTGCTTATATTCTATCGAACTGCATTTTGCAGTTCATACATTAATCTAGGGATTGTATTTCCATGATACATAGATGCTGCTTGCAAAATGATTTAATCAAAGATCCTATAAATGGAAACATTCGAAAGTTTTCAGGACGCCATCAGGATTTGTTTGGTCATTAGGTACCATCTGAGTCACAAATGATAATCAATATGTATTACTTCTCTTTTCCACAATTCTTTCTTTTTCCTCGATTGGGGTAACATCAAGATAATCAATAAAAACGACTTATGACCAAATTTCTACTTGCAAACGGTAATCATGATAGCATCACTAGTGCTTTTAGTTTGCCAGAAACTACAATCCCCTTCCGAAACACCTACGAATACGGACTTGTTTATGCTTTCAATGGTGTGTTATTTGATCTTTATTTTTCAATGTCTGTGTTTTCAAACTGTGAAAGTCTTGTTTATCCATCGTACAGGCATGGGAAACCGTTTTCATTTCAAACGTTAACATTCGTGTTGTATAATATACATGTACCAATGGTTTCTACATGTTTTAAATTTTGAGATTCCAAGGGTTAGAAAAGAGACATTTATAAATCCACTATTAAATGCCTAATTACTGGATATGACTCATTAATCTATTTAAACAAGAGCACATAGGCAGATGTCACTTGTTGAACAGGAACTGTTGACCCTTCTTGAGCACCTGAAATCATCCCATGTTTTTAGTTGGGTTGGTGTTGTTCAATATTTAGATTTTTGTGTAGTGATTTCTTGACTGCTGTTAGTCCTTTTCGAGTTTTTTCTTATCCATTTTCGTATCTTGTTTTGTTTTACTAATGATTTTTGAGTGCCTAAGTATCTTCTCCATTTTTTTATTATCTAAACAACAACATATTTTCAATGCAGTGTTCAAAATGATTCTTAAGGACAGCCCATTTAGTCTTTACATAACACAATTGTCCTCGCGCAAATTTATCTACCGTTACATTCGTTTTATATCTGTCAACCACATTTCATTAGCTCATTACAAAATGCTGATACCTTTGTGATAAATGTCCATATGGCATATGCCATCCACAGTCACTCGAAGTAGCACTCAGGGTAAAAGGGCGAAGCATTCCCCCGCATAAAGCTTTCACAGCTTTCACATGCTTTGAAAATGTTTTGTGTTTGCTTCTAAAACGTTCCTTGTGTAGAACATCATGTGGTTTACCTGATCGCGTTAAATTATTTTAAAGGTGGATTGAAACTTGTTAATTACTATGGCCATTTCTAGACAAAACACCATTAAATGCAGTAGTTGTGCGATATTTAGTGTCAATTTGATTCAAAACACTTTAACTGTATATTTAAATGACATACATAGCGCACGGGTACTGGACGCCATAATTTGGAAGGAAAAATGCAACGAATCAATGAATAAGCAGTATAAGGAAATCTCTATGCACCCAGATTGAGCATTCTCTTAATAATCTCAAATGTCCAGTTCAATCTTTAATGTTACAGACCAGTTGTGGGTAAGTGGACTCTCAATTTCTCTCAGTTCTCATCAGGGTCTCGTTAATCAGTAAAAATCATGTCAGGATCTTTGCATAAGAATGAGAAGTACACCTACTGTAAAATCATGGGAAAGTCTTGTTCATGATGCATGAAAGCCTCTTAAACAGAATCTGCTGTTCATGAAGTACTATGTTTCCTAAATTGAACACGTGTTCAACCACTGTTTCCTTAACAATCACACTAGATTCTAAACTATTTAATGTCTATATGAAGACCTAAATCAAAAACATGCTTTGTTCTGCTAGAAATATGTTTGCCGAGATCTGTTGTTTCCCAAGTGATAATTGATACATGTCTTGTAACAAATAGCACATTGTTGAATTGTATTTATAGAATGTTGTTTTGGCACTACATTCGTGGACTGATGTCCAGATATATTAAATGTTTTCATTATCATCTGCTTCAAGCCATCTTTTTGTTAACTTGTTTATACCGTGTAAGGATAGAGTTGCACAATTGACTAATTGTACCAGGTTGGCATACATGTATTTCTGGTAAGACAATTGACAGAGTGCATGTCCGTAAAACGGTAACTATAAGATGTAAGTATGAAACGCATGTTTATATTTGGTTAGTGTTAAGGATATACATTGTATCTTATTCTATAATAATATTTATATATTATATACTAAGTTAGAGCAATAATACAAACAATTGTGCTGATGCATAATATATAGGTGAAAGTACCAGAGAGTATAAGGGAAATGCATATATTTCAAAGCATAAAATTATGACAAATTTGCCAAGTTAAACTTAGAAGATGCTGAATGTAACGATTTTTGTCAATATTGTCCACGGCTGCTGTTGTAAAACCGCCAGGATTCGTGGGCGGAACCACATATCCAATGTTGAATGTTTCTAAGATGGATTTTTCTAGTATTGTAGATACATGGATAATTGGATCATTCATAAATGACAAACGTAAACTGTACATTTTGGTCATTTAGTACCTCTTTTATGGTCCTAGCATTCATAAGAAGGTATATATACATTAGGAGATGGGTTTATTTCAGTTGAATGTAATACTTAAGAAAAATAGAGAAAAACAAACAGAAATAACTTTGAAATAGGAAGCGTCGTATTTGCCTCAATGGAATAACTCGACTGCATCTGAATATTTGGCCGAACGATTATCAACTTATGTTTTAATGACTGTAGAAAAAACTTTTGCCTACATCATGTCTTTTTGAACTACCAGCATGTGCAGCTTTTTTCAAGTACCGTTGTCATACAAACAGATTGTTGCGGTTCTTTATTTCAATGCACCATCAAAATAATCATTAAACAGGAAAAGACAGCACATTCCTTGTTAATGGCCTGACAAAGCTGAGATTACTGCAATTCTTTTCAAATCATTACTATGTCCTCTTCCAATTGATCATAAAGAAAACTGTTCGAATCGAGAAGTATACATTCTAGTTGAGTCTATCTTACATATTGGAATAACGCCAGTGTCTATACGTGATCCCTCGTTGTTGACCACTGTTCTGCAAGAATCGTACCTTAGTTACTATTTTCTATACTTTCGTCACAAATGTTTTGGTGGATGTCTTTAGTATATAAATGTGGCATGCATTTGGTATTATAGGGCATATAGTTTTACTGCAGGTACGTAAACAAAAACACTATGTAACATTCTATAAGGGATATTTGTTGATTTGGATATCTTATGGCGGCCATCTTTGAAAAGGCCGCAATATTGAAATTTCAATTTAGGTCCATAGCTATTTTTTTTTTTTGCACCTAACACTAATAAAATAACAAATTTGAACTAATAAAAGGGTTATTTGTTGATTTTGATATTTTGTGGTGCCCATTTTGGAAAAAGCCGCCATATCAAAATTTCAAGGTGGGTTCACAACTAATATTTTTGAAACACCCACAACTTCTGCAATGCCAAATTAGGCCATAAATATGACCTTATACAATTGATATATAATGATTTTGATATTTTCTGGTGGCCATCTTGGAAATAGCCGCCATATTGAAATTTCAAGGTGGGTCCATAGCTAATATTGCTTGAAACACCCAAAACTGCTACCATGCTAAATTTGGTGCTTTTATCATCAAACCGACAATTTTTGCACCAATCTGCCGGACTAATAGACATTTTGAAACATTCGCTGAAGTGCAATTTCATGGTAGTACAATCACAAATTTAAAATCATTGTGTTAACAAAGCTTGTGAATTTTCTATTTTTGCGTAGCTACATTCTATTAATGTCTGCATATGAAATAAAAATCTCCTATTTGATATCTTTTGCATTTCCTATCATTCAATTGTATTTAGAGGGGCGAAGCATAAATAAAAACCATTTAATCAATTACTCTTGGTGGTAAATTTGTTGTTCCTAGATTCTTCTAGGGTTCCACTTACGCATTTATACTGTATGGGATTCATTTGCCTATATGATCACACATATTTGAAGGTCGCGTTAATAACATACCTTCTTTGACAGTGATGACACCGACCTCTCTCTTATCGATATTGATTGCCTGCACAGTGTTAGAGCGGTTCGTATTGTTCAATCTGCATTTCTTTGTGAACTGTGTTCGAGACGGATTTTCTTTTGGTCATACATTGTTTATTAGACTTATGGGTTTTGGTTGCTTCTTCGTATTACATAAAAATGAAAAATTCACAATTTGCACTAGAATACCAAAACCGTTTTGGGTTAATTCCGAAATACTTCCGAAAATTCATCAGAAATGCAATTTATGAACAATATTTTTTTATGACATGTTTCCATTTTATTCACTGCCCTAATTTTAAACATTTATCAACTTAACAAAACAGTATAGCTTCATTGTTTTATAATACAATGTATTATGACATATGTGATAACACTTTAATCATTGTTATACATATATAAGGACGTAAATGATCCAATTGTGTTTATACATTTTGTTGAGGAAAATGCAATCAAAATATCAATGCATTCTTTGCAATTATTGACTGATTAACCCATCGTGATGTTCGGTCATTTATTTTCAACAGACATGCTACCCTCTTCCCACGTGCAAATACAATAATTGGTCTTTTCCTATTAATCATATCATGTTGTTTTTTTTTATTATTATGGTGAACGTAACTCCCTGGTTATTTTTTATGTGCGTCTTATATGAACTTCTAAATCCAAAACTGGAACGATTGAATAAAGGATCTAGTGCTAATTCCCAAATGCACACAGCATTAAATGACTCACATTGTAGATTATAAAAGTTTTGTTTGAGCTATACCAGATTTCACCCATCATTTTGTTCTCGGAAAATGTATATTCCAAGTCAGGAAAATGACAGTTGTTTTTCACTCCGTCCGTTGGTTGATAAATTTTCATATTGTCAGTTTTTATGGACTTCTACTTTTTTAATTTACCTTGGAGTTCGGTATTGATGTTAATATGTTTAAATTTTAAAAAAAGGTCGTTTTAATTGTAATCAAAGAAAAATGCTTTAATCAGACAATATACAATTTATCAAACTCAATGCAGACTCCTCTACTATTGAATCGTAATTGAGGACATACTTGTTTGAACAAAAATAAACAATAAAGATATACATTGTAAACTTCCTCCATTAAAAAGTTAAGGGGAGGTATATAAAGATATCGGAAACTATGATATCAGATTTTTAGTATAATTTTATTATTGCAATGTTAAATTTTGAATTTTAAAATTTAATTCAATGATACTGGTTATATTTATCAAAACTTAAGTTTAAGCAAAAAGTATTCTATTTTACATGAGAGTTCACTGACAGCATTTTACCATCAATACATTCGCTACAAGAATGGAAATGGTTGCTATAGTTGGCAGCAAACAAAAAAAATGCATTTTAATTTATGAAATATATAAACAAAATGTCTGAATGAAATTGGAACACAATTCAATAATGAGTTGTTATACTAAATCTAGTTGTATATAACATTTAAATGTGTATGATATTCTAAGTTAAGCCCTTGAATAAACAATACCCTGTATGACACTGATCTAATTATATACATATGTCAATAGAAAAACACATATTTTCAGATAAATAAGCAAGACAAATATTAATAACGATAATTGATATAAAAATGCTATGAACAGCACTTATTTGCACACAAAACTTGACCAAACAAAAACAAATAACAATGTTCAGTGATCTTATATTTTTTGAAACAATTCAAGAACACAAAGCGCATTCTCCGAATCCAAAACGACACTAGTTATGAGCTGAATTCCTTTATCTTGAACGTTTTGTCTGAATCTTTGTGTATTTGTTATCTCGCCTTCGTTAGATTCAATTTAATGCGCCTTTATCTTGTCGCCTTTTTCGTCCGTACGTGAAACCACAAGCGTTAAGGGCATATACATTGTTTTCCCTATTGTTTAAAATATTTTTTCTGAAACATAATGTCTTTTCATTTCTATTTAATTTCATTGGTTAATGTGTTCCTGATCCTGTTTACACAAATACGAGCAACAGCCCATTTATAGATAACTAATACAATATAATATATATATACATAATTTGATTCAATAAGAACATATTTAAATACCCGAATGAATAAAAAAATTTAAAAAAATAAAATAAAAGAGGGTTCAATGACCAAACTTCGTGTAAGAATATTACTTACTTTTCTTCTTGTTTAGTAGTTCGTCTAGCTATTTCTTGAAGTTATTTACAAAATAGATTGTATATTGCATTTCGAAAGGACAAATTGACAATGATCATTGAAATGATTGTAAGTAAAATTCACTTTATTTCATTAATCCTGTAACAATTATTACTATGTGATCATGATGATTGACAAGGTCCTAATTTGCTTTTAGAAACATACTCTTAATCTATAGGACACCTTTCAACGTCCATCATGTTAATTGCCTGGACGATACGCATATGGTCGGACCATATGAACACGTTTTGTATATACGCATATGAACATGACCATACGCGTATGGTACAAATACTCATATTGTCTGGAACATAACCAAGAATGCATGATGAAGGGTATATAGCATTTGTAAAGATAAGATTGAATAATGTATGGAAGGAAAATAGCAAATAACTTTGACTATATTTTATCAGTAGATTTGTGGAAAAAAAACATACGTTTTTGCATATTTCCAATATCTTTCCCTATTTCTGTTTTACATATTATATAATCTTTGTTGTAGAATTAAGTGGTTAAATGATACAAATGATGAATGAATATACCGATATTGCTGTACTTCAGTACTGGTAGGGTTTATATTAAGACATTTATTTTGACGGTAAACTTTCAATTTTTAAAATATGTAGTTGCATCAGAACAAAGCTTGCATCAATTATAGGGAAAGTAGATTACACACTAAATACGGATTTGACAGTTTCGACATTCTGCTCAAGAAATCTTTAAAAGTTTTTTCAAACGTTTTAGTCCTAATTAATATAACGTGTATACACCACTAAAGAAGCAACTGACACATTTGAACACCAGGTAATGTATAATGTCTGACTGTTAGCACCCAACAATTCGAAATTTGCGTTCGAGTCCCACGTCAATGAAAATTAGAATTGAAGATTGATATAACTCGCTTCCTTTGTCAAACCAATTTCATTTGTTTGCTCATTGCAATTAAATTCCGCAGATGACACGCTACGATATCTTTCTCTTATTTTCCCAATGTGCTGATGACTCTCCAAACGTTCTTGTGATATGTTTTTGTATTGGTTTTCATACCCATCTCCAACACTGCCAATAATACTATTACTAGATGATTCACTATCAGATTTATAACTTGTTTGAATCTTTTGATTACATGATGTTTCTTCATTGATATTCGCATAGGCTTGATTGTAATTTGAGGCATTGCATGTGCTTTGAGTAAGAGTAGACAGTATCCCCGAAACGTCGATATCAGAAATGTTGATGCTATTTGAAGAGACAGTAATGCGATTTCCTTGTATTTCTCTAACACCAGGTTGTGGTAACTCACTATTAAGCATGTTTGCATGCAATTCAATTGTATAGTCATCAGCTGAATGCATATTTCCACGATGTGAGATACCTGGTGCACGTTGGCGTGTTGGATGCTGTTCGTGGTTTTCGTTGGTGTTGAATAAAAGTACGTTGCTGTACGTAATCGACCCAATTTCATCATAAGTATGATCATTGTGATTCGCAGACACGTTATGATCTCTTTGGGACCGAGTCCTTATACGTTTTACACAGTGCAAGACGTGAATAATGATTATATAACAAGATAGAATCGCACTTGCGACAGAAAGTATTAGGAAATGCGTCCTTGATCTTTGACTCAATACAGTATCCTCTGAAATGGTTACAATTCGAAATGCATTTTAGTTTAAATATTAGGTGTCATCATGCAACATGCAAATTAAAAAAAATGGCCAGGTGTGACGGTTCAAAAAAATATTTTTCTTTGTTATAAATAAGTTCATCATTTTACATGTGCTGTTTCGATGAACTACCTCTTCAGAAATTTCAGATATGAGAATTCTAGGTCTTAGTGGTAGAGAACTGAATTTCAGAATTAAAAAATACTTGTCCAATTAATTTTGATAAAGCAATCAACAAAAGTAGAGCAAACAATTCTTGGTCACACTACAGATAATATTTTTTGGGTTTGTTATTCACATTTCTTCTAGTTATACTATCTGTAAGCTGCATAAATCTAGCAGTTTGTATTTGTTTTTTCTTTATATGTCAACATACAATTTTAATTATGGTATGATTGCAGTGTGTAAGTAGTGAGTAAAAGTGTTCGTAGCTTCAATTATAGTCTTAAATTAGTTAAAAAAAAGATCGTCTTGTACATGTTGTACATACTATTCATTGCGTATCTCATCAATAAAAGTCAGGTGGCCATAATTGGGATATTGTATCTTGATATGTTTTAATTGTCGAAACCACAATCTCGTCCTGTTTTTCACGAATGTCAAGTCACCATTAGAATGTTCACCGATTTATACTTGTATTAAGGATTCTGTATTATGGTGTAATACCACCATTGATTTTCCCCTATTAGTCTTTGTTAAATTTGCACTTTTCAAAAAATTGTGGAGAATTTATCTTTGTTTCCAATAAAGAAATATTTGGCATGAGTAAAGTTTTATCCTGTCCAGTACTATAGAAAAAATTTCACATAACATTTCATTGCATATAAGAAAATAACCATCACTGGCAGTTAACCAATCAAATTTTCCCCCTTTATTAATCTGTGTACAAGCTTTAGTAATGTTACCTCAAGTTTCCATAATATTCTATAGAAACTCCAAATAGAAAAATAATGGTGCTTTTAAATACCCAAGATAAATGTTTATGACCCAGAAATGTTTTACTGCAATAAAATGTAGGATTAATATCCTACAACTGTCAAATTCAAGGGAACATTTTTTTGCGACCTATTTTCGTATGCAACCGGATGTGACGTACTATGATTTGGTGGTTTTACACCTAATATGGAGCAGGATTTGCTTACCCTTCCGGATCACATGAGATCACCGATTGTTTTGTAATTTTTAGGATTGTTCATTGTGCTTTTTTTTTCAATCTGAGTCGTTTATACCGGTAACAGTCGTGTATATACTTTATCCTGAACGCATGTTTTTATTTAAAAATTTCATTGTTTATCCAATTACAGGGTTTGAAAATTTACATTATCGATGGTTTACAAATTAGGTGATGAGTTATGGTAAGGTAAGAGTCCTTAACATATCTCCTATTGCGAGTTTACTAATGTCTTGATATATGACCTATTGTATAGGAACAAGACGACAGAAGTCACATTAGGAGCAGGATCTGTTTACCTTACACCTGAGATCACTCCCAGTTATTTATGAGGTTTGTGTTGCTGTTTTTTGGCTTTCTATGTTGCGTTTTGTAGACTGTTGGTGGTCTTTAAGTCGTTTTTCGTTTTTTACACTAGCGTTGTTAGTTTGTCTTTGACTTGTGAGTTTTAATATCCCTTTGGTATTCGAACTCTCTTTTGAAAACTAATACAAGATTAAATTAAAGATATATATATTTATATTTCTTGTTTATTTGTTCCAACAGAACATGTACCATTTCACAATGAATAATGTATTTAGCTTCAAGCAGTTCCACTCAACGAGGGTTACCTTATCCTGATTTCGGTCGTATTGTCCCAATCATGTCAATAATAAAAAATAAATAAATGTCATGCGACCGAAGTTCTTTTCTTGATCTGCCTTCATCGTGAACTTTCAAACCTAAACATTTACAAGCCATGTATGCATGAATACAAAGTCGTAGTAAGTATCCACAATGTCCGCAATAGAAAATAGAGAAGATTGTTTTTCGATTCACGTGGTAAACTTTGTGTCAGATGTGAGTTTAGGTCGTCCAGGTAGCCACAACGGCAACCGTTAGACTGCCCAAAATACTAACAATTAATCAAATAGCCTTCAACTAAACAATGGCCTTCTATCAAATGAAACCTTATAACTAACATTCTATTTTATACTTTTAGTATTTACTTACCTTTCTTTATTATTTCAAAATGATAATCGCTTGAACCGAAACGATTCTTTGCAGTAATACAATAGGCTTGAAAAACATCTATATTTAATTTCTCGGTTTCAATCGATATTTCATAACCCTGAATTCCTACTTTATTTTCAAATTCTGTGTATAGCAATGTAGTTTTCAAAACATTGAATGTTTTTACTTTTCTCTTTTCACTTCGTGCCCGTCCTAGGAATATTTCTTCAACCTCCGGGTAGCTGTAGACGATTTTCCAACTTTTCCGATCTTCATAGGTCTGTTATCTTTTGAAAATTTAGGTGAACCTTAAATAAAACGAATTAATACATGTATATATTTGTGATTGATAATTGTTTTATTAATTTGATCTATTTTTAGGTAAAGCAAGATAAAAAGAGAATATTTGATTACATTTAATAACATCCTGGTAAAACAACTTTTATTATCTAGGAATATAGATTGAGTTCAAAACAAAGGTTAGAGTAATGAGTGATAGATAGCATGGATAGCTAGATGTTTGCTTGATATTTTTTGTCTTGAAGAAAAATGGAAGATTTTAATATTTGGTGAATGTATTTTTGTACTAAGCATCATGAATTAGAAGCCATAGTAGTTCACCGATTTTCAAATTTCATAAATCTTTTGAGACGATATAAAACAAGGTCGTAAAACAAAACAAGGGAATATAATTAACTCCAAAATTACCAAATCAAGGGCATCGACAGTGTGCGCAACAATTGTCATTGCTTATATCACTCGCTATGCGAATCTAAAACTCAATCAGGAATAGGAATATCGGTAAATTTAGATCGGATCACTATTCTGGTTTATGGTATACTAGTATTAAACTCATTACGAAAATAAGATTCAATTCTCCGTGGGAACGTTGCTATAACATAATATCGGTTTACACATGTGACGAAAAAACTTTTGTCTATTTCACTCGTTTTTTTTTTTATCAAAACTGTCTAGGATTTCAGTTTCAGTATTACCATCAACATCTACATTATACTGTTTTGTGTTTTTGTTTTGTGCGCAGAATCACATCCCTGTTAATGAAGTTCGTAAAGTATCAAGATGCACAGATATAACGTATAACTTGAGATATGTTAACGCGTTCCGATTAGCAAGAAATGTTATTCTGAATGAGAAATGGACAATTTGTAAGTTTAAATCATCACGTTTGCCTATTAGATTACAGCCATCTGTGTCAGTATGAAGGTAAAGAGCAAGATATGAATTATACTTTTTCATTTATGTATTACCTTTACATTTATGTCAAAGAAAATATGCCATAGTTTAGTACCAATCAAATGATATAAAGTGAGAATGTTGAAATATCACCACAGTACAACAAAACATATAGCACACGAATAACCAAGCTATTCAAAGAACTAAAACATGAACCTTTTTTATTAACACTAAGGCCCTCAACTACCTTATTAGTTTGAGTTTTCAGGATTTCACTTTCAACACGCATTCTGTTTCTCCTATCATCTATTAAACACGTTAAACATGTTGACTGAGAAGTTTCTTAAATCTGCCATATGTTTCCCTTTTCATGGTGATATATTGCTTATATGATTCTACTAAGGCATAAAATATACAATTTAAAGTTGGGCACAATTTACAAAAAAAATGTGGAACTTACGGCGCATGGATATCCCTTCCAGATAAGCTATTTAATCATCTCTGTCTGATTTAGAATAGCACAACTGATATGCTAAACAAAAAAAAAATCGAATAGAACGTCTGTTCTAATCAGTATGGTTTTGTATTAAATCGTCGCTTGCTCACATTTTCTAGCTTACGCATGCAATTTGTAAAGTGCAGTTATTTATTGAACAATAATTTCAATACTTTAATATTTTAATTGCTTTATGTTGTGTTTATACATATGTATCTTCTGTGAAAAATATAATATATCATGGTATAGCTTACATGCGTTTTGCCAAACAATTGATACTTTCTGTTAACATTCAA
Source organism: Mytilus californianus (assembly GCF_021869535.1). NCBI lineage: Eukaryota > Metazoa > Mollusca > Bivalvia > Mytilida > Mytilidae > Mytilus > Mytilus californianus. The sequence goes on from NW_026262604.1 coordinate 47,430,199, forward strand.
GATGTCATGTGAATCTACTGGTACGTTATGTGCAAACACATATTACATTATGTGCAAACAACTACTACGTTATGTACAAATGCCTATTACATTAATATGTGCAAACACCTATTACGTTATGTGCAAATTTAAAAAACGATATTCGTTGAAATGAAGAACAAATAGATAAATTCATACCAACAACGGAGGAATAATGTCTTGATTATATATAAGCGATCTATTTAACTGTATATTTTTTTCTAACAACTGGTGGAAAAATGAATTGGGGTAAAAAAATAAATATACAGGCTGACTATGCGGTATGGGTTGTACTCATCGTACGGTGACCTATAGTTGTTAATGTCTGTGTCATTTTGTCTCTTGTGTAGATTTGATTCATTGGCATTCATACCACATCTTCTTATTCTTATAGTCAACAAAAGAAACGATACAACACTTTTATAAAAAAAAAATCCGTTTAGTAGAAAACAATAACAATTAGATAGAATATGCCTTTTTTTGTATCGTTCTTCATGACACGTCTCGGCCAGTTACTGGACCAATACTAATATCCGGAATTTCAGTTTTCGGGATTTAATAGCGAGTATGACCAGTGTAGGCGATACAAAGCTGATAACACATATTATTTAGAAGAATTATGTGTATGTGTCATTTTTGTGGATTACAGATAAGGCAGTTTTCAATATGAAAAAAAGTTTTTAACGAAATTGCACCCTTCTGCTTGTCTTGCACATTTCTAATCAAGAATCAAGAATCGGACAAATTTTGCCAAAACTCCCAGTTAATTTAAAAAAACGTCCCCCCCTCCCTCCCTTTTTCCAAATACGCCTCTGCTGACAGAAGTATAAAGTAACACAGTCGAATTGTCCGTCATAGTTCATAAAATTACTCGCCAAAATGTTCAAGGGGTGGGGGTGGGGGTGGGGGGGGGGGGGGGGGGTGAGAGGGGGGAGGGGTCTCTTCCTATATGAAGGTATATACATGTGTTCCGCTGATGGGTCACTTTTTCGATGTGTAAAATATATCAATGGGTTGCGATTTCCACAAGGTAATATGTCAATGGGTCAGTTATGTTCATCTTTCGATTAGATTTTTGCACATATCTTAATTTATCGTTTAAAATGAAATTGAAATCTTACAATATGAATATGTGATATCCGAGGAATATATGAATGTCGTGATTTCACAAGTCTTCAATGTATGAATGTGGGTTTTTTTAAAAACCCGGCTGAACATCTGTACCACAAAATTCATGTTGAGACGTAAGCCGTCTTCCCAAACCATATGTATTTTGTGTGTATGCAAACTATAGCGACCGATATAATGACCCGGTTGGTGGACGTGAAAGAGAGCTTTAATTTATTCTCCGTGTTTCCACATAATGTAATACGTGTTTCCACATAACGTTCCAGTAGATTCACATGACATCTTGAATGTTAACAGAAAGTATTAATTATTTTGCAAAACGCATATAAGCTATACCATGATATATTATATGTTTCACAGAAGATACATATGTATAAAAACAACATGAAGCCATTAAAATATAATATCATGAGGTTGTCATAGAACATAGATGTATCAAAACAAAACGTTTGGAACATTCAAAATAACAATCACATTTGAGACAGGACGCAATTATTACTTGATATACTTAAAGGAAGAGTAGACACAACATAGAGGAAATGTAAAAGAACGTACAGGTGGTTGATCATAAAGTTTAGAGGTATTCACAGAATATACAGTAGTGACAACATAATGTAATGCATATTGCACATAACAAAGAATAGCAATGACATATCATACAATTGTTTGACAAACAAATACTTAATTTGACATAACACAGAGATACAGTGTCAGGAAATAAAGGCACTTACACATAACAAAAAGACGAAATGACAGAACGCAAAGACAAAGCGACAAAACACATTAAACATTTACACTATAAGACAGTTACGGCGTTCCATAGAAGTGGGATTAATTGATGAAATATACATTTGATGTTATCCGACGATGTCAAAACAATAATCTGCACAATTTGGTAAATTGGTATTTACTATCTATCACGTGGCCACATGTTATTCCCGGGCTTTTATTTCCTATCACGATTTCCTTGATAGAGGATTGCTGCTTACAAGGAAGCTATTAAACCATGAGTTCCAAATGGTGAAGTTGAAATCATCCCTTCGTAAATTTTACGGACGCCATCACGAGTTGGTTGACCGTTATGGAATAACCGTTTCACAGATGATATTGGATATGTTCCTTATGTCGTATCTACACTACCCTTCCCTTTTCACGAATGTGACCTACCGAATTAGACTATTTACCGGATTTGAAATAACATAAGCAACACGACGGGTGCCACATGAGGAGCAGGATATGCTTACACTTCCGGAGCACCTTAGATCACCCCCAGTTTTTGATGGGGTTCGTGTTGCTTAGTCTTTAGTTTTTCTATGTTGTGTCATCTGTACTATTATTTGTCTGTTTGTCTTTTTATTTTTGGCCATGGCGTTGTCAGTTTGTTTTCGATCTGTGAGTTTGACTGTCCCTCTGGTATCTTACGTCCCTCTTTTATGCTTTATATTGGCCTGGATCTAGGCCATGGCTCCAATTTTTTCTCATAAAAAAACAAAGGCTATTCAAAGACTAGAACATTTAAATGATTTGTAATTATGGACATGCCCTTAAGTTACAAAATTCACTGATGGATAGTTTGAAGATCATACTTATAGATGATTCTATACAATCCAAACATATTTTAATAAAGTATATTACGCTTTACAAATGACGTGGTAGACAGTATTTTAGGGGTTTTGGCAGATTACTAATGGCAACAGATATAGAAAAAAAACTACTGTTCAGCTGTACAGTGTAAGTTGATCACTTCAGAGTGAACGATTTAAAATAACAAAACATTTTAACATTACGTTTGATGGATAATCAATCGATTCACAGTGTTTTTAATGTAAAATAAAGCCAAACACACTATGCTCGATCTTAAAACAACTTAACAAAGACAAACTAATTCATTTCCGGTCGTCATCATAATGATTTGAACACGATGCCGATAAAGCAATGCCTTTATCCGCCTAAATACTATTTGTGACAGAAAACCGCCATGAAATGCACTGGAAAAAAAGTTTAGTTTGTCGAACTGTTTCAATTTTAATTCAAATTGATTCTTAGGTTATTGTGCCATGCATCGTCCGCTGTGGAAAGCGTATTGAATATATAAACAATAAACTATAAACATACAAATGGGTGGTTTAGCTACCTTAAACACCAGAGGCTTAACCCGCAATTTTCTTCCGAAAATGCCTGTGAAATTTTGTATTAGGCCAGTTGTTTTCTAATCGGTCCTTTAGTTGAAATAGCCGAGCGTTTTATTTTGTCAGATTTTATGGACTACCTTCTTTATTTAACTTGGAGTTCAGTATTTGTGTTATCACTCTTTCAATACATGCCTTTTTGTACATATCTTCTATCGTTTGGTATCTGGCCTGGACTACAGCCCACGAAGAATAACAATATATCTGGATAATAACAAGGTATATCCTAGTATAAGAAAAGTATGTTGTAATATATGATTGTCTAGGGTCAATAGATGTTTAAGCGAAAACTTGTGTATACCTGTCGAAGACATACGTACTTTCATATTCTATTTTTTCCGGTTAAAAACAGAATCTTACTAGTGACATTATTTCGCGCTCATATATTTTGAAAGATATGTACCGGTAGAGTTGTGTGGTCTGTTACCTTCAGTGTCATATTCCTGATTGTGACATTTTAACTGAGTATTGATTTGCATGTCGGATGATGAATGCACAGTATGATACGCTTATTTGGTCGACGCACCTAGTTTGGTTGCCCTTGGAGTTCGTACGATTACATCAGGGTTGTTATTTTAACTCTTTTCATTTGTATCTTGTTATTGATTTACTAGATTTTTACATCGGTTAACTGCTGTCGACTTAATTTGATTGAAGCTTAATGAATGTGTGACTTTTTAGATTATATTGAAATAGGTTTTTTCTGTACCATGGTGTGTCGCTAATTACATTTAAACTTTTAATTAAAATGAAAGTATGCAATTCTCTTTGACAATTGTCCAGAATATGACAATAGTGGATAAAATAATGCAAATAAGTATAACGGAAACACACATCACATCTTACAACAACAGTTTCTCTAATTCCTTGATAACATGCATTTCTTCAATTGAAACTTGTTTTCCATATATATTTTTTGTTAAATGTTCGCCTCTCAACAGCAAGTCCACAAAACTTTTATTATAGTTGTATTATCACGATTTTGTATACTTTCTCTATTTGAATAAAATTCAATCAAAATGTTAGTTATCTAACCGGAGACAAAGAAAGGCGAAAGATACCAAAGCAATCTTCAAATTCATCAGTCGAAAACCAACTGGCAATACCATAGCAAGTCTTAGCAACTACTACAGTTATGGCATACAACTGTACGTTATCACAAAAACATTTCCTGAACTGACAATGGTCGATTTCGTATATCTGAATCTATATTACTTTGTTTATACAACAAAAGATTAAATATTAATGGTACCTACTAAAATAGTTATTACTTCCTCCATTAGACAATTACTTACTGGCTACTTGCAGCTGTTTTACATGGAAAAGTTTAAATTCTAAGTCATAAAAGCCTTGATCTTAACGGTAACATTGTAAATGTGAAGGTCAGCATTTATTGTAATGTTGATAATTCGAGATTAGTTTTTTCCGTAGTAGTATAACTCACTTGTGCTATGTTAAACAGGCCAATCAAATATAAATGTAAGTTTTGGTGACGATCCCATAGTGTCACAGACACGTTTAATTTCAGAAGATGGACAGGACGTATCTAAAATAGAAAACAAGAACATACATGTACACGTGTATGTACAATATATATTTAGATGCTGCACACACATATACAACTTATTATTCTGATATCATTCAGAGCTATTCGTGTTGTGTAAATAGTATCGCCAAATTGATATCAAAATACCATAATATACCGTAGATGGTCGATCCTACGTCAGGAATAGCAGGATTGATCTTCACTAATAATACTTCGTCTGTTAAACCTTTAGTTATGTACTGAGATACTCTCTGGGTAGTTCTTTGGAACATCTCTAGATAGTATGCCTTAAGCTATCTCTTTCAATACAACGCTCCCTCTAGTTGTTATTAAAATGCCCCTCTATCGATCAGGGTCCTTTGAATTAAACGATAATCAACATTTAAACAAAGTTTACATTTTTAAATAAGAAAATACTGATATAATACTTAATTCATTTAAAGTTATATAATCTATCCTCCTAGGAAATTGGGCTGTTCTACTTTTAATATTTATGGTTAAGAGTTTAGTGTCATTCTTCTTCATTTGCTTTGTCTTTATAATTTTAGGGATATAATCCCAAGGTCCAATTGTTAACTGCTGTGACCCCTTTTGATTCTGGCAACTGTCACATGTCAGACTTTGTACGGGAAAGACTGCATATTTGAATACCTAGCACCAGTATTGTTAATTATTAAAAGCAACCCCAGTCCCAAATAGGAACTTTCTAGATTAATGGATGCATATATTGAGCTTTTAAAATATCTTACAGTAGAAATGGTTTTCTATTTAAACAGACTGTCATTCATAGTGGTGACCTTTCTGTAGCGATCTCCCGTTAAGGATTGGTCCACGATGAGTTGGGGATGCATGACCTTTTTCAATATTGCCAGGCATTTTTCAATCTTCAAAAGGCGTAGGACACGATGATTATCAATATTACTTCGCACATTCTTGGTCGATATTTTGTTCCAATTGTACCAGAATTCCAAGGACACTCTGTACATTCTAATCATGACCCGTATGATCACTTACATCAAAAATTCCTTGGACAGATATCCAATTGTGTCCACGTTCCAACGGCGAGTTTGATTTCATAGATTTTATAAGTCACAGTGTTCGGGCAGACTTAGTAGTTGCAAAACTGTCTTCAGTGGTCTGCACTGCAACTAAACACAATGACAATCGTCACCAGGGTTCGTTGACCTTTATTACCCCTGATGTATGTGTCAGTCTGATTTCAGCAGTTCAGTTGAGGTTAAACAACCTATTGTTTCTTAAATATAACATGTCTATCATACAAGATTTTCTTGCTGTTTTTGGCTTTTGGGCAACATTTGTCACGACAAGATTGCACACACAGAAAACAGCTATCTGTATCATTGAATGTAGCTGGAGATGACTGTTTTTGATATAAAGTTAGGTGTTAACCTTTTAAACACTTAAATAATGTTTAAACATGTTTGATCAAGTTTCCTTGACAGAATACTGTTACGTACTTTTGGCGTTGGGTATCCTACCATCTAAAGTCTGTTTATGATTCTCTGTACTCTCTGTACTTGTCGGATTTCTTTGTGCCACATTATGCCATAAATACTTTGATGCTTGAGCTTGAATAAGTGCATTTTATTTACAGCCTACTCTATAAAATTGAGAATTGAAATGGGGAATGTGTCAAAGAGACAACATCACAACCAAAGAGCAGAAAACCGCCTAATGCTACCAATGGGTATATACCTTAATGCCTGGTGTTCTATGCTGCAGCACCTGCTTCGTTATCAGTTAAACCTTGACACAACCGAATTACTACTTGCTCGTACACATGATTATCAGTAAGGTCCCTAAATGCCCACGAGTCCATGGACAGAACCATGTCGACCCAGTCTTGAAATGATTCAGCTTGCCATTGACGCGAATTGTTGAATTACAGATTGGCGGTTTCTGAGAGCTCTTGAACGTTAAATTATTTGTTAGCCTTTGTACCAGAGCAAAGTATTGAATTCCCTTTTCCTTTTGGCAATCGATGAAATAAACATGCCCGCTGTTTCTTCTATGCAGCAGCACAGCTTGTCTTAATTTAATAGGATCCCCATTGACATATTACTGCATAACGCAATTATTGGTGGCAAATGCTCGCCAGATTCTTCTGCCATCATAACACAAGCTATTGACCACCCATTTGCGTGAACATAACTGATGATCACTATGCGGGCTTCTTACCTTTCAATATCGTCTGTTGTATATCTAGGGCTGATATTATGTCTTAAATTACGTGGAGGCACTAACCTCTATTTATTCAACTGGACACACCAGAAGACAATTGATTTGTTTATCACATTACGAATCTATAATAATTTCCTCTATAATGCTGTTGGGTGATGTCTACGTTTTAAATTTTTGATTGTGTAGGTGGGCGTACTCATTTGAGGCTGGCATATTCTTACCTACAAAATAGCATGCTTGACCAACAGGGGCAGCAAAATTCTCCACTACATTTGACTTGATATCTTCCATCAATTGAGAAGCTATCATCCCTTTTCATTCCTTTAAAAGCAGATGTTAAATATGAACTACTTTGGCTAAGACTACATCTGGTATTGTGATGCTGAGGTCCCAGCATGACAGGGTCTCCATTGATTTTATTGGAATAGATGACACAGTTTTGTGACAACTGTAATTTGTAATAAATAAATACATGTACACTACGATTACAACAGTAACCATAGATTACCCTGTCCTTTTGAGTCTACAGGTAAACGGGACCAAAGCAGTGTTTTCCCAGTTGACTGATACACAGCTTTCCCTTTCTGAATAAAGAAAGGCAACCTGTCAATGCATCGCCTCCGGCTAAAATTTGTCTACCGAAATTCCGTGTATTATTTCACTAAAATGTTCCTCGTATACCTGCAACGAATTAGTCTGCCTGGCAAACTTGACATTCCTTTTTAAACTGATACTGCCAGGTATATGGTAACATTGTCAATACATTACCGCTCAAGTTAACTCTAAATTCCAATAGATAGCTTGCATAGATGGTTAGTCATATGTCAAAAACAGCCGGAATGTTCTTTGGGAATAATACTTGGTCTGTTTAGCCATGCTTTACATGCTATATGTACATGAAAAGGCTGATCATGGGGTAGTTCCTCGCAAACAGATGATATGTTTGGTTTCTTAAGGCTTACCATACTCATACCACAATAGTATAAAGTTCAATATGCATTCCGGTGGATTATTATAAACTGGTATGTATCGAAATAGTATATGAATCTAAAATATATAACAACTATTTGTATAACACACATCACAAGCGATTTTAAGTTTGATTATAGGGCATTCATGTTATTTAATTTAGTAACTGCATCAGTTTATTTTGATATTGATCCATGAATTTCAATGTTCGATGAAGTACATCTTTTCTATAGGTTTGTAACTTTGTCAAAACAACGAAATCAAATAAGATAATCGAGACTTAATTTTGTCCTACGATATAAAACATATTAAGAATAATGGTCTGTAATGCTAATCTGAACAAATACCAATTCTAAAAATGTAAAGATATAAATTCATGTAGACTTAAATAAAAAGTTTTTTTTTATTTTGACAGATCTAGTCATGTATTCTCATGGCGTGAAGATACCTACATCAAACACGTTTGTCCCATAAAATTGCAAAATAAGTATAGTTATTTAAGTCTAGCAAATATGTGTAATGCTTTTGGAAATAAGTCTGGTATAGTGTAATCGCTTTTGTGTACAGAAAGGTCACTATTGGTGTCAACATTTATATATTGGAGCTTAAGCATGTTACATTGCAATTTAATCATTGGTTTCGTACATAATAAAATATAACTCAACGTTTTACCCAAACAGATAGTTTGCACCTACTAATGATTGAAACCAAATCATAAAGCAACATAGCATTTGGTGTAAATTACGCTCATCATGTCTAAATATCAATAACAAGAAAATGCGGCTGCTTTCTGCGTTTTTTTCAGTAAATGTAAGAATCATGACGCCAAAAAGCAAACACGTAAGACGAAATTCAAAACTAGAAATGCTGATGTTTACCTAAATGAACATCTGAAGAATGTAATTTGATAGGGCCAGACAAATTGCTCACCATACCTTCTACTTTGTAATTATGTATAACGATCAATAATAAACACGTGACAATCATTGATGTTTATCATTCTGCTTGCAATTTATCAATTTGATTTTTCAGTTATTTGTTACGTATGTACTATTTATCACTGACGATTATCGACTGACACAATAAGAACCAATCAGAATCATGTAACACGTAACGATAAACATACTATTTATGCTTAGCTGTAATGTAGATACTAGATCCGAATAATATATCCAATAAAATCCTGTGTCATTTGCTGTTATATTCATCATCTGAAATTCTATTATATTTGGATGTAATCTAATGTCATATTTGTGTGTTTCAAATCTCACATAGTAACGAAAATGCATCAATGGGACAATGTCTTTAAATGTCAGGTTCATCGTTGAAGCTTCCACTGTCTCCACAGTGTATACGATGCTGGTTGAATCTGTAAGTATGGATTTGTCCGAAATTATTAAAAACAAAGAATCAACTTAAAAATATTTTAGAACCAAAACCATGACTGAGAAACGTTATTGTTGTTATAAAAAGTTAAACAGTTTTTCAAACATCTGATCTTTACGATAGTATTTCTATTCCTTGTAAATGGGATCGTTCTAGGATTGTATTCCGGGCCAGAATAAACCTACATTTCTCCAAATCGTTTTGCAGTAAGAGGTTAGAACAGTGATATCCAGATCGGGGTCAGCAATCTGTGTCTGATGAAACAGACGTGACTTCTTCTGGACCATATCGTTTTGTGCTTGAGCATAATATATCCGATTAAAGCAACTGTTGGTCTACAACACAGTCAGTTTGTGTCATAGTTTAATTCGTTTTTTGTTCTGAATATGCATTTCATATTTGCTACTAGAGGTAATGCAGTCATGTTTGTTTTTGAATAAAGCGCAGAAGTATGAATCCCCATGACACACTTTTCACGAGAGACCAAATGATGTGTTATCCGTTACAGTGTAGTGTTAAAGCTGCCGTACGGTGACCTTTAATGGCTTAAATCAATAGTATTGGAACCTTGGTGTACTATTGACAGTCATATTGCATCTTCTTATAGTATATATAACTAATTGCTCCAAGTTATGCACATACGAAGTAATACCTATTGAGTTTTCGGCAATGCCTCGACCGGGCATATTCACAAATAGAAAAATTTAAGTTCAAATATTTTTTAATTAATATAAGAATGAATGTCATGAATGTCATATTTACTAGTATAGGTTTGGTTGATATTTCATGTTTGTCTTTCATATGTCTTTCATTTGCAACTTTTGCTAATTGAATGATTAAAATCAGAGTGATAACTTTCTTTTCCGTTGGTTAAGTTTTAATATATTGTATTCTTAAATTCACTAACTGAATGCTATATAACATGTAAAGGCGAAAACATACATATCAAGTCTACTCCAATATGAATACATTTTGAAATTGTATAGAAAAAATTGAGCATGCATGTAAAGCGAACAGTTCGTTTGATATATACTACTAACTAAAGACACGGGGAAAAAAGAAATACATGAAGCACAGATTTAATTTTAACAAATTATTTTTTTAAATTATGACGTAGGTTTTGATAGTGAAGATGCAAATATCAATAATATTTTATGAAGGTTAACAATGTATGTTAGACGTATTAATACAATTCCGAACATGTAAGAACATTTGTATCGTTTGTGAATTTCAAAAGTTCAAAGTTTCCGTACGCTAACAGTGTTGTGTCTAAGTCAAAGTTTTTGGAACGCTTATTTAGATTATTGAGTAAATTTCCTCTGCAGTTAAAAGTTATAATAAACATTTTATAAAGTGTGTTCATCAAAATCGATTTTTCCTTTCTCGGGAAAGCTCTCACATGATGTTTGAAAGGCAGAAATGCGTAAATATTTTGCAGCTTCAGGAGCTATAGGATAATAAAAGACATAGACAGATCAGCCAAATTCATTGCAAGCCAGCTTTTCTTAAAGGAGATGGAAACTTTTTGTTTTTCTAAATTCTTAAATTACCAAAAGGGGAATATAAAAAAGTAACCATATGTTATGAATTATGGCAATACCGAAGCTCTGACAACTGAGCTGATGATGTCATCGGGGACTCACTATCCACCAGAAGCAGCATCGGCCCAGTGTAAAAAGAATGAAATAAATATGTTATGAAATGGGTACGTCCGACGCACTTTCAGATTAATGTTAATCCGGGAAACTCAAACCAAAACATTGACAAGCTAGACATGCGTAAATACGCTGCAATTAGTGTATTTTGGACATGCAAAACCGTAATAAAAATTATCCTCATTAGCTAAACCACATTGAAAGAAAGCATCCGCTGTAATATATATAATGTAAGCTCCAACCATGTCTTGTTTTGGAAAAAAGTGGAACATCGCTAAGAAAAATAAATCTTTCTTAGATTTATATATCAATTCAACGTTACAAGATTTGGATTAAGATTCGATTTTTTTTTTACAAAAGGTACAATACTGTCTTGACTATTTTGTAACGGATAACTCACTGTAGACATAGATTGACAAGAATGCATAGGTAATGCATAACGGCAACAAAACATGTATTACATTGCTGTTCAATAGTTACAAATCGATTAAGCGAACACAAATCCGGGTTAAAAACTAAAATCGAAAGAAACACATCAACTTTAAGAAGAAAACAACAAAACAACAGAAACACTGAACTGCCACAAAAACAAACGCCAACATATATAGAAACTGACTTTTTGATAACAACTGCCATTTTCCTGTCTTGGTACAGGATATTTTAAGAAAAAATGGTGGGTTAAACCTGGTTGTATGGCTAGCCAAACCTCTCGCTTATATTGCAATGTTAAAATGACCGCTAAAATAACAACATTATCATGATTACTTGACAGGAATACAGTACAAATAAACGCAATAACACGCATGACAGAGAAATACATAAATACATAATGGAACAGTTCATTATAACACGTTAACGACAGAATAACAACGGACATGAATTTACGACAGTACACCAGGACACCACAAACGAAGTATAAACTGCGCGTCGCACGAATGTATTAACGCCAAAAAAGTGACGTATGTTTATTTACATCATATAGAATGAACTTATTTTTCAAATAATGTTTCTTAGCCAGTCTCAAAGTTCAAAGTTTCAGTTTAAACGAGTTCACTTAGGGTATCGGAGACAACTCTAATAAATAATAACATATTATCTACATTAGCACATTGATAGTCCTGGGATATTGACAGATAACGTGTTGACTTGATTACAGGGGCATATTGTAGTCTTTTGGGAAGGAAACCAACATTATGTATTAAAATGTTGATATGTAAATTGGTCCTAACTTAAAGGGTAATCGTCCCATACTGAATGATACTGACTTTCCTTATTAAATTTCTACAGTTATTTTTGGGACCACACAATTAAAATGTATTACTAAAGCACACACAAAACAATGCAAAGATAGACTCTAGAAGGTTTTATAGAAAAACAAATGATTTTGTTCTCAAAATTGTATTTGTTTGTATGTCAACAAGGCACATTGTTAGAAGATTTTGTAAATTTCAAAAGGTCAAATTCAATAAAAGTTGTGATTTTCCAGGTTTAAAACAGAAATTGTTTCCGCACATTTTTTTTTACAGGAATTAAACGATATCATTTTCTTATATTTCTGTCAAAGTTTGATAAATAAATGTGTTATTTGAGAATGCCCGAATTTTTAACTTGTTCAATAGGTTTAAATATAAAAAAGAAGATGTGGTATAATTGCCAATGATACAACTCTTTACCAGAGACCAACTGACACAGAAATAAACAACAATATGTCACCGTACGGCCTTCAGCAATGCGCAAAGCCCATTCCGCATAGTCAGCTATAAAAGGCCCCGAAATGACAAATGTAAAACAATTCAAACGAGAAAACTAACGGCTTAATTTATGTACAAAAAATGAACGAAAAAACAAATATGTAACACAGCAACAAACGACAAACGAATTACAGGCTCCTGACTTGGGACAGGCACATGCATACAGAATGTGGCTGGGTTAAACATGTTAGCGTGATCCCAACTCTCCCCCCTAACCTGGGACAGTACAATATAAGAACGAACTATAAAAATCAGTTGAAAAAGGCTCATCAGATGGATACACATAGAAATACATCTAACAAAAACACAGAGTGGACGTGGCCAGGTACTTGTACATCCCAACAACAAAAAGACACTAAGTATAGATCTGAGAGTACTCGCAGTTACTGGCAGCTAGTTCAAAGCCAATACCAACTAATAAAAAAATCATGCATCCAAGACTAAATTATCAATCATTACACATCCAGCATCCTATGGATTTAGTGTAATGACGTCATTAACAGTCAGAGAAAAAACATGACCTTGTGCAATGCCAAGATAAAGAAACCGACAAATTGTAGATCCATGAATGTGCATATGTATATAACCATTATATTTAGTTTGCTTTTTATTTACTGATAACAAAATCAATATCAATACCAATAAAAACATTATTCAAAGATCTAACTACACTGTTGAATTGGTAACCTTTAAGAATAAGTTTATTTAAAGGATTGATAAGTTTACCAGGATCATTTCTAAATTTCCAGGCACGGTAAACAACATCTCCGTAAAAATGAGGATGTGCTATCCCGTTTGAAATAAGTTTTCTACAGGTACAACCAAACTTCAAAACCAAATATTTATATCTATGGAAGAATTTAGTAAAGGTTTTAAGTAAATTGTGGTAACGAAATCTCTGACTTAATAATTTACCAATAATACATAGATTACGTTCATTAAAATCCAAAACGCCACAACAGACACCGGCATAGCGAACGAGTGGTGATATATAAACACCGTAAGATGGTGCCAAAGGAACATCAACATCCAAAAAAGGAAAATTAACAATAGGAAACGAAAAATCGTCCCTTTTGTCCTAAATTTTAGTGTGGAGTTTCCCGTGTAAAACTAAAACATATCAATGTAAGAAAGGACAGTTATTACCGTTTACATTTGATTTATTTAAAGTAAATTCCTTTGGGTAAATTTCGGCAGTATATTTAGAAAATTCTTGATTATCTAACGAAAAACTATCATCAATATAACGGTAAGTGTTGTTGAATTTATCAATTAAATGCAACTTAGACGGGTCTTTACTGAAGTTGGTCATAAGCTGTGATTCATAACAGTACAAAAACAAGTCTGCTATTAAAGGGGCGCAATTAGTGCCTATAGGAATACCTACAACCTGTAGATAAACTTTGTTGCCGAAATGTACATAAATATTATCCAGGAGAAAATTAACAGCCTCAATCATCTCATCACACCCCCAGTAAGTATATTTAGCATATTTACCTTTATTATTAGAGAAGAATGCTTTTAATAAGTTGCAGCAAATATATTTGCATTCAGATACCAAACGACCATTCAATCAAATAGGAAAACTTTTGTTTGATAATATTGTGTGGAAGTGTTGTGTGAAGAGTTGAAAAGTCAAAAGCACGTAATTTATCTAAAACACACATAGAATTGTGTACACTCCAACAAATGTTAAATCCACTATTTTCATATATTTTATTACAAAAGTTAATGATACGTTCTTTGATAGTAGTTAAGGAACTTGTTAAAAGCACCGAAAGATTAGTTGTAAAACACTTACTAGAGGCCGAGATGAAACGATATGTTACTGGTTTTTTGTGTAGTTTAGGTAACCAATACACAATAGGGACCTTCAAATGTTCTTTAGAAGAGGCCTTAATCTGTGATGTGGTTATGATATGTTTGTTTACTATATGAGTCTCTATGGAGCGTACGAACTTGAATGTAAATGAATTTAAAATTTCATTCTTTCAACGTCCGTGTGGTATTTACGGCATACCACCACCACATTGTTGGCTGCTTTGTCGGCCGGTACAAACACAAACTGCTTTGAAATTTCTTGAAGTTTATTTCTTATTCTAGAAATACGCGCATTATGTACCCTTTTTTTCTGAATTAAACCATTTATTTGCGTTCAAGTTAAAAATATTGTCAAAACATTTTGATTTACATTCAAATATGATTCTCCTATGGATTTAAACCGTCTTGACTATTCCTAACGAGAACATGTGCAAAAACACATACGATTTGCTTACTCAAGTTTTCGGCCTTTTTTAAGAAGCCCCAAAAATGGTCATATTCAATACATCCTCAAACATTAATGTCAACGGTGGTTTATTTTCAACCTTTACTGTTTAGTCCATTTATGATTATATACATTTGACGTGGTTCGGTACTCATACATCCCGCCATTGTGGTATTGTGCTATCTTTGTATCTTTGTCTTTCATTTTTGCCTATGTACTTTGTCTACATGCCATTTTGTGTTTCTTTGTTGAAACAGTTATTTGTTTTATAGCGATTAAGATTATGTAGCAATGTTGACTGCTATACCCCTTATTTTGACATAGTATCCAAGACCAGTTTGTTTTTGTATTTAAATGCTCTCTGTTTGTATTTGATTTAGCCTTACATAATTTACAAACTGTGTAATCCACATTCTCAACTATTGTCAAGGTTGTATGCTATAACTTATTACGAAACTAAGGCTCAAACTCCTTCTTGCAAGGTTGACGGTAGATGGATTCTGTTTTTATTTTTAGGTCCCTTTTGATAATATAGCTCATAACATTTCTCGACATACTTATACATCCTAACTTTTACCTATTATGTCTGTTTATTTTGCTCACACATTCTTGTTAATATATTGGAATTCAATTTGACTGTCATACAAGTGAGAGGTTTTAAAACCAGGTTTAATCCACCCTGTTCTATAAATGCCTGTACTTGGTCAGGAATATTCGTGCGATGTGTTTCAGCTTTTGATTTTGCCATTTTATAAAGGACTTTCCGTTTTAAATTTCCCTTGCAGTTCAGTATTTTTGTTGTTTTACTTTTTTATCAACCAGATTTTGATAGATGGTGCATAAACACCTACTCTTTCAATGGTGTGAATATAATAAAAAATAAACAAGAGGACATTTTTGCATTAATCATAGCCAACCCTTTAACTGGAAATGTGTGGACCTGTGTTGCTTTCAATTACAAGATAACTGTTTCTTATTATTTGTAATAATATATTCCACAAATGTTCTACAGTTACGTGGCATATGAACACAATTGGTCAAAAACAACACTACGTTAAGCTTTAAACAGTTCAATGCACAATATTTAGGTGTTTTTGGACACTTGTAATTACATCTATAATTATATTATTCCATAATGCATCACTATTAAGGGTCACTCCCATATAATATGTAATTTCAGGGATATTTTTTATTATTAAAAGGGTAGTTGAGATCTGGTATCTAAATATCAAGATAATTTCTTTCTTCAGTTGCCGATTTAAAGTAGTGTTGTTTTAGCATACACACTAGCGTCTTTCAAGATAGATAATATGTTGATATTTCTACTATTACATTAAAATAAATCCTTATCGTATACTTCGCATTATTATAATGTTCGATTTTCTTACTATTGAGGAACATGTCACCCTTAATATTAAGTGGTTCTTGCTGCTCAGTCTATAGTTTCTTAAGAAGTGTTTTTTCACTTGTTTTTTGTTTTCTGATGTTAATCTTTCCGACATTTCCAAGACCATGTCAATTTCTGTCGACTTGAGCTTTGTCAGTTTTCTCATTTGATAAGGGACTTTCAGAATTGAATTTTCCTTGGAGTTCGTTATGTTTGTTATTTTTTCTTTTACATCAACATAATTTGTAAGTTGGTGTAAAGATATCTTTTTTGGCAATTATACTGAAACTCCTTATTGAAGCGCACTTGACCCTAAGCAAGACACGTAATACCGTTAAATCAACAAGACCAAAATCGTTGGTCGGTCACCTGGGATATATGTGCATTTCAACATTGCATACAATAACAGTTTTCAAAATATAAATGAAAAATTCAAAGATTAGTAAAAATCATAGTTTAGGGGCAATTTATCTTATAAGGGGTCGACAAACGATTTCGGCCTTGTTCATTTTCAGTGTAATGCGTAGCACGTGAGCTAAAATAAGGAGTTGAAGTACAAAAGGTTAACTGTACATTATACAGAAAGACTTCCTGTATAACTGACACACTTGTATCTGACGAGTGGCAATTTATGATGGACAATAAATAAGTGTGTGTCTAAAATGGTAATTTGGGAATCAGGTGAACAAAACCTAGTAACTATTCTTTCCAATAATATTTTGTTTAGAACATTGGACTTTGTTTTAAAAGATATAGCTCTGTAACCAAATGTTTCCCAATTAAAGTATAACAATTGCTGTCGTGACTTTGTAGATAGTGCACTCAAAATCAGTAGAGGTATTTTTCACTCTATAGGGCATGTTATCACATAAATTTACAAATTGAGTGGTTAATCTAGAAACCTAAATGTTTCCCTAGTTTCATGTTGCATTGATTCAAGAATAAAAACATCTGAATATACAATAAATCCATATTATTTAAGTAGCCTCTTCCCGATTTCTATGTCGACATAATATTTCTGTGGCGTACCTGTACTATCATAATCAAGAAGAAGACAAATCTTGCTAGGTAGTGCAATAATTTGCTAAGAGTTAAATAATTTTAACACATTTGTGGTGTCTTAAAATATCTATTGAAAGTCATATTCATGTTTTTCATTAATGTGTTTGGCTATTAAAAGGGGCTAAAATAATCCGGAATAGATACAAAATGTATATATGGATATATAAATACAAAAAATTTAGACCATCATACATATGTTGCACAGTCGTACTAATCTGATTGTTTTTTCTATTAAGAATAACTGTATTTAGATTGACGAGTATATCAGAAAGAGCATTGTGTTCCCATGGAAATCAGTGGATATGAAAAAATAAACCATTTTCATATGTCTGAGTTCCATTACATGCAAAAAAGTATACAAAACTATCGAACTCCACAGTAAATGCAAAAAGGAAAAGTCCATAAAAACTAACAAAACCACACGTATTCCGTAATTGGTACAGGCATTTTCCGTAGAAACTGGTGGGTTAAAATAGAAAGATGTGGTATGAGTGCCAATGAGACAACTCTCCATCCAAGTCACATTATATTTAAAGTATAGGTAACAGAACGGCCTTCCGCACGGAGCCATGGGTTACAGCAAACATCAAGCTATAAAGGGCCCAAAAATGACTAATGTAGAACAATTCAAACACAAAAAGCAACAGTCTAATCTATATAAAAAACGAGAAACGAATAACACCAAGAAACGACGACGAGTAGAGGTGAACAGTTGGTACCTATCGGAATGCCAACAAACTACTGGAAATTTAAACCGCCAAAATAAAACAAATATGGTGTCAAGGAGTCACTATAGTATACTGATCACTTGTTCTTCGGTGTAGCATGTTATATTTTCGGGCATCATAAAATACAAATTTTATGAAAAACAATGTTGTTTACATTCCATTCAAATCTCCGTGCTTGATATATACTCTTTTAAAATGACCCCTCTGAATATTTAGCCTCTTTGTTAATACTTATATCTGTAATCATTTCGGCAATATCAATAAAAGGATCCTGCCTTGTAAAAAGAACTACATCAAATAAAGTTTTCTCCAATATCTAAAATTGAATGCATTGCATTAAACAAATTTAATTGAATATTTCGCGAGCATAGGACTCGTCTGTTGGGCTCTGATAAAAACCAGTTTAATGGCTTAATCATTTTCGAAGTCGGAGGGTGTTTTAAGTAAAGAAATCGTTAGAACTGTGCCAAATCTGAGAGTATTATCTACAATGATTTGATATTTCATGAACAAAATATGCACACCGGGGTCTCAAATTAAAAGCATTATTGAATTATTTTATCAAGTCCTGTTTTATTGCTGTAATAAATAAATGAAATAATTTAAAATGATATCTTCTACCAAAGATATGGTTGAAAAAAACAACTAAAAATGTGTTATTAAATGTGTTATTAAATGCTTCACTTTTTACATGTTTTACACATTGTGACTTGGATGGAGATATGTTTCTTTGGCACTCATACCACATCTTCTTATTTCTATTAAAGGTCAAATTATTTGTTAAATATTTAAAAAACAAATCTAAGACGTAATATATATCTGGTTCAGTAAGTTTCCTATGGTGCTATTATATGAACGACATATAGCTTAGAGTAACATATAACATAAGTTTTGCCTTTTTTTAAATCGGGTTAATTTCACATCAAAAAATGTTAGCTAAAACTTTCTTTTCTCAGAGCAACAGATCTCGTATAAATTGAGAAGGACCAGATGTTATCCATCAAAAGTATGTGGGTGCTTGTTCGATGGGGTAAACGCTGACCCACTACTCGTGTACAATATAAACTAATAAAACAGAAAAGATATTAACCCACAAATACAAAGACGGCATAAGTCTATCTTATATATGAAGTATTGAAGTGGTTTCATCGACATGCAGATTGTCCCAGTATATCTATTATCATTAACCAAATCAGCATTTATATCATATCTCATTAACGCGTCAACGAGTCATTGGGTATTAGTGTACACACTATGATAAAAGATTAAACCATCCAAAGAATATTGCACCATACAAAAGTAAACTGTCCGATAGAGGTATATGCAACGCACTATCAATAAATTGGAAATGTTTGGAACATTAAAAAATAAACAACGGTAACAAATATAAGCTTACCATTCTGAATGTCTTTTTTTTTTGTATATACATGTTTGTACTAGTTTATACTTCCTGTTTCATAGGTCACGTTCGTCTCATGTTTCCTTTATTGTATATTCAAGTTCCAAAGTCTCGTCGGTCATTATAACAGAAAAAACAAAATATACATTCGACATAAAAAACACTACCATGTGAAAATATGTTTTTTTTTTCATTTGTACGTAGGGCACGGGCAAGGCTACTGTGTCTAGATATACGATACATGAATGGTTTACACGTCAATATTGATTTCAAATGATATCTCCTTTTTCAAATCTTAAGTCACTTATTTTTACAAAACAAATTTTATTTCATATATGTAGCAACTGTATATACATGTAGTATAATGACAGCAATAAACATCATTTCATTAGCTGAAAATTAACGCCATGTCCGATGTTGATTCGAACATGATTATTTCTATTAATCGTTTTACATTTTAAGTAACAAACAGTTGAAAAGAGATAACTCATATTGTACATAGCAATCTTACCAAGTCATTTTGTTAATCAAGGTTTGATTTTATGTCGGTTAAACAATCTAATTTCAGAAATGTGCTCTAAAAGAACATGATAAAACTCGGAAATTTGACTTTTAAATATGTGTCTATTAGTTAAGACCAGAAGTTACAAATTATTTTTTTTTTCAGTGTATATGTAGTGGCATTATTGAATGTTTGTTTTAGTGCAAACGTCACAGAAATATTTGTTTACATATTAAACTTGTGCACCTGTTGTTATAGAATTGTGCATTCAATATAAATTTGTCTGTGCAAGCTGAATTTTTTAGTCTAAGATTCTGTTTGTTTTTCGTTCGTTATTTGTATATAAATTAGGCCGTTAGTTTTTTTGATTGAACTGTTTTACATTTGTCATGTACAATGATGTAGGGGACTTTTATAGCTGACTATGAGGAATGGACTTTGCTCATTGTTGAAGCCGATTGGTGACCTAATTTCTGTGTCAATTGGGCTTATGAAGAGAGTTGTCTCATTGGCAATTTTACCACATCTTCTTATTTTTATAATTTGCCTATAATTTTTGAAATGTTGATATTGATTTTTTTTAAACACATATTATGATGCAATAAATTTGTAATCATGATTTTGGGTTGTCAACATCGTAATTTAGGGGCTATATTAAATAGACTACCAGACTGTAGCTAAGAGGTGCCGACATTTTGATTCCGGAGTTATTTGTATGTGATGTTTACTCCGAAAAAACTTCGCGAATTCAATATGTGTTAGTTTTGAATTATTATGGAGTTAACTGTATTTTATTTTAAACCAGGACTCTCGGTCATAAAACTTTACTCTGAACTCGAAGGACAAAATGTGTGCTCAAAACACCGAATCCAATTTTTTGATTGGTTGATTTCTGAAACTGAGAACGATAATCGTGCTCGAAATTTTTATGAGCACATGGCAGGTCCTACGTAAAACATTTACTCCAAATGTCCGTTTTAATACTCTACGTGTCGCTAGGTAAACTAAATTCCCGATAGTAAAGGCCACGTTTTACGCAGTCCGAGCTAACAGTACAATACAGCTATTTTCAATTTAATGTTCAATACCGTTTTATTTTGTCAAAGATGATGTTGTCTAGTCGTGGTTGTTCCAAACCTTGTTAAATATATTATTCAATTTCATGTCACATGTGTAATGTGTTTTATATTTTTATCTTGTTGTTCAGTTTTCTTTATTAACTGTTTTAAATAGCAATATGCATTGGCAAACACGTTAACAAAATCATCCAGGCATTTTCTTGGTTATGCTTGATTTTTTCATAAAACCTTTTGGTCCGGCCTTTCATCCATAATTTGCATACCGTCTATCAATTGAATGCTTCTTTACTTTTAAAAAAAAGACCTGCAGGTATACTTTTTTGTTTTAATATTTATGACGCAAACCGTGTTTTAACTTTCAGTAAATATCCATTTCGTTTGAACTCTAGTGGATAGTTGTCTCATTGACAATCATCCCACATCTCTTTATTTTTTTTTATCATAGTTTTGTGTTGTGTATGCTATTAGTTGTAACTCTTCTTATTGATTGGATACATTACTAGTAAGTATAAATGTTCATTTTAAAATTTGATTTGATTGATAGAAATTTAATATATAATTTTGTATGAGATATACAAAGGCTACCCAGGTAAAAAATAACAATTGCAAACAACAGAATATTATTAGATATGCAATCTTATGATTGATATTTATGTGGCCAACTTCAGTTTTAGTACAGTTTTTTATTCTTTATGGAATCAATCACAAACATTTGTAATGTAAAATTCACCACAGTAACAATGACATCCTATTCATTTGTTATTTTATATGTAAAAAAAATAAGAAAATAGACATGTATTTTGTAACTTTTCACACGGGAAATATAAAAAGGAAACGGATATGTGTTATATCTTATTGCTTTTTTGTTATTTCAGTACTACAATGTAAACCTTTGCACTAGTTCCAATATGATAAATGACTTTTGTTCACTCGTATACTAGTTATTCTTGCTTGGATGATAGTCTGGTATGGGTATTTTATGAGAAAATACATTTACAGCAAGTATGATGAAGGTTATGAGAGTCGACGATGAACAATGAATGACATAATAAATATTCACATTTCAAAAGGGAATGTATGAATAAAAAATAGTCAAGGCCATATTTGGCATAAAGTGAAGCTTGTCCTTGTTAATCGATAAAGGTTTAGTAATAAACAATGGCATCTGCTTTCACTACATCGAGATAGCTATAACCTTCAACAAGAAGTCAAGGAAGTCAAGCATCAATCGAAGGCAGTTCTTATTCCTCGCTTGTAACGTTATAAAGAATAAACTGCTTGGTTTGATATTTCTCTTTGTATTTGATTATTGGAAGATAGATCATATTTTGGCATACCATAAAGTAAACGTTCAGCACATCGTACGATATATCTTAATTTATGCAACTGTCATACACGTGAGAGGTTTTGCTAGCTATAAAATAGATTTAATCATACTATTTCCATCATAGGGAAATGCCTGTACCGAGTCAGGAATATGACAGTTGTTTTCCATTCGTTTGATGTGTTTGAGCTTTCGATTTTGACATTTGTTAAGGGACTTTACGTTTTGAATTTTCCTTGGAGTACGCTATTTTCATTATTTTACTTTTAAATACCTTTATACTTGTTCAAGACAGGAAGACATGAAACATGAAATAAAATGCAAAGTTTTTCAATTTGGGTGTACTAGAATAAAGGGCCGGACTATAACAACATGTACAAGAAGAAAGTATGTCTGATATTGGTGGAATTTTTGCTTTGCTTGAAGCCAAACTGAAGAGTTGTTGACGGTTATGTTACGTTTGGATAAAGAGTTACTCCTTCTGTACTAAACATCAATTTTTTTCCGAATTTGACGAGGAGCTGCTGCGTATTTGTACGATTTCCCTTATTTCTAGAATCGGGTTTTACTGTTGGATGGGAGTAGTGAAGATGTTTTGTTTCCTGAGACTGACTGCTATCATACGCATCTAAACTTAAAGTCTGTCGCTTGTGAATATTGATATGTACAATTACAGCCAAGACATCTTCAAATTCAGCATACATATTGTGTAATAAATAAAATGATTATCGTTTTCAAATGCACACTTAGGATTAATGTAATTCCCAATGTGTTACTTTTAGAAATATATAGTGCAAATCCATACGAACTATACTTGAACATGTATACGTATGTGTCATATAATTGTTTTTCGATCAGGATTTAATAGCAAATATCGTTAACACATCTTGACGTCAATGTTGTTTTGTCTTATGTCATAGTTTTATTTTTGGAATTATTCTGTTTCAGTTATATTGTGAAAGTTGAAAGGTAAACTGGCATCATAAAAAAACACAAATAAATAAACCTTCATTAAGTAATTCATTTTTGGTTTATAATTTCTCATGTTTTTGTCTTGAATTTGATCTTTCTTGTCTGTATTGTGCCAAGAGTTTTTGGTAAAATATGTTTTCAAGTTTTGCAGTAATACACCAGCTTATCGATATCAAAACATTTTCTAATGAATTAAGATAGTTATAATAATTATTGGGAGACATAAGATAAAAAAAGTTAGGATATTGATTACAGAAAATTAAACTGTTATATATTTAAAGGGATGCTAGATGTGTTTTTTACTATGGCTCTGAAACATTCTTATAATGTTTGTTTATCCAAAGCATTATTTGTCACCGGGTTTGTCCGTCAGAAACACACATCGAGTTGCAGATCTCCGTTAAAAATTGTCACTACTCAGGTCCTTATGCAGTGATCAGTATACAATTGCATGTTTTAAACTTCTTGTTTTCTATTGCGCCCGCTGTTTTATCAATATGACATGCTGCATACCAGCAATCTGATATAAGGTTTAACAGTGGTTGTTGGAAAAATTAAACTTACTTAAAGGGATCAATATAAAAATAAAGAGAAGTAGTATAATTGCCAATGATACAACTGTTCACCAAATTTCAAATGGAGTGGATGTAAGCAGTTATATGCAACCGTAAGGCCTTCAACAATGAGAACAACCAATACCGTAAGGTCGGCTATAAAAGGCCCCGACATGAAAATATGAAACAATTCCATTGAGAAAACTAACGGCCTATTTTATAATAAAACAGTTTACGAAAAACAAATATGACAAACATGAACGAACGACAACCACTGAACTACAGATAACTGAGTTGGGAGAGGCACATAAATAATTATCGAGAGTAAACACCATTTGGTCGTTCATGTCATCGTGTTTCTTTCAATTGTTGTTGATATTCATCCCGTGAACTTTCTCACATTCATTATACGACTTTCTATAGTATCTAAGACCAGTTTGTTTTTGTATTTAAATGCTCTCTGTTTGTATTTGATTTAGCTTTACATAATTTACAAACTGTGTAATCCACATTCTCAACTATTGGCAAGGTTGTATGCTATAACTTATTACGAAACTAAGGTTCAAACTCCTTCTAGCAAACTTGACGGTAAATGGATTCTGTTTTTAATTTTAGGTCCCTTTTGATAATATAGCTCATAACGTTTCTCGACATACTTATACATCTTAACTTTAACCTATTATGTGTGTTTGATTTGCTCACACATTTGTTGTCAATATCATTGAATTTGATACGACTGTTATACAAGTGCGAGGTTTAGCTAGCTGTAGGACCAGGTTTAATCCGTCATTTTCTACATAAGGAAATGCCTGTACCAAGTCAAAAATATGACGGTTGTTTTCCATTCGTTTGTTGTGTTTGAGATTTTGATTTTGCCATTTATAAAGGACTTTCCGATTTTAATTTCCATTGGAGTTCGGTATTTTTTTATATTACTCTTTTACATATTTGGCTTGTGAAGACAAAGCTTACACAAATAAAGCGCATTATTCTCATACACTTGTAAAGTTATTTGTTTGAAAGTACTGGGTACAAATCGTAGTTAGTGAATTACAAGTCATAGAGAGTAACATCATCAAAGTAATCTGCACTTCTGTACTAACATGATTTTTGACATACCTTCCTGACAATGTCCGATTATGAATTAAGAAATTATTTGGAAATTAGTGTTTTACTCTATCAGAAATGTTGACCTAAGATATATATATAACCACTATTTTAGACGCCTTTTGGTCCTATAGTTCTTCATGTGGTTCAGGTTTTCAAATATTGTGGCTTTAACGTTCCAGGAGAATATAAACATTGAAAAGCGCGTCGAATTTTATTAGACATTGAGTTGGTCCTGAAACGGTATTGATTGGAACGAAACTGATATAAGTGTGTGTCATGCTTACCTGAGTATAAGCCTAGTACCTTGTATGATTGTTAAGTTAAATCTATACAAGCAATATAAAAAAGCTATAAAAAAAAAATATACAATTTTATATTTACATACAAGTTATCATATACAGTTTCATTGTGGTAAAATATACAAAAAACCATTAACAGTTTTACTACTTATATGCTAAACAATCCTTCCATTAGTCGAAAGCAGACGCAGAGTGCATTCAAATGTTTATAAGAAAGTAGTTATTCACTTACTTATTGCTGTCTTCTGTATGTATATTTGTTTCCACTGCCTCCAAGCTAAAATAAATTGGTCGATCAAGTCTTAATTGAGTTTGTTGAACATAAATTAGAACTAAAGATTGATGTAAACTGGTTCCGTTGTCGATATTGTCTCAAGTGGCTGTTGTTCGTTTTTATTAGAGTCAGTGGATGAGATGCTGGTCTGTCTGTCATCAAGAATTTCAAGGAGCAGGTGACCATCTTGCAATTGGTAATTGTTTTCATATTCATTTCTTACATTGCCTACCATATCATTATATGATGGTCTTCTATAAGGGGCATTAATTGTTTGACTCTTTTGTTGGTTGTTTGTACTAGAGTCAGTAGATGAGATGCTGGTCTGTCTGTCATCAAGAATTTCAAGTAACAGGTGACCATCTTGCAATTGGTAATTGTTTTCATATTCATTTCTTACATTGCCTACCATAACATTATTTGATGGTCCACTATCAGAGTCATTCCTAGTTTGACTCCTTTGTTGTGTTTTTGTATTAGAGTCAGTAGATGAGATGTTGATCTGTCTGTCATAAAGGATCTCGAGGTACAGGTGACCATCTTGCAATTGGAAATTGTTTTCATAATCATTTCTTACATTGCCTACCATAACACTATTTGATGATCCACTATCAAAGTCTTTACTAATTTGACTCTTTTGTTGTTTGTTTGTACTAAAGTTAGTAGTTGAGTTGTTGATCTGTCTGTCATCAATGCTCTCAAGGTTCTGGTGACCATCTTGCAATTGGTAATTGTTTTCATATTCATTTCTTACATTGCCTACCATATCATTATATGATGGTCTTCTATAAGAGGCATTAATTGTTTGACTCTTTTGTTGGTTGTTTGTACTAGAGTCAGTAGCTGAGATGCTGATCTGTCTGTCATCAAGGATATCAAGGTACAGGTGACCATCTTGCAGTTGGTAATTGTTTTCATATTCATTTCTTACATTGCCTACCATAACATTATTTGATGATCCACTATCAGAGTCATTACAAGTTTTACTCTTTTGTTCACTTGATGTCTCTGTATTTTCATTAGTTTGATTGCAATTTGCGACATTCTCCATTCTTAATATAACAGAAGACGTAATCGGCGATAAATCTGTATTAGAAAGGTTCGTGTCAATCAAAGGTGTAGACATACTTTGCCCGTGCACTTCTGTTATCTCATGTTGTTGTAACCCATCATTGAGAAAGTCTGCATTCAATTCAGTTGTATACTCATTGGTTGATTGCAGATTAGCATCAGTTGAGACACCAGCTGTATGCCCTTCCGTCGGGTTCTGACCTAGATTGTCGGTCGTCTGTGCCGAACGTAAGTTGCTGACAACGCGGAACGAAACTGTGTCAATTTCATCATATGTGTGATAAGTGTGGTCTTCTTGCAGATTATGTAGTCTTTGATCCCGAGTCTTTACATATTTTACACATAAACAGACGTGAGTAATCGTCAAATAAACAAGTAGAATGGTAGCTATGCAGCAAACTACTACGAAATTTATTCTTTTACTTTTGCCCAAGGGGAGACTATCTGAAATACGTATATTCATTAAAAATATTGAAATGAGCAATTTAGTTTACAAAGTCGCCGAATAAAGCTTTCATATTTTGTTTAGTTTGGCCTGGTATCTTTCAACAGAAGTGAAAGTATGATTTTGTTTTCAATCTCTTACATGTTTCTCCTATCGTCATTCCGTGTATCTTTTTTGATCCATTAATTAAAAAAATAATGTCATTTAAGAAAACCGTACAACATAAACAATACGTGAACAAACAAATGTTTGGCACAGATGGCAACAATCTACACATGTTCAAGTAAATAAGTGTTAAATAGAAGTTCGGTAGCCATATTCACGATTCTGTAGACTCGCTTGTACTTTGTTTTTGTATTGTCACAAGCTTATTGTTTAGAGTTGAAATGGCTATTAATATTTGAATCTGAATTTGTTAATACCTGGAATTCATCTTTTTAAGTAGCAAACAACCACTTGCCTTATTGATGTAGTTACAATATTTTATGCAGGCTTTACGCTTTGTGTTTTTGAAGACAATTGTTACTACAACTGTAAGTTATCAGTATTAGTCCCACAAGTTGCACTGCTAAGTTTGATTGTTTCAGACTTAAGCAAAAATACTCATATTCGGTGGAAAGTAAGAAACAATAACGGATTGAAATGATGTTACTACGTTAAAAAATCTATATGAGTGGTTATCTGAGGTCATTCAGGGAATGTTGGCAAGCGTATGACAACTGCATGAAAACTTATTTGCTTACGAATTCTGCTTTTAGTGTCGAAAAACATAATGCCAAAGACAATCCTATAATCAAAAACGCTTCAAAACTCGTTTTCCAATTGTGGGAGCCATTATAACTTCCGCTTTTCTACGAATGCAGCATCTACGAATGCAACATTTCACCGAATTTGCATTTGCCATGAACAACATGTCACTTGTTAAACGGTATCTGCTGCTTGAACTTCCGGGTCTGCTGAGATAATCCTCATTTTAATTAAAGAGGTTTTTGATTGTAACATTGTCTTATGTTATCTTTATACTTACCAATATCTATAATTTCAAAATGATAATTGCTTTCGCCCAAGCGATTCTTTGCTGTTATCAGATAAGCTTGAAAATCATCTACTTCTAATGCTTCAGTTTCAATCAAGATCTCATAACCTGGAATTCCTACCATGTTGCCAGTCTCCGTGTAATGCAATGTAGATTTCCGAATGTTGTATTTTTTATCTTTTTTATACTTTTTTTGGTTCTGTCCTATTTTTTCTATCGATATATTTTCAACTTCAGGGTAGCTGTAGATCTGAAACGACAGTGTTATTGATTGTCCTACTTCTCCAGTTTTTACAATTCTGTTTTCTGGTGAAAACACTGGTGGACCTAAGAAAGACAAAAATATTTTGAATCAGATGTGAAAAACAGTTTACGTTGATTCATGTGTGCTGTCATAAAGATAATACTGTATATACAGTATATCAAATTATTTATAGACTATAAAATCCACTATAACACCGCTAAGAATGCTTCTGACATCAGTGGAAAAGTATTTATTATGTCGTTACTAAAATCATGCTATATTACATAAGTGGTAAAATATAGCTCAATTCAGAATATAATTGTACTTAACAAATGCTGAACGTTATTTACCTTTTGTATATTCAGAATGATCACGGGTTTTGTTGCGAGAATTAATATACCCCATTACTTCATAACAAGGTAGTCCTCTCGTTCTATATTGTGGACGTATAACATATCACTTCTCTTAATGAGTGTTCTATATAAATGGGTTTTTAGTCTTGAAATAAATTCTCAACTCAAAGCACCGCCTGCATATTGAATATGTATCTCCCAGTTTATACGATAATACATAGCTTGCGAAACGTAGTAGGATTTCTTGGAGAGAGTAGATAATATAGTATATACAAGGAAGCTATCAAACCAACTGACGTCGCCAAAAAAAATACAATCTTATAATATACAATTATTCCATTCTATCATAATACTCTCATTTTCCTAAACACCTTTCACCGCCTTCCTTTGCTATTTTCTTGTATATATATATATATAACAATTGATAATGAACTTTCTTTATGTTATTGTTTCCATTGACTGTATTTTGTTACGTACATATTCGTTTGCTTTTCAGCATGTAAACATAGTTTCGTAATTTTATTTTAGAATTTATGGAGACGGATTAATATAAGAACAGTGCTCTTGTTTCCTTATCCCAATTATTGAATCACTTGTACATTTCGTATTTATGTCTTTACTCTTGCTACTATACATAACGCTTTCTTTAATAGAAATTGTTTACACTAATACACAACTAATTAAATTTATTAGAACTTCATTACATCACTGAATAAACATTGCACTGACAAAAACACCAATAATTATTAAAACCAATCTAGAAGTCATTCGAACCTTCGGCTCTTCAAGTTTTGAATGAATTTTGGATTTCAAAATATGTTGGCCTCGATCATCACTTAAGAGATATTTATTGACGGAATATGCATCTAAAGCAGTAAAATTGGTACCTTAATGTTAATAAGCACTTTATAATATTATAAGATTGCAACATAATGGTAATGCCTAAGTTTACGTTCTTGTGGATGCTTACTTTAAGAGATTGTCATTTATTACATACACATATCTGTGTTAAATGATTTCATTACCATCTCATAATATGTATGCAATGATAGTTGAACTAATTTAACAATTACAACAATAGTTGAGCTATGTCATGTGTACTGGAACCAACCAGTGTATGAAAAAAACGAACTTTCGTAAACTTTCGTTACATACCGGAATATTATATCATATTGCAGTAGTGGGTAATTAAATATGTTTTTAAAGGAATTATTTGGAATTTGGTCTGAAATTTTATAATGGTAATGATTTATACGCTTTAGACATTATTGAAGTTGAGTATAAGAAAATCTTGTTAAGCCTTAATGAGATGACAATCAAACAAAACACAATATATACCGAAAATATCTGGTAAATATACGATATAGTTCACTAAGATCAAAGACTTGACCACTCACATGTAAGTTAATAATGCACACTCTTAACTATTCTTATGCTTTCAATCACATAAAAAAATCATTATAATGCTTAAATGTAAAGGTCATTTTTTTTGTTTCAATCTTCAAATGTCATTCTCTGACCGATGAGCTGCATGATAATGACACCATTAAAGTGTTATTCATTGTTATTGCCCATGAAGAATTTTATTGACAAGTTGAAGGTAAAATCAGGGAAATTGTTTAAGGCTAATTTTACAATTAACGGATGCTAATTGATTTTTGTAACTATTGTTGAAATATCAACGTTCATTTTGCACTATTACGGTGCACACAATGCTACATCTTAATCAACAAATTCCAGGAGATATGTGTATGTGATCTGTATGTATTTATATTACCTTCATATTTTAGGTATATTGACTCAGTCTGTAGAACCTTTCCATTAATATCTGGTATACCATTACTAACAACACACATATATCTACCATTTCGCTGGTATGGAAAAAGGTTCGTGTTGAAAATGAATGTTTCATTATTCAAACTCACTGAACGTACAAGTTCAAAAGACTTTGATAATTGAACTAAGCGGTACACATTATATATTTCTGGATTTCCATGTCCGTCACATTCCACCGTTTCATTCGTATAACGAACTGTAACTGCAGGGGCATCTGCAAATGATATAACTATGATTCTAAACTTTAAGACAAATTAAACTAGTTGGCTCTACTTTGTTTTTTAAAAAAGACCTGCGATGAAACAAGTATCTTGTCATTTGAGGGATAAATCGTACTAAGTAAACCATCACTAAGATTCATTCAAACATTCTCTGAAACTGACCATTGTCAAGATATTTTATTTATTTGTACTCCTCTACTGGCTGGCTTTTTCCCTTATTCATACAAGACTGCCATAATACAGGAAATTCGAATGACGAAAGAAAAAGAGTCAGCAGTATCCTGTTACTTAACTTTCATCTAAACAGATGATGTTCTATCACTAAATAAATCAACATTTGGTAACCATGTTTAACCCCTCCTTATATGAAAACTTTATTCTTCGTATCCTTTCATTCAGTAAGCTTCAATAAAACAGCCATTGCAAAATAGATCAATGGTGTAGAGAAATATATGTTTCAAAACGTACGAAAATGCGAGATTGTAAGGACGTAATATAAATCATTGTAATGATCGATCGTTATTGTAGACTGGCTGGTTTTTGTGAGGGCTTCAGCAAACACGATTTCCTTATCTTCTGCCGTATTGGTTGATCATCGAATGGGATCCAGATACATTGTATGCTTCTGGAATATGAGGGCCTTATTTCATCGATTAGCATATCCACTGTAATTTCATATTGTTTTAAGTTCACTGAAACTGACTAGGTGGTTTTATTGTAGAGTTCTGCGTTCTCAGAGTGCGTGAACTTGATTCCAAGAATATCAATGGTTTTATTTGAAAGCATTGAAGCAATATGACAATTAAGCGGCAATTGAGATAAAAATTAAATCGAGTTCAGGTCGGAGACATATTACTGTGTCTGAGTAGTGAAACAAGTCTTTCTGTAGATGTTGTTGGTACAATATGAATTATAATACATTCCTATCACATTGATATGATCTCCATTATATGATTGGAACCCTATAATCAAACTAATAAGCTCTTCAGAAACATGTTGTTATAAGAAGTGAACTCTTTTTTTACGATTCCAAGTTAAAAGATATAACAATGAAAGGGGGCGAAAGATAACAGAGGGACATTCAAACTCATAAATCGAAAATAAACTGACAACGCCATGGCTTAAAAAGAAAAAAACAAACAGACAAATAATAGTACACAAAACACAACATAGAAAAATAAATACTAAGCAACATGAACTCCACCAAAAACTGGGGAAAACTCAGGTGCTTCGGAAGGGAAAGCAGATCCTGCTTCACACGTGGCTCCCGTCGTGTTGCTCATGTTAGTACAAACCCAGCAATAAGTCTAAATCGATAAGTCACATTCGTGAAAAGGGAACGGGATTGTAGTTACGACATGAGGAACATATCCGCTCTTGAATACATTTTGTATAAATAACCTGATAATACTTTATGCTTCCAAATTGTACTAATAATTAAGGAAGCAAATTTATTTACCACTAAAAATCTAACAACATTTCGTTTTCCAACTACCAAAGATACATACTTACACATAATGATTAACTGAACTTCAATCATCATCGACGAGTGAGTACTGTCTAGACATTTACATTTTGTCATATGGTCTGTTCTGTCTGGTATAAACAAAAAACTCACATATTGATTATCACCAACTGCTATGATTGAATCTTTATATTCTAACTTTAAAGCAGTAATGTACTGTTCAGTGTCAGATGAACATTTGATCTCCATAGGTGTACCTTCCTGTCCAACTATTGTGTTTAAATCCGTTTGGTTAATAAACCATAATTCTGAAATAAGAGAACGTGTTTTTTTTCAAATATCGTCGCTGGGCTTCCAAAATGTAGTAAATTACTAATGTAATGCTGTACAGCTTGGACATTTCTGGATAAAACAAAAACTAAATAGATATAACAAGTTGTGGTATGAATGCCAATAAGACAACTCTCCATTCCAGTCACAATTTGTTAAAGTAAACCATAAGAGGTCAATGTAAGGTCTTCATTTTGTACGGTAAGCATTTTGTCACAAAAAAAAAAAATTACAAGATTTTGATTCCCGAAGCATTATACAACCATTTTTCAAGTTCACAAACAACATGTTTGAAACAAACTTTACGAACAATACTATTTCCAACATGTCTTATTTCAAATGTTTTGATTGGTCTAAATGTATGATATGTTGGATTATTTCCTCACGCCAAGCCGGTTTGTACGAGAAAGTATATGACATTTTGAAAGCCTAGCGACGATATCTAGAAGCATGTAAGTACTTACTACAGTACGGTGTTCTGAAAACTGCACACTAATTTCATCGTTTCATTGTTTTATGTTTTACAATGCATAGGAAATACGGATACTTTAAACAGTGAAGGTAGTAAACAAAGATATGAAAAAGAAACACACCAGCTACAACAAAGTATACATAATGATCAAGAAGTTCAGTTTGCTTTAATGTGAACCACGTGGATGCAACTGGTCCTTAAACATACAATCGGAGAAAACTGTCTTGAATCCAGACCTTTTAAGGATAGTTTAGACATCACATTTCCAATAAGATTGAAAGAGTCTCTACTTTAGCAGCTTTGCGTCGTATTTCTATTTATCACACTGCTGTATATCTGACAATAGCGTATGTTCAGTGAATGCCTCCTTTATATTTTCTTTTTTCTTTTTGTCATACAAATTACATCAATTTTGTGAAAATACATATCTGATATGTGTTTTGTGTTAGGTTTTACGAAGAACTACTAAGGTTCTTTAGCATGTTTAGGAGAGCTTAATATTATTTGAAAAGTGATATGTCGATGATTACAAGGTTAAGACTTTTTTTATGGACGTTGATATGTCTCTGACTGAAATTGTTCTTTCTTAGATTCTGTGGGTATAAGAACTTAATGGGTCATACGGATTTTTGAAAAAGGAGGCAGCTTATATGTACAGATTTAATGTATGTATTGCACTAAAACCAACGTTACATAAATATTAAGAAAAACAGGCTGTCTAAGTGCCAGATGATTTGAAAAGCGCGTGATTGTAACAAGGTTGTTGTAATCTAAATTTGGATTTTGCTACAGGAAACCGCTATTGATTATCTGGGAACAAGGTAGATTAAAATTGAATAAATTAATGTAATTGTTTTTACCAATATGCAGGTTATGCATGTATATTCAATTTGGCATTTGTCGTGAACAATAAAACGTTATCCGTAAAATCATAACGCATTTACATCTAAAAACTGTGCAAAAGGCACACCAGTGTTGAATTCAGATTCTCCTGCTCTGTTAGTGGTAATAGTTAAATTGATAATTGCAAGAGCCGTTAATCTCAGAATGCAGAAAAAAAAATAAGGGTTTTGCTAAGATAAGTGAATATTAAAGTTATCATCAATGAACTAGAGAAAATGCGTAACAGTCAACGCAATCGATGATGACATCAATAGCTTCTTGATCATTGGTATCATCGTAAAGTCTTGATATGAACAGCTATAGCTATCGATGTATGTACTATTCCTTGACATTTGAACAATCTTGAACTATCGATGCAGTGAAAATAAGTGTTTGATATACTAGTTTCACATTGTTGTCAATATAATGGAATGTTATGCCACTGTCATACAAGTGAGAGGTTAAGTTAGCTATAAAACCAGGTTTTATCCACCATTTTCTACATAAGAAAATGCCTGTACCAAGTAAGGAATATGACAATTGTTATTCATTCGTTTGATGTGTTTGAGCTTTTGATTTTGCCATTTGATTACGGACTTTCCGTTTTGAATTTTCTTTGAAAAGTTGGATCATAATTTTTTTTAATTCTAATCAAAGTTTAATAAATACTGTTTTGTTTATTTTATAAAAAAAAATAACATTTTCAAATATTTTAGCAACAGCTGACAAGCGGTTCTGTCGACAAGTTTATTTATGTTTTAGTAGACCTGACCAGCCGCTAGCTTTAGAACAGGACTAATTCAATCGCAATATGCGATCGTAATTGATGTTAATGCTGTACCTAATTTAATAACAATCTTATATTAGTACCGTTCTGCAGGTCTATAGACTTAAAATATACGAAAATGATATTATAAAATCGTGTCGACATATAACATCACCTTCGTATATTATCATCTTATATTAGTACCATTGTGCAAATCTTTATACTTATATAATGTTTCCTAATTTGCACAGTATCGTCTATTCCAGAGTATCCGGTACATATTGAATTCTCTGGTTGGTCTTTTTATAGACTTATATATAAATATATATATATATTTTTATCAGGCCTTTTTTTCTAATTGAATTGTGTTACATTTTGTTATGCCGGGGACTTAAATAACTTACATAACGGCATTGATTTTGCTCATCGTTGAATGACATACGGTTACCAATGACTGATTACACAGAATGTGATTTGTTATGTGGTGGATAGGTTCTCAATTGCCAATCATGTCTACACTGGAATTTATATATTATACTAGCATCGTATGTTGGTTGTCATGCAACACCATCCTGCTATTTTTTTTTTATAATTCAAAATTCAAATGAGCAGAATAGCAAAACAAAAGGCAATTTTCAGGACAATTTCCCTTTGCGAATATGCATGAATTTGAAAGAACGGATTGCTCTATTCACCTCGCGAGATACGTACCAACTACCAGAAGAAAATAAAACAATAGCTTGAGAATTGTTTTATTGCCATTATGTTACAATGCTAACTATCCCGCCATCACAAATAAGACCACACAACATCGATCAGGATCAAACCAATAGCACAGAGCCCTATTGTACAGGACACCCGTACCACCTTTGTGGTACAATTCTGTGTTTTATGACAAAGCGTAACATGAACTGAACACATACATTTGTAATTTAATAAATATCTATTTTGATGTATTATAAAACAAACTAGTCAATATATTTTGTAACTATTAAAAGAGGCGAAAGATACTTAAGACATATACTAGTATATGTTTTGCTGTTCCCTTTAGATAGACTACTTACTTGCTATTTTCAGCACAATCGAAGAAAAAACATATGAGAGATCAAGTGCAAGAAAGCCTTTGACTGCAGGGGTACTGTAAACATGCAAGGTAAAGGTGCTGAATTTTCGGAAGTTCTTTCTTCTTGAAAAGACAACTTCGTTCCCATCATGACAAAGAAACAAATCGGTTATATAGCTTAAAACCTCTGACGATCTTCTTGTAATTACTCTTTGCTTCCCTTCTCGTATTTCATAAGTCGTTTCTGCAACTTAAATAGAATATAAAATGTATGTGTGTACCTTATATAGTTGGAAGTTACACATTAACATACACATGCATCTTATAATTCGACCAAGTATTTTTCAGGAACGGATACTCTCCAACATTGTGGAATAGAAGTCAATTCATGACAAAATATATTGTTGTTGATGTTGTATCTTAGGTAATTTCTTCTATAAACAGTTTCTTTCTTTTTTCTTTCAGTTTACAAAAAAAAATGACTTATTTTCTCATAATGCCTTGCTGATCAATGTTACTATTGAAAATGTCTATCTATATTTTATAATTTTTAGAAGATTAGTCAAACAAGCATATATTGGCAAAAATCGCCGTTTAATTGCCAATAACTCAAACAACGAGTCTTGTCGCTATTTACAGCATGTTGACTTATTTGTAGATATGTCTATCTGATCACTGTTAGTGGTGTAGTGATGCTCATTTTGACAATATATATATTTTTTCAGTGATGATCGAGGCTAAAATATTCAAACATAAAAAAATAGTAAAAACACCAAGAGCTTATAAACAAAGTGACGGAAAGTATTGCCATAAACAGACAATGAATTAGAGCATTGCATTAGGGGGAAATATTTCTCAATTTAAGACAATTTTAGGACATTTATTATATCAACAATTCTTCATTTTCATGCAAGTTCCGAAGTATTGCCTACCGGCCTGGTAATTTCGTCATGGACTACTATCGGAGGTATCGAACCCGTGGTAGTTATCACGTTAACGCTATCAATGTTACCGCATCCGATGCATATTTCGACATTAAATGTCTATTCAATGAGACTAAAGCCCAAAGAATAAAAATGAAAAAATTATTAGAAATATGCAGAGCTTATAAACCCCCCAAAAAGGACAAAAAGTTTATAAAAATATATATATCTATCTTTTAAAGTTTTTAAGATATTAGACAAACACGCATCAAATTGGCAAACATCGTCATTAATATAAATAACTGCAAAAATCAGTCGTCTGTCATATTTGCTATTAACAGTTTCTCTCTATATATTATAGTAAGCAAGATAATTGGCAAACATAAAAAAATGGTATATTTCGTCAATTATGAGTTTGAAGATCTGTTTGTTATCTTTTGCCTCCTTTGTGAATACAATAAATCCTTGTCCGATTGTATTTACTTATAGCTGTTTTCAAGATAATAGTTGACACTTTTATTTTATCCAAATGCGTCCTTGTGTTTGCTATGTCAGCAACATTGGTTGGCAGGCGGGGTTATCGAGAACATTTTTTTTTCAATTGGATACCCTTATTTAATATGAGAGGAGAACATATTTTTAAAAGTAAACGGACTACGACGGACGAAGGAAGCAATGTAATTAGAAGGGGACACGTCTGTTGCACTGAATCATTATAGAAATGTACAGATCAAAATACGGACACTTGAGAAAAGATCATTTTAATTCTTATTTTTGATCGATACTGTCATTCATTTTCTGCGCATAACGATAATATTTTAAATCTTTTGAAATGTTCATACGAAACACTTAATAGATAAAAGCTGCATAACTTTGTGAATTTCTCAACCAAGGCCTAATTTGAAATCAGTTACATTTAAACTTATCCACTCTTCTCCTTCCCGATTTGACTTTATTTATTTATTTTATATGTGTGCCATACTTATCACTGAAGATTATCAAGAGGATTTTAAGGAACATTACTTATTACTTAGCAAATTACGATAAACATACGTTTTTTGTTAAATTCCGTTGCAGAAATATAACGATGATTGCTGCACAAATAGTAATGTCCTGTATCGCTTGCTGTAACATTTATCATCTGGATTTGTATAAGAATTGGTCTAAATACCATTTTGTATTCTTGCCTATTGAGGTTTGTGTCATATAAGTAACGCCAGCTGTAATTATGTATGTTAAATGTCAACATCAAAGTTGACCTCTCAGTGGTGTAAACTGTATTGTTTTTTGATATGGCTAGACCTGCAAAATGTAAAAATAAATCAACATTCAAATTAATTCACAACAAAATAAGCATGGCAGTTATTTATACTTCTAATTACGGACCGCTATGTTGATATTGCTATTTGTCTCGTGTACTGATTTTTGAATTTGCATTCATATACAAATTAAACCTGTTGTTCTGCAAAGGATTTGACGATAAGCAGTCAGAACAATGACTATTCGACGCGTTGTCAGAAACACTTGCCAGCGCAAGGTGAAGTGAACTCCTCTGGATTGTTATTTGGTATGCTGATAATTTAGATTTACGGTAAACAGCAACCGTCAGACTAGATAAACACCGGGTTTTTTTTTTATTTCATTAACGTTTTTTGATCGGAATATACACATTGGCAACATCGCATAATGCAGCAAACAATTAATGGTATTCCTTTTATTAGGCTTTCTAAAAGTACTTTTTCATGTGCCACAAAGTATTGAAAATGTCTTGATGTGGTTCGAGGACATCAGATCGTAATTTTGATTTTAATGTTTTGATTTCACTTCATTAAAAAAATAATTAGAAATGTTTTCCACATGTACAAAAGAACAAGAAATTAGGTCACGCACATTAGAAAAAAAGGTCATCAAAAGTTAAAACAACAAATATCAACATAATTATATAGTAAGATATTGAAGTAGCCACATTACTTAGCGAGTGAACAAATACGAAGATTCTGACTCTCTCAGATAAATGTCGCCTTAAATGCACTTGACTATTCTTTCATGTCCCTTTTTATCATATCACTTATAACGTTTCAATGTATTCACACATTCCTGGCATTGACAGGTAAAGATTTGAGAGTTCCTGATACAAGCAAATCTTGAAAATTGCTTTTGACACACTACATTTATAAATATAACTTGTAAACACTTCAATGCATACATAGTATTTATCGATTAATGGGGCACGTCTTGTAATGTTTGCATCTTTCGGTTACAGTTTTAAATATCTATGGAAACTTAACATCTATCAATTTTTCAACCGTTCCGATCCCACACACTGTTTTGGAGTATAGAAACGTTTATTTTTTGGATTTTATACAACATTTTTTTTTTTAAATAATCAGAGTATAAACGTATGCTTTTAGTGAATGACAGTATGTTTGCATTTCTACTAAATAAAAAGCAAGTCATAAAAGTAGATTTTGCTAAGTTAGACATATATGAATAAGCATTTGTATATATCCTTAACTTGTTCTTACCTTGTAAAAATAACGAAAACAGGCAAAGTGTCTCTATCATCTAAAATGAAAAGCATTGCATGTAGTTAACAACGAAACAGAGGCCAGAGGGAAAGTTTGAAACACATCACAATGTATACACGATTTCTAATCTAGCAATCAAGAGGCTTGTTTGTTTTCAAATGACTTAGCAGTGGCATTAAATTAAAAAGAAAAACTTACAAATCAATTTTCAAGTTAAAGAGTATTGGAAACGAACAAGTTAAAAGATTGTGTCAAAATTATATAAACAATATATGTGTTGTGGTTGAAAATATCCGGTGTTTAGATTTATTTTAACAATTTGAATCGTAGTATTCAACTGGGCCTTTAAGTAAATATGGTTTTAAATTAATGTTTCAATTGTCAAACAAAGAAATACATTGTTCATGAACAAATGAAATAACAATGCAAATCGTGGTTTATTGTAAAATGATACTAGGTAAAACATTATTCATAGTGCTTTTACTTTTTTAACGTTATTTCATTCTATATCTGGGAGGTGATACAGTTCGGGATATGAAACTATTGATCTCCTTTTTGTTTTACTTTTTGCTGCTGAAACACGGTTACCATAAACTACAAAAATGTGAGTGTCCATACCTAAGGGTGCTGCTTTCAAACTAGGTTAATTTAACAAAACGAAGTCAATTTGACCTGAAACCATCCATTACAACTCTTTGTTACGGGGAAAATTAGTGTTAACAGATAGAAAAATCATATTAACTGGATGGCTATAAGTTTATCTCTAAAAGTATGTCTGTGCCTTTTTAGCGTTAATAATACTAATTTTAAATACATAAACAAAAGATGCATTTTATGATTTCCAATGACCACGCCAACAAAGAGAATTAAAATCAACAATATGAACAGAACTTATATATATATATATATATATATAAACATGTCTAAATTGAAAACAACGTTCAAACCTATGATTGCGTTGGATAAAAACCGCAATTTTTATACGTGTGCATGCAAAACAAATTTCTTGTTAGAGGGGTCTATATACAGCACAAACAACATTTTCCAAAAGACCAAAAAAGTTAAAAAGTATATTTTAACAAGACGCATTTGACTAGCAGGTCGAACAACGGATGCTCTTCAACCCTACTGACTGCCATTGGCGATTGCCAAATAAACGGATCACCAGATGTAACAAAATGGATCTTATCTATTAATTTAATACCAAACAGAAAACAATAAACTTGCGGAAAAAATGGTATCCCGCAAACAAAAACTGCAAAAATTTGTACACCAAATCCGGATTTCGACAATTTAATGTCTCTTCAGTGATGTTAGGAATCGAAACGGTATTTGGAAAGGCCATAGAATTTACCTCAATTTAGGATAGACTCTTGAATTTTGAAAGTCGAAATAGGATGAACGGATCATATAAACCCGTAGGCAAATATATTACAAGCCCAACGAAAAATATAAACAAGTCTAAATTGAAAAAAAACGTTTAAACCTATGATTGCGTTGGATAAAAATTGCAATTTTTATACGTGTGCATGCAAAACCAATTTCTTGTTACAGGGGTCTAAATACAGCACAAACAACATTTTCAAAAGACAAAAAAAGTGAAAAAGTCTATTTTAACAAAATTAATTTGACTCGCAGGTCGAACAACGGATGTTCTTAAACCCTGCTGACTGCCATTGTCGATTGCCATATAAACGGATCACCAGATGTAACAAAATGGATCTTAATTATTAATTTAATACTAAACAGAAAACAATAATCTTGCTAAAAAAAATGGTATCCCGCAAACAAAAACTGCAAAAAGTAGTACACCATCTCCGGATTTCGACAATTAATGTCTCTTCAGTGATGTTAAGAATCGGAACGGTATTTGGGAGGCCATATAAGTTACCTCAATTTAGGACAGACACTTAATTTTGAAAGTCGAAATAGGATGAACGGATCAGATAAACCCGAAGGCAAATATAATACAAGCCCAACGAAAAAATATCAACAAGTCTAAATTGAAAAAAAACGTTCAAACCTATGATTGCGTTGGATAAAAACCGCAATTTTTATACGTGTGCATACAAAACAAATGTCTTGTTAGAGGGATCTAAATACAGCAGAAACAACATTTTCCAAAAGACCAAAAGAGTGAATAAGTATATTTTAACAAAACGCATTAGACTAGCAGGTCGAACAACTGATGTTCTTAAACCCTGCTGACTGCCATTGGCGATTGCCAAATAAACAGATCGCCAGATGTAACAAAATGGATCTTAACTATTAATTTAATACCAAACAGAAAACAATAAACTAGCGGAAAAGATGGTATCCCGCAAATAAAAGGTGCAAAAAGTAGTACACTATATCCCGATTTCGACAATTAATGTCTCTTCAGTGATGTTAGGAATCGAAACGGTATTTAAAAGGCCATATAATTTACCTCAATTTAGGATAGACTCTTGAATTTTGAAAGTCGTAATAGGATGGACGGATCATATAAACCAGAAGGCAAATATAATACAAGCCCAAACGAAAAAATATAAACAAGTATGAATTGAAAACAACGTTCAAACCTATGATCGCGTTGGATAAAAACCGCAATTTTTATACGTGTGCATGCAAAACAAATTTCTTGGTAGAGGGGTCTAAATACAGCACAAACAACATTTTCCAAAAGACCAAAAACGTGAAAAATTATATTTTAACAAAACGCATTTGACTAGCAGGTCGAACAACGGATGTTCTTCAACCCTACTGACTGCCATTGGCGATTGCCAAATAAACGGATCACCAGATGTAACAAAATGGATCTTATCTATTAATTTAATACCAAA
Source organism: Mytilus californianus (assembly GCF_021869535.1). NCBI lineage: Eukaryota > Metazoa > Mollusca > Bivalvia > Mytilida > Mytilidae > Mytilus > Mytilus californianus. The sequence goes on from NW_026262604.1 coordinate 47,472,456, forward strand.
CAGAAAACAATAAACTTGCGGAAAAAATGGTATCCCGCAAACAAAAACTGCAAAAATTTGTACACCAAATCCGGATTTCGACAATTTAATGTCTCTTCAGTGATGTTAGGAATCGAAACGGTATTTGGAAAGGCCATAGAATTTACCTCAATTTAGGATAGACTCTTGAATTTTGAAAGTCGAAATAGGATGAACGGATCATATAAACCCGTAGGCAAATATATTACAAGCCCAACGAAAAATATAAACAAGTCTAAATTGAAAAAAAACGTTTAAACCTATGATTGCGTTGGATAAAATTGCAATTTTTATACGTGTGCATGCAAAACCAATTTCTTGTTACAGGGGTCTAAATACAGCACAAACAACATTTTCAAAAGACAAAAAAAGTGAAAAAGTCTATTTTAACAAAATTAATTTGACTCGCAGGTCGAACAACGGATGTTCTTAAACCCTGCTGACTGCCATTGTCGATTGCCATATAAACGGATCACCAGATGTAACAAAATGGATCTTAATTATTAATTTAATACTAAACAGAAAACAATAATCTTGCTAAAAAAAATGGTATCCCGCAAACAAAAACTGCAAAAAGTAGTACACCATCTCCGGATTTCGACAATTAATGTCTCTTCAGTGATGTTAAGAATCGGAACGGTATTTGGGAGGCCATATAAGTTACCTCAATTTAGGACAGACACTTAATTTTGAAAGTCGAAATAGGATGAACGGATCAGATAAACCCGAAGGCAAATATAATACAAGCCCAACGAAAAAATATCAACAAGTCTAAATTGAAAAAAAACGTTCAAACCTATGATTGCGTTGGATAAAAACCGCAATTTTTATACGTGTGCATACAAAACAAATGTCTTGTTAGAGGGATCTAAATACAGCAGAAACAACATTTTCCAAAAGACCAAAAGAGTGAATAAGTATATTTTAACAAAACGCATTAGACTAGCAGGTCGAACAACTGATGTTCTTAAACCCTGCTGACTGCCATTGGCGATTGCCAAATAAACAGATCGCCAGATGTAACAAAATGGATCTTAACTATTAATTTAATACCAAACAGAAAACAATAAACTAGCGGAAAAGATGGTATCCCGCAAATAAAAGGTGCAAAAAGTAGTACACTATATCCCGATTTCGACAATTAATGTCTCTTCAGTGATGTTAGGAATCGAAACGGTATTTAAAAGGCCATATAATTTACCTCAATTTAGGATAGACTCTTGAATTTTGAAAGTCGTAATAGGATGGACGGATCATATAAACCAGAAGGCAAATATAATACAAGCCCAAACGAAAAAATATAAACAAGTATGAATTGAAAACAACGTTCAAACCTATGATCGCGTTGGATAAAAACCGCAATTTTTATACGTGTGCATGCAAAACAAATTTCTTGGTAGAGGGGTCTAAATACAGCACAAACAACATTTTCCAAAAGACCAAAAACGTGAAAAATTATATTTTAACAAAACGCATTTGACTAGCAGGTCGAACAACGGATGTTCTTCAACCCTACTGACTGCCATTGGCGATTGCCAAATAAACGGATCACCAGATGTAACAAAATGGATCTTATCTATTAATTTAATACCAAACAGAAAACAATAAACTTGCGGAAAAAATGGTATCCCGCAAACAAAAACTGCAAAAATTTGTACACCAAATCCGGATTTCGACAATTTAATGTCTCTTCAGTGATGTTAGGAATCGAAACGGTATTTGGAAAGGCCATAGAATTTACCTCAATTTAGGATAGACTCTTGAATTTTGAAAGTCGAAATAGGATGAACGGATCATATAAACCCGTAGGCAAATATATTACAAGCCCAACGAAAAATATAAACAAGTCTAAATTGAAAAAAAACGTTTAAACCTATGATTGCGTTGGATAAAATTGCAATTTTTATACGTGTGCATGCAAAACCAATTTCTTGTTACAGGGGTCTAAATACAGCACAAACAACATTTTCAAAAGACAAAAAAAGTGAAAAAGTCTATTTTAACAAAATTAATTTGACTCGCAGGTCGAACAACGGATGTTCTTAAACCCTGCTGACTGCCATTGTCGATTGCCATATAAACGGATCACCAGATGTAACAAAATGGATCTTAATTATTAATTTAATACTAAACAGAAAACAATAATCTTGCTAAAAAAAATGGTATCCCGCAAACAAAAACTGCAAAAAGTAGTACACCATCTCCGGATTTCGACAATTAATGTCTCTTCAGTGATGTTAAGAATCGGAACGGTATTTGGGAGGCCATATAAGTTACCTCAATTTAGGACAGACACTTAAATTTTGAAAGTCGAAATAGGATGAACGGATCAGATAAACCCGAAGGCAAATATAATACAAGCCCAACGAAAAAATATCAACAAGTCTAAATTGAAAAAAAACGTTCAAACCTATGATTGCGTTGGATAAAAACCGCAATTTTTATACGTGTGCATACAAAACAAATGTCTTGTTAGAGGGATCTAAATACAGCAGAAACAACATTTTCCAAAAGACCAAAAGAGTGAATAAGTATATTTTAACAAAACGCATTAGACTAGCAGGTCGAACAACTGATGTTCTTAAACCCTGCTGACTGCCATTGGCGATTGCCAAATAAACAGATCGCCAGATGTAACAAAATGGATCTTAACTATTAATTTAATACCAAACAGAAAACAATAAACTAGCGGAAAAGATGGTATCCCGCAAATAAAAGGTGCAAAAAGTAGTACACTATATCCCGATTTCGACAATTAATGTCTCTTCAGTGATGTTAGGAATCGAAACGGTATTTAAAAGGCCATATAATTTACCTCAATTTAGGATAGACTCTTGAATTTTGAAAGTCGTAATAGGATGGACGGATCATATAAACCAGAAGGCAAATATAATACAAGCCCAAACGAAAAAATATAAACAAGTATGAATTGAAAACAACGTTCAAACCTATGATCGCGTTGGATAAAAACCGCAATTTTTATACGTGTGCATGCAAAACAAATTTCTTGGTAGAGGGGTCTAAATACAGCACAAACAACATTTTCCAAAAGACCAAAAACGTGAAAAATTATATTTTAACAAAACGCATTTGACTAGCAGGTCGAACAACGGATGTTCTTAAACCATGCTGACTGCCATTGGCGATTGCCAAATAAACGGATCACCAGATTTAACAAAATGGATCTTAACTATTAATTAAATACCAAACAAACATATATATATATATATACATATATATGTTAAATTTTCGGGCTGCAAATTGTCCGTAGTAATCAAATTACAGTTTAAAAGGAAATATGTGCAAAATGTAAATATGATAAGAATAAAGTAAAGAATATTTAGCTTACCATTCTGAATGGCTAGTTGGTGTATTATTGATAATATTTCCGTATTGTTAATTCTACAAACATTATAGGTCCCATTCGTTTCATGTTTCCGTTATTGTATTTCCGTTTTTGTATGTGTAATAGTTCCTAATAATATAAAAACTCAAACAGGCATTCGAAAACAAAATCACAACGTGTTCAATTTGCAAAAAAATGTTATTAAATTTTAGCAAAGAAAAGATTCTGTGAGTAGACAAAATGTTATTTTTGGAAAGCATTGCTTGACAAAGATAGGATTTTGATTTAATATTCCCTATCTTTAATGACAATTGTATTCAACTAAATTTGCCAAATATAAACTGACAATATAAATATAGTTTCTAATTGAAAATTGTTCCGTTGGTTGCCAACGCTTAATATTGTCAGATTGTATTGACAACCCAATTTCGAATTACCTTATAGTTCGATATTTGTGTTATATCTGATATTGTTTTTATTATAATGAATGACAAATGTTTAATTCAGAAAATATCTAATTAATCAATCACAATGTAGAATTCACCATAGTGACGAATCTTTGATTGGGAATCGTTAATGCGGCCATATGTGTATTTTGAACGACAATTAACAGTATATATATTGTATGGCTTTCCAAATACCGTTTCGATTCCTAACATCACTGAAGAGACATTAATTGTCGAAATCCGGATATGGTGAACAAAAACCTTTGCACCTTTTGTTTGCGGTATACCATCTTTTCCGCAAGTTTATTGTTTTCTGTTTAGTATTTAATTTATAATTAAGATCCATTTATTACATCGGTGATCCGTTTATTTGGCAATCGCCAATGGCAGTCAGCAGGGTTTAAGAACATTTGTTGTTCGACCTGTTAGTCAAATGCGTTTTGTTAAAATATACTTTTTCACTTGTTTGGTCTTTTGGAAAATGTTGTTTGTGCTGTATTTAGACCCCTCTAACAAGAAATTTGTTTTGCATGCACACGTATAAAAATTGCGGTTTTTATCCAACGCAATCATAGGTTTGAACGTTGTTTTCAATTTAGACTTGTTTATATTTTTTCGTTTGGGCTTGTATTATACTTGCCTTCGGGTTTATATGATCCGTTCATCCTATTCTGACTCCTCAAAATTCAAGAGTCTATCCCAAATTGAGGTAAATTGTATGGCTTTCCAAATACCGTTTCGATTCCTAACATCACTGAAGAGACATTAATTGTCGAAATCCGGATATGGTGTACAAAAACCTTTGCACCTTTTGTTTGCGGTATACCATCTTTTCCGCAAGTTTATTGTTTTCTGTTTAGTATTTAATTTATAATTAAGATCCATTTATTACATCGGTGATCCGTTTATTTGGCAATCGCCAATGGCAGTCAGCAGGGTTTAAGAACATTTGTTGTTCGAACTGTTAGTCAAATGCGTTTTGTTAAAATATACTTTTTCACTTTTTTGGTCTTTTGGAAAATGTTGTTTGTGCTGTATTTAGACCCCTCTAACAAGAAATTTGTTTTGCATGCACACGTATAAAAATTGCGGTTTTTATCCAACGCAATCATAGGTTTGAACGTTGTTTTCAATTTAGACTTGTTTATATTTTTTCGTTTGGGCTTGTATTATATTTGCCTTCGGGTTTATATGATCCGTTCATCCTATTCTGACTCCTCAAAATTCAAGAGTCTATCCCAAATTTAGGTAAATTGTATGGCTTTCCAAATACCGTTTCGATTCCTAACATCACTGAAGAGACATTAATTGTCGAAATCCGGATAAGGTGTACAAAAACCTTTGCACCTTTTGTTTGCGGTATACCATCTTTTCCGCAAGTTTATTGTTTTCTGTTTAGTATTTAATTTATAATTAAGATCCATTTATTACATCGGTGATCCGTTTATTTGGCAATCGCCAATGGCAGTCAGCAGGGTTTAAGAACATTTGTTGTTCGACCTGTTAGTCAAATGCGTTTTGTTAAAATATACTTTTTTCACTTTTTTGGTCTTTTGGAAAATGTTGTTTGTGCTGTATTTAGACCCCTCTAACAAGAAATTTGTTTTGCATGCACACGTATAAAAATTGCGGTTTTTATCCCACGCAATCATAGGTTTGAACGTTGTTTTCAATTTAGACTTGTTTATATATAATAGTATTTAGACCCCTCTACCTAGAAATTTGTTTTACATGCACACGTATAAAAATTGCGGTTTTTTATCCAACGCAATCATAGGTTTGAACGTTGTTTTCAATTTAGACTCGTTTATATTTTTCCGTTTGGGCTTGTATTATATTTTCCTTCGGGTTTATATGATCCGTTCATTCTATTTTGACTCTTTAAAATTCAAGAGTCTATCCTAAATTGTGGTAAATTATATGGCCTTCCAAATATCGTTTCGATCCCTAACAATACTGAAGAGACATCAATTGTCGAAATCCGGATATGGTGTACAAAGTTTTGCACCTCATGTTTCCGATATACCATCTTTACCGCAAGTTTATTGTTTTCTGTTTGGTATTAAATTAATAATTAAGATCCATGCTACATCTGGTGATCAATTTATTTGGCAATCGCCAATGGCAGTTAGCAGGGTTTAAGAATATCAGTTGTTCGACCTGTTAGTCAAATGCGTTTTGATAAAATATACTTTTCACTTTTTGGTCTTTTGGAAAATGTTGTTTGTGCTGTATTTAGACCCCTCTACCAAGAAATTTGTTTTACATGCACACGTATAAAAATTGCGGTTTTTTATCCAATGCAATCATAGGTTTGAACGTTGTTTTCAATTTAGACTCGTTTATATTTTTCCGTTTGGGCTTGTATTCTATTTTCCTTCGGGTTTATATGATCCGTTCATCCTATTTTGACTCTTTAAAATTCAAGAGTCTATCCTAAATTTTGGTAAATTATATGGCCTTCCAAATACCGTTTCGATCCTTAACATCACTGAAGAGACATTAATTGTCGAAATCCGGATATGGGGTATAAAATTTGTGCACCTCATGTTTGTGGTAAACAATCTTTTCCACAAGTTTATTGTTTTCTGTTTGGTATTAAATTAATATTAAGATCCAATTGGTACTAGTGATCAATTTATTTGGCAATCGCCAATGGCAGTCAGCAGGGTTTAAGAACATCCGTTGTTCGACCTGTTAGTCAAATGCGTTTTGCTAAAATATACTTTTTCACTATTTTGGTCTTTTGGAAAATGTTGTTTGTGCTGTATTTAGACCCCTCTACCTAGAAATTTGTTTTACATGCACACGTATAAAAATTGCGGTTTTTTGTCCAACGCAATCATAGGTTTGAACGTTGTTTTCAATTTAGACTCGTTTATATTTTTCCGTTTGGGCTTGTATTATATTTTCCTTCGGGTTTACTGTAAATTCAGAAATTATTGCGTGCATTTATTATTGCGATTTACAAGAATAGAAAAAAATGCGAGATTAATTATTTCGATTTCATGAAAATCTGCATACAGATATATGTATCAGATACAGAATGCGAGTTGTTATTATTGCGATGATCACCAAGTCGCATTATTCGCATTAATAAAAACCTCGCATTAATTTCTGAATTTACAGTATATGATCCGTTCATCCTATTTCGACTCTTTAACATTCAAGAGTCTATCCTAAATTAAGGTAAACTATATGGCCTTCTAAATACCGTTTCGATCCCTAACATCACTGAAGAAACATCAATTGTCGAAATCCGGATATGGTGTACTAATTTTTGCACCTCATGTTTGCGATATACCATTTTATCCGCAAGTTTATTGTTTTCTGTTTGGTATTAAATTAATAATGAAGATCTATGCTACATCTGGTGATCAATTTATTTGGCAATCGTTCATCCTATTTTGACTCTTTAAAATTCAAGAGTCTATCCTAAATTGAGGTAAATTATATGGCCTTCCAAATATCGTTTCGATCCCTAACAATACTGAAGAGACATCAATTGTCGAAATCCGCATATGGTGTACAAAGTTTTGCACCTCATGTTTCCGATATACCATCTTTACCGCAAGTTTATTGTTTTCTGTTTGGTATTAAATTAATAATTAAGATCCATGCTACATCTGGTGATCAATTTATTTGGCAATCGCCAATGGCAGTTAGCAGGGTTTAAGAACATCAGTTGTTCGACCTGTTAGTCAAATGCGTTTTGATAAAATATACTTTTCACTTTTTGGTCTTTAAGAAAATGTTGTGTGTGTGTATTTAGACCCCTCTACAAAGAAATTTGTTTTACATGCACACGTATAAAAATTGCGGTTTTTATCAACGCAATCATAGGTTTGAACGTTGTTTTTAATTTAGACTTGTTTATATTTTTTCGTTTGGGTTTGTATTATATTTTGCTTCTGGTTTATATAATCTGTTTATCCTATTTCGACTCTTTAAAATTCAAGAGTCTATCCCAAATTAATGTCAATTATATGGCCTTCCAAATACCGTTTCGATCCCTAACATCACTAAAGAAACATCAATTGTCGAAATCCAGATATGGTGTACAAATTTTTGCACCTCATGTTTGCGATATATCATCTTTACCGCAAGTTTATTGTTTTCTGTTTGGTATTAAATTAATAATTAAGATCCATGCTACATCTGGTGATCAATTTATTTGGCAATCGCCAATGGCAGTTAGCAGGGTTTAAGAACATCAGTTGTTCGACCTGTTAGTCAAATGTGTTTTGTTAAAATATACTTTTCACTTTTTGGTCTTTTTGGAAAATATTGTATGTGCTGTATTTAGACCCCTCTACCAAGAAATTTGTTTCACATGCACACGTATAAAAATTGCGGTTTTTATCCAACGCAATCATAGATCTGAACGTTGTTTTCAATTTTAGCTTGTTTATATTTTTTCGTTTGGGCTTGTATTATATTTTGCTTCTGGTTTATATGATCCTTTCATCCTATTTCGACTCTTTAACATTCAAGAGTCTATCCTAAATTAAGGTAAACTATATGGCCTTCTAAATACCGTTTCGATCCCTAACATCCTTGACGAAACATCAATTGTCGAAATCCGGATATGCTGTACTAATTTTTGCACCTCATGTTTGCGACAAACCATTTTATCCGCAAGTGTATTGTTTTCTGTTTGATATTAAATTAATAATTAAGATCCATGCTACATCTGGTGATCAATTTATTTGGCAATCGCCAATGGCAGTTAGCAGGGTTTAAGAACATCAGTTGTTCGACCTGTTAGTCAAATGTGTTTTGTTAAAATATACTTTTCACTTTTTGGTCTTTTTGGAAAATGTTGTTTGTGCTGTATTTAGACCCCTCTACCAATACATTTGTTTTACATGCACACGTATAAAAATTGCGGTTTTTATCCAACGCAATCATAGGTTTGAACGTTGTTTTCAATTTTAACTTGTTTATATTTTTTCGTTTGGGCTTGTATTATATTTTGCTTCTGGTTTAAATGATCCTTTTATCCTATTTCGACTCTTTAACATTCAAGAGTCTATCCTTAATTAAGGTAAACTATATGGCCTTCTAAATACCGTTTCGATCCCTAACATCCTTGAAGAAACATCAATTGTCGAAATCCGGATATGGTGTACTAATTTTTGCACCTCATGTTTGCGACAAACCATTTTATCCGCAAGTTTATTGTTTTCTGTTTGGTATTAAATTAATAATTAAGATCTATGCTACATCTGGTGATCAATTTATTTGGCAATCGTTCATCCTATTTCGACTCTTTAAAATTCAAGAGTCTATCCTAAATTGAGGTAAATTATATAGCCTTCCAAATATCGTTTCGATCCCTAACAATACTGAAGAGAGATCAATTGTCGAAATCCGGATATGGTGTACAAAGTTTTGCACCTCATGTTACCGATATACCATCTTTACCGCAAGTTTTTTGTTTTCTGTTTGGTATTAAATTAATAATTAAGATCCATGCTACATCTGGTGATCAATTTATTTGGCAATCGCCAATGGCAGTTAGCAGGGTTTAAGAACATCAGTTGTTCGACCTGTTAGTCAAATGCGTTTTGATAAAATATACTTTTCACTTTTTGGTCTTTTTGAAAATGTTGTTTGTGCTGTATTTAGACCCCTCTACCAAGAAATTTGTTTTACATGCACACGTATAAAATTGCGGTTTTTTATCCAACGCAATCATAGGTTTGAACGTTGTTTTTAATTTTAACTTGTTTATATTTTTTCGTTTGGGCTTGTATTATATTTGTCTTCGGGTTTATATGATCCGTTCATCCTATTTCAACTTTCAAAATTCAAGAGTCTGTCCTTAATTGAGGTAAATTATATGGCCTTCCGAATACCGTTTCGATTCCTATCATCACTAAAGAGACATTAATTGTCGAAATCCGGATATGGTGTACTAACTTTTGCACCTCATGTTTGCGATATACCATCTTTTTTGCAAGTTTATGTGCATGCCAAACACAAATTTCTTGTTAGAGGTGTCTAAATACAGCACAAACAACATTTTCCAAAAGACCAAAAAAGTGAAAAAGTATATTTTAACAAAACGCATTTGACTAACAGGTCGAACAACAAATGTTCTTAAACCCTGCTGACTGCCATTGGCGATTGCCAAATACACGGATCACCGATGTAATAAATGGATCTTAATCATAAATTTAATACTATACAGAAGACAATAAACTTGCAGGCAATATAGTATACCGCAATCAAAAGATGCAAAGGTTTTTGTACGCCATATCCGGATTTCGACAATTAATGTCTCTTCAGTGATGTTAGGAATCGAAACGGCATTTGGAAAAGCCATACAATTTACCTCAATTTAAGATAGACTCTTGAATTTTGAGGAGTCGAAATAGGATGAACGGATCATATAAACCCGAAGGCAAATATAATACAAGCCCAAACGAAAATATATAAACAAGTCTAAATTGAAAACAACGTTCAAACCAATGATTGCGTTGGATAAAAACCGCAATTTTTATACGTGTTCATGCAACGCAAATTTCTTGGTAGAGGGGTCTAAACACAGCACAAACAACATTTTCACAAAGACCAAACAAGTGAAAAAATATATTTTAACAAAACGCAAAACAGTTTACCTCAATTTAGGATAGACTCTTGAATTTTGAAAGTCGAAATAGGATAAACGGATCATATGAACTCGAAGGTAACTATAATACAAGCCCAAACGAAAAAATATAATCAAGTCTAAATTGAAAACAACGTTCAAACCTATGATTGCGTATGATTGATTATATATATATATATCAAAACACCTATTTAGTGTACAAAACAACACCAATAATAAAAAAGTAAACATTAAATGTAAGTATCTATAATTATTTCGGATAACAGATATCCTTCACCAGTATGATTATGATGATATGATTAATTTTACAGCATAATCATACTGATGAAGGATATCTGTTATCCGAGATATTTATAGATAATTACATTTAATGTTTCCTTTTTTATTATTGGTGATGTTTTGTACACTTTTAAGGCGTTTATATAATTTGTTTATTGTGTACATGTATCGTTACTCGTAACGATCCAGCGCCCTCGTAAGAAAGATCGTTGACTAATATCCAGACGTTTTATGTATATATATATATATATATATATATATATATATATATATATATATATATATAGGTTTGAACGTTGTTTTCAATTTAGACGAGAGTACACTGACAGCATATAACCACCAATACATTTACAACAAGAATGACATGTTTGCTCGAGTTGTCAGCAAACAGTGAAATGCATTCTTACAGGTGTGATATCTGAAAGAAATGTCTAAATAAATTTGGAACACAGCTTAATAATGCGTTGAAATACTATATCTTATTATTTAAACATGTTAATTTGAAAGAAATTTCAAATTTTGTCATTTCAATAAAACGTACTCCCTAAGACTTTGAACTTATGATATTCATATGTCAATAGAAATCAAGTTTTTCTCAGTCTACTCGATTTTTTACATCTGTGACGCGAAATGCCCTGTTGTGATTTTCTCTGGTTGGATTGGGAAGACGATAACCTTGTATCCATTATAGAGCATGTAGACGAAATTTTATTCAATTAATCTTAATGAATGTTACAAACATTCAAAGATATAGCGTCTCTACATGTACGTGATCTAGATACCCCGGAGTACATTATGAATGTCATCCTGTCTGCGGTGGGCTATACATTGATAGAGTCTGGGAAAAAATTCCCGCTGTAAAGTTAGTCACGTGTAGTATACCTAGTGACGTAAACTTACAAAAACTATACGCTAGTACCGTATATACAATGATTTCTCCCAATACTAACGAAACGTGTGAAATTATACTTGCATCTCTTCTTTTTTTGTCGTATCGGATAATTATTGAATAGTCTGACTATTCACAAAAGCTTGCATTTCAATGATATGATAAATAAAAGGGTATAATTGCATGCAAGGATGTTTTATGTCTGGTTAATTTTCTGAATTGTAAATTTTCACTCCTGGATAATTTCAAGTATGGAGTCGCTATGGTTCATTGTCATTACATAATGTATTTGTAGTGTTTATTGCCTTGAAGTTTTAGATACTATAGTTAGTTAATGATTTTTTGTCATTACGTAAAATGGATACAAATGAAATTCATAGTTTATTATAAGACGTTGTCAGCCTAAAAGAAATCACAGAAAACGTATTTGATTTTCATTTCATTTCTTTGATCTGACATATAAACTTGTTTATTCAGGGAAAATTGAAATCAGAACCAGAGCTACTGTAGTACTGAATGTTAAACTCGTTAAATCGTTTGATGCTATTTTATTACACATGTTGTATGGTTAAAGTCTCCCAAATCTCTTTTTGTAACTTATATTAACGCATTATGAAATTAATTACATCATCTACATCAACTTGCATTATAAACCAGATTATATTCCCATCTATTTGTTGTTCTTATCCAAATCGATATGTATATAATATTAACACGTCTACGATTCACCGAGATTTCCCGTTCACAATCTGAACAATTTATATCGATATTCTAACCCATCCAAAAGTCATATATAAATAGATATATATATATATATATATATATATATATAAAACCAAGTAGCAATATATATAGGATATGTTTGAAAAATATAAAAATAAAATCGAAAACAAATTTTAAAGGTTTACTGTTCTATATGCCTATTGTGTACGTATAAAGTCATATTTCATGTTTTTCTTTCTAGCAACACAATTTGTCTCAATCGTGACGTGTTTCTGTTATTTCTTTTTGGGTGTCGATGTGTTATTTCCATAATTATAGGAAAATCACAACTATTTATTAGAAAAAAAAAACTGAACTAATTTGACTTTAATTCACAATGGCGCTGGCAAAACAGCTGTTTCTAGAAATAAGATGACTTCAAGGATGCAACGTTAGTATAATGCCAACAAGTTCCAATCAATTGTTGAAGACCCATTGGTGGTATTGGGCTGTGTTTTGCTCTTTGGTCGGCTTGTTGTCTCTTTGGCACATTCCTCATATCTATTTACAATTTCAATATCACTTGTTTGAAATGTATTGTTTTCAATGTCTCAAAAATCCATTTTTTATGTAAACAACTTTTATTTAATGGATTCGAGTTAATCCTATCAGGTTTGACTGACACTTCTTGGAAATATAGCTTCTGCTTTTAAAATATGACAGAAATTAGTATTATTTCGGTTGCGACCTCATAATACATATTTGACCCTGCTGCATTTTTGCGTCTGTCCCAAGTCAGGAGCCTCTGGCCTATCTTAGTCGTGTATGTTTTTATTTAATTTGAGTTCATTTATATGTTTCAAAGTTTAATGTGACGGCCATATTCACTGAATTAGTACACATATTTCTTAAGGGACTATCTGAAGCCCAGCTCCGGGTGTGGGATTTTCTTGCTGTGTTGAAGACCAAATAGTGGCATAGGGCTGTTTTCTGATCTTTTTGGTCGGGTTGTTGTCTCTTTGACTCATATTCCATTTCCATTCTCAATATTATTATCCTTATATTATTAACATCTTATAAAAAATTACTTATCTAAAGGCATCTATAATGACCGAATGCAAATTACATTCCATTATTTCTGATAAAAAAGAAGAATTATTTGAATTGCAAGCAATACGAACAAAATTTTAGTATCTGTTCCCTGAAATTCGGCATATTTTATGAAAAACAACCTATCCGGATGTACAAAAAGTAATAAATTCCAATGGCGGTTCATGTTTTCCATTAAGATGAAAAAAATAATTGCACTTTCAATCAACCCAAACAAAGCTTTTATTATTTTTACTGTTATATTATATTCGGGTCCATCATCTAATGACATTAACACGCATGATTGCTAAAGATGGGTTCTTATTGCAAATGATAATATTTAATTTTTTTTTAGTGATACAGAAATATTACATGTATTATGAGCATGACATTATGTAATGTATTTAGCAGGGGGAAAGAGAACCAATGATGAAAAAAAGATTTCAAATAATGCGTTAACTGTAATTAATATACTTCTATATGATATTGCAATTAAGTGTATTACCAATCAACGAGTAAATGGGTCTTTTACGAGTTAAAGTCCAATTCCCTTTACTATAAGTTATTTCAGATGTCAGATATAAATGGAGTTTGGATGCAATTTTCGATATGGCTATGTACAATGACGTGTTATTGGACCGTTTCATGTTTAGCGGACATAATTATAGCTCAGAGAGAAATTAAAAAAAACGTAGTACTATATTATACTACAATGTTTCCTCTCATCATTATTACGACTTTTTAAAAACATGTATAGGCACGTGCCTCGTTGACATATTTTGCCAATTTCCTATATGCCATTGTTTTAAAGGAAATATACCACGGAAATAGACTTAATGGCATCAATTTGTTATAAATAAATTTGTGATTTTATCCATTTTTTCTAGACCAATTTTTTTTGCATAGTTATTGAAACTTATATAATGTTGGTCTTTATCTCGATTGTGAAATTTTTTTGGAAATTTTTACTTAGTTCCGTTCCGTCATAGATACAACAATTTGGGGGTACTTGTAGAATTTATAACATTCATATTTATAAGGTCATGCTGTTTACTAGTCAACCAATATTGACTGAAACGATAAGTTTAATCTGAACAATACATATGCAAGTTTATGTTTCTTTCTATATAATGGAATACGTGTACATAAAAATAATAGAGATCTGACAAATATTGGACGCAAATGTACAACACTATATGTCACCATACGGCCTTCAACAATGATTAAAAGATTCATAACTACCTATGACAACTCCCCGCTCACCCCAAAAAAAAGTTGTTGCAAGGGTTCTTTAACGGGCAGATATATTGGCATACTCTCAACATAAGGCCTTGAATTCAGTGTTTCCCAATTTGACAAGACGTGACTGTGAAAACAAAATATCTTGCACAGCAAAATAGAGGGCCCATGTTTCCAAGAATTTTAATGCCTGTCAGATGATCAAAGTGACCAGTTCACTATATCATAGTCCCCTTTGCTGTTAAATTATGGAAGTCTGTAATATTAGTTTCACGTTACCTGAGATAATAGCATCTTTTTCCAGTATAAACTGAAACTGATCAATATGTATCGATTACACATTTAATGCAAGACTAAGGCGATAAAATCTTGGGTTATTTCATTAAACGTTTTTTTTTTTTTTTTTCTTCAGACAAGCAAATATGACATTAATTTTGTCAGTATTCTTGATGGTTTTGACAATTGCTTGTTAGTGCGTTAGATATGTGAAAAGTACCATCTTTCATTGTCAGCATAGAAATACAGACAAAGGACAATTTCTATTCTTAAAACTATACCTCTATCATGACAATTGGATTTTACAACAGTAGTTTGGAATACACAATATAGTGTAAAAGCTCCCCGCTTGTTTTGTTACAGTTAAATATAAATAAGATCATGTATCGTGTATATCGAAGACAGTAACTTTACAGTATCATTATTTGATGAGACTGTCGTACAAGTGAGAGGTTTAGCCCTATAAAACCAGGTTAATCCACCATTTTCTACATTTGAAAATGACTGTACCAAGTCAGGAATATGACAGTTGTTGTCCATTCGTTTGATGTGTTTTGTCATTCGATTTTTGCCATGTGATTAGGGACTTTCCGATTGAATTTTCCTCGGAGTTCAGTATTTTTGTGATTTTACTTTATAGTATCTAGCAGCTTGATCATACTAAAAAAAAACACTGATCAAACGACTCAATTCAAATTCTTGATCTGAGTAGGATGTAAGATGTCTGATGTAAATGTGAAACAAATTTGATAATTCATATTCAGACAACAAAGCTAAATGTTTGTTTTAATTTGAGAAAATAATAAATCCATATTTTTCTACATAAGAAAATGCTTGTACCAAGTCAGGAATGTGACAGTTATTATCCATTCGTTTAAAGTGTTTGAGCTTTTGATTTTGCCATTTGCTTAGGGACTTTCCGTTTAGAATTTTCCTCGGAGTTCAATATTTTTGTTATTTATTTTTTTCAATGTAAAGCGTTTATTTAAGGAAAATCGGAATCAGTGATTGTTCAATATGAACTGGAACACGATTTACTTGGTGATATTTGTACATAAAATACAAGGATTAATGTAAACCTTTGTTTCTCTGTAAAAGATAATCGATATTTGCTAGTCTCGTCTGTTTAACAACAAATAAAATTGTTAGAATGATTTGATAACATATCAGAATGTAATTTAAGTATTGCTAGCAAGACTTATATATGAATAAGGAAATGTTTATAATCCACACCCTCTCTCTTTATCCGGAGTTTTTAGAATGTATGTACAATTTTATTTGGGGTTTACCTTTAGCTTTCTGTGAAATGGTTTACGAAGATGTACATATTATTGTGTATCTTTTTTCCTTTTGTGTTGCCTATCATGCTTCGATTTCTGACATTTGCCAAACCCCCTTTCCCCTTTTTTATGGTGTTGTCATTTAGTCTCAAAAGTATTTATTCGAACCCTCAATGAAATACTGAAGTACTGTTGCAATCCTGATTTGCATTGTTTTGAATTATAATGGGAGGAAAATTTCCTTTTAAACACAATTTTTTAAATACATTTATCAATCCAAGATTGATAAAAACAAAAACTGTATCGCGACGTCAGCATGATCTAGATAATGCTAATGACAAAAATAAAGTGACGTCCTACTATGTTAATATATGTATAAAAATGGAAGATAATAGAATCAAATAATATTCTCACAAGTGTTACCTCTTACGCATGCGTGTAATAAATCGTAAAAACTATGAATAGAATTATCCAATATAGTGATTGATTCTATTTTGGTTTATATTCCTGGAAACACATAAGATACTATAATAATTACTAATCAATGTCCTTGGTTACATGTAGCACCTGTATTGTTGGTTATAGTTGAAGACGTTTTTATTTAATTATATTTTTCTTAAATCGAATAAACTACATGTTGACCTTGCTTTGACAACAGAACAATATTGAAGGTGTCATATGGATCAGTATAAGTTGACCTTTTTGAACGAAAACCGGACCAATTGCTCTTCGGCAGAGAGAAAAAAAGATAGTTAAATATGCACCCACAGCTTCATGTTTTTTATGATTCTTGTTTCTTGTTTTTGGATTTTGTTAATCTTCATCGTAGGTTATACGTTTTTGGAATGATCGTTGCTCAGTTATTTCAGGTATCGGAGTTAAAAGCACTTCAAAAATGGAAATGTATTACCATATGTAAATAAACATTCAGTTGGTAAAACCTTGTTCAGACACTTTTGTATAACGTCATTCTTGCCTTCTTTGTGATCTATAAGTTGTAAGTAATAGTATTATTATGTTTCAAACCGTTGTAGTGAAACATCCTCTTTGAATGATATTCAAAGAATAGCATTAACCAGTTGTCGCTTACTCAGCCGACGCAATCTTTCTAGATTTGTTCGATTCCCGTCCTTTTGCTTAGTCCCGTAAGCTATGCACTGCCGGGAATATGTTTATCATCTCCGTCGGTTTGTCCAAAGTAAAGTTAGCTTAATATAGGTTGACCATTTGTTGGAGTAATGTGCCAGTAACGTCTTCTGAACTCAAATTATTTGAGACCGTTTTTCGGAAGTCCAGCATACTTAATAGAATTGTTGCCATCATGTGTAGACTATCTCACAATTAAGACACATTGTGACGCACACTATACATTTTGCTACGTCGTAGCAATCTTGTGTATCCTCATCTGAAGGAGAAATAATTAAATTGTGTTTGATTATGTATTGTGTCAGTCTCCAATATGCAGCGGAATGCCAATGTATTGGAATTGGCAGGTTTATACTAAATAATAAACACTCTAGTAGACAAATTTTAGTTAGTAAATCATATTTCTGTATACAACATGTACAAACTAGCGATGTTGCTACATAAAAATGGAAAATTCACAATTTGGAATCTGACATCATTTATTTTGTCGTAAGGTTTTTGTTTCTTAATCGACCCTGAAATTTAATTTGTATACGTTAATTAAGATATGAGGCACACTAAACAGTTGTTTTCTTTATTTTAAGTTCAATAAATACGTTCAACTTGTCACTAAACTTTGATCCTTTTAATGAGCAGACATCATCTCTATATAGCGAAACGAAAAGTGAAAATATGTTGCTAGCTTGTTTTCGTCCATCCAAAGAAGCTCATATATGAAGTAAGATACATTTATAAAGTAAAAACAAGTGACACGAAATTTTATACACATTTATCATTGAAAAGGAATTGCATTATTATCAAGTATAGTCCTTATCCTCTCAAAAAATGTACAAAGAGGACAGAAAACACAAAGATGAACAACCAAAAAGAAAAGAGAGCAAACACAAACACACGTCATCAACATAAGCAGAGGTTTTGTTATTTTACTTTTAATGAAAGAAAGTTACAATCATGTATGTTAAAAGGCAAACATAAATAAAAAATAAGCATGCACTCGAATTATTGACATTATCAGTTTCACGAGAAACGACCATCCACAGTTCTTTGTCTATTGCAGACACACAACCATTTTACGGAAAGCAATATTTTTTTTTTTTTTTTTTTACATTTATATATTTTTTATTCTTTCATCTCTCATAAACTATTCTTAAAACTATAGAAAACTATTTTATAAATATATACTTTAGATTTTTAAAAATTTATTTTTTGGAGTAAACTTACATGTTTTTTTATACATGATAAAGAGTTCTTATCATCGTCATTATGCATCAGGAAATAACGAAATCTGCTTTGACAAATATAAAGTACAATTTGATATTTCAGTTGAGCCGGCAAGCCTTACTTTTCAAATTTGAATTTTAAAACTCAGCTTTTAGACTTCGTAGGGTAGAGGAATCGATAACATAGGACTCTGTCGTTTTTCCTTCAACCTTGTTTCGTTTATAAGGTCAAAATCTTATCTTCTGTGGTTTAATTTCTGAAAATTGCGTGTTAATTGGTAAGACACGATAGATATATAAAACATCCAGGCTAAGTTTGGGTTAATTGGAGGCCACGCCTATTTGGAATGGAACAGTTAAATCCGATGACTCTTTTTGGGCTATTTTCTCTGTACGTTAGATACAATTGAAACAACCCTTTGCTAGGTTGTTTGTTCCATGGCATAATGTCTAGCCCTGTTCAGCAAAATATTTTATCCAGTATTTTTGGTTTGTATTCAGTAATTGAGAGCGTTCTTAATACAGTGCAATTGCTTATTTGATAGAGGCAAACACAAAAAAATATGTGATATACCAGATAATAAAGAAGAAAGGTTAGATTTTTTATAAAAACAATGTTGAATCAACGCCAAAATTTTTTATTCAGACAATATACAATTGTTCAAACACAATGACCCATTCACAATTGTTACAATGACCTAATATTCTATTGTTATTGCGGAAAAAATTGTATTAAAAAAACAAACAATAGACAAATCGATTGTTAACTTCCTCTATTAGAGAATTTGGAAAATACATAAAGGAAACGGAACTGTATTGTTGGATTTTAAATATCATTTCATAAGATCAAAATAAAAATTAAATGAATGATAAAAAGTCTATAATTGTAATGATTATTTTGTTATATCTATCAAATCAAAAAAAAGTAAAGCGATAGTTGTTCTATTTCACACGAGAATTTACTAATAAACTAGTGTGTTGTAATACTATATCCAGTTATAAAGAACTTTTAAATGTTTTCTATCATTTAATTCTATTGATTCCAAAACATATCATATTGTATGACAGTGTTTTACATATATCATGTATATATTCATTTGTCAATCAACCAAAAAAAAATCTCTTACATATAAATGAGAAAGATATTCACAAAGATAATTCATACTAACATGCGTTAACCGATTAAATAATATGGAAACTGTTTGATGAAAACGAATTCTTTTCAAAAAGGAAATCCAAAAAGAAATAAAATATAAACATGGTGAAAGTGTTCTAATCACTACTGAAACAAATCTTCTACTCGTTACAAATTTTCTAAATTACAGTTTGGCTGGAATATGTTAATGTCACAAAACATACAATGAAATATCAAACACGAATCTCTCAACAGATCGATTGTACACTGACGTACAGCGAGAAAAGTAGATACCCAAAAATAAGAAAAATGTAAAGTACGCTTAGTTAAGATATAATCAACATGTTGATATTCAAAACTTGAAGTAAGCATTACTATCAATGGTAGTCTATTCTTGTTTATCAATTTGTTTTGTCCTTAATAATATTATGTTGATTGTTGGTCCTACGTAGTTCATGGACAAATCAGTGATGATTTATAATAACCATCAATCGTAGAACGAAAGACAATACCATAGTCAATGGTAAATATAAGTACTTCGATCAAAATCACAAACTGATACCCCGCTCCTTGTAAATTCCTTGATTAAATAAGGCAAACCGAAAATTGATTCGGACGAATTCAATAGAAGGTACACAATGACATTGTCTAGTTAAGATTGTGAGTACCGGTAGATACATGGAAATGCCTAATTAGGGAAAGTTGCGGATAACAAATGCAAAGCTCTATATACAGCAACTAAAAAGTCCATGGTTTAGTAAGGGGGTCGAAGAAATAATAAGAGCCAAAGACAAAATGAGATGGAAACAACAGCAATGTATCATAAGCATTATGATGAAGTTTCAATTAAATTTAACTTGAGAGTTATGAGAGAATGAGTTTAACACATGAATTCACAAAATATGATATGAGTGTAAAACATAAGCCTTACATCACAATAGCAGACAAGAAATTATAGACCTTTTGTCAAATAGCGTCTTTCAGCATATTTTTTTCTTTCTCCAGAAAAACATGCATGAAAACGATGTCAGTTCTCAGCTTTTATTGAGAAGCTCGAATAACATGCCGTTTCTTACATGTTTCCGGATAAACAGGAAAACTTCTATCAAATGATATGTAAAGAAAGTGAAGTCATATTACTACTGAAATAAAAAGTGCGAGGTATTTTATTTATTATTGCGAACTTGATACTGTAGCTGTTTTTGCATTATTACAAACACCGCAATAATTTCAGAATTACATCTAGATCTACGTCAGTCTCTTATAAAACTGAGTAACAGCATGACTTCTGCGAGCAAGACTTGATGAATAATGATTTGCAGGCCTGTTTAACAATCTAATTAAAATCCGATCGTTGTTTGCTCTGTTATATTTGTTGGTTGCCTATGTGAGATCTGAACACAATTCCTATTAACATGATTAGGGTCTCTGCTTAGTAACATTTAAGTACACACTTAAAACTTTTCTAAAAACTATCTCGGTATTTGTTTACATCGGAAAATCAAAAACAGCTTTGCGTTAATTGCGAAATGTAGAATGCATTTCCGAAAATTGTTCAGAAATAATTTACATAATATATTTAATTTGAAGACTTGTTTTCAATTTTATGCACATACCTGCTTATAAACATTCGTCAACTTAGCAAAACAGGGTTTCATTGTTTCATGATACATGTATATTAAAGAATGTTGGTTTTGTTTCATTACAGTGGACGTAACTTTCTGGTGACGTTTTTCTATGAGTTTAATATAAATTGATATTAACTCAAAACTGATTGGTACGATTGAGTACCGGCTTCACATGATAACTCACGAATGCAAACAACATTACATGATTCACATTCTAGACAAAAAATGTTTTATTCGATTAAAACTTCAATTTACAGAGCATTGTTTTTATTGGAAAATGCATATACCAAATCAGGAATATAACAGTTGTCTTCCACTAAGATTGTTGGTTGATATTGTTTCATATTTTTTGTTTTTTAATGGATTTCCACTTTTATATATTTACCTTGTATTCGATTATTTTATTATATTTTTTTCTATAATACAAAACTGTTATTTTTATTGTAATCAATAACAGCTGTTTTATTTAGACCACATTAATTTTATCAAACGCAATGTAAAATTCATCATAATAAAAATAACCTACTTTGGCTGACATATTTGCATTTTCGAAGACAATAAACAATATGCATCTATATTGTAAACTTCCTAGTTTCCTGAGTTTATATGAAATATCTAAAACACACGGAAAGTATGATTTCTGATATCTTGATTTTTTTCATTATTACAAGGTTAAACTTTGAACTGATTCAAAATTTGTTTGAATATAATTTGTCTACAAAGACAACAATATAAAAAAAAGTATGTCCGTACTCAAACCAAAAGATCCATGAGTTACACACAATTTGGAGTTAAGATAGTGTGAAGGATTTGTTTTTCGATGCTTGGATATTTAAATGAGTTATCATATAATCAAAAACTTCTATATAACTGATAACCATATCGACAATTTTAACATATTATATTCTTAATTTTACCGAATAAAACCTATGAATTAAATGTTTAAATGCAGTATAGTTTTCTTTTATTTACTTGATATTTTCTAACGTAACGTATTTTCCAGCAGAAATACAATTTGATATCATTACTCTATATTTTACTCTAACATTTTGATGAACAAAAGATTCATTCAGTGGACTGACAAAAGATCTGAAAAGAAAATGCCTGAGAAGAGAAAGATACTAAACGGATATGTAAAGGCATTCATCGAAAACAAACTGACACGGAGTAAAAAAAGAATAATGAAGAAAAGACAAACATTTATTTTATTACAAACGATAAAAAAAAAAAAAAAAAACCTTAAAATTAGGAAACAGGAACCCATGCACGATCTTAAGTGCTCCGAAAAAAGTACGCACATCCTACTATACAAGTGACAGTCATCATGTTGTTCATGTAAGTACAAACACGGTGATAGGTATAAATTGGTAGGTCACTTTCGAGGAAAAGAAGACTGACTTGAGAATTGGAACAAATTCGTCGTCATTTTTAAACCGATATTCCATCGTAAAAATCAGAAAAGAAAAAATCGTTTTATTTTCAAAACTACAATTTTGTTAAAATAAACAAAAAATAACTCAAGTTCAAAGTAAACAATAATGAATTGTACTATACATGTATGAGATATATTTGAATTGACTTAAATCAAACTCAAAATATTTAACATTTCGAATGCCTGTATATATATTGTCAACTATCTGCACCCAACAATAAAAATTCGCGTTCGAATCTC
The DNA here is from genome assembly GCF_021869535.1 of Mytilus californianus. Classification (NCBI taxonomy): domain Eukaryota; kingdom Metazoa; phylum Mollusca; class Bivalvia; order Mytilida; family Mytilidae; genus Mytilus; species Mytilus californianus. Next base: position 47,495,437 of record NW_026262604.1, read on the forward strand.
ATTTCAGTGAAACTTAAAATTAAAGATTTATGTAAGTCGCTTCCTTCTCAAAACTCGTTTCAAGTCTTTCATCTTCAGGGTGAGATTCGGTAGATGGGAGGCAGCACTTTCTTACTCTTGTTATCCCAATGTACTGATGCATATCCGGACGTTCTTGTGATATGGTTTCGTATGGGTTTTCATACCCATCTCCAACACTGCCTACCATAACATTATCAGAGGATTCACTACCTGATTCAATACTTGTTTGACTGTCTTGATTAAGGGGTGTTTTTTTAATCCTATTTACATTCATCTGATCGCAACTTTCGGCATTTGCCATGTTAAGCATGCCTGAAACGTCAACAATAAAAGTTTTCGAATAATTCGAAGAGATAGAAAGTCTTTGCTCTTGTGCGTCGGTACTTTGAAAATCCGATGACATTTCAACTGATGAAAAACTCTCACTATCATCGGTTGGTTGTTGATTAACACCAATTGAAAAACCAAATGTACGTGTTAGTGTATGATTCGCGTCATGAGCGTCGTTGGTGTTTTGCAAACATACGTTGTTGTTAGCATGGTATGAGATTGAACTTACCGCTCCATCAATTTGATCATTGTGCTCTTCCGAAACATCATTTTGTCTTTGAGCAATGGTTCTGTCATGTTTTACACAGACGCAGACGTGACTTATGATAATATAAATAAATAAAATCCAAGCTACACTGCAACGTAGCACATAATACGCCCTGTTGCTATTGCTTAAGGGGAGACGCTCTGAAATGGGTATATAAAAACTATATAATGTAAAATACTATTATCATTTAATTTATTAACCTATAATTTCCACAAGCTGCCTTTGATTCAATAAGACATTTTGTTTATGTTACAGGTAAGTAAAATATTATGATACAACATAAAAGGGGGGGGGCGGGGGGGGGGGGGTGGATTCTAAATATTTCGTTCCGGTATATTTGTTTTATCTTTTATTGAATCATTGCACAAAACATAACACTCAGACGTATACTTGTGTACTGTTTTTAAGGCGAACATTTTTGATATGGAAGCATTATAAACAAATATATATCACATGATATATCTTAATGACTTAATATAAGTAAGTGTACATGTCTGCCGTGTCATTCATTATGACTTTTATATTGATAATTACCTTGCAACATTAATAAAAAAAAGTGAAATCAGATCTTCAAGTGCAAAGGGAAAACAAGAAACCAAGTAAAGACATTTTATTTCGCGACAGAAAAAAAAAGTTATTATAACGGTCTTCCATTTCATAACATTGGATTAAGGTAACTGGTGGTTGATGTTTCGTCCCTGATGTTCATAATTCGAATAGCTATACCGTATTCACATGGATTTTTAAGGTATAGTTATTTTTCTGTAAATTTTGTGATATAATTTTTATCATCGAGAAAGTAAGGGTTAAATGCTCACTAGCACTGATGGCATTTGAAATATTGAGCAGAACTTTTTGAAACTTTTTGCTTTATTATGATTGATGATATTTGTATTTTAACGTGTCTTTTGAGGACTTGTCATACGGAATTTCAATATTTGGTGTTGTCTTTTGATAAAGATTTGAAGATCCCAAGTTAACTAGAATAACAAATAATCATTTGAAAAAGATTTATAGGCGAACAATAATAAATGAGAAAAACGTTTTTGAGTAATAAAAGATTGCGCTGCTTAAACTCTTTGGTACACAGCTTCTGTTTTACAAGAGATACGCCGAGATTTTTACAATATGCACTAATTTACCACGAGTGTGTACACATGAGCAAAATTACAATTAAATTATAAATTTATACATCATAAAGAACGTCAAATTTGAACTTCAGCAGGCACAGTTGACTTAAGATGGATTTTTCTATTATGTTTAGGTTCTTTTTCTTATACATCATTGACTGTCAAATATTCCGCTTAGAGTGAAGGTAAATACAGAAAAGCGCTTCGGACCGCTGCTGGTTGATTATCTGGCCCCGAGGGTATCAAATGCCCAGTAGTCAGTACATCGGTACTGAAATAATTTATAATAAACCTTTTTTAAATTGTCCGTGTAAAAAGTTATAAATTATTAAGAAACTAATGTGGCAAAATTTACATTAAATATATTTGGCTATTAATTCATTTTTGTTATATAGCTCGTCTTGTGTTTTGGATTTCGTATATCCTTGGATTTTAAATATCCGGCTTTAAGCGTTCCTGGTGAAGGTTTATCCAGAAAAGCGCTTTGTACGCATAACATTTATATAGGGTTGTGTTACTTCTTTTAGACATCCTCTTTTCATACATCCAAGTAGTTACATTCGCATATATTCTGTTTAGGTTAATCCGGTCATGTTGACAATCGTTAATCTTTCAACGTGATAACACGCAGTTATAGTACAAACAATTATAAGAAAAACAATTTCAGTAAAACAGGCGCTTCTTTACCATTAGAGTCTTTACTTACAATTATCCATTATTACAAAGTTATAATTGCGTTCAACCAGGCGATTCCATGCTGTAATACCATATGAATGAAAATCATCTTTGTCGACTATTTTACGTTCAACTGGAATTTCATAACCTTCAATTCCTACGATGTTGGCAAACTCTGTGTATGATAATATAGATGTCAAAATAATGATATTGTTTATTTGTTTTCTTTTGGATTGCTTCCGTCCTATTTGTTCAATGAATATTTCTTCTACACGAGGAAAGCTGTAGATATGAAACTATAATTTCATCGATTGTCCTACTTCTCCAGTTTTTATATTTCTGTTTTCAGGTGAAAACACAGGTTGAATAAAAAAAAATAATTGTTTATCTTTATCAGCAGTAGAAAACACCATTTAATCAAAATGCACTATGTTTTACTAAAATTATATCTATAAGGGATATCAATACGGCATTACCAAATATCAAACTTTAAAAAAATATATTACAGTTACTAAAATCACAAATAATTTTGGATAAATGTTTCAAACTGTTTCGTTTCCAGGTATACTAATAAGTCTGATGTAGACAAAACGCGCGTCTGGTGTACCAAATTATTAACCTGGTATCTCCGATCAGTTAAAAAAAGACAAACAGGTCTGATTGCCAGTTTTAAAACACCAATAAGTGTACATTAATTTGTTAGGTTCCATAAAAGTATATGATATATATGCTATATTTTCATGGCGATAAGCTAGATCAATACAGACCATATGACACATGCACATCGATATTCGCTTTTGTAAATCAACTGACATCGTTACTATTTGTGTTGCTCGGTTCTTAATTTTCAATGACTTTTGTAAATTTTGTGTACCTTTTATGCCGTGGTATTGTCGATCTTTCTTTTGCTTCTGAGTTTTTATTTAATTTTTGGTTTTTAACCCTTTTTTCTTGCAATTTCAATGGTGCGCGTCAAAACATAACTCTTTTAGATAAATGTTTTGGAAGTATATACATTTTTTCTATGCTAGTTTGCCTTAATATATTACATTTGTAGACTAAGTTTGCATTACATTTCCATTAATATCTCGTATTCCATTACTGACAACACACTCATATTTGCCATTTCTCTGATATGGACACTCCGTTTGTAAAGTGAATGTTTCATTATTCAAATTTATTGAACGGACAAGTTCGTCATACTGGGATAAAATATTTATCTTGTACACCTTATAAACTGCTGGAACTCCAAAGCAATCACAAACAATTTAATCATTTGTATATCGAATAGTTACTGCATGTGCATCTACAGTTCAATGTAAGAAGACTTATTCATGAAACTATGTTTACCCTTAAGGAGCACCTGATATCATCCCAGGTTTTTGATGGGGTTCGTGTTGCTCCGTCTTTAGTTTTCTATTTGTGTTTTGTGTACTGTTGTTTGCCTTTTTGTCGTTTTTCTCATTTTTGTCGTGGCGTTGTCATTTTGTTTTCGACGTATAACTTTGGTTATCCATTGGTATGTGTTGCTCCTCCTTTTCATTATTATAGGATTAAACGCCTTTTCAAAGGAATTTATTGGTGTATAAACTCGACCAATTCACTCACAAACAAATAAAAGTCCGAAGGACTTTTATGATATGTTTGTGAGTGACTTGGTCCAGTTTATACACCCATACATTCCTTTAAAATGGCGTTAAATCCTTATAGTTCTTTAAAATTGGAGATAAGGAATAAATTTTCTACACTTGTAATTTCTTTCACACATAAATTGTATAAAATTGTGTCATTGAATTAGCCTCGCGCACGAATATATTTGTTGGTTAACGCAAAAATATGTATTCCATGAAATTTGCTATCTGGTAAAATATAAACTGCAAAAACTCTTATTATCATTCAAATGAATGTTTTGTGTTTATTATTTAATTTAAGTAAACGATTAACGCGAAGTGAAAATAAATGTGGTCAACGTCGAGCCGGATTGTGTTATTATCGCCGCCATCTTGTTTACATTGGTTACGAAAAGAAGTTCGGTCAACGTCGTCTATCAAAAAATAAACAACGTCAAGAACAACTTCCGGAAGTTCTCTCGACCAATCATTTCAACGTATTCCCCAAAATGCAAATCATATAAGAATTATATCCATGTATATACTATGAGTTTCAATAATAGTCCAATAAAGAGAAATACAAATTCAAGTAATACCGATTAAATGAATGTTCAAACGTTTAAATGTACTTTATATTATGTGTTAAGGCAGATATTGCCTAAGCTGTATTTATCGCAACATTTTTTTTTAATGCGCTTCAGTTTTGTAATTGATTTGTCTTTCCGACTGTTTTGAATTGAACCATTATTGAGAAATATGAAGGAAAACATGCACGTCTCCCGTACAATTTATAATACTGTTTTTTTATGAGTATTTGCAACCACTGGCTCGATGACACTGCTTGTTGCCGTTTCGTCTCGTAGGTTACCATTAGCTATGTATTCATGCCTTTTCTAAAGACATTGAATATCATTGATATGTAAATTTTAGTTACTGATTATAAAATCTTGAACCATTCGAAATACTCGGGCCTTTTTTCCTCCAGACATAAATTGCAAGAGTTAAATTTGGCAAAACTGTTGTGGACATTTTTTAATTTTTTTTTCTTTTTCATATTATTCAACTTTTTTTGTTTGACGATTTCGAGCTGTTTTAAACTACCAATTTTGGTCAGTGCTATTGATGAGTCTGTTGAAGACGACATGGACGTCTTGAGTAAACAATTAAAGCCTCAACTTTTAGTCTACAAGTCTGTTCATAAACTGTTTAGCTTACGAAAATGACCTTGTTATTTGACATAGAGATTTATAATCTTATTGAACAAAAGTAAAGGAAAAGATGAACCACAAACTTTTTTCTTTCATAGCACTGCTAGATCAAGAAATAACATCTCCATTCGGGATATGGTACAATCGATACGGTGAAAATTATTGCACACATACACAGAAATACATACGGTTCGAATTCCTATTGAGTAAAAATAACTCTTAACGAATGAACGTTCGAAGATATTTGTCTTTTTTTTACAATAATAATTAGTTTATTATTCTAAAGCTGTTACAATGACCTCACTGTAACCGAAGCTATTTTTTAATTTAATACCGGGAATGTTTCAATGGTATGTATTTCTACAATACATGATATTGTATTGAATCGCCAATAACCCCCTTTTACTGGTGTGTCCAGTTTCCTTTCTTTTTAAAATTATGTTTCTAGTTTAATAGAAGACATTTATTCTGAAAATTATGACAAGTTCTTACAAACTTACAAGTAACGATTAACTGAATTTCAATCGTTATCGCTGATTGTATTATGTCCACACATTTATACATTGAAAGATGATCTGTTCGGTCCGGTATAAATGTAAGGTCAACAGTTTGATTATCACCAAGTGCTATAACTGTTCCGTTTGATTCCAATTTAAAAGCAGTTATGTACTGATCAGTGTCAGAGTAACATGTTTATGTCATCTCTCTTCCCTCCTGTCCAACTATTGTTTTCATATCTGTTTGGTTAATAAACCCTTATTCTACAATACGAGAACTGATTTTATAATTAAATTGTATCACACTAATCAATCGGTATATTACACGGTGTGTAACGTCTTTCACAAACTATACATCACCGTCGGTGACTTGGGTGCATTTTAATTTAGATAGCAAGTTTCAAAAACTTTATCTTTTATATTGAATCCATGAGTTTGAACTCAGGGGCAATTGAAAAATATAAGACACGCGCAAATATCATTAGATAGGGTAAAGAAAATATTAGTGGTATAGTTCTGCTTTCCATTAACAGTGGGTGCTTCTTACGCAAAATTTCCACACACAGGACTACGAGAAAGAAAGACTGACATACAATGTGCAAGGTTTACGGTTTCTGCAAACAAATAAAAATGACCGATACGTTTTGTATATTTCTCAACTGACTAGATAATATAGTTGCTAGAAATATTGTGTATATTATCTTTAACGGGTTAACCTTTCATTCCGAGGTGGTTTTTTTTTCAATTTGTATAGATTTAGACATATTGTACTTCATTTCGTCATTTAAGACAGTTAGATTCTAAAATTTATACCAGCAGGTTTGCCGAGCGTTTTAGTAAATTACAATTCAAATGTTTTCGAGAGAAAAATTATCTCCATGCACAAGATTTGTGGTTGAATTTGTTATAGATATAAGAAGATGTGGTATCAGTGCCAATGAGACAACTCTCCATCCAAGTCAAAATGTATAAAAGTAAACCATTATAGGTCAAAGAACGGTCTTCAACACGGAGCCTTGGCTCACACTGAATTCGAACTCGAATTCCTATTGAGTAAAAATAACTCTTAACAAATGAACGTTCGAAGATATTTGTCTTTTTTTACAATGATAATTAGTTTATTATTATAAAGCTGTTACAATGACCTCACTGTAACCGAAGCTATTTTTAATTTATTTCCATATAGAATATCGGGAATGTTTCAATGGTATGTATTTCTACAATACATGAAATTGTATTGAATCGCCAATAACCCCCTTTTACTGGTGTGTCCAGTTTCCTTTCTTTTTCAGAATTATGTTTTGAGTTTAATATAAGACATTTATTTTCAAAATTATGAAAAGTTCACTAACTTACAAGTAACGATTAACTGATCTTCAATCGTTATCGCTGATTGTATTATGTCCACACATTTATACATTGAAAGATGATCTGTTCGGTCCGGTATAAATGTAAGGTCAAAAGTTTGTTTTATCACCAAGTGCTATAACTGTTCCATTTGATTCCAATTTTAAAGCAGTTATGTACTACTCAGTGTCAGAGTAACATGTGTTTGTCATTTCTCTTCCTTCCTGTCCAACTATTGTTTTCATATCTGTTTGGTTAATAAACCCTAATTCTACGATACGAGAACTGATTTCAAAATTAAATTATATCACACTAATCAATCGGTATATTAGTACGGTGTGTAACGTCTTTCACAAACTATACATCACCGTCGGTGACTTAGGTGCAATTTAATTTAGATAGCAAGTTTCAATAACTTTATCTTTTATATTAAATCCATGAGTTTGAACTCAGGGGCAATTGAAAAATACAAAACACGCGCAAACATCATTAGATAGGGTAATCTTATTAAATAAAAGTAAAGGAAAAGATGAACCACAAACTTTGTTCTTGGATAGCATTGCTAGATCTAGAAATAACGTCTCCATTCGGGCTATGGTACAATCGATACGGTGAAAATTACTGCACACATTCACAGAAATACATACGGTTCGAATTCCTATTAACAAATGAACGTCCGAAGATATTTGTCTTTTTTTACAATGATAATTAGTTTATTATTCTAAAACTGTTACAATGACCTCACTGTAACCGAAGCTATTTTTAATTTATTTCCATATAGAATACCGGGAATGTTTCAATGGTATGTATTTCTACAATACATGATATTGTATTGAATCGCCAATAACCCCCTTTTACTGGTGTGTCCAGTTTACTTTCTTTTTAAAATTATGTTTCTAGTTTAATACAAGACATTTATTCTCAAAATAATGACAAGTTCTTACAAACTTACAAGTAACGATTAACTGATCTTCAATTGTTATCGCTGATTGTATTATGTCCACACATTTATACATTGAAAGATGATCTGTTCGGTCCGGTATAAATGTAAGGTCATCAGTTTGATTATCACTAAGTGCTATAACTGTTCCGTTTGATTCCAATTTTAAAACAGTTATGTACTACTCAGTGTCAGAGTATCATGTGTTTGTCATTTCTCTTCCTTCCTGTCCAAACTATTGTTTTCATATCTGTTTGGTTAATAAACCCTATTTCTACAATACGAGAACTGATTTTCAAATTAAATTGTATCACACTAATCAATCGGTATATTACACGGTGTGTAACGTCTTTCACAAACTATACATCACCGTCGGTGACTTGGGTGCATTTTAATTTAGATAGCAAGTTTCAATAACTTTATCTTTTATATTGAATCCATGAGTATCTTATATGTTCCGGACTATATGAGTATTTGGACCACACGTGTATGCGTATATATTCATATGGTCCGACCATACGCGTATGGTCCGGTTAATTAACACGATGAACGCTGAAAATGTGTCCCATAAATAAAGAGCCTCTAAAAATGAAATGTTTACTTATTCATGATATTGTAATTATTGTTACATGATTAATGAAATAAAATGAATTTTACTTACAAGTAAGAAATATAGTTAAATCATTTTACATGGTCATTATTGATTTGTTTTTACCTTTGTACGAAACGCAATATGTCGACGTATGAAAATAACTTCAAGAAATATCTAAATGAAGTGTTAAAGAAGAAGTCAACTGCCTAACTCAAATAAACTTTGGTTATTGAACCCTCTTTCTTTTCTTTTTTTAAATTTGTTTTTGTGTTTTTATTAAATTGAAATTTCTTGAATACTTCAAATTGTTTTTGGTTATTTAAAAAGTTAAATCACAAAAATACTGAACTCCGAGGAAAATTCAAAACGGAAAGTCCCTAATCAAATGGCAAAATCAAAAGCACAAACACATCAAACGAATGAACAACAACTGTCATATTCCTAATGTGTTCTTGCTCCTACTGATACGATCTGACCATTACAGAAGAAAGATACTTTTTCATACTCTTACTGAGTGATATTTGTTTTCCGTTTTGAAAGCATATTGTAGTTTTAAAAATGTCTGGAAATGTAAAAATGGACGTTGATCCTTCGGTTGTATAAACTGAGATATCTGAACCTGCAAGCATTAATTTGTCGTATATTTATCTATTTACTGACGTGTTCGTTGGTCGTGTGGATAGTTGTTGACCTCAAGTAAACATCGTAAAAATCTAACAAAACATGTTTAACCCCTCCTAATTTTTGCACCTATCCACACTCAGGAACCTCATTTGTAAGTCCTGTGTGTTTTTGTTTAATTTTGGTTCATTTGTATGTTTCGGAGGTAGTTTACCTTTTTGGTCAGGGGCCAGCTGAAGCCCAAGATTTTCTCGCTGCGTTGAAGACCCTCTGTGGACTCTGACTGTTATCTGCTTTTTGCTCGGATTGCTTTCTCTGTGACACATTCCTTGTTTCCACTATTCATCCTAAAGACGTTCGTGGGTCTTATTCACGGTCGAGTCAACCTGTTTTATACTCTTATATTTAGGAGTAAGAACAAAGTTCGTCTCACAAAAGTCATAGCAATGTGTCCAAGTAAGTGATGTGTTCCACTGTTGGCAGCTGCAAGTAGGCTATCACGTAAAAATCCCGGTCACAAAGACTGTGTTGATTAAGATCTAAGTAGTATTTCTTGATCTTATATTTACATATATCTTTCTTAATAAGCATATCATATGTGTCGTTTAATCTGTTAACGTTAAGATGTCATCGTTTTATCTACTACGAATTCAATTTTATTAATGTTTCTAAGAATCTCGATAGTTATACATATATGAATACAAGGAAACATGGAGTATAACTAAATGAGACAGCAGTATAAGTTCAAAAGTTTTCAAGTCAAAACCAACAATACGTGTGAAGCTTGACGTTGGTACAGCATTTTTTCAATGGTGTGTTGATATTTTTATATCATCACACTAATAATGTATTTATAAAACTGGGAATGGAAATGGGGAATATGTCAAAGAGACAACAACTCGACCAAAGAGCAGAAAACAGCCGAAGTCCACCAATGGGTCTTCAACACAGCAAGAAAATCCCGCACCCGGAGGCGGGCTTCAACTGGCCCCTAAATAAAAATGTGTACTAGTTCAGTGAAAATGGACGTCATACTAAACTCCATAACATATTAATGAACTAAAATTTAAAAAAAAAACACTCGTCTTACTATTTTTAATATGTACCACCTTTGTGTGACGAAAAACATTTTCACTTCTGTACTCGTACTATGAATATCAAATTTATTTTGTAAAAAATGTTTCGGTACTCCTAACAACAAAATTATTATATTTAATCATTCCTGTGTACGTTACTTTATTTAACTCCATTTTGTCCTTGGTTAAAGTTGTCTTTTTGACATTGAAACATCTTTCTTATTTATATTGTGTCATTGATCAAACTTATTCATTCAGTGTTTATTTACTTGTTTTTGTGTATTGTCTTTTTTTATAAAGTTAAGCCATTTCAATTGATATTTTATTGTGTGTCTTTTCATGTTGTAATGTTATACCACTGTTTCAGGTTAGGGTGAAGGTTGGCGCCGGTTAAAACGTTTAAATCTGATGCATTTTTATGCACCTGTACTAAGTCAGGAGCCTGTTGTTCAGTGGTTGTCGTTTGTTGGTATGGTTCATAAGTGTTTCTCGTTTCTCGTTTTTATATAGATAAGACCGTTGATTTTCCAGTTTGAATTGTTTTATACAAGTCTTTATGGGCCCGTTATAGCTTGTTGTTCGGTTTGAGCCAAGGCTCCGTGTTGAAGACCGTACTTTGACCTATAATTGTTTACTTTTTACACATTGTGACTTAGATGGATAGTTGTCTCATTGGCACTCATACCACATCTTCTTATTTATAGTCACAATGTAATACAGACGTCACAATGCAGAGCAGACGTCAAAATGTAATGCACAACGTAATACATACGTTACAATGTAATGACGTCGCCCCAATGTGATGATGACGTCAATATGCAATGCATACGCCACAATGAAATGCAGACGTCACAATGCAATGCATACGCCACAATGTAATGCCGACGTCACATTGCAATACAGATGTCTAAATGCAATGCAGACGTCACTATGTAATGCAGACGTCACTATGTTATGCAGATGTCACAATGTTATGCAGATGTCACAATTTAATGCAGACGTGAATATTTCAGCTTTTTTTGTAATTCAAAATTTAAAATAAAGGTTGCATAATTAATTTTTTAATCGATAGCAGTTAAGCGTTTATTACAAAGCATGGTGTTTTTGCTAATTCAGCATCTGTAAATATTTAAACGTTTCTGCACAATGTTTAGTGTAGAGTGCAAGAGTTTAGTCCTTTTCTGAGTTGTATTTCAAATTTTAAACGTACAAGCTAACATCTTTTTTGCACGTACAACATGTTTGAACATTTATTTAAACGTATTGGACTTTTCATTCCATTTCTATGTCATATGCCTGCATGAGGTTTGGTTAATTTCCGTTTTTATTTCATATTAATGTCAAATGCCTTCATGAGTCCTGGTTAATTTCCGTTTTTATTTTATATCTTTGTCATATGACTTCATGACACTACCTTGTAAAAATATCAAAATCAGACATATTTTCGCTAACACCTTAAATAAAAAAAAATATATATTGTTTCTTGTTAGCCATGCTAACATATTCCACAAAACCTAAATATCAATAATATTTTTCAATCATTCAAATCATGTAGTGTAAACTGTATCATGAGACTGCTATTTAACAGAACAAAAAAGATGAAGGTAACAGATGATATAAAAAGAGGAAATACATAAAAAGAAGCCAATTCAATATATGTCTTGAAATTGTACAAACATGAAAATTAAAGTTTCAGTAAAAATTCAGTAATCGTAATATTCAAAATGGTAAAGAATGGCAACAAAAAAGGTGTCAAAAAGACATCCTTCAAATCCACATAAGAGAGTAAACATTGAGACAGAACTCACAAACAGAAATGCGTCATCTTGAGAAACTTATCAGACATCGAAAAACTAGTGTGATATCGGTTCAATGATGGAATGTTTCCAAACCAATGTAACTAACAAAATGAGAGTTCCCCTTTTTATAAAAATTAGGACTGATATTTGACTAAATTCTGCAGCTTATCAGCCGGGATTTCAAAGGATCATGATAGTCTCGAAGATTGTATAAGTAATCATGATGATGATTTTAATGATTATGTTCCTGAACCTAAGGACTGTAAATCTGATAAAACAAAGCAGTCACGGTTTGGTAATGATAATATATATTGTTCCAGAGATAAATAACTATTGGATATGTGTATTTGAAATCAAATCCTTATACTCAACATGGTCAATGGTATAACTTCCATTACTGAATATAATGATTGTGGTAAAACTGACTACTACTGTTTGGTATATGAATTTTCATGAAGAATTTTTTACATTTTCTTCTTGCGGATTGAATACTAAATTTGTCAGATTACGTTTAACATGTTAAATATTTTACAGAGAAGTTGAATGATTTCCGTAAGAAACTAAAATGGGAAACTATTATCCGATTTTTTTTTTTTATATTCTCTTGTGCCTTGAGAGATACAGGTTATGATTCAATAGCTTCAGATTATTCCAACCCAGTCTGATAGTGACGTGAAAGCTGCATTATATCGTTATATGATATTCTTTAAAAGTCAGCACAAAAATCATTTGAATTTATAACAAAAAACTGACGTCAAGGCATCACGTCAAATCCATCTTTTAGTAAAGGTTTAAGTTGTATATAAAAATAATTAGATCATAAATGAAAAACGATAGCAAGATAATCCAAATGATCCAATGTTTAGAGGATATTTCACATTTCTTAGATAATATGATTTACAATATATATGTTATATAAGCTGGATATGATTAAAAAGTTGGATAATCTGTTCGATAATAATCAATAAAAACAGTAGGGACTTTTGAGTTAATTGAAATTCAAAGATGGGAAGACATTGTCAAGGGAAAGTTTTATTTTTGCCGAACACATTTTCAAGAATTAGAAACGGTATCTTCAAAATATGGAGCGGGAATACTTAAAATTAAGAATATTCTTCGTACATTAAAAGAATAATAGACCTTTTCTGATTGTATTTATTAAATTAAAGAGAAAGAAGTGACAAAAGCAATACATGCATTAACAAAAAGTAAATATTTATTCTGAAATTTCAACTTAGCGGGCCAATTTCAAAGTCAATTTCACCATGGCTACAATGACCTAGTATTTGACCATTATTGTGGATGTGATTATATTTGAACGAAATTTAAAACAAAAATACATGCATAATGTTATATTCTTCCATTTCACACGGGAAATATGTAATTTAGGAAATGTACAGTACAAAACATGTGAACAGTTGGATGACTTAAATGATCAGTCAAATCCATCTAGGGTCGAGGGAGTTTGAATTTTAGTTTCTTATAATTTCTCAATGTTTAAACGGACAATTTATAAAAGACATGTTAAACATCATGTCGGTGCAAAACACTGACTCTTAGCGAATGATACTCTCGTTCACTACTTATAGTCCACAAAAAGCGGTATCGACAGTGGACTATACTGAATAAAATAACTCTATTTGTGTATCTTTATTTAAATATTCAACATTTATATACAATAGTTATACAACCCAATAATATGCACATAACAATTCTTAAATGCATAATGTCATATATCATCAAAACAATAATTAAATATTGAATGCAATGACACTTTCAGTCTCTTGCACAAGTATATTGTTCTTTAAAAGGTGTTTTTCAAAAACATTGCACATTAAAAAATTAATATATGTAAGTAATATAATGTTTTTAAGTGTATTTGAATAATCTGATAAGATTATTATTACTGTTCATATATATATATATATATCATATATCGGAAGATACAACTGCAATCCACCACCAAAAACTGAAGTACGGTAGTCATCATCGGGAGACAGTTTTTCGGCGAGAAATATTATAAATTATCTTGGTGTTATCAGGGGTGTACAGAATTTTACACTAGTGTTGAAGATTTGTGAACACCCTGAGGCGCAGCCGAAAGTTGTATGTATATTCATAACCGGGTAAAATTCCGTACACATTATTCCACCAAGATAACGAATGTATTTTTTATGCAGCGCTCTTTCACTTATTTGTATACCGGGGAATAAAGTTGACTTTTTTATGAAGAACCACCACTTTACATTTTTCAACACGGACGTTGATGAGCATTGTCACATATTATTTTTTCATAATTGTTCTTATTTTTAGGAGTTTTGACGAAAAAAAATCTTTGGGATGTTTTGGAAAAAGAATCATTTTTCAGTTGGAACTGTTATAATTTTTTATTCATTTTTTTTCTGCAAAAAAAACTATTTAATCTATTGGACATGTTATGGAGACAAAAAATAGTGGGGCAATTTTGAAGAAAGATTTTATATTTTGAAAATTTTGGAATATTTTTTATACCGGTTGAACTGGGTGGGTTGTAATTGTCCAATCAGATGGCAAGACTATTGCTTCTAAGGAAAACATATTAGTTATCTTTGTGTAAACAGAAGTGTACAGAGAATTTTACACCAGTGTATACATTATAATTATTTCATTTTGGCAATGAAATAATTATAATTTTGCTATTTGGAATTTGTTATCACTTGGTGAACTGCAGTGTTATTTACACCCGTGTAGTTAACCAATCATGTTACAAAATCCTTGCTTCGTAAGAAATTAACGTTTAACATAATTTTCAAGATTTTTTGGAATGTCATATTTTATGATTAACTAAATTTTGCATAGTCAGCTGCATTAACAAGATTAACAATTGATTCATAGAAAGAATTTGAATTTCCAATCTTTTCTCGTTATCATATAAAGGACAATGAACATATATTAATCTATTCTTCAACCTCTTCAGACTACGGTTTTAACGTGCAAACTTCAAGTAAGGATGGCCACTGCTTCTTATCCACGGCAGGTATAATCAAGGTTTCCTGCCAAATATGCATAACTTAAGATACGATCAATTACTTGTCGTTTGTTCATTTGTTAGATAGCACTTTAATCAAAATGTCATAGCCGGGTTTTTCTTACTGCTTTATAGATGTTTTCCCCCTCACAATACATGTACCATTTGCTTCGTTACGTTCAGCAACCAAATGTATATTCTGTAGCGCATTTATGATTAACAAAATACAAACAAGAATTTATAGTTAGGTCCAATGACGTCGGCATTTTTCACTCACGATATACAAATAGAAGTTTTAAATCTTTTATTGATTTGGATATTGAAGAGTCGACATGAATCTTGAATTAAGCATAAAAGGATACAAAGAAATGCCTAAAATATTGAACAATAATGTGACAATAGATCCAACAACCACCAACAACCGACGCTTCAAACAAAAAAAAAACGATGTACAATCAAAGACAAATACCAACGATCAACATATGGTACGCATAGCACGGTGCGTTCCGTTAACGCTTTTTTATAGGACATTTGCGCCTTTTTCAAGGACATTTGCGTTACAAATTTTAGGACATTTGCGCTTTTTTCTGCAAGACATTTGTGTTGTATTACTTAACTCCTTCTATATTCGGGCTATGTACCGACAGGTTTGACCTGGCGAATCATAGTTTTTCTGATGGTTAAAAGCTAAAATTCTTTCATATCACATTTATATAATTATAAACAGCTAAAAGTAAAATTTCTAACGACATACGAAACACATATAGCCATCACAAGTAAGATTTTGCTTGATATCTAAAGCTATCAATGCCAAGTAATTTAGCTTTCTGATGCAATATAATTGTAGTTGCACTGTCGGTGTTAATTCTTGCATTGCAGTTTTTGTTGGTACACCTTCATGAAAAGTTTTCCCTTTTGAGGGTTTGATCAAAACTAAATAAAAACATCATGTTATATACATTTGTCACTTACTAGTCTTTATAACCTCAGAATCCATGTTTAAAATTCTGAGTTAATGTTAATTACTTACTAACGACATTTATATGCCTGGTGCTTCTAAACGTTAAAACTTATAATGAAATTATGTAATACCTCTCCCTTTACTTTGAGTCTTCCTGAGAGTTCAACTTGACCGCTATCTAAATGTATTTATCCTGGTAAAATTCTTAGTTGTGTCTCTATCATACGAATCATGGATATCAATTCTGGGAATAAGTAAACAGAACAAAGTTTCTGTGAATATTAGATATTTCTCAAAAGAGACGTGTTTAGGGACAGGTGTATTTACAAAATGCAACCTACAAGTACATTGTGCTACATTATTCTTAAATCAATAAGCGTTTCCTAACATCTTTTTTTTCATGTGTACCTTGTGAAGATAGCAAAACTAGGCAAATGTTTGCTTATACCTAAAAAAAAGTCATTAATTTGTTTAAAAAAACACATATGACTTGTATCAATATTTGCTAATATAATAGATGACAAAATGATTTAGGTATCAAGACTCTACCATTGTTTGTAAGATCTCTTGTTTTCATACTTCCAACAACATATTTTCCCATTTATATAATCTATATGTGTGTAAGTATATAATAACGTTTTAACCATATAGATATAAATATATGATGGATAAGACTAATTTTTTTACTGCTGTATTTTAGTAAATTTAATTATATCTATTTTTTCATTTTCGTAGGTATAACCTCACCTATAATTCAAATTCCTATTTGTCGTCAAGTCTCTTTCATAAATTCCTATTATTTTAAATCAATATTCAATGAACGCATCATTTCAAGTTAGTATGTGCGTGTAATTAAAATAAAAAACAAAAGAAAAAGAAAAAACATCAATGAATAATGATATAATATGTACAGAAATGGTAAACTTTTGATTTTAAAAGATGCCCTGACATGGTAATGTATTATTTACATTAAAAGATAACGGGCATATGTCGATGAGGCAGTTACAAAACAAAACAATCACTACAAAGCATTAAAGTATAACTGGGGACGTCCCCTGCCTTTAGAAATTTACATGCACTATTGGCAGGTTTAACGGAATTTGATTCGATTTTTATTGGGTGAATCAACTGATTGAAGCGCCCTTGATGTGAAGCGTGTTCAGCTTACAAAATCAAAACCTTGATATTGTTGTTAGCCTCTCTATCGTGAATCTCGACAAGTACCACAACAATCGTTAGATAAAAATATACAATTCAATACAGAAAAATCAATTAACTATATACAGTATTTTTCCGGTAAAATAAACATTGATAACGATACAACGTAATCAATACTACTTCGTACCGTTGCAAGGAATGCTCGCAGTATTTGAAAACAATTTTAAGTTTTTACATTTTAATCATGTTATCATATCGTCGTACGCTTAAACATTGACCTGAAGAAATGTAATGAACAGTGCATTATTCCTGATCCAGTGCAATATGAATGTTTGCATAAAGTTATTTGTTTGACAAGATGAAGCTAGTTTATCAGTAATTTAAACTTCTGTCGAACTTTCGACAGACCGCAAACTAAATTAGAAATTCGTATTATTATTATATTTGAGCATGTAAATCAGAATTGAAGATTGATGTAAACTGCTTCCATTGTCGAGCCTGTTTCAAGTCTTTGATCTTCACTTTTATTTTAGTGTATTATACTGAATAAAAAAAAATCTATCTTTGTATCTTTATTAGATATTCAACATTTATATACAATATGTATATAACACAAGAATATGCACAAAACAATTGTTACATGCATATGTGCACAAAGTATTACGTCAGCAAAACAATAATTAAATATCAAATGCAATGACAACTTCAGTCTCTCGCAAAAATATATTGTCCCTTAAAAAGTGTTTAAAAAAAAAAATTCACATGCATATTACATCACACAAATATTCATACAGGTAAGTTATATAATTTTTTAAAGTGTATTTGAATAGTCTGATACAACCAACATAACTGTTTATAATTTTATGTAAATTTCTTCTTCTGAAGATACAAATGCAATCCACAACCAAATACTGAAGTAAAGCCGTCCTTTTGATTTGAACTGATATGAATTTGTCATCAGGAGACAGTGTTGTCTATTAACACTAGCATTAAGTTCAATGAAATATTTACAATTCAAACAATTAAAACCGACAAAAACCACGATTGTAACATGTTCTAATGCAAGATGGCAAAAGAATGTAAACAAATTATCTACTATGGTCTACTAATGCAATAAGATAAAACAAAATATGTCATAAAAAGGCTAGAAATATTATTAGATATCTTGGTGTAATCAAGGGTGTATAGAATTGTACACCGGTGTTGAAATAATAGTAAAAGTGCTTGGTTGAATACTTAGGACCATCTTAAACTAATTCATATAGACCCTATTAAGGATTAAAGTTAAAAGTTATTGATTTTTAAACTCAAATCTGTTTTGTTTCTACTTAAATTTCTAAAAAAATGTTTAAAAGTTGCGACTTTTATTGCTCAAACTGTGCCACTTTTATTATGAAGTTTCGCAAAAAATTATACCCTGGTATTGAAAGTGCCTTTGTTTTGCAAAAGTTAAAACATTCAATTTGGCTGCTATCTGAATGTATTTATACTGGTCAAGTTCTTAGTTGTGTTTCTGTCAATATAAAACCTTAATGGCTTAAATTTGATTTTTAACGCTGTATTTTAGTAAATTTTCTTTATTTTCATTTTTACATTTTCCACGTATAACCACAAACGCGTATGTGTCGCCGAGTTTCGTTCATAAATTTCAATTACTTTAAATCTTTCTTCAATGAATATATTATTATGAATTAGTTTGTGCGTGTAGTTAAAATAAAAACAAAAGAAAAAAGAAAAACAACAATGAATTTGTTCATAATATGTACAGGAAAGGACTTCGATTGATTTTTAAAGAAGCTCTAACATGGTAATTTATGATTTACATTTAAATATAACGGGCATATGTGAATTAGGCAAAACAAATCATGCAAATCATTAAGATATAACTGGAGACGACACCTAGCTTTAGACATTTACATGCACTATTGCCAGGATTAACGGAATTTGATTCGATTTTGATTGAATGAAGCTATCCTGGCATACTAAATCAAAACCCTGATATCGTAGTTAGTCTATCTACCGTGAATCAAGATAAGTAAATTAACAAAAACTAGATATAAAAGAACAATTCAGTACACAAAAAACAATTTACTCTTAACAGTTTTTTTCCGGTTTAATAAACAGTGATAACGATACAACGTAATCAATACTACTTTGTACCGTTTCAAGGAATGCTCACAGTAACTGAAAACAATTTCAAGTTTTTACATCACAATCATGTAATCATATCGTCGTACGCTTAAGTACTGGCAAGCAGAAAATGTAATGTAAATCAGAATTGAAGATTGATGTACACTGCTTCTTATGTCGAGGTTGTTTCAAGGCTATCCTCTTCACTTTTATTAGAATCAGTAGATGAGATGCTGGTATGCCTTTCTCTTGTGATCTCAACGTATTGATGACTTTCAGAATAATTTTCTAAAACAGCTTGGTAAGGGTTTTCATATCCATCTCCAACATTGCCTACCATAACATTATTTGATGTGTCACTAACAGAGTCATAACTAGTTTGACTCTTTTGATCACTTGATGTTTCTGCATTTGCATTTTCATTAGTTGTATTGCAATTTACGATAGTATCCATGTTTGATATGATGGTGGACGGTATCTGCGATAAATCTGTATTAGAAAAGTTCGTGTCATCCGAAGTAATAGACATATGTTGCCTTTGCCTTTGCACGTCGTTAACCTCAACTTGTGGTAAACCATCATTGATAAAGTCTGCATTTAATTCAGGTGTATTATCATCTGTTGGTTGCACATTGACATTGTCTTCGTTTGAGCTTTGATCTGAATGTTGGTGCGTCGGGTTCTGGCCTTGATTGTCACTGGTGTTTGACGAACGTATGGTATTTACAGCGCGGTACGAAATTGTCCCAATTTCATCATATGTATGGTAAGTGTTGACTTCATGCTCATTATTATGTCTTTGACCCCGAGTCTTTTTATATTTTACACATACACAGATGTGAATAATGATCATATAAACAATTATAACCGTAGTAATGCCGAAAACGATCGTGACATACATCATTTTTCTTTTGCTCAGCGGGAGTTCATCTGCAATGGTATTATTTAGAAAATAAATATGTTAGAATTATCTTTTAGACTATCAAGTCGGCAAAGTCAGTTATCAGTTGTTTTTGATTGTTTTTGATTACGTAAACGATTTTGTTTTGTTACCAACAGAATTTATGAAACCCACAATATATTTAAATTTTAACATAAACTATGAGAGTATTTATATTCTTCCTTCTCTTATAACGTCATAGTGATCAGAGACATAATATGCTTGATTCATATTTATGTTTTAGAATTAGAATTCGCGTAGGCAATATGAAAAAAAAAGTATCTTTAAAGTCAGATATGTAAATAAAGGTCGCATGCTATAAAATAATGGATCTTATCTTTCCACAAAAGGCATTATGATTTTGTTTTCAATCTCTTAAATGTTCATATCACGGAATGCCTCGCCTATTTGCATGCTGTGGAGTTTTGTCGTGCCATTAATTTAGAAAATTGAATAAATGCGTACAACATTGACAATACATGAAACAAAAATTTGTTTGATATCAAAGGCAAACAACACACGTTGATGTACATACTTTTCATATATAGATTGCATAGTTACTTGCCGTATTATTCGTCTGGTATTATTTCGTCTTGTTATTATCTGCCAATAAACTTTTTCAGTAACAAAGAAAATATTTGCATGGTTGATGTAATACTTTTTTTACGGGGTTACTCCTTCCGTTGTCACGAGGACTTGGCACAGGGGTTTTTAATATAATGCTGTTTTTTTTTTATAATATATCATTGTATTAACATACCATCAATTACCGAAAGTGGAAATAACATCTCACCAGTTTAACAAATCAAATCGTGTGATGCAAAAATTAAAAAACGTTTTCAAAAAACAAAACTATAATAAAAACACATGTAACTCTAAATGAAATATTGATTAAGATTTCAAAGATCTGTTAGACTACATACAATCTAAGTCTCTTTCTCTTTGAAATAAAATTAATACATTTGACTTTTCTACCCTTTACACAAATATTTCCCATTTCCAACTAAAAGAAAAGGAAAGGAATTGCTCATGCTTTTTATCATAAAAAAGAATGGCAAACGTAAATACAGTCTCTTGCATCCGATCTCTTTTCCTTTGATGTGACCTACCGAGTTAGACTTATCGACGTTTTCGTACTTACATAGGCTCACGATGGTGCCACATGTAGAGCAGGGTGTGCTTACCCTTCCGGAGCAACTGACATCACCCCTGTTTTTAAATGCGGTTCGCGCTTCTCAGTCTAACGTTTTCTATGTTGTATTTTGTTATTTTTTTTTTGTCTTTCCGTCGTTTTTCGTTTTTTGCCATGGCTTTGTCAGTTCGTTTTGACTTTTGAATTGGAATATCCTTCATGTATCTTTTTGCCACTCTTTTAGTCATTAAATACTGTCAAACGTGATTATTAGTATTTGATTCATAAGTGGCACTGCTTGGATTGTATTGTTTACAATAGATCATGATAATTCATATTCGGTGAAAAGTTATAAACGATAAAGGAATGAACAGGATGTGACTACAATAATAGTTCCTAATAGTGGTTATCTGAGTCTCTTCTTTTAGATATAGGTCAACCGTACAATTCATCGTTGTGATAGGTAGATAGCTTCTGCTTCGGTTTTATATTAACAATCAAAATTAGAAACACAGTTGCAGTATCATAAACGTTTCTATTTTCTTGTATATCTTTCAATTGTCGGAGCCACATTCATGTCCTCTTGTCTTCAATTGTGACAACACCAAAGTAATCATTTTATCGACTTTTTATATACAGTACTACCTGTGCTATTCTCTGATTAAAAGTTGCCATAAAAAGTATGCCCATCCTGATGACAATATATGTCCATCATTATACCCCCTGTTACTTAATTATTACACAAGGTATTAATCAAAAACTAGTGAAGGGTAAAGGAAAATCATGATTGCATTTAAGTGATAAAATTAAATAGATTACAGTCTCATGTACATTGTAAATGTGCATGTATATGATATGTCTCAGGTAAAATATATGTGTTTGTCAAATATAATTACTGTGATAATGACAAGAAAATCAAAATATAAATAAGATGATTAAATTATTTGAATATATAGCTTAATAATGTTTTTAGAAAAAAATGTCTCATGACCTCAGTTTGTATATGCTAAGCTTATACTGTCATGACTTTTTGTTTTGCTGTTATACCTTTTAGATAATTCTCTCAATATAAGTTATTTTTACAAGTATTTTTTTTTGGCAAATGAAGAATAAATGAATCTCATCTTCTTATATATTGCAAACTTACACAGTCTCCAATTACTATGGATCTTATAATGTCTGCCTTTTTCTATTGACAAGGTGTTTCTCAGATTATTTTTCTAAAATCAAAATTGTTAAGATTTAGAGATACTGATCTCCATTCAACATTGATTATTAAACAAATGTTTAAGGTTATCTTTAGGACTTCATTAAAATAAAATTTAGGCAATTTATTCTTTCTCTATTGACATTTCAAAATATTTCTTACAGCAACATTTAATAACATCTCAATTGTCATATAAACATTATTTGTTTGTGACAAAAACATAAAAACAATAACAAACATAATAACGAAAAGAAATAACACGTCTATAAGAAATGAACACATCGAAAAAATTATAAGACTTCTGTCCTCAGTTCTAGTGACTGTTTTACAAAGGAGCCAATATTTTTGAACATGTTCCATGATAGAGGGGTTAAGCATTTCTTTAATTTTTGTTCTTGGGTAAGAGACATAATTGTCAGAAGGTAAACAATTTTCAAATAGATCATGTCTTAGTTTTTTTGTTAATTTTTGAATTCAAGGAGGAAGTGTTTTTCATCCTCCAGCAAGTGGCACAGTTTACATATTCTATCCTTTCTAGGAATATTATAAAAGCAACGTTATTCTATTTCTAAATTATGGTTGCTAAATCGTAACTTAGTGATGCATTTTCTTATAAAAAAAAGTCATTGGACGCTAAATAAAATTACATCTAAGTTTTAAAGTTTTAAATTTTTATAAAGTAACAGTTTACTATTTTTATCATAACTTTTTATTCTATTTTAAAAAAAATATTCTTATATTTTTCTTTTAATTCATTTTTAATCAAGGGCTTTAAAGAGTTTACTGCATTCAAGTCCCTACAATTATTAACTTTATCTTAAAAGTCTGGGTTGCGAGTCCAGCAGTTTTAACTGACAGAAATTAGCCAAATTAAAGATGTCATATTTGAATTGTTTACAATTGTTTCAATAAACAAGACAATTTTTTGGCAATATTTCTTTTCATAAGATCAACTATATTCAGAGATCAGGATATTCTTCATTATCATTTTTAATGAAGATATATCAAATTTTGATGATCTACTAGTATATTTTGAATGTAAGACAGAACGTTACTGAACAAAAAGTATGGTATCTATACCGCTTCTGCAGACCTAAGAAATTCAGAAGTTTAATTTACCAAAATTTTTGAAAAACAAAAACACAATATTGAATTTATAAAATTCCACCCATTTCAAAACGTCCAGAAACAACCAGGACAATCACATAAACAGTTTGAAGATTCCCGTAAACTTTTTGAACTGTCTTGGATTAAACGACTACAGACAGCGTAGCCCCAAGGTCTAAATGACAATATCATGGGCCTAGGGAACATATCTAAAACTTTCTCTATTGATATCATGACTATTGTTGATAAAAGACAATGCAATCATGGGTCTAATGGCAAACGCATTAAACGCAATCAACGAAATAAACATCGTTCTAATCTTACACTTGATGAATTTTTATTTATATTTAAAAACAATGGTAGACATCAATTATTATGTAAACTGGGTCAAAAACCAATTAGTAAATTACATAATATTTATAACGAGTGTGGTACAGTATCGTTTTTCAGTCCAACATATGAGTGTATACGAATTATTACAGCCTTTTGTCACCATAGACTGTTCCCTCAAATTGACAAACCTGACGATCATAAAAAGTATTTCATAAAAATAAAATACATTAATAGAGGTATTGATTTTATTAATGTGTCTAGTATTTTTAATTACTCTACCATAAAAAACTTTATACCTCCATATTTTGATAACATAGAGCATATTCGTATAAAAATCCAGTAGAAGTTTAATTTGTAAATATACGTCAGTTACATCAAATGTCAGTATAGAAAATAATTCTCCTTCGACATGAAACTGTGAAACATCAAAGTTTAGATATGATCCCTATGGCCATGTAATTCCAGGGGACCTTAATATCGTCAAAGACCGAGAGGTTATAAAATTTCTGAAAAAAGGACCAAAATATCGTCCACCGACGAAAATAAATTGGGAAGAGATGCTCTTTCATCCTTTTGTATAAAAGGTGTAAACGGGAGTAATCTGACAAAAAGTCACTTGATTCTTACTTGAATAAATGTCTCAATATTGTTGATATTCGTATATTACATTTCGAAAATAATTTAGAAATAAATAAAAGAATAAGTAATACGCTCATTTCTAGGATTTAAACAAAATTCAAGTACTCGCAAAGCGTTTTGTGTTCGTACCGGCCGACAAAGCAGCCAACAATGTGATGGTGGTATGATGTAAATACTACACGGAAGTCCTCAAGAATGAAATTATACATTCAACTACATTCAAGGGCCTACGCTCAACAGAGTGTCATATAGTAAATAATCATGTCACAACCACAGCTAAACTTACCGTTATCTTGATTATATTTTTTTCGTTAAATAATCAAGAATTCTGTAAATATACTGCCGAAATTAACCACAGCAACTTACTTTAAATAACTCAAATATTAACAGCAATAAGTGTCCTTCCCTAGATTCCTATATTTCAGTTTTACACCAGAAACTCTTCACAAAAATTTACGACAAAAGGGATGATTTTTCTTTCCCTATTGTTGATTTCCCTTTTTCAGACGGTGATGTTCCTCTGGCCTCTTTTGGTGTTTATATATTCCAACTCGTTCGTTATGCCCGTGTCTGTAGTGACGTTTTGGATTTCAATGTGCGTAATCTATATACTACTGGTAAATTATTAAGCCAGGGATTTCGTGACCACAAATTACTTAAAACTTTTACTAAATTCTTTCATAAATACAAAGATTTGGTTTGCAAGTTTGGCTGTACCTGTAAATAACTTATTTCAGACGGAATAACACATCCATAATTTTACGGTGATGTTGTTTACCGAGCCCGGAAATTGATATACGATCCGGGTAAACTTATCAATCCTTTAAGTAAACTTATTCTAAAAGGTTATCAATTCAACACTGTAACTAGATCTTTGAATATTGTTTTTATTGGTAGAGATACTGATTTCGTTATCAGTAAATTAAAATCATACTAATAGTTTGTTATACAAATTTTGCACTTTAACGGTACAATCTGACGATGTTTTGGCATTTTGGCACTGCGCAAGGTCATGATTTTCTCTGACTGTCAATGACGTCTTTATCCTAAATCCATTGGATGTTGGATGTGTACTAATTGATATTTTAGTCTTAGATACATGATTTTTTTTATTAGTTGTTATTGGCTTTGAACTAGCTGTCAGTAACTGCGAGTACTCTCATGTCTGTACTAAGTGTCCTTTTTGTTGTTAGGGGTGAGGGATAGATATATATCCTGCCACGTCTGGTCTGTGTTTATGTTTGATGTTTTTCTGCTCTGTATCGATCTGATGAGTTAAGCCTTTTTCAACTGATTTTTAA
The DNA here is from genome assembly GCF_021869535.1 of Mytilus californianus. NCBI lineage: Eukaryota > Metazoa > Mollusca > Bivalvia > Mytilida > Mytilidae > Mytilus > Mytilus californianus. The sequence continues at coordinate 47,521,466 of NW_026262604.1, forward strand.
TGTTTGTTCTTATGTTGTGCTGTTACACAACTGTCCCAGGTTAGGGGAGGGTTGAGCGCTAACAAACATGATTAACCCCGCCACATTCTATATGCGCCTGTCCCAAGTCAGGAGCCTGTAGTTCAGAGGTTGTCGTTGGTTCATGTCCGTCATATATGTTTTTCGTTAATTGTTTTGTTATAAATTAGGTCGTTAGTTTTCTTAATTGAATTGTTTCATACTTTTCATGTCGGGACCCATTATAGCCGACTATACGGTATGGGTTTTTCTCATTGTTGGAGGCCATACGGTTGCCTATAATTGCTTACATCCACTTTATTTGTACTTTGGTGGATAGTTGCCTCATTGGGAATCATACCTCATCTCCTTATTTTTATATTACAAACTTATCTGCACCAGATAGGCATTTGGACATTTAAAGTCTCTTCATTGATAATATAGGCACATCTCTTTTTTTGAGATTTGAAAACAAATTTTATAAACAAAAATTGTTTTTTTCAAAATCATATTTGTTGTTTTCCGGAATAATAATACATTGTACAACTTTGTTATCAAAATTGATTGTAAAACAAATTGATAGTGATCATTTCATTGTTAAGAAAACAGGCTTGTTAAATTACTAGTTTCATAGTGCCTATACACATATCATTTTCATAATTAGAAGTTAATAATAATTCATTAAATAATGCAAATTTACAATTGACTACAATGTACATGATGTTTAATAACTTTGCTTTCTTAAAAAATATATTATTTCAAGGATTCTCTGTTTTGTTTTCAAATGCTACTCAATAACTAATCTTTGACTATTGTCTTATCTACTTTGTGGCTTTCTGTCTATTTACTTATATTTCTTGACAAGCCAGTCAAAAAAAAACTTAAAATAAGCCATATTGACACATAGTACATGTATATTATTTAATCATTATTATATTTCTAGAAGAAGTTTTATATACAAGTTGGTTAACATTTTTAGAAAAAAATGAAATAAAAGTAAGTCTTTTGTGAGGCACAGAAACAAAAAAATCATAAACTGAAAAGTAGCTCTTTCCTCTGATTTTTTTCCTACTCAGACCTTGAGACAATGTAATAAAAAACAACTTACTGCCTATGATATAAGCGGTAAACGGACAGAAAGTCCCAAGACAAAAAGTCACACGACAGAAAGTCACAAATTTGATAGGGCAAAAAGTCACAGGACAAAAAGTCACAAACATGTTTATAATTGTTTGAATATATAAGAGAAAGATCTTGAAATAACTACTTTTTGTTACATTTATTCATGCTACAGTTAAGGAAATTGTTCATAAGCCTTGATAAATGAAGATCATCAAATTTAAATCATGCTAAGGATATACTTCTTGTGACCATGAAGCCATTTAAGTACCAAGCCACTTTGACAATTTTTTTCTTAACATTTATTTGATCATAATTGATTTGTTAGAAGACATTTTGTTTACAATGTTGCTTTTATATATTATAGTTCAAGAAAAAAAAAACAAAAAGGTTTTTATAAATAAGTGTTTTCTTATTTAAAGAAAAATAATCTAGAACCAGAATTGTGACGTTTTGTCCGTGACTTTTTTGTTTGTGACTTTTTGTCCTACATTCTTCATAAGCATTATGAAAAAGATTCAAATGAATATGCTACAATATAAATACTTGACACTGCTAGAGAAAGGGAATTAATTTGCATCCCATACAAAAAAAGAATGATAAAGTTAGTATCACAGGAACAAAAAAAAAAATTAATACATTGTTACCTATACCACAGGCACTAGACGTTCTGCCAATAATAATAAAATATGGGCAATGTGAAGAAAATAGTGTCAATGTATATGAAAAAGAGCTCTTTTTTATATACATTGACACTATTTTCTTCCCATTACCCATATTTAATTAGTATTGATAGAACGTCTAGTGTCTGTGCCTATACATGCCGATGATTTCTAAGCTTTTGAAATAAACAAAACTTATTTACATGTAGATAAATGAAAAGGGACATTAGAACAATTTACCTGTACAGGTAAAGTTTTGATGCAGGATGTCATTTACACACATTTTTAATCAATAGATAAAATCAGTTCATCTCTCCAGATAACTCATTAGATTGACCACCAGCCCATGGTTTATGACCACAATAAATGGCTAACATCCCAGGTTTTATGACCCCAAATAAATGGTCACCATCTGATGTTGAACATATCAGATGGTGAACATTTTTCAGAGTATGTCACAGGATGTACTGTAACATGGGCAATACGACCGATGCCACGTGTTGAGCACAATATTCCAAAAAAAAAAAACTTCTGACTTGTTTGTCTTTTCGTCATTTTTCGTTTTATGCAACGGAATTTTTGATTGTCACATTTGTGTCTTTTGTCCCGTTTGTAGTCTTCACTTACCCTGATCTATAATTTCAAAACGATACTTGATTTCCCCTAAGCGATTCTTTGCTGTAATAAGATAGGCTTGAAAGTCATCTATTTCTAATACTTCACTCTCAATCAAGATTTCGTAACCTTCAATTCCGCCGGTATTGTCAAACTCTGTGTAAAGTAATGTAGATTTTAAAATCTCGTATTTTTTTATATTTCTATCCTTAGTTTGCTTTCGTCCTATTTTTTAATGAATATATCTTCAACATCTGGAAAGCTGTAGATATGAAACGACAGTGTCATCGATAGCCCTACTTCTCCATGTTTTACGTTTCTGTTTTCTGGAGAAAATACAGGTGGACCATAGAAAGAAAATGTGAATCATATTCAAACAACTTACAATCAAAATACATCACGTTGGTTCATTAATGTTATATCATACCGATATTACTTATCATTAAATTTGAAATACACGTAAAAACTAAAACACAGAATCAAACAGTTCTTTGATCTCCTGAAATTAGGGTAAAAGTATTTTTAACATTGTAATTAAAATCCCTCACATTATTATAATACAAAATTATACTAAAACACTGTATACATCACTGCTATAATTGGCTGAACTCAGGGTTAGAGTATTTTTCGATAATAACACCAAAAAAAAATATGTTATAGCATACATTCATTGATTCGATTTGACTATCACAAAAGCTTTGAAGGACTTTGTGTATTATTGAACGACCCAACAACTAATAAGGTCGTTACCACTTAAATGGAAAATACTCGTATGCGTCTAATTAAAGTTAGATTTAAGATAAAGAGATACAATCTGGCGGAGTTAAAACGTTATAAATGTTCACTTAGTACTTAGTACAAACATTATCAGTTGACTTCTTATAGGAGTTATTGCCTTTACACGTCGATTAGTTACCAATTTAATTATGTTACTATGTCCTATTGAATTGAAACTTTAGTAGATAGACAGCAACTATAAACAGTTCAAACGATGATAATACGAAATTTATAAATAGCCATTTTACATGAATAGTATTTTCTAATAGATGTTATCATGTTTGTCACTATCGGGAATAGAACATAATCAATAAAATAACAGATCAGACAACAATTCAGTTTTGCAAAGATTCAAGGCTGCACAAACATAGACATATCTTATCGGTAAACCAATTCGTGATAGTGACCTTAAAACGTAAGTAATGTTGATTTCGATAGTACTTCCTCATAACTCTGTTGAATAAGTATTTGTGTAAGGAGTGTATGCCTACAAATAAAGTGCGTATAGTGTGAACAAGCACGGGCGTAACATATCAACTGAGATGTGTAAACGACAAAATATCAAGCAGAAGTTTTTATCATTGTTCAAGACCTTACCAACCTGCTTAAAAATAATTTTGAAGATACAATACACCAAGTTAAAAAAGATGAGGATGGCAATCTGTTGGGATTGGATATTAATATTGAAGACAAGAGATTTACTGTTATAAATGTGTATGGGCTGAATCGAATACTGATACTCCGTGCTTCTATGACAAATTAAACGATTGGAAAACAAGCTTACAGAAGAAATACAAAAACTAGAACAAAATACAAACACTGAGGACATTATAAATGTAATAGAGATGACAAAATGTGAACTTAGAATTTTGCGGCAAAACAAGGTTAATGGTCAATGTATTCGGTTAATAACCCAGTAGATTGAAGAGACATTAGAAGGTAATATTACCTTTACTGAACTAACACAAGCATTGGAAAGGATACAAAATAATAAAAGCTCTAGTTCAGATGGCTTCACTGCAGAATATTTCATAGTGTTTTGGATATACATCGGAAAATGTGTCTTCAGGTCAATAACTGATGCGTACCAAATAGGGGAAATGTCTGTCACACAAAAGCAGGGAGTTATCACATGTATTCCTAAAGAAGGTAAATCAAGACAGTTTTTAAAAAATTGGCGTCCAATTACCCTTTTGAATTCAACATATAAATTAGCATCTAGCTGTATAGCGGAAAGAATAAAGTCAGTACTATACAAACTAATTGATTCTAACCACACAGGCCTTATCCCTGGTAGATTTTTTGGGGAGAACTGTAGGCTTATATATGATATTTTACATTTCACAGAGGAAAATGACATCCCTGGTATATTACTTCTGATTGTTTTTGAAAAAGCATTCGACTCTATCTCATGGTCATTTTTATTTAAAACACTTGAATATTTTAATTTTGGAGTAATCCAACATGAATTGGATAAACACATTTTATAATAATATTTCTTCAACAGTCACTCAAAATTGTTGTCTGAGAGATTTTTTTCATGTGTAAAGAGGCTGTAGACAAAGAGACACTTTATCTCCTCAACTGCTATGTGCAAAAATACTTGGCATTCAAGTCAGAGATAAAGGGTATTACGATATATGATAGAGAGTTTATCTTGTCTCAATATGCAGATGACACATCACTTATATTAGATGGATCGCCTTCCTCTTTAGAAGCGTCCCTTCGTATTTAACAATTCTATGCCGAGATATCAGGACTGAAAATTATCTTAGATAAAACAAATGTTATATGGATAGAAAGTAAATAACACAGTCAAGATAAAATATGTGTGAAGTGGTATTTTAAATGGGGTCCAGTACCTTCAACTTATTTGGTATTACTTTTTGTGTTGATCTGGATAGAATGTTAAACCTAAAAGGGAGACGAAAGATACCAGAGGGACAGTCAAACTCATAGATCGAAAACAAACTGACAACGCCATGGCCAAAAATAAAAAAAACCAACAGACAAATAATAGTCACAACACAACACAGAAAACTAAAGACTAATCAACACGACCCCCACCAAAAACTGGGGGTGAACTCAGGTGCTCCGGAAGGGTAAGCAGATCCTGCCCCACATGTGGTATCCGTCGTGTGCTTATGTTATTACAAATCCGGTAAATAGTCTAATTCGGTAGGTCACATTCGTGAAAAGGGAAGGGTATTGTAGTTACGACATAAGGAACATATCCGATATCATCTGTGAAACGGTTATTTCATAGCGGTAAACCAACTCGTGATGGCGTACGTAAAATTTACATAGGGATGATTTCAACTTCACCATTTTGACCTCTTGGTTTAATAGCTTCCTTGTGAGCAGCAATCCTCTGTCAAGGAAATCATGATAGGAAATACAAGCCCGGGAATATCGTATCAATTGGGAGATATATACTCCGTATGCAGGCACTGCTGGAATGTTGCTACATAGAAATGGAAAGTTCACAATTGGGAAGCTGAAATAATCTCTTTTGTCGTAAAGTTTTGTTTTCAACCGACCCTCATTGTCAATTTCTAGATGTAAGTCAAGATATGAGGCAGACTTAACTGTATATGTAGTATCCTTTATCTCTAGTTTGATGGGATAGATTCGTTCAACATAGTCACCAAATTTTGTATTATTTAGTGAGAGAACATAATCTATATAGTGGAACGTAAAGTGAAAGGATATTGCTAACTTTTTATCTTTCTTCCTAAGAAGTTCCTGTATGAAGTCAGCCTCATAGTAATAAAGAAACAAGTCGGCAAGAAGAGGGGCACAGTTGGTTCCCATTTGAATTCCGACAGTCTGTTGAAAAACGCGTCCTCCAAATGTAACAAATATGTTGTCAATCAAGAATCAAGCATCTTGATAATGTCAGTTTCAGAGAATTTTTTGTTTGAATCAGAGTGATTCTTTACAAAGTAGGATTTATTCCTCCCCAAGACAAGATACTTGTATCTACGTTCGCCATTCTTTTTTAATGCAACAAAGTAATACCAACTCTTTCAATTTGTCTTTTAGTTTGGAATGGGGAATACTTGTGTAAAGTGTAGAAAAGTCAAATGTTTTAATACTATTGCAAGATGAGAGAGTCTTAGATTGGATGTACTCTAAAAGATCTTTGGATTTTTTTAGTATCCACATCTGATTCACGCCTACTCTAGAATAGGCAGTTTCACAATAACTTTGGAGACCGGCTTTGATTGCTGATAAAATAGATGTTGATAATTTAGAAAGAGGTTTCGTGGAGTACTTGGAAGACCCAGCAATATACCGTTGTTTGTAAGGACACTTATGTAGTTTAGGTATCCAATACAGTGATGGAAGTTCCAGTTCTTCATCTTTGGTTGAAATTCCAAAGGAACATAGAACAGACCTATGATTATCAAGGATTTCCTCTTTGGTAAGTGTCGTGAGGGTATATGTTGAGTTTCCAAGTGAATTGTCAATACCTAATTCATTTATGAAGCAGTTTATGTAATGACATTTACACACAAAAACGATGTTGTTTGGGGCTTTATCTACGGGTAAATTATGCTCCTCGAATCCAAGAAATAGAAAATATTATACATAAATGGTCAAACCAGTCGCTTACCCCATTTGGTACAATAACTATCATAAAGTTTTTAATTATGTTCTCATCCATCCCAAGTCCAGATGATAATGACTATCTCAACTCAATAGTAAAATGAATGCATTCGTTTGGGATGGAAAACCTGACAGGGTAAATTGGGAGCTTACATGTCAAGAATACTGCAGAGGGGTTTAAAAATAATTAATTTGAGAACTTTCATACGAGGGCTAAAATTGACTTGGGTTAGACGATTATTTTATTCAAATTCAAGGTGGATAAAATTATTTACTTCTACACAAAATATTAATTTTATAGAGTTGGCTTATTTTGGAACAACTAAAAATTTAGATAACCAATTTTGGAAAGAAAGTTTTGTATGCCTGGAAAAATATGTCAAGAGTCCGACATCCTTGTTATTTTGAGGAAGTCATCTCTTCATCTATATGAAATAATAAGAATATTAAAAATGATGATGTCTGTGTTTATTATAGAAGTTGGGCACAGAATAGGGTCTGAACTGTAAATGACCTTTTAGACCAGCAAGGAAATTATTGTCTTATCAAAATTTTGAAAGCCTACATAATTTTAAACCCACATTTTTACAATTTTGTAGGATTATAATAGCATTTAAAAAATAGTAACAATCTATGGGAATCAACACTGAAAGGGAAAAAAACAACAAGCTCTTTTACCTTTTAATAACAACTTTTTCTTCAAGTCAGACAAAGGTTCAAAAGACATGTATACTATTTTAAATCATGGTACTATACCAGTTGTAATTGCAGCTAAGCGAAAATGGGAGACTATATCAAATAAAATTGTTGGAGATTGGAAAAACATACATAATTGTATTACTAAGTTTTAAAAAAATACCAAGCTCTGTTGGTTTTAATACCGAAGTATCACTGTATTTTAGGTACAAATACTTTACCTTTAAAATGAACCTTGTACAGTGTAATTTATGTACATTTTCCAAGGAAGAACCAGAAACTATAGAACACTTACTGTGGATTGTCATATTGTAGCAGACATTTGACACCTTCGGAATGCACGTTTTGATCTATTTGTACTAAAGAGATATCATTGACTTTGTATATAAGGAAAGTCTAGGTAAACGTTAATGAGGAGACAACCAAACTATAGCACGTACAAATAATATCGACCATTAGTCATTCAATCATTAAATTTAACTAAAATTCAAGACCGGACTACAAACATGTAGGTTAATACTGTGCAATCCAAATAATTTTTATGTTTAATGTCTTTCAGCTTTACCAGAAAATATACTTGATCCGTATTCCATTGTTATTCCTTGTCATCACATATACTTTTATCAGGGTGTTTAAATGTAAGGAACAAACAGATAACTATTCATTCTTTTGTACCTTCGTATAAATCTGCATCTGTCATGTATTTCCTTTGCAAGACAGTTAGCTACATTCTACTTGTTAACCAATAATTTGAAAATTACTTGTTGTCATGTATATTTTGTTAATGTTGTTGAAATATTGATTAACATCTTGAAATGTAACGGTAAATGTAATAGATAAACCTTACTTAATATATGTTAAGGAAATATGTAAATCATTTTCAAATTTATTAAATTTACCTTCATATTTTACATGTGTTGACCAAGTCTGAAGTACCTTTCCAGTAGTATCTGGTATGCCATTACTTACAACACACGTATATCTACCATTTCTCTGGTACGGAAAAGGGTCTGTGTGGAAAGTGAATATCTCATTCTTCAAGTTTACAGAACGGACAAGATCCCCGTCTTTTGATATTTGATCTAACCGGTACACACTGTACATTGCTGGAACTCCATCGCAATCACATTTTAACGTTTCATTCTTAAAATGGCCTGTCACGACAGGGGCATCTGCAATTCAAAGTTAGAAATTTAGTACATTTTCCCTTTATATTCAAATATATACAATAAGTTCAACAAAACATTCATTCAATATAAGTCAATAGAGTAAGCATATCGATATAAAACGTTTATGTTTTTTTTATGTACACATATGCCATTTAACTTGCTTCAACGGAAATATAAAAATCATTTCAATTGCCTTTCTTTGTTGCAGGTTTTCAGCACACATATTGTGTTTTCCAATTAGTTTGTTATCTAGTGCGATTTAGATAATGTGCAATATGACTATTAAATGGTCTATTAGAGTATCCTGAGCGCGGTAGAGTTAATTCAATTGCCAGCTGCGTCAAATCAAAGGCTATATACTGTTGTAAAATTGAAGTACTGAGCCAATAATGAGGCATACAAGTAAAGTTGTTTCAGCTAAAAAAAATAATAAAGTGTCGTAGTAGCTAAACATGTTTCCTTGCAGATTTTGCGAGCATGAAAGTAAACAAATCGGCTTATTATGTCGGTATTATACAAAACAAAATACATGGTGATCTCATTCACAGATTATCCCGCTAAATGTGCTTTCACAATTTGCCGTTTAACGTTGAGATTCATTTAGTTAAGGCATATTGCAAATGGTACAGATGGAGTTGACCATCACAAATACAGGGATACATTAAATTTCAAAATCGTATAGATGACTCTTTAGTATGCTTTTATATTGAATCGCCAATAGCTAACCTTTTTTCACCTTTCAAAGCTTGCTTAAGCATGGCATAATAAAGTGTTGTTTTCTTATTTTGCAAAACAATAATTTCAATATTATTAAGTGTTTTTGTTTGTTTCGCACACATGCAAAAATCTTCAAAATGGAACTTGCAATTTCAAACCAAAATGATCTTAAAGGTTTTACCACGAAAATTATAGCTCTGTTTCCAGTTTACAAAGTCTTGATTGTACATACGGTAGTCTCGTGATAGAAATTAGCCTCCATTGCATGAGGTCGTATGATCAAACCATATACTTTAAAATTGGCATTTGCTGCTGCTAAGCTCGCGGCATTAAGGAGTAAGATCAAAGACTGGTCGGCTAGGAGTCAGAATAATGAGTCCGGGTAAGGTGACATGTCACCTTGCGAACTGGTAATGTCTGAACTAGCACTTAAAAATCCGGCTCAGTGTGTCGGTCTAGTACAACGCAGGGTTTACATTCATATTACATTAACATGTTCTCGTCCTGAATATGCATATTACTTTGCCGCTGGACGTTAAGCAGTCGTCCATCATCCTCATCATCGTACATACTTACATCTTATGAATAATGTAACTTCAATCATTATCGACGAGCGTGTACTGTCCACACATTTATATATTGTCAGATGATCTGTTCTATCTGGTATAAACAAATAGCTCACAGATTGATTATCACCAATGGATACGACTGTTCCGTTTGTTTCAATCGTTAACACAGTATTGTACTGTGCTGTGTTAGAGGTACAATTCAATTCCATTTCTTTACCTTCTTGTCCAACTATTGTTTTAAGATCTGATTGGTTAATGAACCATAAATCTGCAACGAGAGGTCAATTTTCGTAGTGCTAACATTAAGTCAAAACTTGTTGTATTTTGTTATGTCTATGTTATCCTAACATCTAATGAGACATAGTTGAAATTACCTCTATGTTGTCGTTACGACCTCTTACTAGTCATGTTGTCTTAACAACTACTTACTTTGTTTACGTTGTCCTAATATCAACTTACTATGTTGACTTAAAATCTATTAAACATGTTCATGTTGTCCGTATTTGTCTTACCTTTCTATTGTTCTAACATCTACTTTTTTTATGATGTCCTAACATCTACTTACGATGCTTGTTGTCCTGACATCTATTTACTATATTAATGTTGTCCTGATATCTATTTTCTATGTTTATGTTGTCCTAACATAAATTTACTATGTGTATGTTGTTCTAACATCTACTTATTATGTTTATATTGCCCTTGCATCTACTTTTGGTGTCTATATTGTCCTGACACATACTTCCTATGTTAATGCTGTCCGGATATATACTTTATATGTTTATGCTGTCTTTACATCCATGTATTTACTACCTTTCTATTGTTCTAACATCTACTTTTATGCTTATGTTGTCCTGACATCTACTTACTATGCTTATGTTGTCCTGACACTTATTTGTTTTATATATTGTCCTGATATTTACTACCTTTCTATTGTTCTAACATCTACTTTTATGCTTATGTTGTCCTGCCATCTACTTACTATGTTTAGGTTGTCTTGAAAAATACATTCATATATTTATGAATTAAAAATCCAATTTGGCATCAGAAAATGAAAAGAAGAAAACAAAACTCTGTAGTCTACATTATACTAGATAAAAACTTAGTATCTTATGAAAAATTATTTTAAATACGTTTTAAGTAAGGTTAAACTGAACATTCCTATTCTTTTTTTTTTTTTTTTGATGATTTTACAAGTAATATATCAGTATTGATACACAAAAGTAAGTGATCAAAAGAATGACATGTGTCTTTTAGCACACTTTCCATGTTAGCTACCCTCAATTGAGGGCCCACTGGCCAATAGTTACATATATGGATAATAACAAGAAACATGTATACATTTACTACTTTCTGTTCGTATTGGATGTTTAAGACAAACTTAGCCCACATGACTATTTTATATCCAATTTTTCAAGTTAAATAAAAGAATTGAAAAAAATTGGCTTTTCATTGACTACCCTAATGTATGTTAACAAAAACTCTCGTCTTTTTGTCGTTTTTTTTTTTCTTCTGATTTGTATGTAATAAAAGCATGTCAGTACATGCTATGCAAATAACAATAACTCTTGGCAATACATTTTTCAATTACTTGTATTTTACATGCATTTCATGTTGAATTGAACAATGAACAAACTGGTACATCCTTAAAGTAATGGTAACTTCTTGTATATGTATGAAATACTCCTAAGATATAGAAAAACTACTAACTTGCTATATGCAGTATTGCGTAATCGAAATCATGCATATAAAATGTATAATAGCCATTGTCTCCAGGGGTAACATTGTAAATTTGAAGGTCCACAAATGTTGTATAACTGCTGACTTTTCGTGAATTGCCTTCCCAGTAGGGTCCTATTTTAAGTTTGCTATGATGAACATGAGCATTGATTATAAATGTTAGGATTAGTGATGATCCCTGAATTGAACAGTCGTGTTCAATTGTACGAGGTGGACAGGACATATCTGCAATTGAAAATAAGAATATAAACCTGTATGTGCAAAATATATCTTGGTGCTGTACACACACACAGCTAATTATTTTGATATCATTCGACCAAGTAAACAACCAGAACTGCAGATAGTATGAAAGATGCTCTGCAGATAAAGTTAATGAAGCTTCTGAAATTTTTTGAAAGCTACAACAATAGATAACTCCAAAAACACAAGAAAGAAAAAGGATCTTTGAAGGGAAATGGCTTGCAGTAACCATGAAAAAAAAGATGTATTACAAAAGAGGTTCCAAAATTTTGTAAAAGCCTCTGTGTTGATTTAGATTCATCTGAAAGTGGTTATACTGTTTTGGTACAATAATGTCGTTGTGATATAAGTAAAACAAAATTATCGTATGATTGCTTATCGGATATTCAAAAAGATGCACAAAGCTAATAAATTCTTTTTTCCTCATCAAAAAAACAGGCGTATTCATCACAATTCACTCGCAGTAAAAACAACATATATTTGTAGATCACCCCTATAGCTTACCTCTATGAATGTGCCGCAGTAAACAGAAACAAATTTAAACAATACACAAAATACATCGATTTTATTTATCAAGATTAATCTTAATAACAAAAGGTAACCACAACGTTCGACATCATGTTTACAAGTCAAACAAGGTATTTACAACAATAACTTAATAATGAACATGTAAATGTTTACCGGTTTGAATGGTTTTACACTAGTAATTTTTGGAGCCCTTTATAGCTTGCTGTTCGATGTGAGCCAAGGCTCCGCGTTGAAGACCGTATAATGGTTTACTTTTATTAATTATGACTTTGATGGAGAGTTGTCTCATTGGCACTCATACCACATCTTCTTATATCTACTTTCTGTTTCGTTTGTCTCTCCTTTTGCCGTGTTCGATTTGTTTCCGCAAATCATCCGATACATCACTAACTGCAAGAATTCTGATTCCCTTATGCAAATGTGTAAGACAAAATGCAAAAATATCAATAGTGATGTCTTACATGAATGAACATTTGAAGAATTTTATTTGATAGGTTTATCATACCTTTTGATTTTCGAATTCAAAGAGTAAGAAAAATGGCTTGATCATACCTTCTCTTTGGTTATTTTATCCAACAAAATGCATCGATTCTATTAATCAAGATTAATCTTAATAACAAATGGTAACCACAACGTTCGACATCATGTTTACAAGTTAAACAATGTATTTACAACAATAACGTAATAATGCAAATGCAATCAAAAATTGTATTCCTTGTACTCTTACATTTTTTTATATTAATTAAAAAAACAACCAATTAGTGTTTATTGATTTAAATGAAGATAAATTGCGCTCTTTTTTAACACAAAGAAGATTGTAATTATCTTTACTCTTATTTTATACACTTTATATGACAAACAACTCATCCAGACACTAAAATGTCTGTCTGCAAATAACGGTACACAATGGTCAAAAAAAGGGAAAATATATGGACACTCTTATTTATTGCGAACATCATTTTTTGTAAGTCATATTCCATGAAAAACAACATATCAAGATGTACAAAGAGTACAAACATCAAATGACGCGAAATGATTTCCATTAAGATGAAGAAACGATTGCAATATTTTTTAACACAAACAAAAAATACAGATCTTAACTCTTGTAAATATAAGTCATATTTTATAAAATAAACTCCATCCTGAGATACTGAACAGATCAATTAAATAATAGTACATGACATGCGAACACATTTTCTGGCTCTCTTCTCGTTTATTCATCGTGTTTTATGAAAAGAAAACATCAAGAACTACATTGTATTATTCAATGACGATTTATGATTTCCATTTAAATGAAAAAAGAGTGCCCTCTTATTCAACACAAACACAAGTCGAAGTGTCAATATATCTATATTTTGAAAAAAATGTCCATCCTGAGGTACATATACAATATAAACAGTGTATTGTAGACACATGGAAATTATGTTTACGGGGCCAAGAATCTTGGGAAATGCGAGATTTTGCCACGCAATTTCCCCCTGTTTCGCGCAGAGAACATATATATTTTTTATATTTTTTTACACTTGTTGCGGAGACGATTTGAATTGTGCAGTGGAATAAATTGTTCATATAGAGTTCGACGATTTGGGATTTGGGAGTTCGACGATAATGTTATACCAATAGCATTATTATATCCATAACATATAACTAACTCCAATGTTTGCTAATAACTACGTTTTAATCCAATATTTACAATATTTACAATCATTGCGTATTACAATTTCACAACATTGTTTTCGATGTTAACTTTTCGCATGATAAAGACGATCTGTTTACGTCTGTACATTAGACATAACATTTCACACTAATTTAACCTGATTCCTAGAGATGATCAAAACAAAGTAATTAAATCGCCACAGCTGCATTTGCAGCCGACTATTATTTGAACTCTAAATGACTAGACTGACCTACTGAAGGTGTCATAAAATTTAGGAATCCCGTTAAGATTAACAATTAACTTTCTACACTGTAATAAATTCTTTGGAAAATACTGTTATCTTTAACTAATCTTAGGAGACGAAAATGTAACTTTATTTCAACATAACTATATTGAAAATTAACGATAAAATTAAACTTGCAAACATATAAGTGCAATTAATAAAAACCGATTTCTACTGTATTAAACATTATAACTAAAAACAATCATACTAATAAAAACTAAAAACTATTGTCTTCAATCCAACACTATATCAATAGTTTGCAACTCCGTAGGTGCCTCTCCGTAGACATTTTTTCTTCTGATGTTCACTTGTGCAATTATTATGTTTCAGGTTGCAAATATTTCTTTATATAGTGTCAGAATGAATGAATATAATAGAGAACAAGCATTTCTATTAAATATGAGTCGATCATTGTAGGATTTAAAGTAAGATGAGCGTACTTGTAATAGACAGACATCTACACCGTATTTATGAAAATGCACGATTGTCAATAAAAAAAAAGGTCACTGTTAAACAACGGAACAAAAAATAATGTATCCTTTCTTTTAAATAGTTGAACGGTTTTTTTTTTGCAGATTATACCTTACCATTTAAACATTTAAACCCGCTGCAATTGTTTGCACCTGTCCTAAGTCAGGAATCTGATGTTCAGTAGTTGTCGTTTGTCAATGTGGTTCATACTTGTTTCTCGTTTCTCGTTTTTTATATAGATTAGACCGTTGGTTTTTCCCGTTTGAATGGTTTTACACTAGTAATTTTGGGGGCCCTTTATAGCTTCCTGTTCGGTGTGAGCCAAGGCTCCGTGTTGAAGACCGTACGCGTACTTTGACTTATAATGGTTTACTTTTATAAATTTTGACTTGGATGGAGAGTTGTCTCATTGGCACTCATACCACATCTTCTTATATCTACTTTCTGTTTCGTTTGTCTCTCCTTTTGCCGTGTTCGATTTGTTTCCGCAAATCATCCGATACATCACTAACTGCAAGAATTTTGACGCCCTTATGCAAATGTGTAAGACAAAATGCAAAAATATCAATATTGATGTCTTACATGAATAAACATTTGAAGAATTTTATTTGATAGGTTTATCATACCTTTTGATTTTCAAATACAAAGAGTTAAAAAAAAATGGCTTGATCATACCTTCTCTTTGGTTATTCTATCCAACAAACTCTAATTGAGATATGACAATCATAGTTGTCTATCGATCTGCTTACAATTTACAAATTTAACTTTTCATTTATGTTTTTAGCGCATAATATTTTCACTGACGATTGCAAACTGACACCTTTAAAACACATTAGTTAAGACGTATTGACCCAACGATAAACTTACTAGTTATTCTAAGCCCAAACATAGGTAATATATGCCTGTCGTATATCCAGTAAAATCCTGTGTCACCTGCAGTTACATTAACCATCTTAAATTCTTTTGGACGTAATACAATGTTGTATTTTTTGGTTTTAACCCTCCTTGGGTCTATCGGATATTTAAATCTTGCATTGCTACTATTGCCACTGAAAAATATCTTTGGGTTAATGAATTTAAATGACAGATTAACCTCCGACCCTTCCGTAGTGTAAACTGCGATTCCCGAATCTGTAAGTATGGATTGATCTGAAATAATTTTGAAAAGAATCAACTTTTGAAATATTTTAGGATGAAAATCATGATACCGTATTATTATTGGTCTTATAAAAAATGTTGCAGTAATTTAAACATCACTTTACTGATTAGAACGATGGTCTCCTTGTTGACCTATAATAGTGATGTTTCGAGGTTTTATTCAAGGCCGGATAAACCTGCATCTACACAAATGATTAAATGATTAGAAGTTAGAACAGAGGTGGTCTGGTAAATAAAACATGACCTCCTGTGTACTCTCAATGTGTATGATAGATAGAGTGTATTAACCTGTTTTTGAGCTTTATACGCATTTCGTATTTGCTACGTGACGTTAGACGGTTATTTATGTACACGTTTTCTGTTAAATGATCTGGTTAAAGAGACCGCACTATAATCTAAAGTTGGTTAAATCAACTACTTTGAACTCTGGTAGATACCTGGCTAATCAACATTCATACCGCATCTTCTAATTTTTTAATGGAAAATGGTTCTGATTCTTATACAAATTTAAAGTACCAAAATATGGAACATACGTCAATAAAACAAACAACCATACTCACAAAGGGGAAATTTTAAATTGTAATGTGTTCTTGTTTTCATACGGATGACTGTGAAGCTCGACATTATCAGTAGAGCAAGTGAGTATGTTTTTATGTCCACTTCGTCACATAAACTCCATATCGTATAGTTTGCAATGTTACAATGCATATATCTTGAAGCAAAGATCACCTCCCTATTTTGTTGGTGCTCCTGTTACTCTGTCTATAGTTTCCTATGTAGTGTGTTGTAAACTTGTTTTCTTTTCGTCATCTTTCTGACATTGTCAAGGAAATGTCAGTTTTTCTCCACTGATTAGTTTTGAATGTCCCTTTGATATCTTGTGCCTCTTTATTTAAACCTATATTTGTAAGTGTTTGTCGAAAATCTTGAAATGATCTTACCTTGTACAAAGATCCACAACAAACAAAGAGTCTCTAATATCTAAAATGAAACGCATTGTATTTATTAAAAAAAAAACAATAAGAAAGCACTTCCGAGTGTTTGGATAAATTGTTTTTACCCAGACTTCTTATATTGTACAACAGACGGACGTTTCGAGTACATAAGACTCGCCAGAGGGGTTCTGATTAAAACAAGTTTAATGATAAAATCCTTTTCGAAATCAGAGAGTATTGTAAAAAAAAATAATAGTCAAATCTCAGTGAATTATCAACAATGATTTTAACATTCTATAAACAGAATATCTAACGGGGTCTAGGTATATGCGATGAGTTAACAATATTCAGAAAATGTTTGAAACATGTAAAGATAACAAACGACAAAACATTGAGACTTACCATTCTGATTATATATTTTGAATACACTAAGTTATATTTCCTGTTTTACATTTAGCCGTTGTGTCGTGTTTCCGTTACTAAATATTCAAGTTTCAATGTCTCGCCGTTCCTAAAAATGGGAAAAACACAAATTTATATTTGGCAAAACAAAACAACTACAATTTGAAATAGTTTAATTTCATTTTCACAGTTCTTGCGGGCACATCTATGGTGTCTAAAAATTCAGCACATGGAAGGATGTTAGGTCAATTTCAATTCCAAAATAACATCTCCTTTCGAATTTTAAATTGATACAGTGGATCTAGATACGCCTGATTTCTATTGTATTGGGATTTAGCAACTGCTCTAGAATTATGACTAAAATTAATATCATTTCAGTCGTTTTCTCATTTTATTTGAGGCAAATCAAAACGATCTTCAATGTTGATTTGCGCTTGCTTATATCTGTTTAGCGGGGTTTCTTTTAGTAACACACAATTGAATATTAATGGCTCGTTAGTTACAAAACAGTCCGACTCGTGTACATATTTAATCAATGATTTATTTAATGACATTTAATTTGAAGGATACACAATTTATTTCAGAAATGTGGTTTTTCAAAGAAATGATATAACCTTGAAAATGGTTTTTTTAATATGTGTCAATGAATTAATACCGGATATTAATAATTGGTCATGTTTGTCAGCTCCTTTTATATTTCAAAGGGTACTGCTGATAAAAGGAACTTCATTACTGTTTTAATGGGAAACATTTATTAGTGTTCCGTGGCGTTTGTTGCGTTTGTTACGTATAATTCACCTAAAAGGAACGTACCAGTTTTTAAACAGTATTTTAGATGCAGTCTTTATTAATGGCTACAGTAAAAACAATAGACATTATTTACGTACTACATGAACAATATATATCACTCGACTGTTCATAGTGTTACATTATTGATCAGATAAAATAAAATAGTATATAAACCGGTAAATGTCCCGTCGAGGCCAACAAGTTGTACAGATTCAAGCGTCCTTCAAATATCTCCAAAGATGATGATTCATTCTACATTCAAGAGAATGCTAACCCAAACAAGTCCAACCGTTGGTACAAAAGCCAGATAGTGGTTGTTAATCAATTGGGCAAGTTCATGAAGATAATGACAGAAAAATAAGGTACAAAATAATTAATACACAAATACATGTTGTAGGTGTTAATACTTTTCTTGCTCCAACTCTAGTGTTAAACAATGTGTGTACCCTCGAGACAGTTGGAATTTCTCATAACAGGCACGAGGCTTGCTGAGTGCCTTGTAATGAGAAAATTAAACTGTTGAGAGTGTAGAAGATTTTTTTTCTCAAGCTTGTAGAAAAGGTATGAAAATTAGTGGCAGAGTTTGTAGCTTATTTTTTAAGGCTGATGAAATTTGGTCAATTAGAGTGATAGGCATCCATTTCTTTCCCCATGGTCTCTCACTAATTACATGAATTAGGGTAAAGCTGATTTGACCGTTGGTATATACATTATGGAGAAGGAGTAAAAATATGATTATGTGCAAAACAGAAAAAAAACTGTTTCAGTAATAAAAGGGTTTTATTTTGCTATTGGTTGTCCCCCTTGAATTCTCCATTTGAGATGTGACGAAAAAAAAATCTTTACGTCGTAGATGTTGAACTGTGAAAGCCGATGTGACTGTTAAAAAGGCATTCAACTTCAAATCAACTGGTCATTATACGGACATTGAGTTATTAAAATTGGTATTGTATTTGATTCTGAATTGATTTATAGAAATAAATGCATCCATAAGACAGTTCCAACCCCATCTTTAATGTCAGGTAAAACAAATCCTAGTTTCTTAACCCTATCCTCCCTTAAAAAAATGCTTTTGATTTTTTTGCCTAGTTTTGGTGAATTACTTTAAATTTTACAGCATTTTTTCACTAAAACTGAAACAAACAAAAAATTGAACTCCATCCTAATTTTTCAAAAAAGTCGGATGAGAATCTAGTAATTTATTTTGTATTGCCTTATCACATTTATTCTGCCTTTTTTTTCTTTTTTTTTCTTGTCCGTTGGTAATATAATCTTGTTTTTTTACCAATAACATGGTAAACGACAAAAAGGCGACATGCAAAAATTATGCTTTTCTAATTTCTAGGCGTGGTTTAGAATTAAAAAAAAAATGATTTTATGTCGTATATGGCTAAAATGCAGAACATTGTTCAAGACTACAAGTCCTTAAATTAGTTACTTATTTTACTAGTGTGTTATCTGAAGATTTAAATTATGGGCCTTGGTCTTGGGCTAAGTAAAATTCAAAATCAAATCTAAAACATAAACTTTCTTTCAGTAACACAAACAAACATACAAAACTATATAAAAGGGAACTTAGAATTTACATACATTGTAATTGGCCATCAGTTAATTTACCTTGCCCAGGATTCGAACCTGGATCACTCATCGATAGATAAGTGTACTACCAGTTGTACTCTCAAGGTTAAATATAATTCCAATTACAACAGATATTTCACTAGATCGGAGAACATTTTTTTCAAAATCCGTTGGGAAATGTGAAATTTGAATTTCGTTGTTTTAATCATAAAAAACTAGAGAAACAGATTCTTACAAGACTCGGTCTTTAAATTCCATAATTTAACTACCTCGTTAACTCAGATAATTCACTCACAACAAAGTAAGCATCTATATTTATCATGAAATAATGTATTTTCTAAAAATTGCGAAAATAATATACATTCTTTCTTTTATCCCTCAGTATATAGTATAACCCTACCACAACACTCATAAAAAATGTAGGGATATGGAGTAAATATGTCCATTAGACAAAATCCAAATTAATACATGGGAAACAAAGCAATCTAACAACATTTTATTGTTGTTCTTCACCTTGAAGTCACCATGAAGCCTTAAACAATGAGTAATTTCTCATACATCATAGTATTAACAAGATGTCGTTGCAAGAATCAAATAGTTCCGGATAAAGATGTGGTGGTACAACTTATTGTATCATGTCTCGTCTTTTGAATGATTCTCGTCACTACTCGTTGCTAGCTAATTCATAGTGATACATTGTCATTCATCATAGTGATACATTCTCATTCAACAGACTCAAAATGATACAAAAATTGTATCGTCACACCATATACATGTATGCAATATTAATATGTACAACGAATTTATCATTTAAGAGTTAATTAAACAAGACTTGTCAAGTTTAGTTATTAAACAAGCCTCGTCAAGTTTCTAAACTTTCAAAATCAGCTAAACAAGATTTGATAATTTCGGTAATCAACCATAAAGAGTTGTGAAATATAGATCGCTTCAGTTGCAAATCACAATTTTTATTAAAAAAGTAAAATATTAAGTCAAAGGGGGACGAAAGATACCAGAGGGACAGTCAAACTCATCGATCGAAAACAAACTGACAACGCCATGGCCAAAAAATAAAAAAGACAAACAGACAAACAATAGTACAGATGACACAACATAGAAAACTAAAGACTAAGTCACACGAAACCCACCAAAAACTGGGGGTGATCTCAGGTGCTCCGGAAGGGTAAGCAGATCCTGCTCCACATGTGGCACCCGTCGTGTTGCTTATGATATTACAAATCCGGTAAATAGTCTAATTCGGTAAGTCACATTCGTGAAAAGGGAAGGGTATTGTAGTTACGACATAAGGAACATATCCGATATCATCTGTGAAATGGTTATTCCATAACGGTCAACCAACTCGTGATGGCGTCCGTAAAATTTACGAAGGGATGATTTCATTTAATAGCTTAAAACTGTCCAAACTTGAATGATGAGTTATATTTGTAATACTTATGATTATAATAGAAGTTGAAAACGGTGATGAAAATGATGATCAAGATGAGGGAGCAGAAAAGCATTTCACTAATCATTCTGCATGAAATTTTATGCTCAAGAAGTTGGATGATGCAGGAGTTGCGCATAATCATATTAAGCAGGTTATAAATTAATTCCAATTATTATAGAGGAAAAATAATTTATTATTCCATGTGAATGGGCCTGCAAACAGCAAGAGAATACACATAAATTACACACATGTACATACTTTTTTATCATAAATCAGAAAAAAACATTCATGGGCACCTCAAATTTTCATTATTTAATTACGTGTTTGCTCTTTAAGCCATTTTTTGTTACCACGACAAGCTATAGCGTGTGGTAAAATATTGGCATTAATGACCAAACCGTGATAAAATGAAGATAAATCATGGCAACCATAAAATATTTGATTCTCACAGTACAA
Organism: Mytilus californianus; assembly: GCF_021869535.1. Taxonomy (NCBI): domain Eukaryota; kingdom Metazoa; phylum Mollusca; class Bivalvia; order Mytilida; family Mytilidae; genus Mytilus; species Mytilus californianus. The sequence goes on from NW_026262604.1 coordinate 47,543,080, forward strand.
AGTGGTATAGTTATTCGTGGAAAACCCGCCATTACATACCACAAATATATCACTGACGTTGCCAAAATGTGTGATGTTAATTTTTTAATGCCTACAAATGAAAATGAAAATTAAAATCATGTACGTTACACACACTGCATAATTCGTTTTATAAAATTCAATGTAATACTCCATTTATTCTCGGGACAAACAAAATCGGTATAATTTTCGTTGAAGTGGAAGAAAATATTTGAGGGGGATAAGAAGGGTTCTCGTCCCCAAATTCTGAGTTTAATTGTAATCCAACCTGATTTCTCGTTTATATTTTTTGAATTTATCCAGAAGTTCAATTTGACAAATATATAGAATTCAGTGTCCCATATCCCAAAAGATGCTATCCAGAACTTAAAAATGTCCAATCCTGAAGTCCCGAAACATGGAAAAAAGATCCTGCATGTACTCTCATGTGTGATTTGTGAACGATTGTGAAACTTTATTTCGTATGTGCTTTAATTAGGTTTTTCTTACAAAGAATTTTTGGAGAATTTTAAGTCGTGGGTTTGTCACTGCAATTTTCGTCTCATTTTCAAGATATCCAGACACAAAAACATTCATAGCATATCAAGTTACTCGAAGCTGAATCCCAATAAACACAAAGAGATCGCCAGTTGCATTATCGGTAGCTGCGAGGACAGAATCCAGGCATCACAAACATTAGTGACGATAGACAATAACCAAGGTGAACGAAATATCCATCAACTACAACATCCAAGAGGCAGATCTCTGTTAGACAAGATCAAGCCGCACAAGCCGGGCTTAACTATGTTTTCGGGGCCCCGATATATGGAGGAACATTTAACATTAACATACATAGTGTACCTGATAATCCACCTCATTAAAAAAAAAACGTAGGGGGTAATTTTTGATAGAAATAGTTCTCAGGAATAATAGTTTCAGCTGTCCCGCCATTGTTGTTAGTATGTCGTTAGATCCATCCTAGCCAATATTTCATTGGACGTGTTATTTTTCAGGAAACGTTGACTAATTTAAAATCTTGTTGTTTTGTCAAAATTATTTCGTTAATATTATAGGATGTAAAGTCATTGATTTGTTTTACTTCGTTTCAAAATATTTTAAAATACTTATCATTTTGCAACCATGGCAACTGCATGCAAAATATAAAGGCAACAGTAGTATACCGCTGTTCGAAAACTCATAAATCGACAGAGATAAAAACAAATCAAAGGTTACAAACTAAAACTGAGGGAAACGCATCAAATATAAGTGGAGAACAACGACACAACAAAAACACAACATTAAAATGTAACACACACAGAAACGAACTATAATAAAACAATGGCCATTTTCCTGACTTGGTACAGAACATTTTTATAAAAAAAAATGGTGGGTTGAATCTGGTTTTGTGGCATACCAAACCTCCCGCTTTTATGGCAACGTCCAACACAACACCAAAACGACAACATCACATGACAGGACCACAATACAAATAAATGGGAGAACATATAGGACAAAGAAACACACGAATAATAGCTAACAAAAGGTACTAGGATTAAAATTCAATACGCCAGACGTGCGTCTCGTCCACACAAGACCAACCAGTGACGCTCAGATGAAAAATGTTTGAAAGCCAAAACAGGTACAAAGCTGAAGAGCACCGAGGACCAAAACTCCAAAAAGTTGCGCCTAACACGGCCAGGGTTTTCTGCCTGGGACAAGAACATCCTTATTATTTAGAATAATTTATAATTTTGCAAACAGTAAATTTTATAAAATGACTATATAATTGATATACATGATAAAACCAAAGTGGGGACTAACTACAGAATAAAAACGGATACATTACATAAAACAACTTAATCCAACACATATAAAAATACACAGCCGAGTTAGCCAAAGCCAAATCCTCAACGCACAAAGTGACGTCACATTTGAAATTCTAAAAAACCACACAAAGTGACGTCACATTTGAATTTGTAAAAATATTTCCCAAAAATAAGATAGGATTAGGATTGTTTAAAGATTAGATTTGTGATACTGACATTACATTTATTAATAACAATGAAAATAATACTTATTAATATCAAATGGTAGTAATTAGATAATTAATTGTATTATCTAGCTATGTCGGTGTTTCTTCTGAATCAAACTGTAAACCAAATATATCGTATAAATTTCGTTGAACCAAACTAAAATCTAATAAATGAAGGAGGTGATTAATTATCTTTACCATAACACACGATTATAACAGAAAAGACGTTAAGACATTTGACAAAATCCGACGAGAACAACAAATATAACATCAAAATTAAATACATGAATTAGGGATAGAAAGGTACCGTGACACGTCTTATAGCAGTGCGGTTTCACACTCAGCAAAACAGTCACAATCGGGAATAAGTCACGTTCGGTAATTAAAAGATCAGACGACGTAATGACAAACTGCAATCTAACACGTGGTAAAAATGTCCGTAGTTAGTTTGGACAAAGACACATCGTATGGATCAACCAATTAAAGATGGTGTCCGTAAAATTTACGGAGTGTCATTTTTAATCTGTCCTCCTCATAACTTTGTTGGAGCAGTTTCTGCATAAGGAGCACACTCCTGTATATGAAGTCCGTATAGTGTGAAGTTGCGAAGTAATCTCCAAAAGGAAAACAAAAGGGGCGGATAGAAATGTTTGGAGAATTTGCTAATCAATTTAAATTTTGTTGTTTTAAAAAATCAGAGAAACAGATTCTTACATTATTACATTATTCTTACCTTATTATGAGTGAATTATCGGAGTTCTCCTATCTCGGTAGTTCAGTTATGGAATTTAAAGTTCTCGCTAAGGCTCGATCTTAAAATTCCATGACTTAACTACATAGATAGGAGAACTCCGATAATGCACTCATAATAAGGTAAGAATATATATTTGTATAGCGTTCTAGTGGTATACGTAATGTTGATAATTACAGTTTTGTGTATTATTTAAGATTAAAAAAATCACATATAACAAAAGTTCTAAATTAATGTAAAACACAACTTGGATATGTGCAATAACGGACGTGTCCTTGAACAGTCATAGAGGACATAATTATAGGTTAACGAGAAATTAAAAAAAAAAACCATAAAATCAGCGGAAATATTTCCTGTCATCATTAATATGATTTCAAAAAAACAATTGCAAGCACGTGATTCATAAGCATATTTTGCTAACGTCCTATCAGCCATTGTTCTAGAGGACATATAACACGGAAATTGACACTTTATGGCATCAACTTCTATAACTAAATGCTACACCAGTTTCAAATAAACTGTAATATTTTCGAATCGGTTTTGTTGGAAATGGCGGTTGTTCTGGTCCTATTCCCGATAGTTACTATTGGCAAAAAAAAACGTGTTTTTTTTATTTCAAATTTACTATCAACTTCACATCCTTTTTTTGCTGGCGTCTTTGTTTGATTTATCTGTTGTTTGTATGAATTTTTCAGTCAGTAGTGGTGTGTGTGTTTGATGTATGTTTAAATAGTTTTGGCTGCTGGATGGATCCCAAATATTGTCAAATTATTCTGTTATTTCTGTTTGGGTTACTAACCAAATTTAGCCAATATAACGGAAATTTTAAACAATTTTCATACAAGTGTGAAATTTAGCTAGCTATATTACCTGGCAAACTCATCAATCCTTTAAAAAAACTTATTCGAAAAGTTACCAATTCAAAACTGTAATTATATCTTTGAATATTGGTTTTATTGTTAAAAATATTTGTTTTGCTATCAGTAAATTCAAATCATACTAAATAGTATTGTTAAACACATCATAGTACTACAATCTGTCGATACCTATATTTTGGCATTGCTCAAAGTCATGCTTTTCTTTGACTATGAATGACGTCTTTACACTAAATCCATTGGATTTTGCATGTGTACTATTTGATAGTTTAGTCTTAGAAACATGATTTTGTTTTGGTTGTTATTGGCATTGAACTAGCTGTCAGAGACTGCGAGCACACTAGGGTCTGTACTTTGTGTCGTTTTTGTTGTTAGGTATGTATAAAAACCCTGCCACGTCCGGTCTGTTTTTGTTAGATGTTTTTCTGCTTCTGATCGATCTGATGAGTTTACCCCTTTTCAACTGATTTTAATACTTTGTTCCTATGTTGTGCCCGGGTTAGGGGGAGGGTTGATCTCTCAAAAACATATTTCATCCCGCACCATTCTTAATGTGCATGTCCTAAGTCGTTGGTTCATATCTGTCATATTTGTTTTTACGTAAATTGTTTTGTTATAAATTAGTCCGCTAGTTTTTCATATTTTTCAGGTTGGGGCCATTTATAGCAGACTATACGGTATGGTGGTTTTTTTCGTTGTTGAAGGCTGTACGGTTGCCTATAATTTCTTACATTTACTTCATTTGAACTTTGGTGGATAGTTTTCTCATTGGCAATCATACCAAATCACCTTATTTTTATATCAAACCACATTTCTTCAGAAAATGGCTGTACCAAGTGAGAATTATGACAGTTGATATCCATTCGTTCCGTTAGTTGATAAATGTAATGCTTAATTTTGTCAGAGTTTATGGACTTCCACTTATTTAATTTACTTTGAAGTTAATACTTTTTTAACTGAGAGGGGATTCGCATGCCGGTTGATGTATGCATAGTTACACTAAACTTTACTAAGTTTTTTCATAGATACACAGATTTGGTTTGGTAGTTCGGCTATGCCTGTAGATATCACATGCCATTTTTACGGTTATTTTGTTTATTGAGCTCGTAAATTTACATATGATCAATTTAAACTTATTGATTCTTATTGAAACTCAGTATATAAGGCTTTCAATTTAATACTGTAATAAGATCTTTATATATTGTTTTCATGGGTACAGAAAGAGAGGCGAAAGTTATCAAATGTACAATCAAACTCACTCGTAAATACAAATGTTTATTTTATTTTCAGTAAATCAAACCAAAACTATATGTTAGTGATACACATATATCACTAACAGTCGTTTTTCTCTGTTTATTACGTTTTAACATTAAACGCATAAGATCTAGAAGGAGCAAGATCAGCAGCATCGACATGGTAAGAATTTCCTCCTACGCATGCATTACCTGATAAGCAAATTCACACTCAGTCAAAATATAACAATTGTGATTAGGACAAATTTGTGTAAATTACAGATCAGACGACAATACTGGTATCTAAACTTCTAAAACAGCCAAAAAAATGTCGCGAGTGAGTTGACCGATACAGGTCAACCAGCTCGTGAAAGTGACCGTATAGTTTATGAAGTATCAGTTCCATTTCTTATTCGTCATAACACTTTTGGAGCCGTTTTGTGCAAGTATAAAGACCATGTAAATGAAGTCCGTACAGTATAAGCATGCACGAACGTCAAAAAGAGGCGAAAGATACAAAACAAGTATAACACTAATATGGAACCCCAAGGCAAATTCGAAAGGGGAGGTCCATCAAAACTGACAAAATCAAACGCTTTAAATCAACGGAACAAGTGAAAAACAACTGCCATAAACCTGTCTTCGTTTCGACATTTCCCGACAAAATTAGTGGGTTAAACCAAGTTGTAAAGCTAGCTTAACCTTCCACTTGTATGACAGTTGTTTATTATTCCGTTAAATAGATTTAAAAGTTATTTTAAAGCTCATCAGTCGAAAAACAATTGACAATGCCATGGAAAAAAACGATAAACAATCAAAACACAAACAACAGTGCGAAAAGCACAACATTGAACATTAACGATCAACATGAACTCCACCAAAAACAAGGGGTCAACTCAAGTGTTCCGAAAGAGTGAGTAGGTCTTGTTCAACATGTGGCCTTTGTCGTGTTGCTGATGTACATACAAACCCGGTCTATTTCGATGGGTCACATTCGACGAAATGAGGACGGGATTGTAGTTACAACTATTGGAAGACATCTGTCAACCAACACTCGTCCGTAAATTATCTATTATTTTAACTTCAACATTTGTAAAGCTTGGTTTCCTCGTAACGTAGTAACTAAAATATGTAAAGGTCATTCGATAGAGCAGAGGGTATGTTAGTGATGAGAAACGGGAAGTTAAAACTTGGAAAGTTGAAATCATCACACTTGTCAGATTCTAGTTTGAAGTCGACAAACTGTATCAATATCGAGGAAAAGATCAAAGTATGAAACAAACATTCTACTTTCGGTAATATCTTTAATCTCAAGTTCACTGGGATATATGAGGTGTAAGCATTCATTTACCAATCCCATATAAGGCGCCTGTAATTTAGTGGTGGTCGTTTGTTGCTGTATTACCATTTATATTTTTGTGTATTATTTTTAACATATACCCCGAAAGTTTAACAGATCGCTTGATATCGCAGAGAAATATGTAAGGAATGAATATGTATGACATCATATCATATCCTCTGTAACATGTTAAAGAACAATTTCCAATAGGTAAACCCACGGTAAATAATAAACATAAACATAATAACAACAGTTATAAAAAACTAGAGGCTCCAAGGAGCCTGTGTCGCTCACCTGATATTTTTATTTACAATTAATGAATGAAATAATGCATCCGTTATACATTTGCTTTAGTTTCAGAGATATAAGTCAAAAACTGCATTTTCTCCCTCAGTTCTATTTTTAGCCATGTCTGATATGTTGGTTGGCAGGCAGGGTCATTGGACACATTTTTTAAAACTAGATTCCCTAGTGATGATTGTGGCCAAGTTTGGTTAAATTTGTCTCAGTTGTTTCAGGAGAGAAGATTTTTGTAAAAGATTACAAAAAATTTACGAATAATTATTAAATTTGACTTTAAAGGGCGATAACTCCTTATGGGGTAAATTGACCATATTGATCATGTTGACTTATTTGTGGATCTTACTTTGCTGAACATTATCGCTGATTACATTTGATCTCTATCTTTAATAATGTTCAAGATAATAACAAAAAACTGCAAAATTTCCTTAAAATTACTTATTCAGGGGCAGCAACCCAACAACGAGTTTTCTGATTCATCTGAAATTGTCAGGGCCGATAGATCTTAACCTGATGAACATTTTTTCCCATGTCAGATTTTCTCTAAATGCTTTAGTTTGAGAGATATAAGCCAAAAACTGCATTTTACCCTTATGTTCTATTTTTAGCAATGTCGGCCATCTTGGTTAGCAGGCGTAGTCATCGGACATATTTTTTTTAACTAAATACCCTAGTGATGATTGTGGCCAAGTTTGGTAAAATTTGGTCCAGTAGTTTCAGAGGAGAAGATTTTTGTAAAAGTTAACGGACGACGACGACGGACGACGACGGACGACGGACGACAGACGACGGACGCCAAGTGATGAGAAAAGCTCACTTGACCCTGTGGGCCAGGTGAGCTTAAAAGTGATCAACGATTTTATTTTACCCATACGTCTTGTTCACAAAGCATAAGGTTTAATTGTAATAAATGATCGCGCTTTATCCTTAAATATCTATATGTTGCATTGAACATAAAAGAGCAATGTTTTTTAATGAGCTTCCTTTGAAGCTTCAACCACTTAATGATTGAAGAGTCGAATCATGAAATAGACATTTGTAATCGATGCCAAATTCAATTAAATGACATTATTGTAGCTATATAAGCAAATACCAATAAAACAAAATTGAAAATCAAAAACAGTTGTTAAAACATTCATCATTATAACTGCAAATGGAATATTAGGTCTAGCATCTAAGTCCTATATTTCGGCATAATTGATCACTTTCTGGTAAAAGCGTATGTCCATCGTGTTAGTTATGATGCTAATTAATATTTTGGGACATGGAGCCACGAAAAAAAATTCCAATATGTCTGCCCTATTAACGATGGCAGACATTACGTTCTGACAATACTACACCTTATGCTTATACTAAATTATGTTTATAAATATTAGTTCAGTACATAGTTATGTATGGTATCAAATGAAAGTCAAGGGAGTTTGCCTTCTATATCTTATCAGGTTTTTAGCTTTGTTGTTAACGATTCTTCTCACAATTTAAATATATACTTCTACCCCTTGAAAAATGCTAACACAAACGTATATTTGTTGTATCGGAATGCATGCAACATAAACACTAACTAAAAACTTGAGGTATTCTGATAGTTATTTTAGAAACTGAATACATTTGACAGTGTTTAATCTGTTTTAGGCAATTTTCGGACCAGAATAAGAGGAAGTTGGAAAATGTGCTGATTTGAAGATTTTCATGTTCTTTACCTTATTTTGCATTGTATTACCCAACTATTTTTTTTTATTAAATCATCAATTTTATACAACACTGTTTTGGCTTTCCAATGAAACCAAAAACTGGGTAACTTTGATACGAGAAACCTTACAATATTGAAAATATTAGCCTTTACCTAACATATTTCAACTAAACTAGTATAAAGGAGTAAAACTAGCATACCTCAGATTTTTATTTAACCATCTGGCTCGCTTAACGCTATTGACTGTTGCTTGTTTTTTGAAAAAGGGGACAATTTCGGATTTACAGATTTTCTAGAACGTCTAAGGTTTATCATTTTCTTCGTTTGAAAATAAACTTTGTATATAACCTCAAACCGATTTGATCATCATGCATGCAACAATATAGTTGACATCTTATCAAACCCAGAGATATATCATTTTCTTGTACAAAATATTATGGCAAAGGAAATATTACTCCTACCCATTGCAAATTTGAACAAAAATACCAAAATTTGACAAATGAAGGTTGAAATCACATATCATGACAGTGTTTGGTTCAAATTACTTGCATCCAAATAAAAAAAGTGCATTACTAATACTATAAATTGTTCAAATTTTATTTCGTTGCAACAATTTTAGAAAAAAACAGACAATTTCTGATTTTCAAACCTTTCAGCTTTTTTTTCACAATTTGCTTTTTTTTATCCGTCTTAACTCAAAATACTAATGTTAATTCCATATCTAATACATTTTTGCACTGAAAATTTGTAGTTAGCTTCTTATAAGCCTATGATATCAAGTTTCACGTCGAACAAAATCTTTCTAAAAAGGAACGCATTACCCCTTCCCTTTTCAAATTTTAGCAAAAACATGACTCAGAACGGCTTAAAAGTATAAATGTAAGAATTAATTTTGTTATAATTTTTTTGCATTTCTGTCAAATACTTATATTCAAAGCATCCCATATTATACAAAGTAATTCCTGTAACGGCAGAACTACAAAAAGGACCCTTTCAGATTTTCTAAATGTTCAGATTATCCAAATTTTTACTTTTTTTTTACTTTTCTGAGAACCAAATACATCTGTAAAAATAGAATTTGATCGTCTAAATGAATCAGTGATGTACTAGTATAAGAATTCTATAAAGCACACATATTTGATAAATTCTACAGCGTAAATCACAACAACATTGAAAATAATACACGTCCTTCGAAAGTACACTGGTTCATTCATTCATGTACCAGTAAATGTTTTGAAGAGGGTTATCATATTCCATTAATCTGCGATTTTATCAGTAGAATTTATAAAACTTCGGTTTACATTTGAAAGATAATGCATTACTGTTGAGGCCATTAAAAAATATATGTTAACATAAGTATTCAATACGTTTATTTGATCCATATCATTTCCGTTACCAGAAATACTCTTTAACTATACGCTGATTCCCATGTCATTCAATCGTTTTATGGGCTAACTGGATCCCTGCATCTTTGAACTGATAAAGTAATTGTGACTGCTTGACATTTTTCAAACACCCGTCTTAATTCTTATGTACATAATCCAACGCTGCCTTATCATTTAAAAACAAACAGTTATCGAAGCAGTCACGAGGAAGTCATCCCCATTGGAATATTCATCCCTTAGCTCACGCTGAAGTAGATTTTATGCCCAACAAACGCACAAATGACGTCAAATAACGTCACCTAAACACTTTGACGGAAAGATAGCGATTAGAATCAAGCGTATTCCAATAAACATGATCCAAAAAAAAATGAAAAAATAGAAGTAAATAGTGAAAATTAAAATCCAAAATGTCCATTTTCTCACGCCTGTGACTACAAAACAGCTTTCGAAATTTGTATTGCTTGAAAAATACGGATTGTTATACCAAAACCTGGACTACAAAATGATATCAATGAAGGCAATTGGTTTCAAAGTTGATCTTTGGTACATAGTTATTACCATTTTTTGCTTAATTGTACTTCGGTTGAATTATTAAAGTTATTAATATCTAATTGAAAATTTTGGTAGTTATCGTAATATGCTTCAATATTTGTAGTATTTATTCTTTTACAACTATCAATTTTTGGTATTTTTATGATAACTTTAGCATTCTTGTTTCAATTGAGATAATTCAAATTGTTTTAGCAAAAGAAGATTGGTCATCAGAGGCAGAAGAAGGCGAACTCGTGACAAATCTGGAAATCTGAAAAATGTATTTACTTTTTACTCATATTTTGACTACAAATCCTCAAACCTAAAACAAAATAACACCAATATGTCTATTTCCTTAATATTTATTAGAATACATTAAATAATCAACTGTTCATGATATTTTTGGTGTTTATTAACAATTGAAAGAAATTAGCGTTTTTGCCTTTTTTTTATGGGGAAGGGGTGTATATTTCAATTGTGAGAAGAATTGTGAACGACAAAGATAAACACCTGATGATATTCGGAAAGCTTATACCCTGAGCTTTCATTTGATTCCATACTTGAATATGTACTTAACTCTGGCATATTGGTAGATTTCGTCAACTGTATGGTGTTGTGTTCCAAGTACCTTATGCCGGCCATCTTTAATTTGGGGGCCATATTGGATCTATTTTCGTGGCTCTATTTCCAAAAATGTCTATTAATAACATGACTACCACTTTGCAAAGTTCCATGATTTTACCATATGAATTCGTATGGGTTTTCATTTTCATCTCCAACACTCCCGTCTATGACATTATTAGAAGATCCACTACCAAAGTCTATACCTGATTGACTTATATGACTACTTGAGATTTCTTTAATGTTGTGTGCTTCACATTGATTGCAATTAACGACATTGGCTGTGCTTTGTATAATAGTGGACGGTATTCCCGCAACACCAATATTAGAAACGTGTGCGTCATTCGATGAAATAGAAACTCGATGCACTTCTGTCGTTTCACGCTGTAGTGACCGAATATCGAAAAAGTCAGAGGTTGTCTCATCGGATTTATTACTCTCATTATCAACAAATGATTGTACATTTACTCTTTTTGAGATACCTGATGCACCTGGGTGCGTCAAATGCTGGTCCTGAATGTTGTTGGAATGTGATGAACAAACGTTGCTGACAGCCCGGTAAGAAATTGGCTCGATTTCTTCATAATATGGATCATCGGGCACATTATGATCTCTTATAGCACGAACTTGTGTACGTTTTACCCAGAAGCAGACGTATACAATGATTACAAAACCAAATAGAACCACGACTACGATGCTAGGTATAAGAACAAGTGTAATTTTTCTTTTAGTCACTGCAGTATCCTCTGAAATGATAATATTTCTAACAGTATGTGGTTTAACAATCAAAGCTGCACATTATTAGACCTACTGGACTGGTATAGCGGTCAAATTAAATACTGGTCTTGTTAATATTGCAATTAATAACACGATTGTTTCTTAAAAGTTATTGATAAGACCTGTTTTCACAAAATATAAGAATGCATTGTCCCTTTTCCATTAATCAGTAAACATAAACAGTAAAGAGGTTTTTTTTAAAATATAAAGAATTTAACTCATTATGACAAACATAATTGAAATACGATATTTGTAACCCTTGTAATTTTAAAAAATGTATGCGAAGACTAGGAAACATAACGTACAGTTGTATTCACAAACGGCCAATTATGTATCAGTGTCATCAATCGTTACCTCGTGCAGTTTAATTCCTTAAACATAACAGCTTCATTTGTGATCTCAAAAAATCAATATGCTGGTACCGTCTTTGAATTAGTTTCCGTGGTATCATCAATTTTTTATACTAAATAATTGTCTATTAACCTAGCAATGAACATTTCAAAAGGGAAATTAAAAGACATTATGTTGGAAGATTGACATGAATATCAAATATCATTATTAAAACCAACTCACATGTACATGTAGATCGACAAAAAGGGTACACAATAAATTCAAAATTGATCTATATCTCTCTAAAATGTGTCTTATACTTTCCTTATTTCAACAGTCAAGTTATTGTGGATTCATTTTTTGTGTGGATACCAATTTCCGTGGATAATTGAAACATTGTATTTTTATTGATAATTGAGTTCGTTGTTTTTCCAACGTCTGCATACAAACCTATGGGCTATTTGTTCTTTGTTAAATATTTTGTTTACCAATACATAAGAAAATTGTTATCCCACAAATACTAATGAATCTACAGTATGCTATACACTGTTCAGTGTATGCTTTACTGAAATAGCCGATTATCACTATATCCACGTTACTGCCTGTGTCATGATTGAGTCAGATATTATTAATAGGACATCCTGATCAAGACGAAAATCGTCAAAATGACAAAGCATAAACAAAGTTACATTTCATCAAGTCGATTATCATAATAAACAAATATAGTAACATAGACGTTCCTATACTGTTTTGTTGTACTTACTTTTCTCTATTATTTCAAAATGGTAATCGCTGGCACCAAGACGATTAGTTGCTGTTATACAATAGGCTCGAAAATCCTTTATGTCTAGCATCTCAATTTCAATCAAAATTTCATAACCTTGGATTCCTATTTTATTTTCAAATCCTGTGTAACGCAATGTAAAATTAGAAATATTGAAATTTGTAATTTTTCTCTTTCTACTATACGTGCGTCCTAATTTTTCAAGGAATATTTCTTCAACATCCGGGTAACTGTAGATAAGAAATGACAATTTGATTGAGTGCCCGACTTTTCCAATTGTCACGTGTCTATTGTCTTTTGCAAATACAGGTGAGCCTTAAAAGAAAACAAACTCAAATACTTGTGATTTATAAATATTTACATTGTAAGGTATTTTGGCTGGTTGAAATAATTATGTTAAACAAATGTATGTCCTTTTCTCATGTAGGAATGTATATTTCCATACAAAAGTTTGATTGATTAGTATTTATAGTTATCGTTTTGCGGCAAAAGGGAAATAATTATATTATAGAATCGTTTGTTACTAGTGACCGACAAATTCTGGATTGTCATGCTTCCTCAGAACTAGCTTGATTTATCAATGTCATTGAGTACGGACATGCAGTTGTGACAAGAACCACTGCTTGCGAGTGTGGTTGAAGTGTTTTGAAAACTATACCAGAGACCAAATGATATAGAAGTACAACTTTATGTCACCGTACTGCCTTCAATAATGAACAAAACCCATATCGCATAGTCAGCTATACAAGGCTCCGAAATGACAAATGTAAAACGACAAAATAACTGCCTGGTGTATGTACAAAAACAAATTTAAAAATAAATATTACATAAAATATAAAACTGTTAATGCCGATACATTGACTGAAATTAAAATTAATAAGAAATGTGTGATAAGGATAGATTTATTAGTAATGCTAGATACTTCCTCGCTATTAATTTGAGATGTAGGCTTGTGAAATGTTTCCACAATTAGCTGTTTGGACGCCGCATTTCTTTACCGATGTTCAGATCCTTTCAGAAGAAAAAAATCAAAGTAATGCAACTAAAACAAAAACAAAAACACTCCAATATGAGCAAGTCAGATACGTCGACACGGTACGCGTTTCCTGATAAATAAATGCGTCCATCTCCGGCAATACGCTATCTACAGTTAGTAAGCAATGCACAATCGGGAATAGTTAATTATCGGGCATTTAGATCGGAAGGTTATTCTGGTATCTGGTCATACATTTAGAAAAAAATATTAATATTGATCATCACTATATACATGAATTTACTTAGATAGAATGTTCTTATAAGTTGCTAAAATGTAGATATTACCATGGTTTTTTTCACACATATAATACCAAGTTTGGGTCACCGTACTATTATTTTTCAAGCTACAAGTTGTGCACAATTGCCAAATTTTGTATAGATTATTCATAAAAAACACCTTTTTTTTTGTGAATAGAAGAAATCTTTCAGAATTTTGGATTGAAATATGAGAAGATAGGTTTTATAATATGCTTAAATAAATGTAAAATCAAAAAATGGTGTCACCGAACTTGAATATTTCAAAAAAAAAAATATCTTTAATATTCCTCTACAAAATTCTACTATGAGAGTTTTTCCCCTTATATGGCTAAATTGACAGAAAAAAATAATCAAACAAACACAAATATTTGGTATTTTAAAAAACAGTCAAATAATGCAATAAACAACTTTTTTTTCTTTATTTAAAAAAAAATTGCACATAATTGCAATTATGTCTCAAAATTTGTATATTTAGGCAAAGAATAAGACCGATTGTGTACTGCTATTTTGCAATCCAAGATCCAATTTACAGTTAATCTACCTTTAAACAACTAATTTTCTGTGGCAATATTAAACTTAGATTTTTAAATTATATTGCTGTAAAACTTTAAGTTTTTCGATACTTATACATATATATTCACGTCGTTCAAAGTTTTGGCTCGGAGCATTTATGATAAAGGTAAATCAAGAAAAGCGTTTCGGAGGCATGGAATGTATAAAGTGTTCTTTTTTATTTTTTTTTTCTAATACCACGATAACATTTCACTAATGAGTACAGACATAAACATAGACACGAAAGAAAATATATGTTTCCCCTCCTTATTATTCAGTGTGTGGCTCATATCCCTGTGTTGTGTTGAAGATGTCTTCGCAGTAAGAAGCGTTCAACGAAATATAATTACTATTTCAAGCATATTTTAATTCGCTTAGCCTGCAATATTAGCCTTTTAATAATAATAAAAAAGCTAAATCTTCAAAAACGTATAGGAACGAACGGTTTGAAATATTCTACAAACAATTATATCATCTAGTGCAACATCTAATATTGTATATTTAGACCTATGCAATCCATTTTAATTATATTTCATATATTTCAGTACATGATTATACCATGGACAATTATTGTATCAAAAGCGCCTGCATATGGAATATATATCTACTTGTTTTTTTTTTTTGTATTATGTGTGTAATTAACATGTTGAATTGACGTGTTAGTAAATTCAATACGATTTCTGGCGTGGATATTAAATACGAATACTCCTACAGGCTACAGGTTGACCGTCTCTAAAATCACTGATAATCATTCAATATAGTACCTGTATGTATTTGTTTGATATTGCCGAGATGATTTTTAAGCAATAAAATAACAATATATATCTTTGACATATTTACGTATTATGTTTTGCTCACACATTGTTGTCAATATAATAAAATTCCATGCGACTGTAATACAAGTGAGAGGGTTAGCTAGCTATAAAACCAGGTTTAATCGACCATTTTCTACATAAAGAAATGGCGGTACCAAGTCAGGAATATGCAATTTATTTTCCATTCGTTTGATGTGTTTGAGCTTTTGATTTTGCCATTTGTTAAGGAACTTTTCGTTTTGAATTTCCCTTGGAGTTCGGTATTTTTGTTATTTTACTTTTCAAAATGAGCAGACGATGATCTAACGCATTATATCATTATTTATATATATTCATACTTTTCTTATTGGAATCATAAAAAATTACCTTGTTACATAGTAGTGATTAATTAAAAGTAAAGCTTTAAATTCTAATTAAAAAATTAAACAATGATATAAAAGTCTTTTCATCTTCTTTCTAGATCGGTCAATTAAATGAAAACACAGACTCTATAATATTAATACCCTAAATAGTACAAGGTATTTTGCATTCCATCTTATTTTTTTTCCATGAACCTCGAAATAATTTTCATACCGAAAGCATAACTACTTTTGAAATTGTATATCGTGTAAAAGACGGAAATTTTGCACCTTTTAAAAAATGTAAAAGAATATCAAGCAGTTTATTAAAGCGATGCTCGTACATATTTCACCCCTCGTCTTGATGGATATTTCTATCATATATGCTCAATCCATTTTGATGTTTAACTATCTTTTCTTGTATGCTTTAATTTAAGAAACATTGTCATCGGTCAATTCGAATTTTGTCTGTGAAGTCGTGTATGCAAAGGAAATATGATATGTGGCCTAGGAAAGGTGTATTTTCTCTTTTCTCAAATCATCGATTTGCATTTTACCACTCTTGTGGAGAAATAACAGAAACTATATTTCAAATGCAATTGCCCCAATAATACATCCTCTGAAACACTACACAGATTTTCGCCAATTATTCGTCTACTGTCAGTTGTTTTTTGTAGCTTTGTAGTTACCCGTGTTAATATATATTTCAAGTTTACTTTTTGACGTTTCATCTCACACTGTTTGTATACATATAAAAGCCCTTATACCGATTTTATTTGAGAAATCTATTCACAAAATATAGTCTGCCCTAGTCGTGTACAATGGTTTCAACCACATAGCAACTGACCGAAGCTTACAAATTCTTTGGCTGTCTTTGATGATCCAATGTGATATACAGACCTCAAGTTGAACCACAGGAGAAAACATTAAAGACAAAGACGGCGAAGGGAAAAAAATGCAATAAAACCATAAATCAATAAAAATCAGAGTATCGAATTTATTTTGAACACGCCATAAGACGGATAAAAACATTTAGGGTTTTTGACACTTTGGTGACAATAATTTATTCACATTGTTGAATTGTGTGCCGAACGTGTGGGTAATTTGACTATGCAACAGATTCTACTTATATCAATCAATGTATATATTTGGATCTGAGTGTAAAATCCGCCATCCATATTTTTACCTTTTTTAGTTCTTGTTTAACGTTGGGGTTTTTTTTGCACTACGTTATTAAACAAATACAAATAGATATATTAATATTTATGAAATGCTCTTACCTGGATATTGATATCTATATCTTTAACGGGAAGCCTAATACCAAAATTTACGATAAAAGCGATGATTTTTCATTTCCGGTTGTTAATTATTCATTTTAGATGGTGACGCTCCCTTGTCATCATCTGAAAGTGTTTATATATCTCAACTTGTTCGATTCGCTCGTGTATGTAACAACGTATTTGATTTTAACGATAGAAATCTCTGTATTACTGAAAAATTACAAAACCAGGGTTTTCGATATCACAAACTTGTCAAAACATTTACTAAATTTTATCATCGGTAATAATTCGTAAATATAAATCAGCGTGCAGACATCTTATACGTTCAGGTATTTCATATCTCATATTTTATGGTAATATCCTATACAAAGCGCAAAAATGTCGTCATTGACCCCACGAGCTAACCAAACCTTTAAAAAGACTTATTCAGAAGGGATGTAGTTACGATACTGTTGTCAGGTGATTAAAGATTGCATTTTTTGGAATTCATATTGAATCACTCATAGGGTCTTTGCATCAGAAATAAACACATTTGCTCTAAAACCAGTTGTTCGCATGATACGGGTTAAGATTTTCTCGTATATTTTATGATGATATGATACTAAACCCCTAACGGGAGGGATTGTGCTTGATTTTAATATGATGCTGACATAATCTTTCAATCGGTTTAATTGAGGTCTGGAGCTGGCATGTCAGAAACTGCTAGTAGTCTTTTGTTAATTTATGTTCATTATTGCCATTTTGATTAGTTTCTTCTGTTACCTATTCCAACATCGGACTCTGACTTCTTTTAAACTGTGTTTTACTGTGCGTACTGCTGTGTGTTTGTTTATTCTACATTTGCTAGAGGTAAAGGGAAGGGTTGAGACCTCAAAAACATGTTTAACTCCGCCTCATTTTTGCGCCTGTCCCATGACAGGAACCCCTGGCATTGTTAGACTTGTATGTTTTTTTTTTTTAATTTTGGTTCAATTATATGTTTTGGAGTTTAGTGTGACGTTCATTTTCGCTGAACTAGTATACATTGTTGTTAAGGGGCAAGCTAAAGCCCACCTCCGGGTGAGGGATTTTCACGCTGTGTTGTAGGCTCATTGGTGGCCTTGTCCTGTTTTCTGCTCTTTGGTCGGGTTGTTGTCTCTTTGACACATTCACCGTTTCTATTCTTAATTGTTTTATTGACTTCTTGAAATTTGGAGTCGATGTTAACTGTTCGCTATATTGTATCGAACCACCACAAACTAAACTATGCTACGCCTAGATACTTTTCAATGCAATTGTATTTTGAGATAGTCCAACCAAAATCTTGTATCGGTATTGTTATTTAACATTAGATCAGTATGTTAATCCCTTTCAAAATACGTCTTATAATCTTTTGATTTGTACTCATCTTTTGCATTAGTTTAAAAACGTTTCTTTGTTGTTTTTGTCTTGTTTTTTTATTTTGTAATTAAGAATTGTCGTCACTCATCCTTAAAGATGTGTAGTGTTTAAAGGATGTTGTACGACGTCTTGCAATTTATTGGTTAAAGCAATGCATAACTCTAAAATAAGATTAAAGATATTTAAATCTGTTTAGATAAACGTACCTTCATACTGTACATTTGTTGACCTCGTCTGCAATACCTTTCCTTCAATATCGGGTATACCATTACTGACAACACACTCATATCTACCATTCATCTGATACGGAAAAGGATCCTTCTGGATAGTGAATGTTTCATTCGTCAAATTTACAGATCGGACGAGTTCCCCATTTTTTGATATGTGATCTAACCGGTACACACTATAAATGTCCGGCACTCCATCACATTCACATTCAATTGTCTCATTGGTATAATGGACTGTAACTGCAGGAGAATCTGCAATTCAGTGTTGGATTTTTGTTTTATTTTTTGATTTATCATATTCATACATATAACATACGTTTCAACAAAACCTGCATCACAGACTAATTCAATGATGTTAGAATATAAGTGAAATAGATTTTATTCTGCTCTTCAGTTGAATTGTCTGTTTCTGTTGTAACATACACTACCATGCTTTCAGCACACACACTTGTCGTGTCCTTTGACAAGTTTGCCATCTAGTGGGATCCAGATAACGTATTATTTTGCGGTTTTTAGTGTTTTAGTTAATCTATTAGCATGCTTAATAAGATTTATATTTCTTTTTAAGATTAACCGAAACCGATTTGATAGTCTTATATAGTATGCTTCGTACAAAGGGCGTATTACTGAATTTGATTTCCGGCTGCACCAAAGGAAAGGCTTCAATGTTTGAAGTTTCTAGTACTGTGACATTATGCTGCATGTAAGTGTAAAAATTATCGTTTGTCGACTACAACACATAAAAGTGTGTCTAAGTAGGGTAATACTTTTTACTGCAGACTATGATATTGAGAACTCACACGTTAAAAAGTCAGCTTACAAGTCAGTATAATACAAATCATAATACATCCCTATCTCATTTTCTTAATTTGTATGCACTCTGTTTATTTAAGAGTTTATAACTGACAGACATGCATATATATTCAAAATCCCATTTAAAACTCTTTTGAATTATTATGTATTTAAATCGCCATTTATTTGATTCTGTTTGTTACAGGATTTCGTATGTATTATAACATAATCTAATGTTTTTAAAAATATTTTACAAAAACATCGAAATAAATGTGTCTTCAAAATGAATATTATAAAGCAAAAAAAATGATCCTGATGTATTTCCAACGAAAAGTATACTTTAGCTTTGTAGATTGAATATAACGTTGTCATGATTGTACATACTTACACCTTATAAATACTTTAATTTCAATCATTATTGACGAGTGTGTACTGTCCACACATTTATATTTTGACAGATGATCTGTACGGTCTGGTATAAACGAATAGCTGACACTTTGATTATCACCAATAGCTTTGATTGTTCCATTTGATTCTAACTGTAAAGCAGTGATGAACTGTACAGGGTCAGCTGAACATTTGATCTCCAGTTCTGTTCCCTCTTGTCCAACTATATTGTTACGATCCGTTTCTTTAATGAACCATAATTCTGTAATTAGAGAACGGGTTTTCATATAACTTACAAAAATAGTTACTGTGTTTATGTTGATATTGTAATCACTTCCAATGCTCTATGTTTTGCCTATCTTAACAAGAACATGTAATTTAGGTATACAATAAAACCATATATGTTCTATTTCATGTTACGTTGGGGGACAACACACAAACTACATAGTCTTGATAACAATGTTATCCTTTATATCATGAATAACTTTTAGTTGCGAAAACACAATGTACGTACAATTTAACTAAAACGTCTAACTATACCAGGAGCAACGATGAGCTTAATAATGACAAAACAAATCTGGTTTATGGATTACAATGAAATCTTTTCGGATTGGTATATGTCGGTGAAATCAAAAGAGCCTATAAAACGTATGTGTAAAATACACAAGGTCCTCTTTACAAAGAGTTTTGTGCATGGAGTTTAATTTATTAGATTTCGGTTTACCCAAGTTTAACTGTATATTTTGAGTGTCAAAATGGGATACATGTATGTATTACTGAACAAATCCCTGTACCAAGTCATGAATATTGCATTTGTTTTTCACTTGTTCAGGTGATTGATTTTGTCAGTTTATTATGGACTCCCCCTTTTTGAATCTGTCTTGGAGTTTGGTATGTTTATTCGGTTTTTTTTGTTAAACAGTCTTGTTGAATATCAAGCTGCTGGAGACGACGACAACAGATCTAAAAAAGTTATTTGATAGAAATCTAAAGTCATGTTAAAACTTTCTAGTATATCAAACATATATATGAAATTGTTGATTTTCATTTAAACTATAATATATTTCCACAAACTATTTTACTACAGTCATCGAAATATAATGAGAATTTAATCGATTGCTACATTATAGTGTGTGCTTGAATTGACAAAATAACATAAATGAAATCATTTTGTGGACACTTACAGATTACAATCGATTAGTTGAACAAATATTATCAATAACTTTGATTACGATTACCAATTACGACTAACCCACCCCTGTTTATTATATACTCTTTAACTAACATACATGCAATCAAGTTATTAATAAATGTAGTTACTTATTATATCTTAACTCCAGTTATAATTTACATCTGTATTTTATGTATTACCTGAACTGACAGAGGAGAGGGATTCGGAGTGATAATATTTTAACTACTTTGTTATAAATTAAACTAATATGTAGTAATAGTAACTAGTTGTATCCGCCCAAAATACCATTTTATAGATAACTACTTACTGACTACTACCAGCTGTACCCGACCGAAATCATACATATAACATCTATAATAGCCTTCATCTTTAAGGGTAACATTGTAAATGAGAAGGTCTACATGTATTGTATAATTTTTTAGTCTTCGAGACTTCTTTCCAAAAAAAGGTCCATCTTTAATAGTGCTATAATACAGAGGTCCTTCGAATATAAATGTTAGTATTGATGATGATCCCTCAATAGAACATACATGTTCAATTGCATGTGGAGGACAGGACATATCTACAATTACAAATAAGAATATACAAGTGTATGCACCTTATATATTTGGGTGCCGAACACACAGCTTTTCTATTCTCATATCATTCGGCCAAATAAAACTTGGAGATAAACACAAGCCGTGGAATATAAAGTCGTTGTCAACTTAATTACTATTTTGGTTTAATTGTATATCATATATTAAACATACTATTTGGAGTAACTTTGTCACATACTTTATTTCTTTAGTATTCCATATGATCATGTAACATAGACGTTAAAATGCAATATATGATGCATCTAACGTTGAGAAATATAACAATTGTGATTTAACATTTGTTTAACATTTCAGTTTTGTGGTGTGTGTGTTTACTGGAATCAATGATAATTCCACTGTATGCTATATAAAACATTACAATATTCTGGACACATTTTCTCAGATTACTCAGTCATCTCGTTCTACATATTTATATATATATATTGATTTATTTACTTCGTATGTATCATTTGACACTGACGATTATCAACTGACATCTTAATAAATTGAAAAAAAAAATGTTTTAAAACCAATCAGATAGCACGTTTGCATAAAAACGGTAAACTTACTCGTTATGTTTAGCTTTAATGCAGCTGATAGACCTTGATCGTCTAACCAGTAAATCCCTGTGTCATTTGTTGTTACATTTGTTTTCTGAATTTCTAAAATATTCGGACGTACTATCATGTCGTATTTGTTGGTGATAACCTTTTTATGGTCTGCATAACAGTATATATATCTTTCGTTGAAACGGACATCTATCTCTGAGTTAATGATTTTGAATGCCAGATTTACCGTTGACCCTTCCGTTGTGTGAACTGTGATGATTGAATCGGCGAGTTTTGATTGGTCTGAAATAATTAAAAAAGAATAAAAATACTTTGGAATGAAAATTATAATTTAGCTCCATATTTTATGTTTTTAACATTTTTGTATATATTTATTTACTGATTCTTACTTTTGTCTCCATGTTTACTATGAGTAAGGCTCTCCTAGAGTTTTATTCAGGACCAAGATAAACCTGCTTTTATAAAAACATTTTCACGATGATAAGTAAGAACGTTACTGGTCAGACTGGGGTAAAAAACAAAAATGTGTCTGTTGACCTCCTGTTGACCTGCTGTTTACTCTGTCTTTTTATTTAAATGGTATCTATTAAATGATATTGCTACAGTGGCACTCCGATGATCACTAATGGCTTAAATCCAAGTCAATTAAACACTTGTGGATAGTTGTCTGATTATATCAGATTGTACACTTTTTGGAATTATTACAGATTCTAAGTGCATGCTTTTTAATTTATTTGAAAAACATATCCCACAACTTCCGTGGCTAATTTAAAAACACGAGTCGAATACAAATAAGGATAAATTTTAAAACAAAATATTTCTGGACAGTCAGTATTTTAGTTTACACAAATATGCACAGGTTTTTTTACACTCGAAATTATATTACTAAATAAATGATCACTCCATTATTCGTCACTTAAATGGGAAATTCCCATGTATTATCATATGTACATGTTAGGATATGTTTTATATTTTTGAAGAAAAAGAGGAGGTACTGCGTCTCAAAACAAAAAGAGAAAAATATCAGTTTTGTCAGGATTATATGTCGGTTACGATGTAGACGACCAATCATACGGCTCCTTCCAGATCATCGTTGATAACATGTTCACATCTATTTATCAATAAATGAGACAAAACGAAACAACTTTCTCAAATATTGAAAAACATGATGTTTCCGTCCTTTTGTTTCGATGAATTGGTTAATTGATGTATATATGTATTAATTGATTGAGTGATTAGAAGTGTGCATTTTGTTTTGAAAACAAAGACAACAATGAACTATTTCCTTCATCCGATTAATCTACCTCAAGGTCGGGTTGCATGCTACGAGAAGTCAATGACACCACTTAATATCTCAAACTTCATAAGTCTATGAAACCATACAACCGAATCAGTATTCATCTGCAGCAAACTCCTATTTTCTACTTCATTTAACAAATCCGTAGCGTATACCTTGTTGAAATAATAAAACATACATATTTTGAATCAGCATCTACTTACCTTTTTGCAGGGCATGATATCCTTTTTATCGCTTTGCTCTTTTTTGTTATCTATGTAGTGCATTAAAAATTTGCTTGCTATTTACATTTTTGTAAGTGGCCATATGAAACCCGCCTGCGAGTGTGGGATATTTTGCTGTGTTGAAGACCCATTGGTGGCCTTCGGCTGTTTTCGGCTCTTTGGTCGGGTTGTTGTCTCTTTGATACATTCCCTATTTCTATTATCAATTTTAATCTATTGGTAGTCATGGCGTTTCCGGTTTCTCTCGATATATAAGTTTTGAGTGTTCTTTGGCATCACCGGCCTCATTTTTTTATACCTGTATTTTTAAGCCCTTTTCAATATCCTGAATATGGTCTTACCTTGGAGAAATAACCATATAAGACAAATCTTCATGTTTATCTACAAAGAAATACATTATTTATGATTAAAACTTATTAAAACTGGGTTTCAAAAACATTAGGTTGTGTCAAATCTAGATAAGTAATTCTTTTCTTAGGGTTACTTTAATACTTCGATTGATTTCAGCATATATAGGATTAACAGGACAGACACCCACACCTGTTATATGTCTTAGTAAATAATATTATTGAATGATTGTTTCAAATATCACACAGGTCATGATTTGTTCACGAATAAAGTGGCTTTAATAATTTCAAGTTATATAATGTCACATCAATAAAATACAGGCAATGGTTGTTTATATAAAACACCATTGGCAAAACATAAGTAGGGAATTTAAAAAATGATTTGACCAAAACATCTGTTAGTCCAGGAGTATGACATTACCTTGACTGTACCAAATCGTCACCGAGAGTGTTATTATATTAATAGTATATATTTTGTTTCTCATTTCTCGTTTTTTTTTTAAGATTAGACCGTTGGTTTTTCTGTTTGAATTGGTTTACACTAGTCATTTTGGGACCCTTTTTTATAGCTTGCTGTTCGGTGTGAGCCAACGCTTCTTGTTGAAGGCCGTACTTTGATATATGATTGCTTACTTTTTATACATTGGGACTTGGATGGAGAGTTGTCTTATTGGCATTCATACCACATCTTCTTATCTATACGTATTGATGAGAGTGTTAGCATGCATGTGAACAAGGTATATTTAACAAGCACTACGCTTACTTTTTTACTAAGTAGTCAGAGCTTTTCGTATAAATTCAAAAGAACCGTACGTACATGTTGTTTTTTTTTCAAAAACCGAACCAAATCTTCTTTAAAATATAAACTATTTCAACGATAACGATATGAACTCCAGAATATATAAACTTCATAAGCCTTGAAAACCAGGAAGCCTTGAAAACCAGGAAGCCTTACGTAAAAACTAGTGTATACATACACATGGTGTTTCATCGACATGCATTTTACCCTGTTGGGTGTTCCTGTAAATTTCCTGTGAAATGCAAAACCTGCATTGATATGAGGTTCCAAAAACGCATCAAAACTTTTTGAGTTTTCAAGTGCACTCTTTGAGCAGAATAAATAAAACAAGGAGATGTGGTATAATTACCAAATGACATTGAAACTATGGGTCACTTTATATCTTTCGGCGATTAGCAATATCCATACCGCATTGAAAGCTACTAAAAGCCCCGACATAACAAATGTAAAACCAGTAAAATATATTGACATGCTAAATCATAGAAATACAAACTATACGATGAGGTATGTATAATTAGGTACAAAAAATATAGCAATTATTAGGAACTATGTGAAAGGAGAAAAGATGAAAAATGGACACAAAATTAGGCTTACCATTATCAATTTCTATCTATATGCACTGGGTTATAATTCCTTGTTGTTGTTTCGTTTCTAGCAACACAATATGTAACAATCGTTTCATGTTTCCGTTACTTTTTATTCAAATTTATAAATGTAAGTGTACATACTAAAGGAAATAATTGTTAATACTCCAAAACAATAGTTAAGGATCAATTCAATTTTGAATATTTAATTTAAACATCTGTCATTTCCGAAACTAAGCCAAAAGTAAAAACTAAAGTCTTTCATGGTAAATTTTAGAGATAAAATGGCATGTTTTCGACTTTATATATATATAAATTATACTAGAAACACACCCGCGAAATCGCGGGCATTTAGAGTGTGGTTGAAAGTATGTAAACTGTTGTAGGATGATTTTTTGTAAAAGATTTTATGACTGGAGAATTTCAATAGAGGTATCAAAAGTTATAGGTACTTAATGAAAGGACATTTTTTTAGCCCTCCCCCTTTTTTCCAAAGTCCGTTATTTTTTTGTTTTCTGTTTTTCTGTTACTATGAACATACATATACTATGAATAAAGTGTATTTGCTATTTACTATCAATTCCAAGTTGTAATATTATCCTAGGCGATATAGTCATTATAGAGAATCTCTATATAATATATCAGTGACAGCCGCGGATAGTAAACTTTGAATTGATAGTAAATAGCAAATACACTTTATTTATAGTATATATATGATCATGGTATACAGAAAAACGCGAAAATAATTGTCCTGTCCCCACGTACTATAAAAATTATGTGTAATTTTATAAACAGTCCTAAACGGAAGTCTAGTCCATGACTTAAAAGTCCGTCCGATGACGGAAACAATATTCGGACGCCTTTATTTTCGTTTTTCTCCCAGAATAACCGAAACTGAATAATCATAAGCGAGGATGACAAATGCGACTATGCATGGTACCTATAGGACACAGATGCATGATGATTAATTTATTGTGGAAAGAAGAGAAGCGACACACAAAATGAGGTCTTCTCATTTAAAAGTATAGATATCCCTTTGGTATATTCCGCCTCTCTTTAATAATCATGATAATATTTTGGACATGCATGTAAAATGAAAATTCTTTTTTTACATTATACCTTATATAAATCAAAATAATAACAGAAAAGAAAAATAAGACTTAAATCTTAAAAAATCATATTATTATGTGATAATGACTAAGGTTTTGTTTATGACTTCGTCAAGGATGCTGGTAAGAACAAGTATCAACACAAATTAATGAAGGTAGAATATTTCATATTTTTGATTAACTTTTTACTTTCTTGAATTTAGATATAAAGTCGATATTTTGAATTTTTAGATCAAGTTTATTCCATTAACGTACCGTGGAAGAAAGAACAGACCCCGTATAAAGGGATATTCTTCAAAATGAAACGATTATGTCTTGAACATTTCTAAACGGATATTTGATTGTACTAGTACACATTGATTGACAAGATTAGATAGGTACTAGGGTGCACATTTGTGATTCAACTTCTGTAATATTGTCCATTTTTTCTTTCAAGTAAAGATTTCAAACACCAAACTTAAATGGTCAATTTAGGTAAGAATTGGTAGGCCTTTTACAATTTATTGCAACTGCATACTTGGTTTTATAAAACAGAACGGCAAACTTAGATACAAATATTTTGTTTATGGGAGGGACAATTTGTACTTTGTAAAAAAACATTTTGATTCAAATAAAGAATACTATGAAACTGACATTATCAAGCATTGATAACATATTCTGTTATGTTTTGTGGACATTTGTTTCCTAAAAACAATTACCTAACTAAACCACTCGTAGAGTAAGATATCTTATACACTTTTGTTGTTGTTTTCATTATTTGTAAAGGACTATTATAATGTAGACATATTTTTTATACCATTGTGTATATCTTATTTTAATTTATGCATTGTTGTCATCCAACTTTTATAGTATACTGAAATATACTAAAATAATATCAATAAATTATCTACTAAAAACGTAACAAACGTGAAATAAGATGGAACTGAATATGTGTCCCGTGTTTTTATAAGTTTAACGACCGTTTTTATTCAATAATACTGCAAGGACATGGTAACAGTACTCAAAGCAGAAATAGAACTTTCAAACAAAGAGTGTAAAATTTTAATAACTTATTCATATGCGTTATTTTTTTTTATCTTGTTTGTTCTGTTGTCCTTCGTTAATGTGCATATTATTTATGGTTCATTTTTCTTTGAAAAAAAACCGGATGTGTTACCATCAATACGCGAAAGAAGCAGATGATATCAAAACCTGTATAAAAGTGTAATAGAAGGAAATTTTGACTGGTTTATACTTAAAAATAGTTATCATTGAAAAAAAATTAGGAAAATATGAATACAACTGAAATACTTGCGAAAAAAGACTAAAGCGTTGTCATCGTATGTACTTTTGCTCGCTTAAACCAGATGAACACTTACTTCTTAAAGGAAACACATTGTTTAGAATACATTTTTGTACTTTCAAAATTGTCTGCTACTAAAGACAACAGTGACAAAGAAGCTGTTAAATGTCTATCATCCCTTCACGATTAGTATGTTGTTGTTCCTGCGAACAAAGCTTCAAATAATATTGTCTTTGTGTGTACATCGTACTACTACGAGTGTCTTGTAAAAAAATAGGAATAAATGAGCACTCAGGTAATCCCACATACAATAACATATCATTTGACAAGGATGAGATGTTGGCGAATCACAAGTCCTTCATGGCTTCACTGCACATTACATTGAAATGCAAATCGGATGACTTACCTTATTTGTATAGAATACATAAGCTTCACAAAATTCTGCAAACACAACGGTACATTGCCGGGTCATTTGATTGCTCCTCCAAGTAATTGTCCATTAGATTTGACAAAAAAATCTGTCCGCAACGAAAGAGGAAATTTAGAAATACTGTGAAACTGTTTACTCGTGTAGTTGTATTAACCATATGTGGATTAAAAAAAAATCTAAATAACTTCTGGATAATTTTAAATCTCGATCTTTTTCTGAAATAAGCTCTACCAAACATTTGATATTTCAACCGTGTATACCACCATTCCCAATGTGAAATTGAAAATTGTCTGAAAGAAATAATCCCCTATGCTTTTCAACATAAAAATGGTAGCATAAATTATAAATGTATTACTTTGGGGTACAATACGGCATATCATTTTAATAGTGAACAAAAATGTAAAACATGCTACATAAAGGAACAAGTGATCCGTATGTTGGAGTTTCTTATTGACAACATCTTTGTTGAACTTGGAGGTAGACTTTTTCAACAAATTGTGTGCATTCCTTTTGGAACGAACTGTGCGAATCTCCTTACCGGCCTCTTCTTATTTTCATATTAGTCGGAGTTTCTTCAGACACTTGTAAAATGCAAGAAGATCAAAGAAGCCAGATCATTTAATTGCACATTCATATATATTGATGATTTTCTTTCCATTAACAATCAAAATTTTTCTGATTGGAATCCATTAATATATCTTCCAGAAATAGAAATAGGGAACAATAGACACGTCTTCCTCTGCTTCATTTTCAGGCTTAGACCTCGAATTTGACATAAGCGGTCATCTCAGTACCAGAATCTATGACAAACGAGACGATTTTAATTTATTTTGAAATTATCAATTTCCCCCACCTTAGTAGCAATATACCAACCTCGCCTGTATATAGAATATATACTTTTCCCAACTCATTCGGTATTCAAGAGCTTACATCCCGTTATTGTATTGTTGTGCTATCATGGTAAATTTTTTGTATCTTTATTTTTCGTTTTTTTTTCTAATATGCTTTGTCTGTATGCCTTTTTGTTTTTCTTTGTTGACATATTTGGTTTTTTGTTTAGTGATTAAGATAATAACACAATGTTGACTGCTGTACCCCTAATTTTGACATTTATACCTACATGTATTATATCTGTTTTGGTCACCCATTGTTGTCTATAATAAAATTTGTATGCGACTGTCATACAAGTGAAAGATTTAGCTAGCTATAAAACCAGGTTAAATCCAGGTTTAATCCATCATTTTCTTCATATGAAAAAATGTCTGTACCAAGTCAGGAGTATGACAGTTGTTATCTATGTCTTTGATGTGTTTGAGCTTTTGATTTTGCAATTTGATTAGGGACTTTCTGTTTTGAGTTTTCCTCGAAGCTCGGTATTTTTGGTATTTTTCTTTTTCTACATATGTGTATATTATAATACTACATTCCGAACTTTCCTTGGTATTCGTCATATATTTTCAAATGTTGCTGATCTGTTTTTACACAATTTATATAAGCTAATGTCTCTCAATCGATGTATGACTTTTGAACACCGGTATACTACTGTTGGCTTTATTAAGCTATTTTACATGATGATGTCTTTGGATTCTTGGACCAAGCATCTACCCTTTTTAATTTCTAGTGGTAGCTCACGGTTTCGTCATTTGTAAATAACTATCTCAGCTTCCTATCACCAACGAGGACTTAGGGTTAAACTCAAAGTTATTTACAAAAATATTTTTTTACTATTTTCCACAGATCAAAGACTTCTTTTGTCACTGCATAAATCATTTTTACGTATTTTAAAGGGGCATTAGCTGACAAATTAATGTTCATCGACTTTGACTCAAATTTTCATCTTTGATTTATAACATACTAAAACGCATATCCAAATTATAGAAAGTCTAAAATAAACAATTTACTATTCATGGACTCGATAATATGTATCAGCATTTCGTGTGTGGTTTAATCTAGTCGCCATCTAATCAACCAACGAAGTGATCTCCGGCGACTTTCGACGGTCATATGGCCGATATAAACATAAACATATATATTAAAAGATAGCGAACACGTGCAATTGAATATTTCTAGGTCGTTTGATTTCATTTTCCATTTAAAAGCTGAACACGCCTAGTTTATGCGTAACTCATCTATACATAAGGAGTTAATTTGAAGGTCACATGAATACGGATTCAATGAGGTTAAATTATTTACTTGAAAGTTACTTATTCATCAGCAATGATGATTTGCTTATTTTGACAAAATTAAACCAAAACTGGCTGCAGAAAGAGATTTATTATTTTACTATTTCTCTTTCATTTATGATTGAACATAAACAATCATATTTTATTTTTTGTATATCTCGAAGCTAATGCCCCTTTAACACATTTAGAACGTATATTACATTTTTTTTATTAATAATATACTTGATTTTGAACTTATTTGGATTTTTTAAAAAGAAATTTCAATATCAAATATCTAGATATTTTGTTCACACATTAAGAAGTCCTTATTTTCCTTTGTTATTGTGTTAGGCATATTTGATGCTTTAAGTAAAAAAGAGTTTATCCTTTCAACAGTTTAACCTATATAACACCACTATTTTACTATATTTATTTAAAACAGAGTATGATATAAGTTATCTAGCTAATTGTCCTCTACACCCTAATCGCCTCAGTGGTCGTGTTGAATCTAGTTTGCCTCGAGAGCGGGATTTGAAGGGTTTCAACCACGTCCGAGTCTTTTCAGACAATGAGTATTTGCTGGTTCTCTGCTAAGTATGCGGCATTAAGGAGTAAGACCAAAGAATGGTCGGCTCTTAGTCAGAAGTATGTGTCCGTGTAGGGTTACATGTCTTTCTATGGACTGCTTTCTTGTGAACAAGCACGTTACAAAAATGTCGGTCTATAACGGAGAAGGGTTAATATTCATATTCAAATAACATGTTCTCGTCCTGAAAATTGTATTTCCCACCATACCTTACGAAGCCATATATGTACATCATCACAATATCCTCTACATCCAGAATTCGAGGATTAAACTCTAACAAATAATACATAATCACAAAATTTACTGTGAAATTTTTCTAAAACATGTGAATCCGTCTCTTTGATCACCTATATTTTCTACAGTATTTATCAAATTATGTTCGGAGGAAAATAGCCAATTTGTCAGAACCATATAATTTTATAGAATTTATAGTGTGTTTGGAAAGATGAAATCTAATTTTGACATATGGAGTGACATTATTGAATAATTTTATTTATCATCAATAATGCTTTGAAATTTTTTTTTGTAAAAATCTTGTTAAGCTGCTGAAAAAGTTCAAGAGGCAGTCACGATAATATTTATATTGTTAAACGTTTTCAATACATTTGTTTTCTTTGATTTAATTTGAATGTTTGAATTACATCAAGCCTTGTTCAAACTAGAACTTTTGCCATCTTAAAATTAAGTTTCATTTTCCGTTCATCGGGAAAATTTGCAAAATTATCAATTGTGTTCTACAACCCCTTTGCTTATATCAATAAGAAGAAAGCAGTAAAGTGACTTCGAACTATTTTTCACATTCGTCTGTATTATTGTCTCATGAACAAATATGTGGCCACTATTTCTACAACTTTCTACAAACCAAGTTTGCTCAGGCTTTATATCAGCATGAGCTTTTAAAAACTTCGAAAGCCAATTATTTTAAATTCGGTTAATCATGTTCAACTATATAACATTGTTATCATTTATTGATGTTCCTCTAAAATTATATGGATCGTGTATTGATCCAGATTTATGTAAAGGATGTATATAACTGTTCCTTAATATATGAGTTTATTGACCATACGCGTATGGTCATGACGACAAACAGTAATCAACCAATCAAATCACATGTAGTCACAACATATTTTAAAACACCTCTTTCCATGCTTTTATTGACCTATTAGACATAAGAGATTACGACAGCAAATAGCAAGACAGTATAACAAAGATTATTATTTGCAAGTATAACATCGTATACATTTTCTAAATCATAAACATAATTTGGAATTTGATTGTTAACTATTATAACTAATTCTTATTGTCTTCGTTGTATTCCTAAAAGTCATATACTCATGTAAAATAGGATATGTTCATCCTTTTGGAAAAAAACCTGAACAGTATTTACTTTGACGACGATTATTTCTTATATTTGTGTTTGTCGCATGTTTGAATGTTTTCATTTTGAAATTCATAATACATGATTTTTTGTCATCTGTCCTGTAACATTAGGACGATGAGGTATGATTGCCAATGAGACAACTCTCCACCAGAGACTTAATGACATAGAAATAATAACAATAGATCACCATACGGCCTTCAATTAGTTCGTTTATTAGGTCAAAATTGGTATCTTCTGTGATCTAATTTCTGCAAATTTTGTTAACATTGGTATTGCCAAGATATATTAAACGTCAAGGCCGAGTTATGGTTAATACGACGCCACGGTATTCGAAATGGGAACGTTAAATCCGATGACTAATTTTGGGCTATTGTCTCTACACGTTAAATACCATTGAAACAACTCTCTCGGAGATTGCTAGATTGTCTGTTCCATGGTATATTGTCTAGCGCTGTTCAGCAAAATATCATTTTCCAGTATTTTGTGTATGCATTTAGTAATTACGAGCATTCTTAAATAGGGTGCAGTTGGTTATTTGATAAAGGCAAAACACCACACAATTATTTGACAATCCAGATAATATAAGACAAATGTTTGGTTTGATTTTTAATTTTTTTTTTCATTGAATCAATGCCAAATGTTTCATTCAGACAATATACACAATTGTTACAATGTCCAAATATTCTATTGCGGACATAATTGTATTAAAAACAATAACAATAGACATATTGATTGTAAACTTCCTCTATTAAAACATTTTGGGAAAATACATAAAGGAAATTGAAACTGTGGTATTATATTTTAAGTATCATTTTATTAGATTAAAACAAACTTTAAATGAATAAAATAAAGTATATTGTAATGATAATTTTTTTGTGTCTATCAAAAACAAAAAAAAAGTATATATTTTTATCTTCTTCCAGAAAACATGGAAAACAGTGTCAATTCTCAGCTTTTATTAAGAAGGACATAGATCTCGCCGTTTCTTACATGTTTCAAGACAGAAAGGAAACTTTTATTTTTAAATATGTAGAGAAAGTAACAGAGATGGCAAATCTCAAACTGTTTATGTGAAAATTTATGAAACCTATTGATGGAAATGTGTACAAAGCAGAAACGAATCATAAATGCTATTTTGTTTTTATTATTGCTAACCTGTTACTGTCAGAGTTTTCGAATTAATAAAAACATCGAAATAATTTCAGAATTTGCAGTTATTAAAGGTACAGAGTACTTCATCATCTAGATCTACTTCAGTTACTTAGAAAACTGACTAACAATCTGACGTCAATTGTTACAATGACCTAATATTCTATTGTTATTGCGGACATAATTGTATTAAAAACAATAACAACAGACATATTGATTGTAAACTTCCTCTATTAAAACATTTTGGGAAAATACATAAAGGAAATGGAAACTGTGGTATTATATTTTAAGAATCATTTTATTATATTAAAACAAACTTTAAATGAATAAAATAAAGTATATTGTAATGATAATTTGTTTGTGTATATCAAAAACAAAAAAAAGTATATATTTTTATCTTCTTCCAGAAAACATGGAAAACAATGTCAATTCTCAGCTTTTATTAAGAAGGACATAGATCTCGCCGTTTCTTACATGTTTCAAGACAGAAAGGAAACTTTTTTTTTAAATATGTGGAGAAAGTAACAAAGATGGCAAATTTCAAACTGTTTATGTGAAAATTTATGAAACCTACTGATGGAAATGTGTACAAAGCAGAAACGAATCATAAATGCTATTTTGTTTTTATTATTGCAAACCTGTTACTGTCACAGTTTTCGAATTAATAAAAACATCGAAATAATTTCAGAATTTGCAGTTATTAAAGGTACAGAGTGCTTCATCGTCTAGATCTACTTCAGTTACTTAGAAAACTGACTAACAATCTGACGTCTGCAGGCAAGACTTGGTGAATTATGCTTTGCAGGCAAGTTTCACAATCTGATTAAAATCAGGTCGTTCACTTTCCTCTGTAATATGTGTATGTTGTCTATGTAAGATCTAAACACATCCTCTAAGGGTCAATGTTTGGTAACCTTAAAGCATCCAATCAAATATTTTCTACAAACTGTTTCGGTATTTGTTACATTGGTATGTCAAACATAATATTGGGTTAATTGCAAAAAAATACATTTCAATAAATGTTCAGTAATTTAATTAACCAACATCTAGTTTTATGACGTTTTTGTAAATTTTTATGCACTGACCGAATTGTAAACTCTCATCAACAAAGCAAAATGGTATTGTTATATTGGGTATTTTTAAATATTATAAAATAATTTATATAACTTTAATCATTATCTTAAACGACGTATAAAGAAGAATATTGATTCAATTGCGTTTACACATGTTTGTGTGGGAAAATGTAATCAAAGTGCCATTGCATCCTTTGAAATTATTGGCTGATTTATCCATCTTGTCCGGTCAATTGTTTTTACCAACATGCTTCCCTCTTTCCACATGAAAATACAATAATTGGTCGTTGCCTATTAATTGCGGATTTTTTTTATTATTAAAGTGGATGTAACTTCATGCTTTTTTATTACGTATAGAATGAACTCACAAACTCAAAACTGATTACGGTTGAATACAGGCTTCTCATGCCAACTCACCAATCAAAACAAAATAAAATGATTTCACGTTCTATATTATAAAAGAAAAAAAACATGTTTTATTCGGGTTAACCACGTTAAACCATCATTTTCTTTCGAAAATGCATATAACAATTCATGAATATGACAGTTGTATTCCACTCTGTCCATTGGTCGATAGCGTTTGGTTTTGTCAGTTTTTATGGACTTTCCCTTTTTGAATTTACCTTGGAGTTCGAAATTTTGCTTAACTTTTTTGCTTAAAAAAAATGTTGTTTTATTGTAATCAATGACAAATACTATATTCAGACAAAATAATGTTTCTCAAACGCAATATAGAATTGACCAAAGTTACAATGACCTACTATTGAATCGTCATTGTAGACATATTTGTTTTTGGAAAACAAATAAACACACGAAAAAAGTGATATATATATTTTAAACTTACTTTATTAAAGAGTTAAGAGGAAATTAATAATAGAATAGAAAACTATGATATCCGATTATTCGTAGCATTTTATTATTACAATGTTAATCTTTGAATTGATTGAAAATCTAGTTTAATGATAATGCTTATATCTATTAAAACTTAAAGTTAAGCAAACTTTATTCTAGTTTAAATGAAAGTTTACTGATATCATTTAACCATCAATATATTAACCACAACAATGGAAATGGTCGCTATAGTTGACAGCAAACAGCGAACTGCATTTTAACTTATGAAATATATAATCAAAATGTTTGAATGAAATTGGAAAGCAATTTAATAATGCGTGGTTGTCGTTTGTTGTTGTGGTTCAGAAGTGTTTCTCGTTTCTCGTTTTTTATATAGATTATAATGGTTTACTTTTATAAATTTTGACTTGGATGGAGAGTTGTCTCATTGGCACTCATACCACATCTTCTTATATCTATAGACGGTTGGTTTTCCTGTTTGAATGGTTTTACACTAGTCATGTGTGGGGCCCTTTATAGCTTGCTGTTTTGTGTGAGCCAAGGCTCCTTTTCCGGACATAATTGTATTAAAAAACAATAACAATAGACATATTGATTGTAAACTTCCTCTATAAAAACATTTTGGGAAAATACATAAAGGAAATTGAAACTGTGGTATTATATTTTAAGTATCATTTTATTAGATTAAAACAAACTTTAAATGAATAAAATAAAGTATATTGTAATGATAATTTGTTTGTGTCTATCAAAAACAAAAAAAGTATATATTTTTATCTTCTTCCAGAAAACATGGAAAACAATGTCAATTCTCAGCTTTTATTAAGAAGGACATAGATCTCGCCGTTTCTTACATGTTTCAAGACAAAAAGGAAACGTTTTTTTTTAAATATGTGGAGAAAGTAACAGAGATGGCAAATTTCAAACTGTTTATGTGAAAATTTATGAAACCTACTGATGGAAATGTGTACAAAGAAGAAACGAATCATAAATGCTATTTTGTTTTTATTATTGCTAACCTGTTACTGTCACAGTTTTCGAATTAATAAAAACATCGAAATAATTTCAGAATTTGCAGTTATTAAATGTACAGAGTACTTCATCGTCTAGATCTACTTCAGTTACTTAGAAAACTGACTAACAATCTGACGTCAATTGTTACAATGACCTAATATTCTATTGTTATTGCGGACATAATTGTATTAAAAACAATAACAATAGACATATTGATTGTAACTTCCTCAATTAAAACATTTTGGGAAAACACATAAAGGAAATGGAAACTGTGGTATTATATTTTAAGTATCATTTTATTAGATTTAAACAAACTTTATATGAATAAAATAAAGTATATTGTAATGATAATTTTTTTGTGTCTATCAAAAACAAAAAAAGTATATATTTTTATCTTCTTCCAGAAAACATGGAAAACAATGTCAATTCTCAGCTTTTATTAAGAAGGACATATATCTCGTTGTTCTAACATGTTTCCAGACAGAAAGGAAACTTTTTTTTAAATATGTGGAGAAAGTAACAGAGATGGCAAATCTCAAACTGTTTATGTGAAAATTTATGAAACCTACTGATGGAAATGTGTACAAAGCAGAAACGAATCATAAATGCTATTTTGTTTTTATTATTGAAAACCTGTTACTGTCACAGTTTTCGAATTAATAAAAACATCGAAATAATTTCAGAATTTGCAGTTTTTAAAGGTACAGAGTACTTCATCATGTAGATCTACTTCAGTTACTTAGAAAACTGACTAACAATCTGACGTCTGCGGGCAAGACTTGGTGAATTATGCTTTGCAGGCAAGTTTCACAATCTGATTAAAATCAGGTCGTTCACTTTCCTCTGTAATATGTGTATGTTGTCTATGTAAGATCTAAACACATCCTCTAAGGGTCAATGTTTGGTAACCTTAAAGCATCCAATCAAATATTTTCTACAAACTGTTTCGGTATTTGTTACATTGGTATGTCAAACATAATATTGGGTTAATTGCAAAAAATACATTTCAATAAAATGTTCAGTAATTTAATTAACCAACATGTAATTTTATGACGTTTTTTTAATTTTTATGCACTGACCAAATTGTAAACTTTCATCAACAAAGCAAAATGGTATTGTTTTATTTGGTATTTTTAAATATATTATAAAATAATTTATATAACTTTAATCATTATCTTAAACGACGTTTAATGAAGAATATTGATCCAATTGCGTTTACACATGTTTGTGTGGGAAAATGTACACAACCCTCGAATATCGTATCAACTTGGAGATATATACTATGTATGCAGGCGCTGCTGGAATGTTGCTACATAGAAATAGAAAGTTCACAAAAGGGATGCTTCCCTCTTTCCACGTGAAAATACTATAATTTGTCGTTGCCTATTGATTGCGGATTTTTTTTATTATTACAGAGGATGTAACTTCATGCTTTTTTATTACGAATAGTATGAACTCACAAACTCAAAACTGATTACGGTTGAATACAGGCTTCTCATGCCAACTCACCAATCAGAACAGAATAAAATGATTTCACGTTCTATATTATAAAAGAAAAAAAACATGTTTTATTCGGGTTAACCACGTTAAACCATCATTTTCTTTCGAAAATGCATATACCAATTCATGAATATGACAGTTGTATTCCACTCTGTCCATTGGTTGGTAGCGTTTGGTTTTGTCAGTTTTTATGGACTTCCCCTTTTTTAATTTACTTTAGAGTTCGAAATTTGTTGAACTTTTTTGATAAAAAAAAATGTTGTAATATTGTAATCAACAGTGGAACTGCGATATCAAAATTACAACAAGGATTTAAGAAAAAAAAAATAGACGTTGTGTTAAAACCCAACCTGAATGTCAAATAAATGTAGTTGATGAAATAAAAACAAATGCATATTTATACCTGTACATACAAGAATGCACAAATCACTACTCAGTAAGTTTAGCATTGGGCCACAAGCAGCTTCTCATAAACGAGATTCACCAATTCCTGATTTCCAAAGAACATCCGTATTGTTCCCAATATGTCATGAAAAAGTCGTACTGTGGATTCATTTATATTCTGTGGATATCAATTTCCGTTGATTTTGTTGGTAACTTGTGGAACTCAACGAAGTACAAATTTTCTCTAGGCTTGTATAGTTTACTGAAGCCTCTAATTCAAATATATACGAAAATGCAATTTTTCGTTAATCCACAAAAATTGGTATCCAGGATAATTAATGAATCAGCAGTATTTGACAAACGCAACGTACGCTATAGATGACGTAGAATATTGGGCATTTATTCTGCAAAGGAAACAAAAGTCAGGATGGCAGCCGTTAGAATATCAAAAGTGGTGAGAATCAGATAGAGTATATAAGTCAACATTATTTTGTATTTTATCAACTGAATTCGAATAAGAAACACACTATCACTAGCTCAAATAATTCCATAGTACTGAAATTTTGTTTCTACTTACCTTTCTTAGTAATTGCAAAATAATACTCGCTTGCGCCTAAACGATTCGTTACTGTAATACAATAGGGTTGCAAATCATCTATGTATAATTCATCACTTTCAATCAAAATATCATAACCAGGAATTCCAACTGTGTTGTCAAACTCATTGTATAACAATGTAGATTTCAAAACGAATTTATTTATTTTTCTTTTTTCACCACACATCCGTCCTAATTTTTCAAGGAATATTTCTTCAACATCAGGACAGCTGTAGACATGAAATGACATTGTAACTGATGACTGGCCCACTTTTCCAATCTTGACGTATCTGTTTTCTTTTGCAAATACAGGTGGACCTTACAATAGAAGAACTCATATATGCTAAAACCTTTGTTATATATATTATTTGTGCAATCTATAAACTTGAATGTTTTCTCCTACTAGTGATGAACGACGATATGAGAGCCTTTCGATTTGCTGGTTGATTGTTTTTTTTAAGATTTTAATTATAATGTCATTGTGTAGGAATGAATATTTTCATACACAGAATTGATCAATGAGTAATCGTTAGGTAATAACAAATTAAATAAATTTAAAACAGCTGGCCTCCGTTTTTTTATGCTCTTGAAATAGCACATCTATTAATGTGCATAACTAATAACATGTTTTTCCTCCAAATAGAGTCACAGGTGACAATTAACATTTACAGTCGTAATTGACCCTTTTAAGTAGGTTGTGGATACGGCGTCTATGTATTTATTTACAATTTTTCGGTGAAAAAAAAATGATTGAGCCATGCTTCGATACTGTATACGAATTAAATTAGCCAAACTAAATTGACATTTAGAAGTTATCCCAGGTACGTAAGTTTTACAAACGATATCAAACACGTACCTAGTAATTCAACATTAGAAGTAGGATACCCCAAACAAACCTGTATTTTACCAAACGTTCAACAAAGTGCTAAGTGATGCAGTATAATAATACGTAATATATTGATATAAGATATAAGAAGATGTGGTATGAGTGCCAATGAGACAACTCTCCATCCAAGTCAAAATTTATAAAAGTAAACGATACTAGGTCAAAATACGGTCTCCAGCACGGAGCCTTGGCTCACACCGAACAGTAAGCTATAAAGGGCCCAAAAAATCACTAGTGTAAAACCATTCAAACGGGAAAACTAACGGTCTAATCTATATAAAAAACGAGAACGAGGAACACTTATGAACCACATCAACAAACGACAACTACTGAACATCAGATTCGCAAATTTATACAATCTAAAAACTATATTTTGCGTTTACTTTTCCGCAAGTTTAGCTTTTATTTAATATGAAATTAACGTTTACAATTGTTGAAATAGATCAATTTCTAACATTGCACCTATTTATTTTTAGTTAGTACCTTTCGGAACACCTGAAATCACCCCTAGTTGTTGGTGGGGTTAAGTCCTTAGGTTTTCTATGTTGTTTTTTTTTTGTGTACTGTTGTTTGTCTTTTCGTCGTTTTTCGTTTTTTTCCATGTGATTTTCAGTTTGTTTTTTATTTTTGAGTTTGAAAATCACTTTGTTATCTTTTGGCTTCATATAAAATCCGTCTGTCTTCTTTCACCTTTTTTCAAAATTTTGCTGAACAGTTACTTACGATAGTTCGATAGTGTCAACACCGGACCTGATATGTTAACAATTAATTGAAAGGTGTACATGCTAAATTTTCTTAAATATATAGCGGTGAATATCATCTGTATTTATGAAACAGTAGTGTGAAAAGGGGGATTCTACACCACCCCCTAATTTCAAGGGCAAAACCTGCATAGGACCCCCAACCCCGAGGCTAAGATGCAATCCGACAGCGTCCCTTCTTAGCGTATAATAAATCATGACTTTTGTGCACAATGGTTTCGTCGACTCAGATGACTTCATCAGCGAAGACACCTTTCAGGAAAAGGTGCAGGACCAGAATCAGGAAGCCATTAAATGGAAAGACTTGCCCACTGAGGTGATCTATAAGATCTTGGAGGTGGCTGAAGTGGATGGTAAGTTTGGAAAAAGCAAAATCCTCACTCTGAAGGACCGTCAAGGAGAAACCAGTAGAGTATGGGCTTGCCCCACGCTCAATAACGAGAAAGATCCTTTGCAAGGAGCCTTCGTACGAAGCACTGGGTTCAAGCTCAGCAAAAAGTCCAAGCAGGAGTATCTCTCATACGATCTGTGAGGAAGTAAAAAAAAAAAAAATAACCGAGGGCTAGAGGTAAGGACGCAAAATTTCCCAATCCAAAGCAGATTGGGAAATTTTGTTGGTCACTTAACACTTTGATCTGGAGGGTTCGGAAATGAGCGGGGAGCGAGGCGTAGCCGAGCTAGGCGCGATTGGAAGAACCCTCCCTAAGGCGCATGCGCATTCAATTCTTCACTAATTGGGGTAGAAGGTTGACGAAGCTGATCCTTCTCATCGTAGTAGTTCTTCAGGCAGACTGCAGGAGCACCGTCTTCACCTGCCAGCTGGGACTTGTAGGTTTTGGCTAATCGCCCGGTGTCTCGATGCTTCTTTTTCTTCTTGGCGACTCGGCGTGAGATCAAGGATAGGATTATTATCCCCGTGGCACATACAGAGGTGAGGGAACCTAGGTGAATGGATGCCACAGCAACCACACCGGTCAGAGCAGACCCCATGGTACCACTGGTCAGCAATAGACTGCCTACGCAGCACCCATCCAGGGCAATAGAGATGACCTTATCCAATCGGTTGTAGATCTTCAACGCATGCTCATATCTCCGGATTTCTGCGGTGAGCTCCTCTTCCATGCATGCGATATGACTGGCATCTACTTGATCCATTTATTTATAGGAGCATACCGAGGAGGGGAATATTTTTGAAGGGGCTGTTAGCACCTAAGATCAGACCGGCTCCGTCGTGGAATTGCTGACCACGCTTCAAGTAAAGTCCATCACCATAGGTGATCCGGCGTTTGAGGGTTTGAGGTAGAGACCGTTGCCACTAGATTTCACTGTGCAAACGCATCCACCACGTTTCAGGTACAATCCAGACCCTAAGGCCTTGTTAACGGCTACACCACCCAGCCCACTTAAGGCTCCAACACCCAAGGCGGGTAGAATGGTTTTTGCTAACATGGGAAGTGCCCTCATTGCCAGCCCCGCCAGCATGGGTAGGAAGCCACCCACCTTCTGCATGTTTTCCTTCAATTTGGTCGCACTCAACTCTAGGACCATGCCACCAGTATCCTTCTGTAGGAGCTTGGCGATTTTTTAGACCTGGCGGGTGGTGAGCCACATCTTGTGTTCGCCTTGCAGGTTTGCGTGGGACAAACGAATGGAGAACGGACAACCTTTCTTGGCAGCCCGTTGTAGTTTATCAGCTTGACCTTTTGTCAAGTTTAAACCATGTTCGTGATAAGTCATTTATCTATACCTCTCGAAGATGAAAGCGGATGGTGAGATGTTCACCCCTGAAATCGATGGGCCTACCGTCTTGATCGGTGAGATACGTTTGCATGCGATTGATGGTTCGCAAGGTCACTGGCAAGTATACTAGATTCTTAGGGGTTTGAATGATCTTCATACCAGGACCGTTTGCGGGAAAGAAGCTGTAGATGGTAGACTGCTGTGTACCATTCACATAACTGCCATGGATGATATCACTATTTACCAGAATGCTGTTGATGCTGATGATATTTACAATGTGTTCCCCTTCCGTATAGCCGTTTGTGATCATATTGAATGTGTAAATCTGCCGCTCGAATCCCAAGACGGTGTTGATGCTATTGACAACGTTGAAGTCTACTTGATAGTGTCTGGCGAGGGTCAGCGTTGCTCTTAGGGTCGCCCGGTAGGCATCGATGATGATCTTCGTTTTGTGTTTGTTGAGCCGTAGCCGCCGCTGGATCTCATTGTTGATGTCTTCGATGTCATAGGAACCTATGCTCAATGCGATGGGAAACCAGTTGGCACCATCGTTGGGGGAGTAGCGGAAGGAATGAATACCTGCATGAATGTTGTGGATGGAGTTATAGGTTTCCAGGTTTACCAATGCCATCTCGTAGGTTTTGGATTCCTTGAGATGCAGTGGGGGGTTGAACCGGGTAAGGATTTGGCTATCGTTTCCAGAGACGATGAAGGAAAACCCATGCTTGGGGTCGGTGTTATTAGCAATTTACTGCAACAATGTGTTGTCCATTTATTTATGGTAGACCATTGTCACATATTTTTTGCTTCCACTCTTATATACCATTATACTGCTCCTTGAGCTGTTTTCCATAGATATCGGCGGGGCGACTGGCAAAGAGGATTTGTAGGTGAATTTTATCCATTTACTTTTAGTACACATCGTTCATCTTTTGACCATCGGATTCAAACTGTAGGATTCTGTCGGAAATGACAAGTGCAAACGCCTCGGTGTTGGCTGGAACATTGCGGGCGAATTCTGCACGGATCTGAATGTCTACCGTAGATTCTTTGAGACGCTCAGACTGATGACTCACATCGATTACAAACAAGGGGTACAAGTCCATGTAATCGGAGGGATTAATACCACCATTACTGAGGAGACTGTCCATGTTGTGGAATTTCTTTCTGAAGTCGGAGGCCTTTTTAAACACTCTGGCGATCCTATTTTCGTTGAAAGCTGCATTATAGTCGACTGCCGGACAACGTTCAGCGTTGAGGGTGACATGGATATTTCGCAATCGACAGTGATCGAACACGGAAGCATTATTGGTTTGGTCACCACTTTTGTTGGTTTGGAAGGCAACAATGAAATATTTAGGCTTTTCGCGACCACTCTTGGCAGCTAGGCGCCAGTTAAACTGTGAGGCTTGGGGAACGACTATGGAATCACACTGTCTCATGCGAAATCCACAGTGGATTTTGGATTTACTTTGGATGGTTTTGTACAGTTGCATCTTATTTTCGTCTGAGGATATGACTTGAGGGACGAACCACGATAGTGTACTCAGGACGATCTTTGCCGGATCGTTGACGGCAGCTGCTCTCAGAATGGCATTAGCATTTGAATCGCGAACGAGTGAGAGTTCGTGCCTGAACCCGTACACTTTTTTGTTGTAATCATCTGCGAATCCAAAAATATGTTTTAGGGGGATAGCAAACGAAAACGATCCTTTGTTGGTGGGCTTGGTGATGGTGTATCCATGAAGGACTGCAAATCCAGTGTTCTCAGCCTCAGCATCGGTGGAAGAATCCTTATACCACAGTTGGTTGAGACCCTGCGATTTGGAGAAGTCGTCGGGGTAGGTTAACATTCCCAGCATAGTGGTGGCAATGCCGGGGTCGTTAATATGTTCGATCTGCTGACCGGAAAGCCTGTAACTGA
This sequence comes from Mytilus californianus, assembly GCF_021869535.1. Taxonomy (NCBI): domain Eukaryota; kingdom Metazoa; phylum Mollusca; class Bivalvia; order Mytilida; family Mytilidae; genus Mytilus; species Mytilus californianus. Next base: position 47,587,200 of record NW_026262604.1, read on the forward strand.
TGCTCTTGAAGAGATACATGATACCATTATGGGTGAGCGACACAAGATCGCCATCGGCATATGCTGTGTCATCATTCTTGAGAAGTCGACCTTCCACCACGAGATAACTTTCGTCGGGGTGTAGGAACAAATCCTGGGTTTCGATGTTGATTCGGATTTCAGCACCGGCATTGTTCAGCTGGGCACCGGCTTGTGGTTCGTATTCTCGAACCTGATATTCCTGGAGACTTTCGTCGATGGTCAACCCTTCGGTGATTGTTAGGATGTCAGACATAATGTATTTATTTATAGCGTTGGACGAAGTCGTGGATGGTTTTGATACCAGAGCCGGAGATAAGATTGTTCAACCGAACTTGCTTTGGCTTCTTGCGTTGAACACTAGGCTGTTGAGGGGTTTTACTGCGTTTTCTTGGGCGGGTCACTTTATCAACCACATGGTCGACGGCTTTGGAGGCTCCTTTTTCAACACCTTTTAAGGTTGCATTGGTGGCAGCACTCATGGCCTTACTTCCTAGGGTTTTGACGGCAGAGGAAGTAAACATGCGTCCAGCCAAACTGGCGATTGTGTCAAACAGTCCTTTACCACCGTAGGCGTACTTTCGAGCGTAACCTTTCTTGATTTGCAACATTTACGATGCTACGATGAAGCGCCTTATATTTATCGATGCTGATATGTCTACCCTTCTTCATAGCATCGATAATCGACACAATTTCGTTGCGCACACCATTATTTCCTGCTCGGTATGCTGCGGCAGACAGTTCCAAGCGATCAAGAAGCTGCTTGGAAGGAAGAAATATGGTTTGCAGCCCACTACCAAACTTATCCTTCTTGTAGATGTGGGACACGATTTCCTTCCACTTGTAACCCTTATTCGCCTTCGGGGTTCTTGAGAGGGTGGAATTGCCTTGATACATGGCACCGGAACTTTTCAGGATTTGTGCATAGTCCTCTCGGTCTTCAGGCTCAAACGATTCTGGATTCTTTTTCACCATGAGTTCCCAGAGGCCAAGGGTTCCTTTGTACCTCACACCATCTACGAAAATATCATCATCGTCAAAAGTAACTGGTGAGCTTCCGATGAAGATACCATCGTTTTCAGATTGCAATCCAAAGGTGTGGTCGGCGGAAGGAGTCATACTGAGTTGCAAATACTGCTGTGCTCGAGGTCCGAGGACGGTGTCTGTAGGTGGTGCGATGGGTAGTGGATCGGCAAACTCGGGCAGTGGAGGAGGGAGGGCTGGCACTGCTGCAGGAAGGTCTGCGATCGTTTTGGTGATTTTTGAAGCTGCTTCCCACTGAGCCTCAACCACAGGCTTGAACACCTTGGAAAGGTCTCGGCTGAGTCCAATATTATCAAGGCGGTATTGCATGTTGCTGGCTTGAATGCTCCGCTTAGTTTCATGCAACTTCTTTACAAGTGCCTCACGCTGCTTAGGGTCGGTAATCTTGATAAATGTCATTTATTTATAGGATCGAACGCTGTTGAACGCCCCTAAGCGTTGGTTCGAAAGCCCTTAAGCGTTGGTTCAAACGCCCTTAAGCGTTGGTGTCAACGCCCTTAAGCGTTGGTGTGAACGCCCCTAAGCGTTAGGTGAAACGCTCCCAAGCGCCTGGGGTAAGGTTCAAACGCCTTTCCCAATCGCTAGGGGTATCGTCCGTATCCGCTGCGGCCCCCTTTTTTCTTTGCAAGATTAAAGTGTCTGCGGCATAGGTCTTTACCAGGGCGGCATGGGTGTGTGCACTGGTGGCCTCGAATCGTCTTGGTAGGGCATTGGGGTTGAGGAAAGCGTTCCACCTTACCATACTGACGGTCAGAGTTCCATGTGTCGAAATCACCTCCACTGCTATAAATCGGGCGGGTGATCGTGCGACCGCATTTCCATCACATACTTATCATATCTACTGGGTTCTACTCAAATTTACATTTGCAGGGCTTGGGTTCCTCTGTGTCCAAATCTTCCTCATTCTCCAAGAAGAAATCTGTGTACTGATCCATTCTTTATCTTATACCTCATAGAACTCATCTAATTTGTATCAGTATTTTCCTGCTGACTTGGGGCTCGTGAGATCGATGGTTACAAATCCATAGGGTTGGGACCAGCAATGCTTACACAGAGCGTCAAATTGTTCCTTGGTAAGATCGTTGCAGTGGTGGAATATGATCGCGATTCTTAGCATCTTGCTGAAAGAGACAGATAAAGTTTGCATTTTCTCGGATCGATTGTCGGGGCAGTTTGAAGTAGTTCTGGCACAGGTAGAAACAATCGACGTTGTTGTGGCGACCGCGCACGTAGTAGTCTTCACATGTGTTCTGTTTGTTCAGCATCAAGTCGTCGAACACCATGAGTTTTTTGCGGCTGGGATCGAGTTCCCGGGGGTCTGGTACATCGCTCCATTGCTCGATACCACTCGGGTGTCGTGGTGGTGGTAAGGCGTCGACCATATCGATCAATGAGTAGGGTGACTTGCCCTTGCACTGTAGGAGGTCTCGGATATCTTCCTTAGGGAAGCCTTTTCCCAGCGCTTGCTGCAACAACTGGTAAATGGATTGGTGAAGTGATTTTCCGAAGACGTACAATCGATCGTAGTCAAGCCATCCATCGCGCAGGAGTAGGTTGTTCAACAGCGTTGTCTTACCACAGTCCGACTTCCCAATGATCAACCCTCTGATCGACCGCTGCGGTAGGAGGTAGTGATTGCTCCTCTTTGGGGCGTTGGCACTGTAGGAAATGTCTTCGACGTTCATTTATTTAAATAACGATGATCTTCTGCGTGAAATGTCGTAGGAAGACGGACACAGTTAACCCTGGCGAAACAATTACCAGCAACGGGCGACGGAGGAAGTTTGTCAACTGCAAGGTGTGCGGTGCCAAGTAGTCTCAGTTTGTTGCTACAACCCGTGCAGGGTTCATGAACAAGCTAATCAACCGATTACCCTTGGAAATGCATCTCCCCGGACACAACTTCACCGGGCCAGGGACTAAACTTAGCAAGCGACTACTCCCCGATGGCACCCTGAAGGCTTGGTCCAAAACCATTAATCGAGTGGACCAGGCTGCATATCACCACGATCTTTGTTATGCCCAGCACAAGGATACAACCGCACGCAACTCCATCTGTGACAAAGCTATGCTAGCCTCGCTTAACACCATTCCCAACCCTACCACACGCAAACTCATGGACCGCAGCATCGTCGGACCCATCATCGGTACCAAAGCTCGATTCGGTCTGGGTGATTTAGCTGAGGAGTTGCACAAACCAGTTCGACGTAAGTTTCAAAAACGCCGTGTGGTAGTGGGTGGTGTGGATAAGACCTGGGCGGCCGACCTTGTTGATATGAGTGCCTTTTCTAGGGATAACAAAGGAAATAAGTTCATCCTGAGCATCATCGATGTCATCTCCAAATATGGCTGGTTGATACCGTTCAAAAACAAGAAGGGGGTGACGGTGCGGGATGCCTTTCAAGCGGTGTTCAAGGAGCGTGTGCCAAAAAAGCTTTGGACAGACAAATGCACTGAGTTTTACAACAAGAATGTAAAACAATTGCTCCAAAAGCATGATATTGAGCTCTACTCCACCGAAAACGAGGAGAAGTCGAGTTTGGTTGAACGCTGGAATCACACCATGAAAGAGAAGATGTTCAAATACTTTTCAGCCAACTCCACGCACACCTATATTGATGTCCTGGACGATCTTGTTCACCAGTACAATACCACCAAGCACCGCTCCATCAAGATGACCCCTGTCGCCGCAAGTTACAAGGAGCATAAAAACAAGGTGTAAAGGAACCTTTACGGCAGCATACCTTCCATGAAACCACCGCGATTTCATACTGGCGACAAAGTCCGAATCACCAAGAAGAAAGGTACATTCGAGAAGGGATACACACCCCGCTGGACCGAGGCAGTATTCACCATTTCCCTAGTGTTGAACACTCAGCCGCCCACCTATCGCCTCAAGGATTTCAGCGGCGAGGAAATTCAGGGATCCTTCTATGAGCCCGAACTTCAAAAGACTGATCAAAACATCTACCGCATCGAGAAGGTCTTGCGCCGGAGAACCCGGGTAGCCGCGAAGCTATCCTTATTTTCATCCGTCATCGTCATGGGTTTGTTGTCCCGATAGATTTTTGTCGATCTCCCCAACTTCCTTCTCCATGCACTCCATGAATTTCTTGGCCGCATCCTCCCCACAGTAGACGACCGATTCCTTGTAGTCGCCTTGGGCATACTTCACGCGGTAGCAGAAACCCGATGGTCGATGTAGCTGGTATGCCTTCGTGTAGGCTCGCGATGGATCGGGTTGGCAGGTATCCATCTTTCCCGTGAAGTACTCGAAATCCGCGTAGATGCAGAATGGAACCCTCATCTGACGCTTGTGATGTTGAAAGCTGATGAGGGATCCTTCTTCCGGCATCTCGATTCTGACCGCCTCCTTCAGGCCTCAGTACTCCATATGCTCGTCGAGGTTGTCCTGCCTGGAAAAGTGGCACAGGCACCTGCGGCAGAAGTATACCGACTCTTTGTGACTTGTCACTTGAGACGTCAAGAGTCGCGATAGGCTCTTAATCCAGCAGTAGTGCTGCTTGCTATCGCTGGTCATGAAGAGAAGATCTACGTGCTGCGTGCCGGTGTTCTTGGATATCCTGAGGGGATATACCTGAAGGTCCTCTTCCCAATCCTCACCTTTCTTCAGACCGTCGTAGCCAAAGACGTTGATGTTGAGGTCTGCATTCCGCCTCTCGAATTTATCGATCGCCTTCAGGGACACTGGGAAGTCGATATCGTCAAATTTCAGCTCACCCTCCCATTTCTTGTACTGGTTAAGGCGATAAGCTTGATTCCCATCCACCTCATCATGATGCAGGGCCGCCAACACTGCCCACTGGAAGCAACGATAATCCTCATTTCTCACGTTGACGATTGCCTTCTTTTTGGCAAGTGCTGATGGGGTTGGTATGTAGGAGCTGCCCCTAAGTGGCTTGAATTCGTTCAAGTGGATCTCAAGCTGCTCGATGTGGGCGAAGGTCCATCCACTACCCTCGCGCATATACCTTGACATGCTTTCCTTGATCTTTCCTACCATGACCGCAATCTCGAAGTCGAGGTCTGCTGATTCGGTGATAACTGTCTGGGCTGATCTGAAGTAAGGGATGACGTAGGTGTTCCCCCCAGTCGCGGGATTCGTTTTGACCAGCTCCACTTTCAGCACTAGCTGTACCTTCAAGCCCTTCTTTCGGGTGAGGGCATCTTCGATCGTCCTAAAGATGGTGCAGCGACTTACCTGAAAAAACGTTTCCAAATCATGCTGTTGGAGCGGTTCGATTCTGACTGTGCCAAAAACTCCTTTCAATGCATCGCGCCGGTCAACTACCCTGATCTCCTCTTCCACGGGAGCATTTTCGATATCCTTCTTCACCAGGTCGGTTAGGGCGGCTCTTCCTAGTCGGGAATATTTGGTGATTCCGCGTCATTTGGTGATGACCTTCAGCTCCTTCTTTGTGAAGACCTCTTCGCGGGCAAATTTCCGGTTGGTTTTCTCCTCGATGAGTTTGACCAACTTCTCCTTCAACATCCTGCTGACCCCCCTAAAACCCTAATCCTTAGCTATTCGGCGAAGTTCCTTGATGGTCTCCTTGACCTTGATCATACCTCCAATGGGGATGTTCTCATCATCATCGTCCTGTTGGCGCGGCTGCTTGCAATGCCTCAAGCAGAGCCCATCCTTTCCCGGCTTACTCTTGCAAAATTGCCCCTTCTTCCTCTTCAGGGGAACACCGCAGGTCAAGGGTACTTCACCCTGAGCATGCTCAAAGGGCTGATACACCTCTTCCATACCACAGGTTTGGCACATGCGGGTCCTATCATCCACAGGTACCATCATGTGGTTGCTGCAGTGCTGCTGAGGGGTTGGGGTTGGGGCTGGAACTGGGGTTGGGGCGCTATCCTCCAAATCTTCCTCATTCTGCAAGAAGAAATCTGCGTACTGATCCATGCTATTCTTACCCGATGCCATCCTTTTATTTATTTCAATTTGGGTCACCGTTCCCTCTAAGGTGTCCTCCTGTCCCATCCTAGGACTCCTCAGCTCCTCCATCTTCTTTTTGAATGCCATGCTTGTATTTACCCTATACTCAACTGGGAGGTGGTCCGTTTGCATTCCGGAGCTGGGGTTGGGGGCCCTATGCAGGTTTTGCCCTTGAAATTAGGGGGTGGTGTAGAATCCCCCTTTTCACACTACTTGAAACATGATATTCAAATGTAAGTAAATATTGATAGCTAAATTAAAATTTTATTGCTTGAGACCGTTCCACATTAAACAAAACTTCATATTCCCCTCTAAGAATCACATTTCCTTCTGACCATCGGGACATCCTCGTGCGACTATACCCGCGTACAAAATTATTTCAGACATAAACAAAAATTAATCGGTACTGTTTATCAATGTCTTTGTCTAAGAACAAGCGGATAAGAAAAAATGTATGAAAACTAATATTTATGGTCAGGTAATAAACAAAAACAAATACACAAAACAAAACAAAACATTTTTCATAGACACAACTTGGAACATGTATCATCAGCCAAGTATATAAGAGTCACCATAACATTTAACCTAATGTGGGGTGCTCATATACACAATGTCTGTCAGAAAGCTTAAAGGACAATAAGATTTCTTAAACGAAACTTGAATAAAAAACAAATCAAAGAAAAGGCATATATAACATTAGTAAGACGACAGTTAAATATGCAAGTTCGGTATGGGATTCTTACCTACAAAAAGACAAGCATAAGCTGGAAATGATACAAAGAAGGTCAGTCAGGTATGAAATAAACATGTACCACAGCACATCAGTTGAAACCATGCTACAACAATTTAATGGCCAAAACTAGAGGAGAGAAGACAGAACGCTAAGGTTAACCTCCTATACAAAATATCAAACGAGGAAATTGATATGGGTGACAAACTTATATCACAAGACAGATTATCAAGACATACCAAAGTTCACTCGTTCCAAACGCCATCTTGCAAGACTAGCATCAGCATCATCTTCTACCCAAGAAAGATAAGAGATTATTACACTTTACTTGCCTCTGTCACTGTTTGGTTCATTTAATGTTTAAAAAAGTTAAGACTATATCAGATATCTTGCTATAACATAGTCTGCAAATCATTTCAGTTGTTGGGTTTTATGTTTTTCAAACATTTAATTTCAACACACAAAATGATTTAGCATTTCACATTATTGGTTTACCATGAAATGGAATCCAGATAAAGAAAGCCATCTGGTCTTTAATTTACCGATTATTGTCTATTCCATATTGGGACATTTTAAATGTGAGTTTAGATAGGAGGTAACTTGCACAGTAGGAGATGCTTACCCTGTTAATACACCATGTCTCGTTTCGTTTGGAGTTAATGCGATTCTTTTACTTTTTGGTTTTCAGATTTAAACATCGATAATCAAGTTCAATTGAAGCCGACTCGGTAATGTCCAAGGAGGGCTATATTTGATTTTTGAATAAAGAAGTGAGTGAATCGCATGAACTTTATTAGTAACTATACCGGATGCCTTAACAAGGTAAACTTATCCTGCTATATATGCATCCCGCGCCATGCCAAAACTGCCAAATTGAGAACGGACGCTTCAGATTCGGTGATATTACAGATCAGACGACTTTTTTCTTTTATTTAAAGTTTTGAGACTACAAATACATATTGATAGTCAGATGAGACACAGAAATATCGTATCGGTCAATCAATCCGTGATGTTGAGCGAAAATGTTAATATGTAGTGTAGAGTTAAGTCGTTCATTTTCGTAACTCTGTTGGAGCAGTATTTGTATAAGTAACACACAGCTTCCAATGAAGTCCGTGTGAATATGTACGAGTGTACCATTTCAATTGAGATATCTTTATGACTTAATAGAACAATATTGACTGATAGAATGTTGAAACAACCGTGTGAATGCATTCTGCTTCAAATTTGTACAATCATTTGTCGGACTGTAGTGGTGAACAATTATTATCCATTGGTAAACCGACTGCTTAATATACATCCATCAAATTCACAAAATATGTTGTCTAACATAAAGTCAAAGTGGATCTTCACAAAATAAGATTTTGTATGACAAGACATTTGTATCTACAACTCCAAATGGTGTAGAAAGGCTGTTTAATGAGTCGACGTATTCGGTCTTACGATTCACATAATTGTGGATAAGAAAAAGTTGTGTAAAGAATAGAAAAATCAAACGTTCATGCAAAATTGCAAAGAATGTAATAGGAGATTTTGCAGTAGATCTTTAGAGATTTTAAAAATCTACTGCGATTGAAACTGTCGGTTGAATGAACTCAAGTACTATATTTTAATATAAAGAAGATGGCAGTTTAACTTTAACTGTAAAGCAAAATCATGACCATCCTTCGATATCATCGGTCTTTATATGGATTTATTTAAGTAAGGAAAGGTATGATATATGAATACGGAAGATTTTCATCGTCATTTTTATGTCAATAGGAATAGAGAGAAAAATGCTCATGGTGTTTTGACCAAGGACAGTCTGCTTTAGCTTTGTTTCCAGATTATAACATATATAACTTTTCATGCAGTGTAAATATTAACACCAAATGGCTAATTTAACTTCAATCATAATTGACGAGTGTGCACTGTCTATACATTTATATTTTGTCATATGATCTGTTCTGTCTGTTATAAACGAACAGCTCACAGTTTGATTGTCACCAATGGCTTTGATTGTTCCATTCGATTCTAACTTTAAAGCAGTAATGTACTGTTTTGTGTCAGATGTACAGTTGATGTCCAGTTCTGCCTCTTCTTGTCCAACTATTGTCCGTTGGTCTGTTTGGTTTATGAATCGTAAGTCTGTAATTAAAGAACAATTTTTCATCCAGCTAAAATTGAAAAAAAGGAAAATAACAAAAATACCGAACTCCAAGGAAAATTCGAAACGGAACTCCTTTATCAAATGGCAAAATCTAAAGCTAAAACACATCAAGCGAATGAAAAACAACTGTCATAGTCTTGACTTGGTACAGGCATTTCCTTATGTAGAAAATTGTGGATCAAACCTTGTATTATAGCTAGCTACACTTCTCATTTGTATGACAGTCGCATAAAATTCCACTATTTCGACAACAATGTGTGAACAAAAGAAACAGGCATAATAGGTAAACATGACAATAATATGGGGTACAGCAGTCAACATTGTGACATAATAGGTAAAAATGCACAGTATGATACGTTTACTTGGTCGAAGCACCTAGTTTGTCTGACATTGGAGTTCGTACGATTTCTTCAGGGTTGTTTTTTTTTTTAACTCTTTTCATTTGTATCTTGTCTATCGATTTACAAGTTTTTCACATCGGTTAACTACTGTCGACTTACTTTGCTTATAGCTGATTGAATTGGTGCCTTTTAAGATTATATTGGAATAGGTTTTCTCTGTACCTTGGTGTGTCGCTATTTACCTTTTAACTTTAAATTAAAAAGAAAGTATGCGATTTTCTTTGACAATTGTCCAGAATATGACACTTGTGGATAAAATAATGCAAAAAAGTGTAACAGAAATACACATCACGACTGACAACAGTTTCTCTAATTCCTTGTTAACATGCATTTCTTCAATTGAGATTTGTTTTCCATATATATTTGTTTGTCAAATTTTCGCCTCTCCACAATAAATCAACAGAGATATTATTATAGTTGTATTATCATGATGTTGTATACTTTCTCTATTTGAATAAAATTCAATCAATAACCGGAGCACAAAAAAAAACACGAAAGATACTAAAGCGATATTCAAATTCAAAGTCGAAAACAAACTGACAATGCCATGGCAAATCATAGAAACCAATCTACACTTATGGCATACAACTGTACTTTATCACAACAAAACTTTCTGAACTGACAATGGTCGGTCTCGTATATATTGATATCTGAGTCTATATTACTTTTATTATGAAACAAAGTTGTAAATATTTATGGTACCTACTAATATAGATATAACTTCCTCCATTAGACAATTACTTACTGGCTACTTGCATCTGATTTACACGGAAAAGTTCCAATTTTAATTTATAAAAGCCTTCGTCTTCAAAGGTAACATTGTAAATATGATGTTCTGCATTTATTGTAATGTTGATAACTCTTCGAGAAGTGCTTTTTCTGTAGTAGTGTAACTCACTTGTGCTATGATAAACAGGCCAATGAAATATAAATGTAAGTTTGGGTGACGATCCCACAATGGCACAGACACGTTTAATTTCACAAAAAAATGTATATACAGCAACAAACGACAACCATTGAACAACAGGCACACGCATAATATGGCGAGGTTCAACTAGTTTGTTGGCGCCAACCTATTTCCTAACCCTGGACAGTTCTGTAACAGTACAACATATGAACAAACTATAAAAATCAGTTGAAAAGGGCTCAGCTCATCAGCTCGATACAAAGCATAAAAACATCTTACAAAAACACAGACCTGACGTGGCAGGGTAATTTTACATCCCCACAACCACTACAAATACTATAAGTACTAAGTAATGTTTTCTTTCTTAGCTGTATTATGCCACGAGGTTTTTGTTTAATTATATTTGCAAATATTGCAGTAATGCACAATCATATCACAACAGATATTGGACAGGTCTGAGGCCGCAGGTGAACATTTACTTCAGATGAACGATTTTCTTTTGATTATGATTATTTTACTTATGGTCCTTGTATTGCGGCATGATCTATCCAGCGTTAGAAGCATTACTCTATTTTTTTAATTTCAATTGTAGCTGAAAATGATGTTAGGAAGAATGAGAGCAACACCAGAGGTCGATTTTAACATCCAAAGACAGATGAGGATAATTATTTTGCAGAAAGGAAATACCTAAAGCAAAACAAGAAACAAAACTTACAACGAGCATAATCAACCAAATTGGTGCTAAAGGAGACAATCAACAACATGAGAAAAATGGCTGTGAAATAAGTAATGGCAGTGTTAAAATCAATTTGAAAGTTTTTTTTTTCCTCTAGAAACTGTCTTGATGAGTGGCAAAATCATTGAATTGGAAGTTGATTTTAATAACATGTTTTTGTGTAATTTTCATTTGTTCTTTTGTTGTATTTTTTTTTCACATGAAGATAAAAATTGTGTGGAATTGATTGATTTTTTTTCAGTTCTTGAACTATCATTAACCTGTAAGAATCAATTAAGCTCACCAATATTTTTAAAAAAGAGAAGGATTATTCTTAAAAATATTATACAATTAAAGGTAACATAATGATTTCTTATTGGTAAATGATATTCCGATCGCTGATATAAAGAACGGATACAACAATAGAATGACGTCACAACTATGTTTAAATACACATAGACGACATTAGCCGTATTTAGTCAACTGTTTAGGAATTTTTTAGATTTCAATAACCTATGTTTGTATTTATTTAGCCTTACACATTTTACAAATGTTTGTATTTGAGCGCCAATAATCAGGTGTATGTCGTATACAAGAAATGCATGTAAAGCGGACAATGCATTAGCCTTTTTGTCCATGGCGTTCGCTCGTTCAATGCAGGTGGACTTACAGAATGTAAAATTAAGAGTAAACAAAATGCATTACAAACTTACTTGAGCTTGTTGAGACTTTAAGAAGTATGCCATTGCCTTCACAACAAGCACTATTCAGTACATTGTATATGATAAAAAGTTGCAAAGGTATCATTCCTCGACGCATCTCCTGGTTTCCTGTCTCTGTGTGGCATAAGAAGGGCTGGGTTGGGGAGGGGGAGGGGTCCTTCATTTCTGTTTTCTCTATTTTTATGCCTATGTTCTGTATTCTATTTGTTTGCCAATTATTCTTTATTCTTTTATATCTCAGCACCCCATTATTCTCCATTCTTTATATTTGTTGTCTATTTTTTTCTATTTCTTATTATCTGCAAACCCTTTATTCTGTATTTCTCTTCAGTGTTCTCTTTGCCGTTATATCATCTAGATTCTCATTTATTGTCGAGGTCATATAATATGAATTATAAAGAAATTTAGGTTCTACCTCCTTCTAGCAAAGTTGACCTTAGATGGATTGTGTTATTATTTGTAGGTACCTTTCGACCATATAGCTCAAAAGGTGTTTCGTTACTTATACAATTTGACTTTTACATATTTGGCTTTTACATTGCTGATGAAGGAAAAGCAAGAAAATTAAAGCCATCCGGAAGCATACACTTTGTAAAGTAACGTGTATTTTTGTAATGAACTGGGTAGAAAACAAAAGTCGTGGACTATAAATCTCAGAGAGCATCGTTATCTCAATAGTCTGCACTTCTGTACTGACATTATTTATAACGTACCTGCATGACATTGTCTGTTTATAAATTAAGTAATTACTGTACTTGAAAACTAAGGTTTCAACTCTCGCAAAAAAGTTGACCTTAGATATACTTAACTATTACTTTAGGTACCTTTTTCGTTATATAGCTCTTCAATTGTTTCCGGTGTTTATACATTTTGGCATGAGAGTTCCTGATGAATGTAAATACCGAAAAACACTTCGGACTTTATTTAAAATTGAGCTGGTCCTGGAAATATATTAATTGGAACGAAACTGTTGTGATTGTTTGTCAAACGTACTACATGATCAGCTATTTTTGAATTTCTTATACGTTCACATTCTATAACCAAACTTACAAACGCTAGACAAAAAAAACAATTTAATATATACAATAAATTAGTCATATAATTTTGGTAAAATACACACTGATCGAGATACACAAATACCTTTTATTAAATTATACCGTAAATAAAGGCAACAGTAGTATACCGCTGTTCGAAACTCATAAATCGATAGAGATAAAAACAAATCCTGGTTACAAACTAAAACTGAGGGAAACGCATCAATTATAAGAGGAGAACAACGACACAACAAAAACACAACATTAAAATATAACACACACAGAAACGAATTATAATATAACAATGGCATGGACGGTATTCGCGATAACTCATAAAACAATGATTGCAGAAACTGAACAAAAATTCCAAGTGCACTATTTTTTAAGAAGGTAAATAATCATTTACAAATAGTTCTTTTAAAGTTTTTATAAAATGTATTCATGTATATGTTTTATTGTCTTCAAACTAAACAAAAGTCGAGATCTAGACCTATCTGAGCTTGTTGAGAGTGAATTATAACTGAAGATTGATGTAAACCGATTCCTTTGTCCAACCTGTTTCAGGTCTTTGCTCTTCATTTGCTTTAGATTCAGTAGATGAGAGGCTGTTACGTCTTTCTGCTGTGATCCCAATGTATGGATGACTTTCCGGACGATCTTGTACAACCACCTGGTAAGGGTTTTCATATCCATCTCCAACATTACGTACCGTAACATTGTTTGATGTTTCACTATCAGACTCATCACATGGTTGACTCCTTGAAGTTTCTATATATGTACTGTCATAAGTTTGATTGCAATTTAGGATATTTTCCATTCTTGTTATTGCCATGGACGGTATTCGCGATAACTCTGTATTAGAAATGATCGATTCATTAGAAGTAATAGACATACGTTGATCTTGCAGTTCAGTTATCTCACGTTGATGTAAACCATCAGCGGAAACGTTTGCATTCAATTCTGTCGTTGTATCATCATTGGTTGATTGCAAAATAGCACTAGTTGAGATTTCAGCTTGGTTTGTCAGGTTCTGGCCTTGATTTCCGAACGTGTCTGCCGAACGTAAGTTGCTAAAAGAACGAGAAGACATTGTGCCAATTTCATCATACGCATGATGATTGTGGTCTTTAGGCACATTATGATTTCTTTGATCTCGAGTCTTTATATGTCTTACGCATACGAAGACGTGAGTGATGATCATATAAACAAATAAAACTGTAGCTATGCTGTAAAGTATCACAAAATACCTTCTCTTACCATTACTTAACATCAGATTCCCTGAAATATCAATATTTAAAACAAGTGTTAACTGTATCTATTTTGTCTAGCAATGTTATAGTTTTTTTCGTCTATTATTTCTTGTTTCGTTACAAACAGAAAAATAACATTATGAAACCCACGTTATAATTCAAAGTTGAAATAAACTACGTAAGAAATTATATTCATCCTTCTCTTATACATGTACTTTTCCCCCCAAGGTAATAGGCATAGTGATCAGAAACATACCGTGTTTGATTTATATGTATGTTTTAGAATGATAATTAGCACAGACAATATAAAAATATACATATAATACATTATATCCTTTAAGAAGAATTTTGTTTTCAATCTCTGAAAAGTTCATATCATAAAATGCCTCCACTATTGGGATGGCATGGACCTTTGGCGTACCATTAACTTAATATTTGTGTTGAAGGAAAGCCGTCAAACATTGACAATGAAAGACAAACAAACTTGTTTGGTACCAATGGACAACCAGCTGCACACGTTTAAATAAACACTAGTTATATACTAGTAGATCTTAGATTACCGTATGTTCTATTCGGTAGAAGCGCTTGTTATTACCTACAAAAAACTGGCTCAGTAACAAGAACATATTTTCATGTTTTATGTAATGAATAGTTTTTTTCGGGGTTAGTCCTTGCGATGTCACAATGGTTTAACATGGGAATTTTGACGTTTTCTTTCATTCTACGTTAGATTATATTCTTAATTTGTATCCCTAACTCATACATTAAGTATAGGTCAATAAGGTCATGTTGTCTTTTGCACAAGTAACTATCTTGAATCAAAAATCATAAACATGATAAATAGTCACACAATTTCTCAGTATCACGAACCCTTCCAATGTCTTCGATATCTCCTAATTGTCTGAGCAAAATAACTTGTATGTGTCATCGATTATGACAACATTTAACGGGATGTTTCACCAAATTGTCATGTGTCGTGATTAAAACAATCAGTCCATCATGTTTGAGTAGGATTTGTCTACATTTCTAAAGCAGCTGTGGTTATTCTTAGTGTTTTTGGTGGGGTCGTCTTTATTTTTCTATGTATTGTTTTGCAGACTGCTGTTTGTCTTTCCGTCTTATGTCATTGTATGGACAGATATTCATTATGCTTGGTTGTCCCTTTTGTCTATTTTGGTATTCTACTTACCAATATCTATAATTTCAAAATTATAATTGCTTTTACCCAACTGATTCTTTGCTGTAATACGATAGGTTTGAAAATCATCTATTTCTAACACTTTACGTTCAATCAAAATCTCATAACCTTCAATTCCTACAATGTTGTTAAATTCTGTGTAAAGCAATGTACATGTCAAACTGCTGTAGTGTTTTATTTTTGTATTACTTGATGGCTTCCGTCCTATTTTTTCAATGACTACTTCTTCAACATCAGGGTAGCTGTAGATATAAAACGACAGTGTTATTGATTGTCCTACTTCTCCTTTTATAACCATTATATTTTCTGCTGAAAAGACAGGTGGACCTAGAAAAAAAATATTAATCTTATTCAGCCAACTCACAATCAATCTACATCTCTTAAATTGGTTAATGCTAGATATCGGTATAACAGAATACCAAAATTGAAATAAATGGAAAACCCCGTCTTTAATAATGTTTCAAATTGATGAAATCAGGATAAAAGTGTTTATTATGTCGTTATTCAAATCTTGCATCGTTACAATACACAACAATACATAACAACACCATATAAACAATGCTTTAATTGGCTGAAATCGAGGTAATAGTTATGATTGAGTCGTTATTCAAATCATGCCATTGAGTAAACCAAAATCCCGCCGTTACTTTCAATATGACATGATTGTTGAAAAAAATTATGAATTATTATAAGGTCCATCAATTACCATGGTCATCACAACTACAAAACTAAAATGAAGGTAAAATTCGAGTACTTGTAAGAGTCTAATAAAATTGAACCCCATAATAGATAAATAAAAGACAAATTAAATCTGTATGTGATATTTTATCTGCATATTCGTAGTACCAATATTATAAAATAACTTCTTACAGAAGTTATAATCCATACATGTCGATTGCTTACACATTTAAGTGTTTTTGCCTGTTGTCTTGAACACTTGTTTAGAGAGACAGGAAGAGTTAAATACGAGGTCTACGAAAATGGAATTATGACTTAAACTATTAATGACTCTTAAATGGATTTATTGCCATCAAAGTAATATTTTGAACACATTGTTTTGCACTTTTGCCTTTTTTTTGTAGGTCACCCAATATAACAGTAAATGAATTTGGTAACTTATAGATATACATCAACTGTAAACAACAAAATACATCAGCAATATATGATCTACAGGCATAATATTATGAGTAAAATGCGTATTTAGACTTTGCATGAGTTTTGTTCGAATTTGTCGAATTTAAGCATTTTGCTGAATAACTTTGAAAACTTAAATATAGCAAACAATGTCGAATTACTAAGACCTTTTATAGACTACTGATAAGATTCGTTGTCTTTTTTCAAGATGCCTTCACCCGTAAACCACGTTGCTTGTCTTTTAAAAAAACAATCGATTACAGAATTATCATTCATTTACGTAAATGCGGTTCCTATACATAACTCTTTATGTTAATTCAGATATTCATGATATTACGTTTTTAAACTTCATATTCAATTTCTCAACAGTTAGAAAATGGAAAATACATCAGTATAAGACTCACATCTTTTGATTTTTTTTAAAAATCCTTCTATGTTGTGATGTTACACTATTGTTTCAGGTTGGGTAAAGGTTGGCGCCTATTAAAACGTTTAATTCCGCTGCATTTGTTTCCACCTGTCTTAATTCAGGAACCTGATGTTTAGTGGTTGTCGTTTGTTGATGTGGTTCATAAGTGTTTCTCGATTCTCGTTTTTTATATAGATTAGACCGTTGCTTTTCCTGTTTGAATGGTTTTATACTAGTAATTTTGGGGGCCCTTTAAAGCTTGCTGTTCGGTGTGAGCCAAGGCTCCGTGTTGAAGGCCGTACTTTGACCTATAATGGCTTACGTTTACAAACTGTGACTTGGATGGAGAGTTGTCTTATTGGCACTCATACCACACCTTCTTATATCTATGAAAATATAATTAAATGTAATCTGTTTTAAATTATTCTACCTTTATATTTTACATTTGTTGTCCTATTCTGTAGAATCGTGCCGTTACTATCAGGTATACCATTACTAACAAAACAAATGTATATACCATTTCTCTGGTATGGAAAAAGAAACGTATGACCCGTCAATGCTTTATTATTTAAATTTATTGAGCGAACAGTGTTTCCTCTTTTTGAAATTTGATCTAACCGGTAAACACTATACACTGCTGGAAAACCATCGATATCACATTCAATAGTCTCATTCGAACAACGAACTGTAACCGCAGGGGCATCTGAAATTAAATGAAAGAAATGTCATTTGTTGAATTGTGTTTCCTGATATCTTTTCAATTGCGGTATGCTTCAAGGTGTAGATTCGTTTGACAGGTGATGCATATTACTTGGTAATCTACTGTTGTCAGTCTTTGTTATGCTATCGGCTTTGAGGCAGATTGCTTTAACACCAACATATGTCTTTCAATTCGATACATTTGAATATCATATACAAATGTTTTGGTGTATGAGTGTCTTATATGATCTATCAACAAATTCACAGTGTCTTTATCTTCTCTAACGTTCACTGCCACCAACCATGCCTCAATCCGATTCCAAGCCGCCCAAAATCAAAAGCTTCAATAATTATTTATTTTTTTCAAATAGGTCATCCTTGCATCCTATTATATAGGAAAGAACAAGAGGTCGACCCGAAAAAAATAACGGTGTGTCTGAATAGGGAATATGTTTTCCAGCAGACTGTTAACGTGTGCGCCAACACCTAAGCATGTCTGGTTCGTAATCATCAACATATCTCATTAAAATGTAATTGTCCTAAATATACTAGTGATCGTTGTTGCTGGACGTTTACGTTTAATCAATCCAGAAATATACGTATTTTCATAATCGTACAAATAACTTCACCAGCAAAACTTTGTAATAAATGACCTACAATTGAATCTTAACTTATTAGCGTTCCAATAATAATAACCAAAAATATGTCTATTCAATATTTTGACGTTCTCACATACATACAAATACTGAGGTCTTTTAAATTGAGCTTAATATTTTAAAACCAAATGAGCTTGTATATTAACAGCTAAAATCTGCTACAGAGTGTTTTTCCAAAGCTATAAAAAGATACATACTTACATCTTATAATTAACGTAACTTCAATCATTATTGACGATTGTGTACTGTCTACACATTTATATTTTGTCATATGGTCTGTTCTATCTGGTATAAACGAATAGCTCACAGTTTGATTATCACCAATTGCTCTGATTGAACCATTTGATTCTAATTTTAAAGCAGTTATGTACTGTTCAGTGTCAGAGGAACAATTGATCTCCATTGGTGTACCTTCCTGTCCAACTATTGTATGTGTACCCGTTTGGTTTTTAAACCATAATTCTGAAATACGAGAACAGTCTGATACAATTTACATATAGTCAAACAATATGTTTACATACATTGTTGATTTTACCCTACGTGAAGCTACATAACTTACAATAAACAACGTATACCTTATCAATTAGATTGGTTTAAAACAAAATGTAGATGTTGGATATTTACTGATTGATCTTTAAGTAGATAAACTATTGTTTTTATTAGTAGCTATTTGCGATCCCAATTATGTTCACCCAAGCCACCCGCTCGCATTCTGTATGTGGCTGTCCCAAATAAGGAGCCTGTAATAACATCAACGGTACCAATTGTTCTGCACCAAATGCTCATTTCGACAATCAATGTCTCTTCAGTGATGCTCGAGGCCAGAATATTTGAAAATCCAAAGCTAATTAAAATTATGAAGAGCTATAAACCAAAAAGGACCAAAAAGTAAAGCCAAAGCTGGGCAAGGAATCAGAGCTTTGCATGAGGGAGATACATTCCTTAATTTTAAATTATTTCCAAAATTTTGTAACAGCTAATTTTAATAACACAAATTCCGTATTTTCATGCCAGTACCAAAGTACTGGCTACTGGGCTGGTGATACCCTCGGGGACAATCAGTCCACCAGCAGAGGCATCAAGTTTAGTGGTTGTCGTTTGTTGCTGGTAATCATATTATGTTTTTCGTTTCTTGTTTTGTAGATAAATCAGGTCGTTGGTTTTCTCGTTTGAATTGCTTAACATTATTCATTAAGGAGCCTTTTTAGCATGCTATGGTTTTGCCTATTGTTGACGGCCGAACGTTGATCGGTTGGTTGCGTGAGGAGACTTGTCTTTTTTTTGTTAATATTTTCCTCGATACTATAGATAGATACTTACTTGCTACTTCTAGCATCACGCCATCATGATCAAAAAAGGGGAAACATTGGTAAATGCCTTCGTCTTTTTGGGTAACATTATAAATTGTAAGTTCTACATTAAAGTTGCTCATTTTGCGGATTTTTCTTCGTCTTACAATATCTACTTTCTTATTGCCACTATAAACATTCGTATCGAACATAAATATTAGCGTTGTTGACGATCCTTCAGTTGGGCAGACTGGTTTACTTGCACGTGATGTATTGTACCAATCTATCATTAAAAGATTATTTACTTTTCATATTGCATTTCAGTAAATGGGTATGATTTCATGATGAAATGAATACTTAACGTTGCCATTCCCTAAATCTGTAATCAGATAAAAGAGATATGCTTAAGAGTTTGAGTATAGGTACATTAATGTATCGGTTTTTTTCCCTTGAATGATCATGTCCGTCTTAAACTATTAGTGAAGTGAGAGTCCATCTCCGTGTTGAAAGCCTCACTGTAAATTTGAGATAGAGAACAGCAATAAATAACTTTGTTTTTGTTTTGTTTTTTATATGCATGTACTGATGTTTTGTAATGAATAGATACCTATAACCTTTCTGTACAATTACGTTAACATTGTATTCACTAAATTTAAATCATGAATTTACGGACTATGTAATAGTTCAGTACTAGTACATTGTAGTTGTCTTTCTCTAACTGTGTATTAGTGTAGCTCATAATACAAGTTCTCAGTCTTCCGAAGAATAAATAGCCTTCATATGCTAAGTAAGTACATATTTATTTTTCTGAGAAAAACAAGAATCATAAAGCATTAAAATTTTGATTTAAAAAAATAAAACATAATTCATTCTTGAAGACGCCATACATTTTTTTTTTTCATTTCAACAGACAAATGTAAACATTTATAAAACTCTTGACTGAAAAAAATAAAATAACAAAAATACCGAACTCCGAGGACATTTCTAAACGGGAAAGTCCCTAAGCAAATTGCAAAATCAAAAAGCTCAAACACATCAAACGAATGGATAACAACTGTCATATTCTTGACTTGGTACAGGCATTTTTTTATGTAGAAAATGGTGGATTAAACCTGGTTTTATAGCTAGCTAAACCTCTCACTTGTATGACAGTAACAGAAAATTCCATTTTATTGACAACGATGTGTGAACAAAACAAACAGACATTATAGGTAAACATGTCACAAATAGGGGTACAGCAGTCAACATTGTGTTGTAATGTTAAAAGATACTCCTGAATAATATAATGGTCTCAACAGGATGAAATTATTGGTATTAAGTATAAGTTTATTGTGATATGCGTTCATACACACAAATATGTTCTATTGTCTGTGTTTTTGTTTTTATGATAAAATGTCTGACTTGGTAGAATAAGCATGTTGTGTCAAAGAGACAACAACCCGACCATAGAGCAGAGTATATATAGACTGCTTAGGAGTGATGCAATTTTAAAAGCACTTAGAATCCTAAATGCTCTCATGTAGATGTGGCAACACATTTTAATATCCATGCCTATTCTTCGACAACTGTTTATTTAATTATGTTTCGTTCTTAATATGTATGTGATATGTTATCAATAGACAATTATAGGAACCCACCAGATAAAATTATACCAAGAGGATACCTGTTAACATACTATCTGATTTTAATTCCAGTGTAGGATCATGATCAAATTCTGAAAACACCATACTGTACACTCCATTGTCTCTTGCTGTTACATTATTTATCTGAAGGTCCAAACTCTGTTTGCTCACTTGGATGCAATATTTTCCCGTATTATCTCGATCAATGCTTTTAAATATATTACTGTTCCTTGCAAATACGCACTCAGTCTTTTCGTTTATGATTTTAAATTTAAAAAGTATCGTTGACCCTGCCGCAGTGTAAACTGTTGTATTATAATCTGCAACTATGGATTCGTCTAAACAAAAATAAACTATACATATTAAAAGTGAGCAATTGACTTGTTATCATTATTGCTTCGGTGTCATTTGTATACTATTGCACTATATCAACATGGGTATCTGTTCACTAAACGCATCGGTGGTCTTTTTATAGCGTATTGGTTTAAAATGATAAAGGGTATTGCTTTATCAACTGCAATGATATTGTAATTATCATATTTATTTAGTTGGCCTAATTTGTTTTGTGTTGCCTTATAATATGTTTACGAAATATTTGTACTTGTTTACAAAATGGTATTGTAACTGTGCAGTTTAGAAATCACTGAAACAATTATAAAGATTGATGGAATGATTAGAACTTTCTATTTTTGACTTATATAACGATTCCAGAATGATCATAATAAAAGATGCGTAATTTAAACTTCTTGTATTGTTCTAGAATTTTCAATTCTAAAGTTTTCTAGGAGTTTCCCTTTTACAATGATCTAGAGATCTCCGTGACAACTATATATAAACAGACACTAAAGTTAAACTTTCAGGCATAGACATCAGTAGACAATAATATTCTCAAAAGTTCTCTTAATTCGATTGACACTTTTATTTACGAACAACATCATACTAGATTGTGACCTATTGGACATAATATTCTGTTTAAGCCCGAGAAGATTTCCGGATAAAAAAAGACAAAAGATTGGACATATATTTTGACAGTTAAGTTGACTTTTTTTTGTAATACTTCTTATAAACTTGTGTATAATAAATCTTGATAAATTTTATTATTGATTTGTGTCTTTTGTTGGCTTCAATTAAAAGGTGATTTCTGGCCGTAACACAACGACCTGGTCAAATCAATAATCGGCGTTAAAGAGTAAGAGCAAATACTGGTAGGTCGTAAAATGTATGTTTTCAAATGCCGTTTCAATCTATATTAAACCCGGATATTATCATACTGTGTTAACATGATATCGGCATATAAATAAGTGCAATGTTTGATAATTAACATATACAGCCATCATTTGATATAACTGTAAATTCAATGCTAATCAACAATTGAGATGTTTACAAATTTTAATCATGTTAGTTATATGCTACATGGCTTAAAGGAAGGGGAACGTTAAAGGCTGCGTCACGAAATCTCCGTTTTAAATTCAGATATCTTCCATTAAACACGAGGAAGGCTCAGGATCAAGATTGAGTACGGTCTGTTATCTAGATTCTGATTTTTTTTTTATTTTAAGCCTACAGCCGGTTATCTTTATAGAACATTTTGTACAAGCCTATGCAAATTCGCAGCAGGATTATACATCTAAGGACTCCGACATCTTATTCAAGCCCTTAGTTTTCATATCATGACTGACGTCTTACACGTTACTTAGTTGTGTATTTTTTTTCGTCTTAAAATATATTATGTTATTCTTTTTACTGGCATGGTTTATTTGTCAGTTGTCAATATCCTATATTTAAACTTACCGTGTAACATTAGCAAAATCAGCACAAACATGTATACCATCTGAAATTAAAAACATTTCATAATAGTGTAAATGAAACACATGCCTTATAGTAGTTGGATGATATCTATTTAAAACTCTAAAAATACATGAAATAATTGTATTTAATTAGTATGTATTTGCATAAAAATCATGTGTGTACGAGCCAGATTGAAAGGTTTGTCGAGAAAACGTGCAGATCAGCATTGAATACACTAGGAAATAAAACAAATCGTCAATTAGAACCAATGCTGCACAGTATATTGCTATATAGTACATACATTACGACAACAATAGTTTACCTAAGTAAACTCATTCTGTTAAAGTAATAAACAAAGAAAAATGCAAGACTTGTTTTGAATTATTAATCACAGTAAACTAATTTATCCAGTAATTTCTTAAACCCCAAAATATTGAACATATGATGTGTACTGTTGGAATACTTGCCGCCGAGGATACGATTTGCTCAGTATTGTCCTTAACTAACAAAAAATCAAATATGCCATAAAAAGTTTGGTAAAACCTTTGTGTATATAATTTCTTAATGCATCAACAAATCATTTAGTTTCTTTTACACGTCTCTCATTAAAAAAGGCCAAACTGAAATGTATGAAAGAAAAGAAAATAACGAATAATGTACGGATAAGGTTGATCTAATCTGGTAGAAATTATTTTCAAGCGTATTTCAAATATTGAAAGAAAATATAAAAAGTTTAGACTTACCATTTTTAATTGCTAGTTACAAGTTGTATATGGAAGGATTATTTTCTTAATTTACATCTAAACAATATACTTAGTCATTTCCACTTCGTATTTCCGTCATTTCATATTAGTTTCAGAACATATATAGAAAAATAGTTTGTTAAAATATTATTTCGCTAAAAGGAATGATTTGAAAGCGGTACTGAGTATTTGAATAACACATTTGGTAATCCGTTAGTTTCGTATAGTTACCTTGCTTACACAAGTAACGTGTTATATAATTTAAAGTAAATGACATCATTTATATAACATTCCCTAATAAGTTAATTTTAACACAGTATTTAATATATAAATATCAAATATATATTAACAATGCGGTTTTAAATAACAAACACTATTTCTCTAGATAATCTAGCTTCATCGGGCTTGCAACTATTCAGGTGAATTGGATGCAGATAAGAATTGTTTGCTAAAAATTAAACTCAGCGGTAAAATAAAATTCAGGTCTATGACCTTGTAAGCTGTTATACATTGTAGATAGAGAAAAAAGGATCAGCAAAACAGAGAATTGTAGTCACGACTTATATTGCAGTCTATTATGTTTGAGAGTGGCCATAATGCAGATCCTCAAAGACTCAGATGAACAAACTGACAGGCTCTGTACAGCCTCTAGTTCAAACACAAAATTGTAAAATCGAAGAGAGTTTAATTATAACTTACTACATATGTCTTTTTTCACCGCTGATTCAAATTATATAATTATGTCGTCTATACGAGCAGGGTTAGCAATTTCTAGTTATATATGTTTTGAAATAATGTTAAATTCGAAAGTATGTGTCCAGTAACTCCGAGATATATATATAAACATGGATTGACAAATTGATTTCATTGATGAGTGTAAAATCAACACATAATAGACCAGGGTTGTTCCCACAATCATTATGATGTCAAGATTTTATCGCTTGACATCAATATATATTTAGTGCTTTTACTGAAGAAAGATTTACGTCGTAACAGGAAATCCTTTAAGTCGTGCACTTTAAATACATTGTACATCTCATGAACCATTTACAGCTGTATGAAAATGTTAATATAAGGCTATATTTGGTGACTTTGATGTGGGATATTTACTTTACTCTAACCCAACCAACTCCCCTCCCCCATCCTAACCCCATCCCCTACCTCCAATATCCTTTACAAACACAAACACATGACAATATCTTGCCAGGAACGGTTCCAAAATATGAAAACAACACGTTATGAATTGAATGCGTCCGAAGCGCTTTTCTGAATTTACCTTCATCAGGAACGCTCAAAGACGAAAATTTTAAAGCCAAAGATATAGAAAACTGAAACAGTAGAAGAGCTGTATAAAGCAGAAACTATTGTGTAGGCAGGAAATAGATAATCACAAAATGCAATACGTTGGTAGGTATCTTTTTGATGGAAAAAAGGAAGCACGAGCCCCTTTGTAGTAAGGATATAGGTGGTATAAATGTATTGTTAACTTTTAAGAGTTAAAATCCAATTCCCGTTACTATTAAATATCTAAAATGATTGATGTAAATGCTGTTTCAATGCAATTTTCAATATGGCTATGTACAATGACGTGCCATTGAACCGATTCATGTTTAGCGGACATAATTCTAGGTCAGAGAGAAATATATAAAAAAAATGTAGTACTCTATTTATCTAAAATGTTTCCTCGAATCATTATTATGATTTTTAAGAAACGAGTATAAGCACGTGATTCATTAACCTAGTTAGTTAATATCCTTTATACCATTGTTTTATAGAAATATACCACGAACAATTGACTTTATGGCATCAATTTTCTATAAATTAATGTTACACTTTACCCATTTATAGATGGAACCAAATTATAATTTTGCATAGTAATTGATTATGTTGATGCATATATTGGACTTTAATTCGACTGTGAAATTTTGACTTAGTGGATTTTCATGACGAGTGATACATGCAAAATTATTCAAAACCTTTACTGAGTTCTGTCATAGATACTCGCTTTCAAGGACGTCTATGTTACTGTAAAACGAAACGTTCTTCTACTTCAATTAAAAAATACACACCAGTCATTATAGACAACTTGAATCAAGACAATTTGTATTGTATGTGTTAGGTCTATTGTATTGTAAATCGGAAGATTTAATTGTTAAAAATGACCTGGAAGTCGATATGCTTAGTAACATTTATACATGAAGTACAAAGATTGATGCAAGCTTTTCTGTGAAATAGATAATCATTATTTGTTCACTGCATCTGTTTTAAAAAAAAGTAAACTTAAATTGTTAACATGATTTGATAGACATATTAAGGTTTAATATAAAAGAAAGTGTTACCTAACCTACAGCCACTGGTACACATTTAACACAATTTATCTACTAAACGTGTTTTAATTGTTTAAATGAAAAATGGCAGAAATGCAACTTTATAATTTTTGTAATAGTTAACGATGACAATGCCTCAGTTCAAACCTAACATTTGTTACAAATTATGCATAGAACTTAGCCTTTTGTTGAAACACTTTGAAATATTACGGTTTAAGATTATTTTCAATCAACCTGCATGCCAATTTTAGGATTGCCATGGATTATCCTGGTTTTTATCACACTTTCCAATCCTGTCTCTTTGATTAAACGTTTTTCACTTTCACATATCACTGTCTTCCCAACCAACCCAACCTCTCCTAAAATAAAATTGCTTTCCCTCTAATGTTATACTATTTCTGCATGATGCTACATGTATGTCAAAAACTAAACAATATGTTAGTGACAGTAAAACTATCGCATTATTTCCAGTTTGTTCTTAAGCCAACCATACCTCCTTCAGAGCATGCATTTAGATGAAACTGTCTAAATATGACTAGTCCTTGTTTCTTAGTAGTTGCACTATAATAATGCAACTATAATTTTTTTTATACAGGCATTCTGTTTCGTTATATAAAAAAGATCGTTTGTGTAATTTCTAGTTAGTAGTTAATAACAAATTTTATGATGTTAAAGAACAATGTTTATTTATTTCAAGACTTTCCGAGGAGCAAATTTACCTCTTTGGCATTTTCTTAAACACTTAATAAGTTATGAATTTGATTTAAATCAAGTCCAATCTATATTCAGTAACCTTTTGGGGACATCTGTTAACTACAACAAAATCATGAGTGTAATTGGGCAATCTTATATTGAATAGACAATATTTGCGGGAACAAAAATGCAGACCCATCGCCAATGTTGTGTAGAGATGAAGATGGATTGCATGTTGTTAAATTTTATGTCATATTTAAACCAACTTCTTCATAATCTCGGATAATTTTTTCACCAATACCTCTCCATTGTCCCGCCGAAACAACTAATGTTTCGTTTTGTAAAAGTCGGGGAATGCGTATATTGCGGACATGATTATATTTGAAACATAGAATAATTATGAATGTATTTTGTTAACTTCCTTTATTAATCTGTTATAGGGAAATGATTGCATTTATAAAGGAAACCGACATTTTTTGGAAATTAAAAATGTGTGTTTATTATTTCATCACTACATTGTATAATTTAAATCTTGTTCATATTCATTTTAATAATTATTTTTTTATCTATCAAATGACATTCTCTGTCATCATTGAAACTTGTTAGCCGCGGCTATCTTCAAACTTCATAAATGTTATGTCATTTTGCTTATTACATGTATTATTCATATAAACTTTAAAGAATAAGTCATAAGGAATAGAACCAGGAGCCCCATTTAACGGCTTTGTAAAAATGTGTTTTTTATCTTCAATTACTAAAGTAAATTTTATGGGTACGCATTGGTAAATGTACGATTTTTAAGCGTATAAAACGAAAAATATATATTTTCTTCATATTTATAAATATATCAGCCTGACATAGGACTAGATTTAATTTTCGTCCATTTTTCTAGAAATTTGTCAATATTTCCACCTTTTTTCATGATTTTGTGTGTGACGCCACCCCTCGCTAATTAAAATTTGCATTGAAAAGTCAAAAGAAGTAAAGATTATGGAATATAAAGAATATTTCAGGAAACATATTTGTGGGCGAAAGGTCCACTGTTAATTTTTCGAAAAAATGTCATAAATTACATTATACATGTTATAACATATGTTTTAATCAAGTTTACACGATATAATCACGGAGAAACATTTTTCTGATTTTTAGGGCCAAAAGTATGAGCTTTTAACATTATTTGCGCATCAATCGAAATGATAAGATTGAAATGGTGTTCAATACCACAGTCACTTAGTGCCCATCTAAAATACTCTAATTTACCAGAGAATAGAAGAACAACGACGATCGTGTTGATTGAGTTCTGTTGTTTAGCAAACGCTAGAGCACCATCATTTAAGGTTATACCAGTAAGCATTATATAACTAGTATTTTCATGTGAACAGATACGGGTTAATCTTTTTAAATGTGTTTTGTTACAAATCAATTAAAGCATTACCCACAAAAGATGCTTAAGCTCGACGTGGAGCTGGTCAAATAAGTGAGAAAATTTAGAAAACACAAGGGGGTAATTGAAATCCAGAAGTCAGTATGAACTGACAATGCCATGACAAAGACAAACAAAAGACAACAAAATATGTTCACAAATCACAAAATAGAAATAAAACAAACAGACTGAGCAACATGACCTCCCAAAAAAAACTGATGTGATCTCATGTACATATTCCGCTCTCACTCGCTGGTGTCACAAGATTACAAAAAATTCCGCATATCCGTGGTTGTTTGTGACACATATATTTCATAGCGGTCAACCAACTCGTGATTGCGTGTGTAATATTTTCAACGTGATGATTGTAACTTGACAAGTAGGAACTATTGGTTCAAAATGTGTCTTGTACACTGTAACCATCAATCATGAAATTATGGCAGGAAAAGCAAGTTCCGGATATCGTATTATCTGGGAGATGAATACTCTATTGATTGGCGCGGATGGAATGTTGCTACATAGAAACGGGAAAGACACAGTTGGAAAGCTTGAATAATCCTCTTTGTCGCAATTTTTCCTTCTCATTCAACCCACTTTATACAAAGATAAAATGTGGAATAATCTAGAATAAGTATCCACCAGAGACCAAGTGACGTAGCTGTTAGCAAATACAGTTTATGATAGAGCAAAATAATAATAATGTATCAGAACATTTATAGCTTTAGATATTTAAAAGAATGTATTTCTAAAAGGGGTTTGAACATGTGTTTATAAACCTCTTCATACTGTTGTTTCGTGACATCGCAGTCATAAATGTTCCTATACAAACAAGGAATTAGCGTATGATTAACACTCCGACAACTATCTATAAAGATATATAGTTACATAAAACCCATTGTACGGCATTCAACAATGATTCGATACCTATATCATATAGTAAGGTAATAAACATTTCAAAAAGTTTTGTGTACAATTATTTGTCCTTCTTTTTTTTTCCTTTTAAGCCATGGCGTTTTCAGTTTATTTTTAACTGATGAGTTTGAATGTCATTTTGGTATCTTTCCCCTCTCTTTTATATGTTTTTGGTTCAGTTATAACAGGTATCGAAATAAAAAATACTCTTCAGAGATTGAAAATGTATAATCATATGCAAATTAACATTAAGTAAGTAAAACCTTGTTCTGACACTTTTACAAAACGTCATTAATTCCTTCTTAGTCAAATGTCACAAGTGTTAAATATTAGTATGACGATTTTTCAACGTGTTGTAGTGAAACACACCATTAGACCGAAATTGAAGGATATGTTAATGGTCTCGGTCGGTCCATCCGAAACGCAAAAATACTCAAGGACTTTTGACAGATTTCATACTTCGAATATTTGTGTTCCTTATCTTTTAACCATACTATATTGCCAATTTGGTTATCAATCTTTACTAGATATGTGTGAATTTGATCCTGTATCAATACTGTGACTATATTTGTAACACCTTGTGAACGCAACTCCTTTGAGACCTTTTTTTTCAAAATCTATTATGAACGGTCATGTCAAATTATAGCGTCATTTTGATTTGACGATGTTATAGGAGTACTTGGACTTTTACAATATTTTAATGTTCTACCACAACGACACATTGTGACACACAATATGATTCTTCATTTTTACGGTGGCGGTGAACATTTCGCTTCGGCGTAACAATCTTGGTTATCCTGATTTGACGAAAACTTCTGTTTAATTATGTTTTGTGTAACCTTCTTTCAGTTTCCAATAAATCTACTCATCGGGAAGTAAATGTATCAGGACAGGAAGGTTTATACTGAATGATAACCAGATTCTAATCTGTAAACTCTCAGTTCGTAAAGTATATTTCTATTTAAAAACTAGGGATCCACTATCCTGCCAAAAAATGAGATCGTAGACATGTTTGTAAAAGTTTTACATTTTTGCCTAAAAACTGTTTAGATTTTTTGCGTTCACGCGTTTAGTGTTTTTTAGTTGATTTGATTAAAGCTATTAAAATATTGGCGAATTAATTGCATACGTCAATATACCAGGAATCAATTCGTACACGTTAAATCTAATTCTTTGCAAATGATACTGGAGACAAATGTGCATGTCTTAATCTTTAAAGACATAATAAAAATGGTATTTCAATTTCAATAATAAAGCATTATATTATCAAAAGAATTCGGATATCATTTTAGTCATTTCCTTAACAATCTCAAGCAGAAGCCGAATTTACTAAAGGGTATTTAAAACTCATAAGTCTTAAACAAGCTGACAATATAAATGCCATGGCAACAATGGAGAACGATTAAAAGACGAAAGTTGACAAAAAACAACATAGAAAACTTAAGATTGAGCAACACGTTCCCAACTTAAAACTAGGGATAATATCAGATGCTCCAAAATGGAAGCACATTCTGCTCTACAATTTGAACCCGTCGTGTTGCTGGTGTACGTAAAAGCCGGTTTGTCACATTCGAAGACAAGATAACGGAATTAGGATTATACCTTCAACAATTGGAATAGAACCAGATATTCAATAACGGTCAACCGACTTGTGATGATGTCCATAAAATGTACTATGAGTGTGATCTCTACTTCACCACCTGGAACTCTTGGTTTAATAGCTGCTTTGTACGGAGCAACCCTATACCAAGGAAGTCATGATATGAAATGCAAGTTCTTAAATATCGTTTCAACTGAGAGATATATACGACATATGCAGGCGCTTCTGGGATATTGCTGCATTGAAATAGAAAGCTCACAATTCTGAAGCTGAACTCATCTGTTTTGTTTTCATGTGTTGTTCTCCTTTATGCCCGAATTTGTTTGCAAGACTGGTTAAAATATAACAAAAAGAAAAAAAAAGAAAAAAAGACTGAACAATGCCATATTTTTTTCATAGATTATTCTTTTATCAAATTGATCTGAAAAATGTAGCTTGCATTTCTATAAAACATGTCGGTACCCTTGTCCCGGAAATATGTTATAAAGAGAAAATATGTATATGCTCTTTTTTTTTTTTGCTACCTGTTGAAATCTCACTGTGACTTTGAAATGAACAAAAACAAAAAAAGCGCTATTCCTGTGCACTTTCTGGTGTTGTGTCATGGATGTATACTCCATAACTTATCTTTTTTTTTATAGCAGGAAATCAGGGTAGTAGCTCCGATGCCTCAGTTGTGTCCCCTTTTCGTGTCATCATCATATTCTGTGCAAAGTCCTCACATCATAAATTGTGTATATTTGAACGTTCTAAACGGACTGAATATATTATTATTTACCCCAAACTGTTTTGCAATACACAGTAAACAGTAATAGCAACTAAACAGTGCTATTTTTTTTTAATTTGACCGTTTTCCTAATTTAGCCTGTACTTTTTATATCATATGTCGGTACTCTTATCCCGCAAATATGTTATGCAGGGAAAACATGTGATGCAGGGAAAAGTGGTCAGTAACTGCGATGCTTTCAGAAGTCTTCCCTTCTCTTGTCAAAATAACATGTTTGTATATTTTCAATTTAGACTTGTTTATATTTTTTTGTTTGGGCTTGTATTATATTTGCCTTCCGGTTTATATGATCCGTTCATCCTTTTTTGACTCTTCTAAATTCAACAGTCAATCCCAAATTGAGGTAAATAATATGGCCTTCCAAATACCGTTTCGATTCCTAACATCACTGAAGAGACATTTATTGTCCGGATATGGTTCACACATTTTTGCACCTTATGTTTGCGGTATAGCATCTTTCCGCAAGTTAATTGTTTTCTGTTTGGTATATTATTAATAAATTAAGATCCATTTTTATATCTGTGATCTGTTTATTTGGCAATCGCCATGGCAGTCAGCAGGGTTTAAGAACATCCGTTGTTCGACCTGCTAGTCAAATGCGTTTTGTTAAAATATACTTTTTCACTTTTTTGGTCCTTGGAAAATGTTTTTTGTGCTGTATTTAGACCACTCTACCAAGAAATTTGTTTTGCATGCACACGTATAAAAATTGCGGTTTTTATCCAACGCAATCATAGGTTTGAACGTTGTTTTTAATTTAGACTTGTTTATATTTTTTTGTTTGGGCTTGTATTGTATTTGGCTTCGGGTTTATATGATCCGTTCATCCTTTTTTGACTCTTCTAAATTCAAGAGTCAATCCCAAATTGAGGTAAATTATATGGCCTTCCAAATACTGTTTCGATTCCTAACATCACTGAAGAGACATTTATTGTCGAAATCCGGATATGGTGTACAAATTTTTTCACCTTATGTTTGCGGTATACCATCTTTCAGCAAGTTTATTGTTTTCTGTTTGGTATATTATTAATAAATTAAGATCCATTTTTACATCTGGTGATCTGTTTATTTGGCAATCGCCATGGCAGTCAGCAGGGTTTAAGAACATCCGTTGTTCGACCTGCTAGTCAAATGCGTTTTGTTAAAATATACTTTTTCACTTTTTTGGTCTTTGGAAAATGTTGTTTGTGCTGTATTTAGACCACTCTACCAAGAAATTTGTTTTGCATGCACACGTATAAAAATTGCGGTTTTTATCCAACGCAATCATAGGTTTGAACGTTGTTTTCAATTTAGACTTGTTTATATTTTTTTGTTTTGGCTTGTATTATATTTGCCTTCGGGTTTATATGATCCGTTCATCCTTTTTTGACTGTTCTAAATTCAAGAGTCAATCCCAAATTGAGGTAAATTATATGGCCTTCCAAATACCGTTTCGATTCCTAACATCACCGAAGAGACATTTATTGTCGAAATCCGGATATGGTGTACAAATTTTTGCACCTTATGTTTGCGGTATACCATCTTTCCGCAAGTTTATTGTTTTCTGTTTGGTATATTATTAATAAATTAAGATCCATTTTTACATCTGGTGATCTGTTTATTTGGCAATCGCCATGGCAGTCAGCAGGGTTTAAGAACATCCGTTGTTCGACCTGCTAGTCAAATGCGTTTTGTTAAAATATACTTTTTCACTTTTTTGGTCTTTGGAAAATGTTTTTTGTGCTGTATTTAGACCACTCTACCAAGAAATTTGTTTTGCATGCACACGTATAAAAATTGCGGTTTTTATCCAACGCAATCATAGGTTTGAACGTTGTTTTTAATTTAGAATTGTTTATATTTTTTTGTTTGGGCTTGTATTATATTTGGCTTCGGGTTTATATGATCCGTTCATCCTATTTCGACTCTTCTAAATTCAAGAGTCAATCCCAAATTGAGGTAAATTATATGGCCTTCCAAATACTGTTTCGATTCCTAACATCACTGAAGAGACATTTATTGTCGAAATCCGGATATGGTGTACAAATTTTTTCACCTTATGTTTGCGGTATACCATCTTTCCGCAAGTTTATTGTTTTCTGTTTGGTATATTATTAATAAATTAAGATCCATTTTTACATCTGGTGATCTGTTTATTTGGCAATCGCCATGGCAGTCAGCAGGGTTTAAGAACATCCGTTGTTCGACCTGCTAGTCAAATGCGTTTTGTTAAAATATACTTTTTCACTTTTTTGGTCTTTGGAAAATGTTGTTTGTGCTGTATTTAGACCACTCTACCAAGAAATTTGTTTTGCATGCACACGTATAAAAATTGCGGTTTTTATCCAACGCAATCATAGGTTTGAACGTTGTTTTCAATTTAGAGTTGTTTATATTCTTTTGTTTGGGCTTGTATTATATTTGCCTTCGGGTTTATATGATCCGTTTATCCTTTTTTGATTCTTCTAAATTCAAGAGTCAATCCCAAATTGAGGTAAATTATATGGCCTTCCAAATACCGTTTCGATTCCTAACATCACTGAAGAGACATTTATTGTCGAAATCCGGATATGGTGTACAAATGTTTGCACCTTATGTTTGCGGTATACCATCTTTCAGCAAGTTTATTGTTTTCTGTTTGGTATATTATTAATAAATTAAGATCCATTTTTACATCTGGTGATCTGTTTATTTGGCAATCGCCATGGCAGTCAGCAGGGTTTAAGAACATCCGTTGTTCGACCTGCTAGTCAAATGCGTTTTGTTAAAAAATACTTTTTCACTTTTTTGGTCTTTGGAAAATGTTGTTTGTGCTGTATTTAGACCACTCTACCAAGAAATTTGTTTTGCATGCACACGTATAAAAATTGCGGTTTTTATCCAACGCAATTATAGGTTTGAACGTTGTTTTCAATTTAGACTTGTTTGTATTTATATATATATATCTATTTCGTATATTCTGTGCAAACTGCTCACATTTTTTTTATTTTAAATGCTTTTCCGTTTTAAAGTCGTGTGGCCAATATGATTCCAATAAACATTTCACTTTCAAGTCATATATAATGCGACGATGTGTATACCTTTATCGAAATTAATCTGAAAAATTTCGCTTACAATTTTAATTGATATGTCGGTACCCTTATCCCGGAAATATGTAAAAAGATAAAATATGTATATGCTCCTTTTTTTTTAAATTTTTTTTTGTTCTGTGTTCAAGGCCTCACTGACATTGAGATGATGAAAAAAAAAATCCTATTCCTTTGCATTTTTTTTTTTTTTTTGGCTGTGCACATTCTGATTTGTGTCTTTGAAAGATACCCCATACATCGGTTATTTTCTATTATAGCAGAAAATCAGGGTAATAGGTGCGATGCTTAAGTTGTGTCCCCTTTTCTTTTAATCACATTCTTTGCAAAGTGCTCACATCATACATTTTTGAATATTTGTACGTTCTAAACGGACATTCGAGCAGACAGAATATATAATCATTTACCCCAAGCTGTGTTTGCAATACACAGTAAACAGTAAACAGTGCTATTCTTTTTTTTAATTTGACCGTTTTCCATATCAGTCTCAAAAATTTTGCCTGTAATTTTTTATCATATGTCGGTACTCTTATCCCGGAAATATGTTATGAAGGGTAAATATGTATTAATGCTCCTTTTTTATTTTTTGTTATGGCAGTCCAAATTCCAAACCATTCACTCCAGTCGACATACCATGCAATACGTGCCTACTGTATTGTTTATAGTTTCTCTCCTGAATATTCATAACAAATTGCAATTGGACTTCGGTGTGAGCCAAGGCACCGTGTTGAAGGCCGTACTTTGACCTATAATTGTTTACTTTTTACACATTGTGACTTGGATGGAAAGTTGTCTCATTGGCATTCATACCACATTTATTTAAGCAAACAACAATCAATTAGTCATCCAATTTGAATTATAATTACTATTTTGTTTTATCCCATGTATTTCATACAAAATGATCAAACCAAAAAATGATCCCACTTGTATCATTAAATAAAACTATTTCATAATCATGGATTCAGTTGAAAAATGCTATATACAACATTTAGAGAATGAAGCGTTTGCTAATGTTGAATTTCAGAAGGAGCAGCAATAAAACGATAACCTATAGCGATTGTATTTCAGGAATTGAAAAAAAATGAATATCTTTTTTAAAACCAGACAACTTTGGGATATATTATGATAGTTTTTATCGTATGATAACCTATTGAAGAAAGTTAAAATGTTTGAAACACGATGCTAGATTACAAGGTACTTGTTACTAATAAGCCTTCAAATAGATAACGTGAATGGAAAGCTCTCCATTCACTTTATCTATTTGAAGGCTTATTAGTAACAAGTATAAGCTTTTCTAAAAAGCTAGCCGTCTCATAGCTGATGAAAGTGAATAATTTTTTCTCTCTGTAGTTTAATTCGTTCAGAATTGTATGTAACTTGTAGTGGATTACAAAAATTATAAAAGGCTTATACAATTTTTTAGATTTACCAATTTCTTTTGGGGAAAGTATTAACACTGGCAATGGAGGGATAATGTCTTTTTATCGATTATTTTTTTTCAAACAGATATCGGAGGTGTTCGTTGACTTTTTCTGTGGTTGTTTACTTATTTATTTGTGTTAGAAAAGTATGGCCGCTTCCAACTGAAAGTTTTTCGTTCATAATAGGCATCGAAAAGTGTAGAGAGTGAAACGTAGTAAAATTTAAACATATAAGAACACAGTTAATATATTTCCAATGGTATCTCACATCTTTTCAAAAATGATCCTTAAAATGTAAAGCTTCACATATATGTATGGTTATTTTTGTTGTCGATGAAGATTTTGTCTATTCATTGTAGTTGGACTGCAATGTGGAATGCCCCACGCCTCTTTTTCTTTATTTGAATAATGAGTATCCTTACAATTAAATGTTTCTTTTTTCAGATTATTTGATTATATATTTTGATGAAAAATACTCAGAGTCGTGAGACGGGTAATTTGTTATATAAGACCTATTGTAAGCGCCTGAAATTCAAAACATAGTAGTTTCGCCGCCATTTATTTTCAAATTATAATGGACGTCGTTGGTTATAAAGATGGTGGTAAGTTCATCAAAGCTATTTTAAGTTCACTATGAGCCCATTAACATAAGAGAATCAACAAATTTGACCAACAACTTTATTAAGCATACAGCTTGATACTATATCTTTTGTAATTGTTTTACTTGTAAATATCTTCATATTTATTTACTATACCATTTAATGTTGGATGACGAATAATGCCCTTATCATACCTACCCTTAAAAGCTTGACATAATCTTTTTTCTGGAGACCGTTCGTATGTTGACATATAAATGTCTTTTTGTTTTATGATCATAGTATATGTATGTTTATACTTGTTTTACAATTCTTGTAGAAAACATACAATTAAGAATAATCTTTTAAAATGCCAACAGTATTTTCGTCTTTTAAATTTATAATTTTGTTTTATTTCTCTTTCTCTCATATAGCATATCTAGTATAAATAGTCAATAAACCCCAAGACAAACATTAGAAGTTTGTTCTTGACCCTGCTCATAGCTTCAAGTAATATCTGAATTATTTTTTGTAACAAACAAATTGTTCCGGCGTGACATTTGTTTTGCCGGAACTTATTTCTTAGGAAATATGTTCCACCGGAATTTATATCACAGAAAATTTATTC
Source organism: Mytilus californianus (assembly GCF_021869535.1). Taxonomy (NCBI): domain Eukaryota; kingdom Metazoa; phylum Mollusca; class Bivalvia; order Mytilida; family Mytilidae; genus Mytilus; species Mytilus californianus. The sequence goes on from NW_026262604.1 coordinate 47,624,108, forward strand.
CCGGAATATATATTATAAGGAAATATGTTCCAGCACTGTAAAATTTGTTCCGGAACTAATTTATTTACTAAATGTTAAATAAGTTCCGGGTGTTTTAAATTAACATGATGGATTAACTTTATAGCAAGCATAACATTCTATAGTTGTACATGACAAATTTAATACTCAACATTGAAGTCTTTAAAACAACACGAAAGCATTCAAAATAAGGTAAATCTTTTAGAAATTTAAATTACGTCAGCATATATATGAGCTGCGTCGGATAGAAATCGACCTTATGCAAGAGCACGTATACATGTACAAAATGTACATGTTTAAGACTTTGATTAATGTTAGAACATTCAAACACGAAATAAAAGAGGCATTTTGGTCTGTTTTGCAGGGTTCTTATAACAAATCAATTTTCAAACAGTTACATACTTTCCATAGAGATTTTTTTTCAACCCGAAATAGGTTAACAGATGTGTTGATATTCATTTCCATAAGGTCGATTTTTATCAAACGCAGCTCAAATCATGTATATTGTACGTAGATAATATGATTAAAAAAACAAATGCACAACTATGATTAACAACTGTGATAAATATTTAAAACAAACTATTTCATTTTTCTACAAATTCTGATATGAAGTAACATATGTTTGAATTGCAATATTCATAAATAAATGATTGATCTTTAACAATTTTCTGATGGATTTTTCTTATTCTTCGCTTTTCTGACTCATTTAATTATTGTCATTTGGGTTTTTTTTTCATGGATAATGTAATTAAACATTTTGCTATACTCCACAGAATCCATATTGGATGTCTACACCTTTTATGTATTACATTATCAATTAAATACATGTTTTTATAATGTACTTGAATTATAACTTTAAAATCACTGATTACAATGCTCAGTATTAAAGATAACTTGTATAACTAGTGGAACATATTTCACAGACAAGGAACTTATTTCACCAGGTAAGGAACAAATCACACAAACCCAGAACGTATTTTACTAGGTAAGGAACAAATTTCACAAACCCAGAACTTATTTCACCAGGTAAATTGTGGAACTTATTTTATAGAGATGGAATAAATCATATAGAAATTATTTGTGAAAAAAGTTCTCTCAGAATATATTTCCTGTGATATTTGTTCCACTGGAACTTTCTTCACAGGAACAAATTGTGGCTCACATATTCACAACTATTCTATATATTATAGTTAGACTTGGGAGGATAAAAAACTTTAAAATGTTGTAATGACATGTCCTTTGAAGAAGACCGTAGATTGAACTTTAGAAGTAAATTGTCACGTTTTGTTTGTTGCTTAATTGGGTTGCTGTCTAAATTAATTATGTATACTTCACATCTCCTTAAAAATCATTCATAGAAATTAAACACTGCTTAAAATATGTTAGCATACATGCATAATTGCTTTTATCGTCTGAGAGTAGTTTTTCGTTCTTCTTATATTCCCTTTTAGATATATTTTTAGTCTTCTGTTCTTCAACGTCTGCTATCTTGCTAGGAAGAGCTAGCTAGGTTGATCTAGACAACATCCAACTTAGCCCAACGATCTTGGGGTGTGTGCGGGGGCACTTATTATGTAATGAGTGGAAGGGATGAGTCGCTGGGATAGATCACTATTTGAAGCTTCATAATATTGCATGAGGTCGAGAAATTTAGGTGAAATATAAGACAAGGTAGTTGATTGAATCTGAAACTAATCAGATGTCGATATTATTTTTACAGATGCAATTAAAATCACCAGAGATTGTGTATTTATGTCTCTAAAATCACTTTCGTAAATGTTTAAGATATTTGTCAAATCTATTTACTAGTATCTCCCCATGAAATAGCGTAACAATGATAGCTATGTGCAGGTATATATACTTATTGTAAAAAAATATATGATAGCTAGGGTAACTACATGTATGTTCTTTTATCATTCAATATATATAAAAAGGGTGGGGTATTGGATGTCTCAGCTGCTCACCCCTGCCATAGAAAGGTCGAAGTACAGCCGCCCCCGCCCTCTGAGATAAAAATTCTCGTGTAAAATAATATTAATCGAAAAGAAATTATTTGATATTTCCGTTTTATAATGTTTGTGTTGCCTTTATAACATCTTACTGAGTATAAATAAATATAACCTAAGAAAAAGACATTTTCCTAAAGGTTTTCTTATGTTTTCACGTATAAAATGTACGTAACAGTGAGCGACTGGGTTGAAATAATCACGTGTGTGTTTACAAATCTTCAGGAGATTCGGCTATTATAGATAAGTGTTACCTGTGCTGTATCGATATGCATGATTGGTAACCAGGCAAATCTATTTACTAAATTAAAGAGTTCAGATCCGACACTCTACATGATTAAAAGACATTTACTAGGTTTGAATTGTCCCAACCAATCAAAGAACTTTAATTATTACAGTGTCAGTAATATCTTCAAATCAGGTAGTAAGAAAGCCGCTGTCCGAGGAGACGGTAATGACTGAATATTGACAGATTTATTAATTTTGTAATGGTTGGTTCAGTTGCATATACTGCTTATTTCGATACATTAAAACAAACAAAGAGGGCTTAGAGCGGTGGTACCTTTAGAGTATAGCTCAAGATTGTTTTGTATACACTGTTAGTGTATAAAATAGTCAATTAAATTACTTGAATTTTATTCCAGGAAAATACGAAGGTCCATATATATCAAAATATCCATTTAAATGAGAAAACACTTTTTTAAGTAAAATTAATCGGTCGTATTTGTAAACTCATATTGTAGAGTTATTGAGAAGGGAAAAAAATAAATAATATACTAGTATGAGCTTACCAGAATTTCATTTAAATACGAGCACGCTCAAATCAATCGATCCGCTCTTTTTTTTTATGTATTATATGTATTCACGGTGTACCCTCTAAATAGTATTATAAAATCCAAGAACAAAAACAAAAAAATATGATATTTTTTTATTTCTGTCGGATCAGTAATATTTAAATTTGATTTGTGATTATGTTTGTGTTGCTGTACAGTATTTAATGCTGTACTTTACGATTGAATAATTACTACAAATGTTTAATCACCGGCAAAATTGAAAAATCGAGTATAAGGTATTGTAGGATCACCTGTGTTAGATTTGTTACACAAGTATGCACACCTATTCTCTTATCCACAAAAAATGAAGTTATAAGTTACACAAATTTTAATCCTCCCCCTTTTACACCCTCGCAAAATAAAATTATCGTCCCATTGTCATATAAATGTAAGAGTTTGATGTTCAAAATCATAGATTAAATGAGTTATGAGGTTTAGAACAATTACCTATCTAAACTTAAGATATCTTACGAATTTTTCTTCCTCGACAAACCTTAAAGTTTTGTCTTGAACCCTCACACTATATTTTTCTGTATTTTAGGTATTTGAGAACATGTCAATATAATCAAACAGGGTAAGTTGGGTTATGGTTGGAGCTGTATAAGTTTAAAAAACATGTTTCTTGTTTATCTCTTTATCATTTGGATTTAATTGTTTTGACATGAAAAAATTTTATATGTTAAAAAGATTTCGGCATATTACTTGCACTATGATGATTAAAATTGTGTGTACCAGCTTTTTATCAATTAAAAAATAGCCACAAATAATTAATACATACCCTTTCTTTTTCATTTCTGTGAGTGTTGACATTTTTCATCAGAAGAAATAATAAAAAGTTAAACAACATCAATATTGTTGAAAACTTCATCTTGATAACGGACTTCGGAAATAGCGCGAACTAGAGCTGGTTCCTATTTCAAGTTTTCTAAGGGGTAACAGATATATGGGAGACATCATTTTAGATCTCGGCAGCTATGACTCTTATTTCGGTATTAGTTAAATGAATTTGTAACTAAATTAATAGTAAATGCATAAAAAAGACAATTCATCAATATAACTTACGATCTCAAATAATAGAACCGCCTGTTAATACTTGTAAGTATATTTTTTTGATAAAAATGAAATTTCCAGGATAAGAGTATTTCGTAAGAGTAAATTATCGGGCTAAATGTAATTCCCGGATAAGTGTATAACAACGTGTCCGGGTAGGTTGACATGATTAGAGGCGGATTTACGGTGCGCGAGCCTCCCCTTAAATGTAGCTACTTTTGAGATTATTCAAGATTTTCTGCCTGTTCCACTCCAAACGTTGCCTAGTTTGGGGCCCCTCCCCTTTTTCAAAATCATTCGATATTTTATTCATTTTTTTCATGTTTTCTTAAAACCAACTCATCAAATTTTATACTGCTATTATAACATAACAGGCAAAAATCAGATTGAATACATATAAACGTGTCGTATATTTTAGCTGCCTTTTGCCTTTGCAAAGTTAGGGGAAATAGATCTAAGTTATACATTGTTCGTGAGACGGTAACTTCTAACGGTTGCTTGAAATCATAATTGAGTTCAAACAATATTGTTTGCTATAAATACGAATAATATCCACGTGAAATTAATACCATATGTTTTAATGTTAATTTTTTAAAGTTCGGGACGGAATTGGTTTATTAAAATTTGCTTAACGTAAAGTGGCAAATATTTCATGCATGTTCTCGACGAAATTACATGGGAGATTCGGCCTTTTGATAGGACGATTCCTAAATATAGATTGATGTTTGCGTACAATATCCAGTGGCATTTATCAAGCATGTTCAGTTCGCCGAAAAAATCAAACCAAACATTTTGTTCATATGTCAATTTAGTTCTGTTTATGGGTGGACAAAGATGGTGGGTTAAACATTTAACTGACACTTAACAAACAGGTATGCATACCTGTTTGAAAAAAAGGCTTGCATGCAACATATACGACATTCCCCTAACCAAATTCTTATAATCAAGCTGCACTTTTAAAAGTTTCATGTTAATATTTAAAGCCTTTTTTCCCATGTAAACAACTTTTTGCACCAGTGACAAACATTACAACTTTAACGGTATGGGTTTACTAACGGTAACCTATAGTTGTTGGAGAGTTGCCTCATTGGCAATCATACCACATCCTCTTATTTTCATATTTAACAAATCTAATTTTGAACAAGTCTAAACTGATGACGGAATAAACTCTAAATTTTTAACATTTTCACGATTGTTTTTTGTTATTTAATAACAATTTTTTTTTAGATAAATACTGTTTTATTAGTCGGTAATTGTAAAAATATTTTCAACCTAAAAGATAAGATATATCGATACATACGGAAACCTGAATAAACCGACTAACCGTCCAAACCGACCCTTGTTCATAGTCCCACAGCGGGCAGGATTATACTGAAGTTATTATCTTCGTCAAGAATTCAAGGAAGTCAATTATAAATCGAAGGCACTTCTTTTCTTGTAAAAATATTAAATATAAACTGCTTGGTATGATATTTCTCTCTGTATTTGATTATTGGAAGATGAATCATGTTTTCCAATGTTTGTCTTAGTATTTAGCAAATGTTAAGCACAACTTATAATAAATCTTAATTTTAAGGTTTAATCCACTATTTTCTACATAAAGAAATGCCTGTATCAAGTCAACAATATGACAGTTGTTTTCCATTCGTTTGATGTGTTTGAACTTTCGATGTTGCCAGTTGGTAAGGGACTTTCCGTTTTCAATATTCCTTTCGAGTTCGGTATTTTTGTTATTTTACTTTTCAATACCTTTAAATATGTTCAAGACAGGAAAGTTTGTTCAGCGTGGATGTACCAGACATAAAGCCGATAAATTAGGACTGTTACAAGAGAAAAGTATGTCTGATATTTGAAGACATTTTGCTTTGCTTCAAGCCATATAAAAGCGTTCAGAAAACGAAGTACTCCCTCTGTTCTGTGCCTCATTTTCTCCCATTCGGACGAGAAGCTGTTGCATATTTGTACTCCCCTAAACAACACAAGCGTCAATTTTAGAATCGGGGTTTACTGTTTGATTGGTGACCATACTGTTACACACTAGTCAACCGTTTTGTTTTGTTTTCTGAGACTATATTGATCATTTGGTTTCCGCTACTGAAAAAACATACACATCCGAATGTTTATCGTCTAATGTAGATGGATATTTATAATTACAGCCAAGACACTTTCAAATTCAGCATGTACATTGCGTGATAAATAAAATGATTATCGTTTTCAAGTTCACACAAATTCTTAATATAATTCACAATGTCTTGCGTTAACAAAGATATAGTGCAAATAAATACGAACTATACTCAAACATGTGCACTTGTATGTCATATAATTGTTTTCTGATTTATAAGCGAATGTAACTAACATTATATCGATCTGAAACAATTTTACCATGTTGTTCATTCAAAAGTATTATTTGTTTCCGGTTAATCCTGATTAGCGTTTGTCCGTAAAAAGTTATACTAGTAATCAAGTTGCGGATTTCGGTTTATAATTGTCTATACTGAGGTCCTTATGTAGTGATCAGTATATAATTTAGATAACATTTTATTTTTAAATTCTTTTCATCTAGCATCTGCGCCAGCTTTTTTCATCAATCGAATATGCTGCCTAACATCAATCTGATCTAGGGTGGCAGAACATTTCTTTCTGTTCTTATTCAAGTAGAGATCAAGTATTTAAAACAAAACCAAATACAAAAACAAATATGATATACCGCAACAAATGACAACCACTGGATTACAGGCTCCAGATTGTGACAGGCACTTATAGACTGTGGCGGGGTTAAACATGTTTTCTGACGACAAAGCATCCTCATAACCCGGGAAAATGGTGTGACAGTACGGAATAAGTTCAATCTGCAAAAATCAGTTGGAAGGGGCTTTACTCATAAACAGATATAAAGCACATAAAAACACTATCAAAATAAAAAAAACACTAAACATACAGATCTGAGAGTACTAGCAGTTACTGAAGGTAGTTCAAGGTAAAAATACAACTCTAAAAATCATTTGTTTAAGTCTTCTTAGAGTTTGAATTACTTCTTTTTTTTATATCTTTGACGCAAATTCAGTACTGCTCAGACTTTTTCCCCCTCAGTCAATCCAGTACTAATAAGATTAGACAATTCAGTATGATTCAGCGTAATTTACTTCTTCTGAACATTATGACAATGGAAAGAACGAAACAGATGCAAACCAATTGTCTGAACAGTACCAAATGTACCGTAGTAGATCAGTCGAAAAAATAACTGTTCTTTGTATTGTTTATTTTATATTTTTTGTATATTCACAATTGTTGAGTTGTTGAGTTGAACAGTTTGTATAGGATCACTGTGCAGCTGTTATCTAAAAGGCTCGCGTACACCATGTACACGTAAATTTATCTGCTTTATTGGATATATTATAACTTGTTCTACTTCTTTTTCATGCGTCACCTACAGATAATGCCGTGTTGACCGTTCATATCTACATGGTGTAGACATTGATATTATAAAAAAAGTACAACTATGATTTCGTGCCAAATAAGAACAAGTATTGTTGCAGTAACTCAAATGAACGTGTTAGCTACTGGTTTGTCCACAGTAATCGCAATAACTAAAGATGGGTGAAGTAATCATGTTTAATCCCTTGATTATGGACTTCAAAAATCGATGTTACTCTGAAAAGAAAAGCACTGCAAATTCAAATATAAAAACAAAATTCCATGCAAGTCACAATAAGGAACACGTTTTTGTATTGTATTGTGTTTGTATTTGATTGATTTCTAGAAATTAAAAGAATTATTTGTTCATGATGATCTGAAAGTCGTAATGATATGTGACTTTTCAAATACTTATTTAAACTGTTCCAAGTTTTTGTCTGAAGAATCGTTATTTGTTAATTTCTTCTGATTAAAAAAAAACAAACTCAATTCTGACGATATTACATGCATAAAAACATTAAACACAATTTATCTACTTAAAAAGTCGCTTTCATTCAAAAAATTATCGTTTAAAAAACTTATGTGTAGAAGTATTACACAATGTTTGCTTTTGTTTACCATCATACCTAAAATAAAGATAACACTTTGCTTAGCTTTGCACTCAACTCTGTCAATCCTTCAATTGCTTCCATACGTTAACATAGGTTTACGTGTATACTCATCGTTGCCTATAAATTTCGGAATGAGGAAATTGATTTTTAGTATACAAAAACATATTATAATTAGGAATATCAACGAATACTCGAGTATTCGAGTATCGCTCGGTAGTACCGAGCATCGAATACCAAAGCGATACTAGTTTAATAATATTGCTGTCTTCTTTATATGCAATTGATCTTCTTGAGAACCTCTTTCGGAAAATGAAATAGGCATCACTGATTAATCATACTAGTAATTAAATTCATTTTGTTTCGAATGCTTGTGCTAAATTGTCATATAAAATGCCTCCGAAAATACGTGGGCTATACCTAGACTAACACTTTAAATTTAACATTTATTAGCCATTCCGTCACATCGGTAACGTCAGAGCAAATATTTTTGTCTGCTAAACAGTTATTTACAAAGTACCAAAACCGACTGTCCCCAATGATAGTTTACAAGAAAAATTTAACAAATACATTAAATTTGTTGCATTCTCTGATGACCCTCAGTGAATAGTTAAACTTCTAATCTTTACGCCTTTGTAAACATTAAATGTGTTTTCTTAACGATTACAAACATTATTGTTTGATATGGTTTTTCCTTGTTATAATGTGTTCATTAAATTATATTGATTAAATTATTGTTTGTTTTTACTTAATTAGTACTTATTTAGGTAATGCGCTATTAATTATGGTGTGTAATTCTTTATCCCAGATACGTATGCAGATGGTTTTTCGTCCGTTTAACAACAACCACAGAATGTAAAGTACGTATTTTTGTGTTTCCGTGTTGTAGATAGATATAGGAAGATGTAGTATGAGTGCCAATGAGACAACTCTCCATCCAAGTAACAATTAATAAAAGTAAACCATTATAGGTCAAGGTACGGCATTGGCCCACACCGAACAGCAAGCTATAAAGGGCCCAAAAAATTACTAGTGTAAAACCATTCAAACGGGAAAACCAACGGTCTAACCTATATAAAAACGAGAAACAAGAAACACGTATGAACTACATAAACAGACGACAACTACTGTACATCAGATTCCTGACTTAGGACAGGTGCAAAAATTTGCAGCGGGATTAAACGTTTTAATGGCACTAAACCTTCTCCCTTTTTTGAAACAATAGTATAACATCACAACACAGAAATAATCACTATAAAATATCAATTGGAAGGCTTAACTCGATCAAAAAACGTAAATTACACACAATGCACGAATAAATTTGATCTGTGATACCTGAATGCAAATACATAGTTAATAAAAATTATAAGGAATAAATAAGTAAAGTCAAAAGTAAATAAACAGGTAGATATATTCCCTAGCGAGTACTCGAGTATCGATCGATAACACCAACGAGTACTCGATTAGTAATTGCTCACCGAGTTGTTATCCCTGGTTATAATGCATTTATTTTGTAATCACGTTTTTTATTGGTTTCATCGAATAATGAGGAGTAGAATACACTGTTTACCAGACTATGGCTAAGGAGAGCCGCCATTTTATTTGTATTTGATTTTTACTCCGATAAACATGAAAAAAAAAAAAAATACCCAAACTCTAAGGAAAATTCAGAACGAAAAGTCCTTTATTAAATGTCAAAATCAAAAGCTCGAATACAACAAACGAATGGAAAACAACTGTCATATCCAGGTACAGGTATTTCCTTATGTAGAAAATAAACATATCAAATCTAATATCTGTTTTGTATTAGCATGGAGATAACTGTAATATATTGTAAGCCATGCAAAATCATGGTTATACCTTTGCGACAGTAAGATAGAAAAACAAAGGATATGGGGTATAAGAAGTAAAATCTACTATTTTACGTAGTTCAAGCCCAAAACACATCACAAATCGATATCCGTTACCGTTTAATTTTATCAAAGATGGTGCAGTCCAGTCCTTGTTGTTCCAGATCTTGTCAACTTCAATATTTATATAGTGTGTGTGTTTTTTTTTTTTTTTTTTTCGCAGGCAGGTTAATCACTACTGGAACAATGCCCCGTAGATTGGCCGTGAAAATGTCCGTAAAAATGCTGGTGATTTTTACAGTGTTTGTCACGGTTAATTTACGGTGGGCCGTGAAACTTATCCGTGACAATGCCGTGGAATGACTGTCGTGAAAAGGCTGTGAAAAGGCCGTGAAGAGGTGTCACCCGAAAACTTGGGTGAAAAGACCGTAAATCTGTGAAAAAAAAATGTACACCGTGAAAAAGTCGTGATAATGCATTATGTGCCCATTGTGAAAAGACCGTGAAATGTAGATATAGTACAGTATATGCCTTTATTTGTCGTGAAAATGCCGTGAAAAGGTGCCAACTGAAAACTTGGGTAAAGAGACTGTAGAAACACTGTGAAAAACAAAAATGTACACCGTGAAAAAGTCGTGATAAATTATGTGCTCATTGTGAAAAGACCGTGAAATGTACATGTCCTACTGTGATCAACAGCCATTCACTGATTGTGAAAACTCCTGTAAAGTGTTAAATTTATTTTTCAGGCCATAGTTTAACAACAATTTTAAATGCTGTTTCAATCAAGTGAAGTGAAATGCCTGTAAACATCTATAGACAACTTATTTAAGTACAATGCAAGTGAGACTATGAAAAACCATATTAAAATGCTGTATTTGTTTTAGTAATAATTGTGACAAAGAATAAAAATATTAATTTTAATAGAAAACTGTAGTAATTATGTAAAGAAAACATAAAAGCACACACATGTCAATGTGATTAAGTAGCTTAAGTCAGCTGTAACATGTATTGTAGAAATTTTGTACATCCCTTGGGTCTGATTTTACCACTTCCATAATATTTGTCTAATGTAATCCTTCACTTCACTGCCTTTTTGAATAACTATTCCAGAAAAACATTTATAGAAGTCTTCATTCCTAGAATAAATAAAGAAACATTACATATATTATACATGTATATAAAAAAAAACTATTTATATAGTCAAATTTATTTTTGGCATTTATGTACATACATGTACTTAAAACAGCTACAATATTATTCCATGCAATACAGGACTTCACGGTTAATGACCCCATATTGAATAGGGGCAGATTTTCATACTGGAGGTGAAAATGGTATGAAAAATACTAAAAAACATTCTTGAAACAGAACAGCCACTTGGAAACATGCATAGGTTTTCCCATATTTTCATACCATTTTCCAGAAAATATGCCCCCTATCAAATGTGGCATCATTTGTAAACGAAGTTTTGTATTGTCAACTTATATTATTTTTTTTAGATTTTTTTAAAGACTAAAGACACTTTTAAGACAGACTATTACATTTAAATGTTTCTTTGAAGTAATAATATGTATAGCTAAAGCCAAACTTGTCTAGACTAAGTGGCCGTAATGAGTCACAGCTATTTATTTTACAGGGGGCCAGGGGCGTAGCAACTTTTACTGCAGGCACATTTGCTATACCAATTATTTTTTAAACACCTCATTGCCATACCAATTATTCTTATGATATGGCACAAACCCTTCTAGAAAGGACATTTTGCCGTACAAATATTAAATACTTTCTCTGCTGCGCCTCTCACTAATCCCTTTCGAACTCTGTGTCCCGACGGCCAAGTCAGAAAATACTTAGATAGCTCCCGACACATGCAAAGGGGGTTACGCCTCTGATTATCAGAGTGAACTCCATTTCAGAGATACTTATTGCTATTATAATCATTTCCAATTATCTATGTCTATGTCTACGTAGTGTACTGTACATAAATGTTATTTTTTTCATGTGGCCAGTGTGGGGAAAAGGGACCCTCCCTTTTTTCCCCAAATACATAAACAAAACAAAACCGTAATCGTATTTAAAGGATCCGGTAAGTCTTAGAAAACATTAACCGAAATGATTAAAGGAATCAAGTGCAACAGACTCAAATAGAAGTGAATATTTCACATGCATGTTTGCCCGGTTTCTGGAAATTCAGTGAAAATCGGTTCAATGGAAATGCTCACAAACGTCATCAATATTTTGGTGATATGATGCTTAAAGGAATAAAATATTAATAACTTAACTTACCTCAAACTTGCTGTGACTCGTCTTGCATCTATAAAGTAAATATTAATCGACCTTCGTCGTCTTTTAAATTTCTAACCTTGCGGAAATGTTACAATTACTCTAAAAGAAACATGAATCCGGATACGGTCTGATATTCCGGGAAGTTCTCGTTTTTACATGTTTCGGTTCCAATTAAAATTAATGTTTACATTGTTTATAATAATGTACAGACGAGAAGCAAAATACTTTTCTTTAAATACAAAATATTTATTGGCACAAAGTCATTAATTATAACAATGAATGGTTCCATTTAAAAGTCAGTCCTGTACAGTAGTATTGCATATAATAATATTTAAACAGACATATATTTATAATGAAAAGATTATAGGATATTTAGAAAAATGTGAGTGAAAATAATTAGACCATATTACAATAATCACATGGGATGTTTAAAATCTGAATTAGGATAAGAAAAAATTGACATGAAAAAATATCACGGCCTTTTCACTGGTTTCAATAACCAGTGAAAAGGCCGTGATATTTTTTTATTAAGCATGAAAGGACAAATTATAACAGCCTTTTCACGGGATATTGAAATTTCACGGTCTTTTTCTATCATCAAATATTTTTCACGGCCTTTAGAATTTTTTTTTTTTACAAAAGTCACGGGGTATTTTCACGGGGTTTTCACGGGCCTGTGATATTTCACAGACATTTAACGGCCTTTTCATGGGCTGTTGTTACAGTAGTGTAATGCAGTTTCAAAAAATTTGGCAATGATTTTCGGTGTTTGCATCGCAATCTAAATCTGACGTCATTTTCTTAACTATTCGACACGTGATTGGCTAGAACGTTTCGTCGACGTCAATTTTGAGCTTGTCACGAACAGCTGGTCGGGCACCTTGTTATGATAGAAGTTACTGCCATCAGTTCAACAAAAACACGTTAATATAGAAGTGTGTTGCTTATATTTTGAGGTAAGTTTGTTTTAAATTATTTTAGTCCTCTACTGCTGAGCACCGTCATTATTCATTTCATTCACGATTGAGTATGAATGAACTTTTATTTTATGAAGCTATAGTCTGTAGAGAAAGTCACATTGTTTACCTAAAAGTTGGGTTATTCATTACACGTTTCGCTGTCAACATGACGAGGGCAGTTTGTATACTGTATAGAAAAACTTCCTATAAATGATTTATGCACGTTAACACTATTTTACTCGCTTATAAAGAATCATATCCTCATTGACCATTGACTAAATTACTTTATGTTGACATTTTGCAGACTGACCTGCCATGCACAGATGCGGGTCTAATATTTTTAAATATGGGCTCTTAATGGTCAGCAACAATGCAACGTAAGGAGTGGAACTTGTTAGAAAGTCCGAACACCATGCCCGCCAGCTTTCCCCTTAATCCCCCCTCCTCTCCCCTTAATTTGTCTCGTATGCATGTCATATAATTTGAATTTATGTTGGAGGCAAACACCTAAACATTTTTTCAGAGATTTATTAGGTATATTTGAACATGATTCAGATTGTCCTGATTGCACATGTAAAATCATTTCTTATTTAGGTGTTTATTCCAATTTATAATATATAACAAAAAAAAACCAAAAAATATCAAAAATATATGCATACATATGACTCTGTGCATGCATCATACTAATGGATATGGCTTGCCTGCATTTAATAAAATTGCTTAGGCAGGCACATGAGATGTTATATGTGAGAAGTATTATTTATTATCGTGGCCATAATTGATAAACAACTTTTCTTTTATGGTTTTTAATCTGATAGTCATCATACTATCATTTTAAATCATCCCTTTAAGTGTACATTTAATTTTTTTTCTTTATTAATTTGTTCATTTTTCTTATGTTTATAGTCATTAGATTATATAAAATGTTTATTTGTAATATTGCATGTATTGATTCACTATAAAAATGTGTATCTGAAGTCTATGTTTCTTTGTGTAGATCTTTTCAAATCTTGACAAGCATGTTTTAAAACAATTCACATCAATCTTAATTATGCTTATTTACAATCAGGTGTGTATAAAATTTAGTTTGAATTCTTTCAGTAATTATTGTAACTTCTTTTGCAGATTGATTTACACCTGGCACATATAAGTTAAAATGTTTATGCATAAAGAGTGTAGTTTTTATACTATCTATGAGGTCTACACAATGTAAGTATTAATATTATAATGTATGGGTATTGCTGGGGATCCTTTAGTTCTTTATTCTTTTTTATACCATTTCCTATATTCTTTATCTATTTTGCTCATTATTCTCTATTCTTTGTGTTTTAAACCCCAATATTCTCTTTTTTATTAGTCGTTTTATATTCTTTAATGTGTTAGCCCTTTATTCTGCACTTTTTGCCCATAATGATTATTATCTATTCTGTAAACACCATCCAGACCCTCAGGTTAGGTGTATATGTAAGTTGTCTGTTGTATTTAGTCACACCCACTCAATATTGATTAAGTCATATTAATTAATAACAGATTGGTAAAGCATTGTGATGGGTAAATATCAGTTGAAGTAAGATGTGCTTACAAACTGTATTGTACTTTTACAGAAAATTCATCAATTAAAAGTTCATTTTAAATCAAGGTAGAACATTTTGTCAAGTTTACTTTTTATAATTAATTCAATAATAATTAAGGAACACACAATTTTGATTGAAGTTTTCTATTTGTATCATACTATGAATACCAATAACTTTAAAATGTCACTAAATGTTTACATATTTTTTTTCAGTATCTGTATTAAGATGACTTGGAGGCAATGATGTTATACAAGTAATTACTAACTGAAATTGGAAAAAAGTAATCAGAGAAAAAGAATAACCACTTGTTTCTTTTAAAGATCGACACACACAAGGAAATTGTCAGACAATTTATAACCATATATGGGAATAGTTTTAGATCTATGCATGAAAAAAAAGTGAAATGAATGGTTTAAAGATAAAAGTTTGGGGACATATAACAAAACTATAACAGTGCTGAATATGAAATAACCCATGCTATGTCACATGTCACTTTTGGAATGAGAAAATTTTCAGCATGACAACAAAAGGAAGGATTACATTACTGTTAAAACTGACTCTGGAACATTGAAGACAAAGAAATAAAAGTATTGCACCAGAGGAAATGACTGTGCACTTCTTTCTTGTAAGATCAACACACAAAAGGAAATGGTCATATCATTAATCTTTATATGCCAGTTATTGAGATAATTTTGGATATATTCATAAAACTGTGAACTGAGTGAGAATTATAATTCAGGCTGGTAATATAACTGCATGTACTTACTGGCATATATATATTGTAATTCACAATAGTTTACATGTATATAATATATAGGAATATTCTTCGCATGTTATATGTGAAATATAAGACAAGTTTAGGAATAAAGAATTTGCCAGTACAACATAAGCATATGAAAATTAGCAATATGATATATTCCTACATTTATTATGGATCATCGAAAACCACAAGAAAGTATTGTATGCATTATGATAAAGATTTTCAGTTTAATGTGACATATACAATGCTTTTGGTATTAAGTTTGAGAAAACTATGTTTGAAATGAATGAAACGTTATCATAGTTTTTATGAAACTTTTGAAATAGACACTATGTATTTAATAGTCAAATAATACTCATAATGTACTCTTGAAGAAGTAATGGCTTTCACATGCATACAACTTTATTGAATAAACAAATAGTTTCATATCTTAAAGGAAATCTCTTTTTTTTTTCTATAACAATAGAAAATAAGTTCATACTGTATTTACCTACAACATGTACATGACCTAGTATTATATTTTTTTCTGGACCAATGCATGGACCTGTTTTTAAAATTTATCAATTTACTATTCAAGAGACTGCAATGAATGAATGATGCATGTTCAACAAATGAACATAGCTCTAGCATACTATCTATCTATAAAAATTGTTTAAAAAAAACTTTGAAAGAAAAAAACTTTATCAGGACAAACAGATTAATATTTCTCATGAAACATGAGTTTGATAGAAGGGGCTTCATACTTCCATGCACTATAAATGTGGCTTTTTTTCTTATGCAAGAGAATCATTTTGTTTTAGAAAGACTTTTTTGTCGTTCGTTATCTCCATATCTTAACGTCGTAAAATCCCTATGAGAATCGAAGTTAAGAAAGTAACCAAGTTAATTTTATTTACAATCGGCACATATGTGGAGTAAGCAATGAACAAGGGGTTACGAAAGCTCTTACAATATCTTACAAAGTATAACGTTGGAGTATCCCCCCTTTTTTCCCTCATGACATTCGTATGCACCGTGATTTTTCTCAAGATTCGTGAACACCTTCAAGTATAAAAATGAAAACATAACATTGTTTTGCATCTTTAATGTGTCCATTTCTAATCAAAAACTATCACCATGTCGTTTCTTTCCCGGCACTTTGATATAATAAAGGGGAATAATCGATCTGAATCATTTCAGTGTTTAAATGTCGCCGCGAAAGGACTTAAGTATCATTCATTGATAAATATTGCATTGGCACACCCCGTTAATATGTATTGATCTCTTTAAAACTTGGCATATTTATTCTTGGAAAGCTCATGAATACCAATGTTGCTGTTTCTTGTTTTAAAAATGAATACAACATTTTCAAAATTGACAAGAAAGTTGATTTTTGGTGTTTGCATGGTTGGTTTGTATGTCACTTCTGTTATTTTCTTATTATAAAAGGACAAATTTAAAGAAAGAAACAGCTGTTACAGGAAAGATAACAATTTTGGCAACCAAATACAACTTTATTTTTTATTCATTGATATAGTTCTTTGGGGTGTGCCCGGCTCTTGAAGTTGAAGGTTCACACACCATCTTTGAAAGTCGCCCGTTACCATGGTAACGAGATGGGGAGTTCCGGGACACCAGAAATTTAAAATTTTGGATGATATAAGGGATGATCATAATTAGTTTAGGGTATGAAAGGTTCTAGACTAAAATTCAAAATAATTTAAAATTTCGATGATTTTTCTATGAATAAATAGCCAATTTACTCTAAAACAGCATTAACCTACCTGCATTGTATTTTGTTTATCTGGTTCCCTTTAATAAATGTTTTATATATATGTGTGTTTATTTGACTTTCTGTCCGCTACTGATTCATTTGAATTATGGTGGGTACATTGTAATTGTTTCATCTGTAATCCTCCCAAATCTCCCTATTTTATAGTTATGTGTTTTGTATGGTATGAGTTGTAAATCTTCTTATTGGTTGAATATATTTAGGATAATGTTCATTTTATTTATCGAAATTGAATGCATCACGTAATTATTAAAAACAATATACAAAGGTTCCCCAGGTAAGCAATGACAACTGCAAACAACATACATCATTCTGTTATTTGACATGTAATCTAATAAAAACATTTACTTCAGTTTTAATACAGTGTTTTTTTGGGTTTTTTTTATCAGCCGAAAACATGTTTAATGGAAAATTCGCAACGGTTACAATGACCTTCTTTTCGTCCGTTATTGCGAACATGATTATATTTAAACTAAAATAAAGAATGATTTAAATTGTAAAATTTTACACGGGAAATATAGAAAGGAAACGGATACTTTGTACTATCCAATTGTTTTCATTATATCAGTATTGTAGTTACGACATAAGGAACAGGTTATTCCATAACGGTTAAGTATTTCGTAGTCTCGTTGATTAATTTCAATTACTTTAAACATTCTTCAATGAATAAGTATCTGCATAAATTAAAATAAAAAACAAATTTGATAAAAAAAAACGACAAAGTATATCAATATGTACAGAATCAGGTAACACATGATGATCAAAGAGGCTATGACATGTGTATGAATCATATACATTACACATAACTGGCATATGAAAATGAGGCAGATACAAAGCAAACCAAATGACGTTATGTCCTTAAATGATACAAATCATATCGGTTTAACTGGCAACGTCTACTGATTTCAAAAATGTTCATGCACTTTTGGCAGAATAAACGGAATTTGATTAAATTTCGATTTCGTCTTTCAACTGTTATGATTGAAGCGTCCCGTTTTTGAGGCGTGTACGGTGAACTAAATCAAAACCCTAATTTCGTTGTTAGTCTCTCTACCGTGAATCTCGATAAGTAAATAACAAATGCTAAATAAAAAAGAACTATACAATTCAATACAGAATAATCAAATAAGTATTAACAGTATTTCTCCGGTAAAATAAACAGTTATAACGATACAGCGTAATCAATACTACTTCGTACTGTTTCAATGATTGCTCGCAGAAATTAAAAACAATTTAAAGTGTTAACATCATATCATGTAATCATGTCTCATACGCTTGGCAAGTAGAAATATAATGTAAATCAGAATTGAAGATTGATGTACTCTCATTCCTTCGTCGAGCATGTTTTAAGTCTTTGCCCTTCGCTTTTATTAAAATCAGTAGATGAGATGCTGCAATGCCTTTCTCTTGTGATTTCAACGTATTGGTGACTTTCAGGGCGATCATGTAATACCGTTTGGTAGGGGTTTTCATATCCATCTCCAATACTGCCTATCATAACATTATTTGATATGTTACTATCAGAATCATTACTACTTTGACTCTTTTGATCATTTGATAATTCTCTGTTTGTATTTGCATTAGTTGTATTGCAATTGATGATGTTATCCATGTTTGGTATAGCAGTGGAAAGGATCTGCGATAAATCTATATTAGAACGGTTCGTGTCATCCGCAGTAGTAGACATATGTTGTCTTTGCCTTTGCATGTCGTTAACTTCACTTTGTGGTAAACCATTATGGGAAAAGTCTGCATTTAATTCAGGCGTATTATCATCGGTTGGTTGCACATTGATTTCATTTGATATATGAGCTGCATGTTGGTGCATCATATGCTGTTCTTGGTTGTCATTGGTGTTTGACGAACGTATGTTCCTTACAGCGCGATGCGAGATAGTGCCAATTTCGTCATATGTATGATAATTGTGGTCTTCATCGACATTATGATATATTTGATCCCGAGTCTTTTTATGTTTTACATATAAACAAATGTGCATAGTGATCATATAAACAATTAGAACGGTAGCAATGCTGCAAAATACCACGACATATATTATCTTACTTTTGCTCAACGGGAGATTCTCTGAAATAGGTATATATATAAAAACTATATTAGAATGAGCTATTCAGTATATCAAGTCGCAGAATAAAGCTTTCAAAGTTTTGTTCAGCGGAAGTAGAAGTGGAATTAAGTTTTTGTATTCAATCTCTTAATGCTTCTCCTAGCAGTAACCGTTTAACTTTGTCATGTCATTGATTAAGAAAATAATGTCATTGAAGAAAACCATACAACATTATCAATAAATGAAAATAATCAAGTTTTTGGTACCGAGGTCAACAAGCTACATACGTTCAAGTAATTAAGTGTATATTTGATAGCCGTATTTTCCATTCGGTGGCAGCGCTTGTACTAATTTTGTATTTGTCGCAAACTTATTGTTTAAAGTTTATATGGCAATAATCATTTGAATTTGTTAATACCCGGAATTCATCTGTTTCAGCAGCAAAGAAAACATTTTCCTGATTGATGTAGTTAATATATTGTGTGCAGGCATTAACTATAAGCTTTGTGTTTTTCCGAAAGTTGTTACTACTTTCAACTGTTAGTTATCAATATAAGTTTCACAAGTGACACTGCATAGATTGATTGTTTCACATTTAAGCATATGTACGCATAGTCGGCGAAAAGTTAGAAACAATAACGTATTGAAAAATATGTTACTACAATAAATAATTTATATGAGTGGTTATCTGAGTTTCAAATATTTCCCGAGGTCAATCAGAAATCAGAACCTCTGTTTCAGTATCGACAATCATAACGCGAAAGACAATCTTAGATTCAAAAACATTTCACCGAATTTTCATTTGCTATGAACAGGGTCTCCTGAGGTTATTCTCATTTTTATTGTGGCGGGTGGCGAAGGGGTGGAGGGAGGTGTGAGTGTTCAGTCTTTCGTTGTTATGTATTTCATGCTGACTATTGTTTGTTTTTTTCTAATTTATTTTCGTTTTTAATTGTAACACTGTGTCTAATGTTTTTTTTGAAATCTTTATGCTTACCATTATCTATAATTTCAAAATAATAACTGGTTTTGCCCAGTTGATTCTTTGCTGTAATACAATAGGTTTGAAAGTCATCGATGTCCAATACATCACTTTCAATTAAAATCTCATAACCTTCAATTCCAGCGATGTTGTTATACTCAGTGTAACGCAATGTAGATTGAGAAATGGTGTAATGTTGTTTTTTATTACTTTTAATTGAGTTCAATCCTATCTTTTCAACAAATATTTGTTCAACCTCAGGGTAACTATAAATGTAAAACGACAGTGTTATTGACTGTCCTACTTCCCCTATTTTTACATTTCTGTTTTCTGGTGCAAATACAGGTGATCCTATTAAAAAAATGTTAATTCTTATCAGTAGGTGCCAATCACATTCAATCAAAATGCATTACGTTTTATTTCAATTATCAAAATCATTAATGCTATCTGTTTTATATTACAAAAATTCGACACCGTCCACGAATTCTGTTTCATATGAGTATATAAAAACAAGTAAGCAAGTAGGGATGCATAATTATTTACCATTACGAATTTATATATATATTCAAATTCACCAAACTCAACAAATATGTTGGCGATGAAAAAGTCAAGCATTTTGATGATATCATCTTCAATGAATGTGGTTTGTGGAATCGGTGCGGATCTTCACAAAATCTACGGTTCATATTTTTGTAGGAAAAAAACTGTAACCAATATGCTTTCATCCATTCAGATAAAGTGTACACTTCCTGTTTGATGATGCTTTTCATTTTTAAAGTCACCTCTGAAACTGAAACCTTTCTCTTATACATAATAACTAGTTCGCCAATTTTTAAAGACCATTTAAGTTATACTTAGCACGACATCACGTGGTACTCTATCGTATCTTTGTCTGAGTAAAACGATGAATACATTGCGCGCTATTCACGCTTTGAATATCATTTATTTTTTACATAAGGAGTTCGTTTGTAAACTTTAATGAGAAGACATTCCAACAATACACAATATCTAATCACATCACCTCGTGGTAAAAAGTTGAATACACGTGTTATAGTTCCATTAAATCCAAGCCATAACTACTAGGGTAAAATGTACAGTGTAAACTTCTAATCATCTGGTTTCTTGTGCAAAGTTGTTAAGCTTATCGCATATTCTTATTTTGATGATGATCTTTATATAACTGATATTCTTCACCATACCATATACATTTATTATGATGCTTAGGTGTTAATAACACTGATATACTATCCAAGTTTTGTTACTATCGTTTGATTCTGAATTTTATGTAATCTGCAGGCCCCATTAGCTACATTTAACATGTTAACCGATAATTTGATAAAAATAATGGTGACCATGTGCTTTTGTTAATGTTTTACTATCATTTGACATTTTGCAATATAACAGTAATAAGACTAGTAATAAATAACTTGTAACCAATAAATGTTAAGGAAATATATGAATCCTATTTTAATTCATTTATCTTACCTTCATATTTAACATTAGTTGACCAGGTCTGTAGTGCATTTCCATTACTATCTGGAATACCATTACTCACAACACACGTATATCTACCATTTTTCTGGTATGGAAACATTTCCGTGTTGAAAGGGAATGTTTCATTATTCAAATTTACTGAACGGACAAGTTTTCCGTCCTCTGAATTTTGTTCTAACCTGTACACACTATACATTGCTGGAACTCCATCGCAATCACATTTAATCGTCTCATTCGTAAAACGGCCTATAACGACAGGGGCATCTGCAATTTAAAATTAGAAATTTAACAGCTTTTCTCTTTATATCATTATACATACGAAAAGTTCAACAAAACATTCATCGACAATAAGTCAATAGTGCAAGCATATATGTGCAAAAGATAAATGTTTTCAAATGTACACATATGCCAGATAAGTGGCTTCAACGGAAGGCTGTAAGTCATTTAAATTGCCTTTCTTCGCATGCCCGAACTGGTTTTCATCACACATATTTTGTTTTCTTTTGACTTTTTGGTTTATTATCTAAATTGATTCAGATCTTGTTGTAGTGCACCCCTACCGCGGGAGCGTGAATTCAATATTTCCGACTGCGTCAAATCAAAGGCTGTAATGTTGAAAAGTTCTATTAATGTGCCAATAATGAGGCATTGAAGGAAAGATTTTTCGGCCCGAACAAAAAGTGCCATTGGAAGTTAGCATGTTTCTATGCAGATCTTGTGAGTTTGAACGTAAACAAATCGGCTAATCATGTCGGTATACAAAGCAAAATGCATGGCGATCTCATTCATAGGTTTTCGTCCTATATGTACTTTTACATTTTTCTGTTCAATGAACGCTGAGATTAATTTAATTAACTGATATTGCACTTGGTACAAATGAAGTTGTCCTACACACACACAAAAAAGCATTACATTTCAAAATCGTACCGATGACACTTTAGTGTGCTTTTGTATTGAATCAACAATAACTAACCCCTGCTCACGTTTCCTAACTTACTTAAGCATGCCATTTATAAAGCGTTGTTTTCCACTTTTTTACAAATCAAAAGTTTCAATATCATTAAGTGTTTTTGCAAATATCGTAAAACTACTTACAAATACTTAAACATGTTAAATCTTCAAAACGGTACTTGCAATCTCGAGACAAACCGATCTTGACGTTTTCACCACGAAAATACTTTAGCTTTGTTTCCAGATTACAAAGTGATGACCTTACATACTTACACCTTATAATTAATTTGACTTCAATCATTATCGACGAGTGCGTTCTGTCCACACATTTGTATATTGACAGATGATCTGTTCTGTCTGGTATAAACAAATAGCTCACAGATTGAGTATCACCAGTTGCTTTGACAGTTCCGTTTGTTTTAATCATTAAAGCATCATTGTACTGTGCTGTGTTAGAGGTACAATTCATTTCCATTTCTTCCCCTTCTTGTCCAACTATTGTTTTAATATCTAATTGGTTATTGAACCATAAATCTGCAATGAGAGGTCAATTTTTCGTAGGGGTACCATTAGTCAAAAATAGTTCTACTTTCTTTGTCTATGTTATCCTAACATCTACTTACTATGTTTGTATTGTCCTAACATCTACTTACTATGTTAATGTTGTGTTAACATCTACTTACTATGTTTATGTTCTACTGTCTTTGTCTATGTTATCCAAACATATACTTACTATGTCTATGTTATCCTAACATCTACTTACTATGTTTGTATTGTCCTAACATCTACTTACTATGTTAATGTTGTGTTAACATCTACTTACTATGTTTATGTTCTACTGTCTTTGTCTATGTTATCCAAACATCTACTTACTATGTTTATGTTCTACTGTCTTTGTCTATGTTATCCAAACATCTACTTACTATGTTTATGTTCTACTGTCTTTGTCTATGTTATCCAAACATATAATAAAAGAAAGTGGAAATTAGGTTTATGTAGTCATTACATCTGCGTTCTGTTTATGCTGTTTATGTTGTCCTAACTTCTAATAACTATGTTTATGTTCTCCTTACTTTTACTCGCAATGTTTATGTTGTCCTCATATCCACTTACTATGTTTATGTTGTCCTCATATCCACTTACTATGTTTATGTTGTCCTAAGATCTACTTAATTTGTTTATGTTGTCCTCATATCCACTTACTATGTTTATGTTGTCCTCATATCAACTTACTATGTTTATGTTGTCCTAAGATCTACTTAATTTGTTTATGTTGTCCTCATATCCACTTACTATGTTTATGTTGTCCTCATATCCACTTACTATGTTTATTTTGTCCTAAGATCTACTTAATTTGTTTATGTTGTCCTCATATCCACTTACTATGTTTATGTTGTCCTCATATCCACTTACTATGTTTATGTTGTCCTAAGATCTACTTAATTTGTTTATGTTGTCCTCATATCCACTTACTATGTTTATGTTGTCCTCATATCAACTTACTATGTTTATGTTGTCCTAAGATCTACTTAATTTGTTTATGTTGTCCTCATATCCACTTACTATGTTTATGTTGTCCTCATATCCACTTACTATGTTTATTTTGTCCTAAGATCTACTTAATTTGTTTATGTTGTCCTCATATCCACTTACTATGTTTATGTTGTCCTCATATCCACTTACTATGTTTATGTTGTCCTAAGATCTACTTAATTTGTTTATGTTGTTTTAAGATCTACTTACTTTGTAAATGTTGTCCTCACATCTACTTACTCTGTTAATATTATCCTCACATCTACTTTCTATTTTTATGTTGTCCTCACAACTACTTGCTATGTTTGTGTTGTCCTCACATCTACTTACTATGTTTATGTTGTCCTGAGATCTACTTACTATGTTTATGTTGTCCTAAGATCTACTTTCTATATTTATTTTATCCTCACATCTACTTGCTATGTTTATGTTGTCCTGAGATCTACTTAATTTGTTTATGTTGTTCATAGATCTACTTACATTGTAAATGTTGTCCTCACATCTACTTTCTATGTTTATATTATCCTCACATCTACTTTCTATTTTTATGTTGTCCTCACATCTACTTGCTATGTTTATGTTGTCCTAACATCTACTTACTATGTTTATGTTGTCCTAACATCTACTTACTATGTGTATGTTGTCCTAACATCTACTTACTATGTTTATATTATCCTCACATCTACTTACTATGTTTATGTTGTCCTAACATCTACCTTCTATGTTTATGTTGTCCTTACATCTACTTACTATGTTTATGTTGTCCTCACATCTATTTACTACGTTTATGTTGTCCTCACATCTACTTACTACGTTTGTGTTGTCCTCACATCTACTCACTATGTTTATGTTGTCCTCACATCTACTTTATATGTTTATGATGTCCTCACATCTACTTACTATGTGTATGCTGTCCTAACATCTACATTCTATGTTTATGTTGTCCTTACATATAACGACTATGTTTATGTTGTCCTCACATCTACTAACTATGTTTGTGTTGTCCTAAGATTTTTTTACTATGGTTATATTATCCTCACATCTACTTACTATGTTTATGTTGTCCTAAAATCTACTTTCTATGTTTATTTGATCCTCACATTTACTTACTATGTTTATGTTGTCCTAACATCTACTTACTATGTTTATGTTGTCCTAGCATCTACTTACTATGTTTATGTTGTCCTCACACCTATTTACTACGTTTGTGTTGTCCTTACATCTACTTACTACGTTTGTGTTGTCCTCACATCTACTCACTATGTTTATGTTGTCCTCACATCTAATTTATATGTTTATGATGTCCTCACCTCTACTTACTATGTGTATGCTGTCCTAACATCTACCTTCTATGTTTATGTTATCCTAACACATAACGACTATGTTAATGTTGTCCTAAGATCTACTTTCTATGTTTATTTTATCCTCACATCTTCTTGCTATGTTTATGTTGTCCTAAGATATACTTACTATGTTTATGTTGTCCTTAGATCTACTAACTATGTTTGTGTTGTCCTCACATCTACTTGCTATGTTTATGTTGTCCTAACATATTACGACTATGTTTAAGTTGTCCTCACATTTACTTACTATGTTTATGTTGTCCTCATATCCACTTACTATGATTATGTTGTCCTAAGATCTACTTAATTTGTTTATGTTGTTCTAAGATTTACTTACTTTGTAAATGTTGTCCTCACATCTACTTACTATGTTAATATTATCCTCACATCTACTTTCTATTTTTATGTTGTCCTCACATCTACTTGCTATGTTTGTGTTGTCCTCCTCACTATGTTTATGTTGTCCTGAGATCTACTTTCTATGTTTATTTTATCCTCACATCTACTTGCTATGTTTATGTTGTCCTGAGATCTACTTAATTTGTTTATGTTGTTCTAAGATCTACTTACATTGTAAATATTGTCCTCACATCTACTTACTATGTTTATGTTGTCCTAACATCTACTTACTATGTTTATATTATCCTCACATCTACTTACTATGTTTATGTTGTCCTAACATATACTTACTATGTTTATGTCGTCCTAACATCTACTTACTATGTTTATGTTGTCCTCACATTTATTTACTACGTTTATGTTGTCCTCACATCTACTTACTACGTTTGTGTTGTCCTCACATCTACTCACGATGTTTTTGTTGTCCTCACATATACTTTATATGATTATGATGTCCTCACATCGACTTACTATGTGTATGCTGTCCTAACATCTACCTTCTATGTTTATGTTGTCCTTACATATAACGACTATGTTTATGTTGTCCTCACATCTACTTACCATGTTTGTGTTGTCCTAAGATCTACTTACTATGGTTATATTATCCTCACATCTACTTACTAGGTTTATGTTGTCCTAAAATCTACTTACTATGTTTATGTTGTCCTAACATCTACTTACTATGTTTATGTTGTCCTCACACCTATTTACTACGTTTGTGTTGTCCTTACATCTACTTACTACGTTTGTGTTGTCCTCACATCTACTCACTATATTTATGTTGTCCTCACATCTAATTTATATGTTTATGATGTCCTCACCTCTACTTACTATGTGTATGCTGTCCTAACATCTACCTTCTATGTTTATGTTGTCCTAACACATAACGACTATGTTTATGTTGTCCTAAGATCTACTTTCTATGTTTATTTTATCCTCACATCTTCTTGCTATGTTAATGTTGTCCTAAGATATACTTACTATGTTTATGTTGTCCTTAGATCTACTTACTATGTTTGTGTTGTCCTCACATCTACTTGCTATGTTTATGTTGTCCTAACATATTACGACTATGTTTAAGTTGTCCTCACATCTACATACTATGTTTATGTTGTCCTAAGATATACTTTCTATGTTTATGTTGTCCTTAGATCTACTTACTATGTTTGTGTTGTCCTCACATCTACTTGCTATGTTTATGTTGTCCTAACATATAACGACTATGTTTTTGTTGTCCTCACATCTGCTTACTATGTTTATGTTGTCCTTAGATCTACTTACTATGTTTATGTTGTCCTAAGATCTACTTTCTATGTTTATTTTATCCTCACATCTACTTACTATGTTTATGTTGTCCTAAGATATACTTACTATGTTAATGTTGTCCTAAGATCTACTTACTATGTTTATGTTGTCCTCACATCTACTTGCTATGTTTATATTGTCCTAACATCTACTTACTATGTTTATGTTGTCCTAAGATCTACTTACTATGTTAATGTTGTCCTAAGAACTACTTTCTATGTTTATTTTATCCTCACATCTACTTACTATGTTTATTTTATCCTCACATCTACTTACTATGTTTATGTTGTCCTAAGATATACTTACTATGTTTATGTTGTCCTTAGATCTACTTACTATGTTTATGTTGTCCTCACATCTACTTGCTATGTTTATATTGTCCTAACATCTACTTACTATGTTTATGTTGTCCTAAGATCTACTTACTATGTTAATGTTGTCCTAAGATCTACTTTCTATGTTTATTTTATCCTCACATCTACTTACTATGTTTATGTTGTCCTTAGATCTACTTACAATGTTTATGTTGTCCTAAGATATACTTACTATGTTTATGTTGTCGTTAGATCTACTTACTATGTTTGTGTTGTCCTTACATCTACTTGCTATGTTTATGTTGTTCTAACATCTACTTTCTATGTCTATTTTATCCTCACATCTACTTACTATGTTTATGTTGTCCTAATATATACTTACTATGTTTATGTTGTCCTTAGATCTACTTACTATGTTTGTGTTCTCCTCACATCCACCTGCTATGTTTATGTTGTCCTAACTTCTTCTTACTATGTTTATGTTGTTCTTAGAACTATTACTATGTTTATGTTGTCCTAAGATCTACTTACTATGTGGTGTTGTCCTAACATCTACTTACTATGTTTTCTGTTGTCCTAACATATACTTACTATGTTTATGTTTTCCTACGGGTCTCCTCAGTTTTATTTGGGGGGGGGGGGGGGGGGGGATGAGTGTTTAGTCTGTCGTTGTTATGTTTTTCTTGCTGACTATTGTTTGTCTTTTCCTAATTTATTTTCGTTTTTAATTGCAACACTTATATCTAATGTCTATTATGTAATCTTCATACTTACCATTATCTTTAATCTCAAAATAATAATTGGTTTTACCCAGTTGATTCTTTGCTGTAATACAATAGGTTTGAAAGTCATCGATATCCAATACATCACTTTCAAATAAAATCTCATAACCTTCAATTCCAGCGATGTTGTTATACTCTGTGTACCTCAATGTAGATTGAGAAATGGTGTAATGTTGTATTTCATTACTTTTAATTGAGTTCAGTCCTATCTTTTCAACAAATATTTGTTCAACCTCAGGGTAACTATAAATGTAAAACGACAGTGTTATTGACTGTCCTACTTCCCCTATTTTTACATTTCTGTTTTCTGGTGCAAATACAGGTGAACCTATAAAAAAATGTTAATTCTAATCAGTAGGTGACAACAACATTCAATCAAAATGCATCACGATTTATTTCAATTATTAAAATCATTAATGTTATCTGTTTTATATTACAAAAATTCAACATCGTCCACGAATTCTGCTTCGTATGAGTATTCAAAAACAAGTTAGCCAGTAGGGATGCAGAATTATTACCCATTACGAACTTATATATATATTCAAATTCAACAAATATGTTGGCGATGAAAAAGTCAAGCATTTTAATGATATCATCTTCAATGAATGTGGTTTGTGGAATCGGTGCGGATCTTCACAAAATCTACGGTTCATATTTTTGTAGGAAACAACTGTTACCAATATGCTTTCATCCATTCAGATAAAGTGTCCTCTTCCTGTTTGATGATGCTTTTCATATTTAAAGTCACCTCTCAAATTGAACCTTTCTCTTATACATAACAACTAGACACGGAACTGTTCGACAATTTTTAAAGACCATTTAAGTTATACTTAGCATCACGTGGTACTTTATCGTATCTTTGCCTGAGTAAAACTATGAATACGTTGTGCGCTATTCACGCTTTGAATATCATTGATTTTTTACATAAGGAGATCGTAAGTAAACGTTAATGAGAAGACGATCCAACAATACACAATATCTAATCACAGCATCTCGTGGTAAAAAGTTGAATACACGTGTTATAGTTCCCTTAAATCCAAGCCATAGCCATAACTACTAGGGTAAAAATGTACGGTGTAAACTTTTACGTCATCTGGTTTCTTGTGCAGAGTTGTAAAGCTTATCGCATATTCTTATTTTGATAATGATCTTTATTCAATTGGTATTATTCACCATACCATATACATTTATTATCATGCTTAGGTGTAAATAACACTGATATACTATCCAAATTTTGTTAATTTCGTTTGAATATGAATTGGTCTTTTATGTAATCTACAGGCCCCATTAGCTACATATAACTTGTTAACCGATAATTTGATTAAAAAAAAATGGTGACCATGTGCTTTTTTAAATGTTGGTTTACTATCATTTGAAATTTTGCAATATAAAAGTAATAAGTAATGAATAACTTGTAACCAATAAATGTTAAGGAAATATATGAATCCCATTTCAATTCATTTGTCTTACCTTCATATGTAACATTAGTTGACCAAGTCTGTAGTACATTTCCATTACTATCTGGAATACCATTACTCACAACACACGTATATCTACCATTTTTCTGGTATGGAAACATTTCCGTGTTGAAAGGGAATGTTTCATTATTCAAATTAACTGACCGGACAAGTTTCCCGTCCTCTGAGTGTTGTTCTAACCGGTACACACTATACATTGCTGGAACTCCATCGCAATCACATTTAATCGTTTCATTCCTAAAACGGCCTTTAACGACAGGGGCATCTGCAATTTAAAGTTAGAAATTTAACAGCTTTTCTCTTTATATCCTTATATTTAGAAAAGTTCAACTAAACATTCATCGACAATAAGTCAATAGTTCAAGCATATAGGTGCGAAAAATAAATGTTTCCAAACGTACACATATGCCAGATACCTTGCTTCAACGGAAGCCTGAAAGTCATTTCAATTGCCTTTTTTACATGCGCGAACAGGCTTTCATCACACATATTGTGTTTTCTTTTTACTTTTTGGTTTATTATCTAATGGATTTCAGAAAATGTATTCTATTTCTGCAATATGACTGCCTTAAAAGATCTATTAGCGTGCTCATCAAGATTTAGGCTACACTTAAGTTCTACTGAAGGTCTTGTTGTAGCTCTCCCCTAGCACAGGAGCGTGAATTCAATATTTCCGGCTGCGTCGAATCAAAGGCTGTAATGTTGGAAAGTTCTATTAATGTGCCAATAATGAGGCATTGAAGTAAAGATTTTTCAGCCCGAAAAAATAAAAGTGTAATAGGAGGTTTACATGTTTCCGTGCATATCTTGTGAGATTGCACCTTAACAAATCAGCTAATCATGTTAAAGCAAAATACCTGGCAATCACATTCACAGGTTTCCGTCCTAAATCTGCTTTTGCAATTTTTCGTTTAACGTTGAAAAAAAAAAGCATTAAATTTCAAAATCGTACTGATGACGCCTTAGTTTGCTATTGCATTAAATCGCCGATAACTTACCTCTGTTTACGTTTCCTTGCTTGCTTAAGCATGACATTTATAAAGTATTATTTTGCAGTTTTTACAAAACAATAGTTTCAATATCATTTAGTGTGTTTAAATATTCTCTAAACATACGTAAACATACTTAAATCTTCAAAATGGTACATGCCAATTTCGAAACAAAACGATCATAACATTTTCACGACGAAAATTAATCATAACCTTTGTTTCAAAATTACAAAGTAATGACCTTACATACTTACACCTTATAATTAATTTTACTTCAATCTTTATCGACGAGTGCGATCTGTCCTCACATTTGTATATTGTCAGATGATCTGTTCTGTCTGGTATAAACAAATAGCTCACAGATTGATTATCACCAATTGCTTTGACTATTCCGTTAGTTTCAATCAATAAAGCAGTATTAAACTGTGCTGTGTTAGAGGTACAATTCATTTCCATTTCTTCCCCTTCTTGTCCAACTATTGTTTTAAAATCTGATTGGTTTGTGAACCATAAATCTGCAATGAGAGGTTAGTTTTTTTTGTAGGGCTACCGTTATGTAAAAAATAGTTGTACTCTATGTAATCCTAACATATTATAAGAAAAGGTTGAAATAACGTTTATGTCGGCATTACATCTGCGTACTGTTCATGTTGTTTTTGTTGTACTAACTTCTAATAACTGTGTTTATGTTTCCCTAACTTCTACTTGCTATGTGTATGTTGTCTGAACTTCTATTTACAATGTTTATGTTCTACTTACTTCTACTTACAAGGTTAATGTTGTCTTCACATCTACTTGCTATGTTTATGGTTTCCGCACATAAACTTACTATATCTATGTTGTCCTCACATTTACTTACTATATATGTGTTTTCCTCACATCTACTCACTATGTTTGTCTTGTCCTAACATCAACTTACTATGTTTATATTGTTCTCACATCTACTAACAATGCTTATGTTGTCTAAACATCTTCTTATTATGTTTTTGTGGTCCAGACATCTTCTTGCTATATTTATGTTGTCCATACATCTACTTGCTATGTATTTTGTTGTCCACACATCTACTTGCTATGTTTTGGTTGTCAACACATCTACTTGCTATTTTTTGGTTGTCAACACATCTACTTACAATGCTTATGTTGTCCAAACATCTTCTTATCATGTTTATGTTGTCTACACAACTACTTGCTATGTTAATGTTGTTCACACATCTACTTGCTATGTATTTTGTTGTCCACACATCTACTTGCTATGTTTTGGTTATCACACATCTACTTACAATGTTTATGTTGTCCACCCATCTACTTACTATGTTTATGTTGTCCACACATCTACTTGTGATGTTTTTACTGTCCACACATCTACTTACTATGTTTATGTTGTCCAAACATCTACTTGCTATGTTTATGCTGTCCTAGAATCTACTTGTTATGTTTATATCATCCTCACTTCCACTGACTATGTGTATGTAGTCCTCACATCCACTAACTTTGTTTATGTTGTCCACACATTTACTTACACTATTATTTTGTGTTAACATCAAATCACTTTCAATGCATTTTGTTTTTTTGTATTTTTCAAGTGTTTGTTTAGATTCCTGTCCCATTTTCATGATTATAATAATATCATGTTATTTATTTGATGAACAGTACGCATACATTACAATCAAGGATGGTTTAATTTCATGTTATGATTGAGAAGAACACACGCTACATAATGGTTTCTATTATTTTTTATCAGTGAGTGTGATGAGACGTATATGTAAATCTTGTCATATCGTTTTAAATCCGGACTTCTAATGTATAAATCATGAGTAACTTACATATTAAATTAAGTAAAATATTTTTTTTTACATTGTTTAGTCGTAATATTTAAATATTAGTAGTAATTGTTATATTGATTGTAATCGACATAATACTGTGAATTTGTCTGAAGAAATCCTATTTCATGAATTTGATTTGGATTCAACAATTAATTTTAAGTTGACTATTTCGAAGTAATTATATCTGCACAGTACCCTAGCTTTCCAATTACAATGTGTTAAATTTTGTTTTTTAATATTTTTGAATAATATTGCACTTTGTACAATATACAAATAAAGTTGTCCTAAACATAAAAAAAGAAAGCATTAAATTTGAAAATCGTAATTATGACTCTTTACTGTGCTTTTGTATTAAATCGCCAATAACTAACCCATGCTCACGTTTCCTAGCTTGCCTAACCATGACATTTAAAAAGTGTTATTTTCCAGTTTCTAAACAGAAAACAACAAACTTGCGGAAAAGATGGTATACCGCAAACATGAGGTGCAAAAATTTGTACACCATATCCGGATTTCGACAATTAATGTCTCTTCAGTGATGTTAGGAATCGAAACGGTATTTGGAAGGCCACATAATTTACCTCAATTTAGGATAGACTCTTGAATTTTATATATATATAAAGGGGTCTAAATACAGCACAAACAACATTTTCCAAAAAGACCAAAAAAGTGACACAGTATATTTTAACAAAACGCATTTGACTAGCAGGTCGAACAACGGATGTTCTTAAACACTGCTGACTGCCATTGGCGATTGCCAAATAAACGGATTATCAGATGTAAACAAATGGATTTTTACTATTAATTTAATACCAAACAGAAAACAATAAACTTGCGGAAAAGATGGTATACAGCAAATAAAAGGTGCAAAAATATATATATATATATACAGAAATCGAGACCTACGTTTCTTAAAATTGTACAATGAAATAGATATTTCAATGAATAACCATCAATATAAAATAATTTATCTCTATTTTTATAAACCTGTCCAGAAACAACTTTTAAATTTTTATTTACAGAAAAGGACTATATTTCTAAATTGAATGCCGAATTAACAATAGTAGACCGGTGTACTCGAAAACTTAGATATCAGGGATAGATATATTTTGGGAAATTGTAACATGTTATGAACTATATTTAACGTTTTGTTGATTGGTGACATAAGATATCTTTAGATTGTGTATGTTGCTCAGTCAATATTCTTCTTTCAAGTTGATATTTCCTCCTACCGACCTCATACAAAGGCTATGTTTGAATAATAGTAGGAATGTCAACGAGTACTCGAGTACTCGAGTATCGCTCGGTAGTACCGAGTATCGAATAACAAAATGATACTCGATTAATCGGTTTCCAGTTAGAATGTTGTTGCTTTCTTAAGCTTAAACAAAAAATATTTTTATTGAGAGCGCCTACCGGGAAATTAAATATAAATCAAAATTAATCAAAATTAAAATACGTTTCGAATGTTTGCGTTTCATTGTCATTTAAAATATCTCCGAACAGAGGTATATGCTATGAACAGAGCACCTTTCCATGGCTTACACTTTTAACTACTCTTACTCATTTTCCCACCTCTGTACCGTCAGAGCAAATATTTTCATCAGCAGGACTGTTAAGTACGTAACAAAGTTGAGAAATCGCCTCGTCCCAGAAAAAGTTGACAAGATAATATTTCCAAATAAGAACAAATTCGTTGCACCCTGTGTCGACCCTCAGAAAATGATTAAAGACATCAGTAAGTTCTAATCGTTACTCTTTTGTTGATCATTAAATATGTTTTTTACGGTTCACAAATACTGTTGTTTGAGTTATCATTTTTCTAAAGATGTTTATTAATTAATTGATTAGATTCTTGCCAGTTTACTTAATTGGTACGAGTAGTCAATGAGCAATTAATTAGGATATAAAATTCCTGGAACTATTATCTAGTCCTAGGTAATAATGTTGAGGGTTTTACGTCCATAAGACAATGGCCGACAATACATAAAATGGGTATAATTTTGTGTTTCCATTTTGTAGATGTTTTTCCGAGTGAGTACTCGAGTATCGCTCGGTAAATCCAACGAGTACTCGATTAGTAAATCTTCACCGAGTTGACATCCCTAAATAATAGTAACTACTTGTATGTGTAACAAATACCCATTAGGAAGACCACTACTTACTGAATACTTTCAGCATGATCGAGTCAACCATTTCAAATCTATAATATCCTTCATCGTCAGGGGTAACATTGTAAATGTGAAAGTCTACATGTATTGTAAAGTTGCTTATTATTCGAAACTTGTTTCTCCAATTGAAGGGCATTACTATACTTGGGCTATAATTAACGGACTCCTCGATTATAGATTTACGTAGTGCCGATGACCCCTTAACGACACAAACTTGTTCAGTTTCAAGGCAAGGCATATCTACAATTAAAAATCAGAATATACAAGTGTTATGTACAATATATATGTTGGTGCTGCACATGCCAAAAAACAGTTATTTGTATTATTTAATTGCTTAAAATAAGTACCATATATATATAAAATTCTATTTGAAGTACTTTTGTCACATGCTTTATTTTACATTTAGCACGCCATATTATCATGTAATCTTGCGAATATATACAGACATGATACATCTAACATTATTGAATAACATATATTTGGTATGGTTTAGCTTTTCAGTAGTGTCGTGTTTGTGTATTTACTTGTAACCATAAAAATCAGACTAAACAAAACAATATGTCTCATACATTTGCTGCAAATTACTTAGTCATTTCGTTCTATGAATGAATCATAAAATTAATATGGAAATATTTGAATAGCATAATTGTTCTAAACTTAGTACTATGCCTAAATATGTCTTCGAAAACAATTGCACGTGCACAATTTTTTGTGATAGGTACGACAGGGGCAGACAAATTGCTCATTATACCTTCTACTTTGTAATTATATCCAACGATCCCAAATAAACATGTGAACATCATTCTGCTTTAAAGGAGTAAGTTCACGAAGGGTTAAAATTAGCCCTAAGAATTTGATGGTTTTCTAGGCCACTATAAGACAAATTTCACATAGAAGCAGTTGTGATATAACTATTAATACAAACTAACTTTTTTTTAGCACATCACATGAAAAATGATGATAAAATGAACCCTCTAGTATGCATTTTTGTGTTGTAACGTCTGTTGTGTTTTCAATAATTTTTAATCGTTTTTAACATAATTTTTTTTGGTAACCGACCATCCCCCCCCCCCCCCCCCCCCCCCCCTGATCAAGAAAGTTTTGTGTCTAGGAATTCAATATTATCAGTGGCAACTTTGGCTACAGAACGGTTTTGATCCTAGGTTGCGGCCAAGGGTTTCCTGAAGATTTTAGATCCGAAAATGCACCAAATCATCTTTTTTTGACAATTTATCAAAAATGTGCTGACATTAAAGCTAAAAAACTATTTTTATGAAGAGACTAGTTTAACTTGTAGTAATGTTGTTGAAACAAACCATTTAAGAACCAAATTACGGCAATTTTGAAATCTTAAGACACGGTTGAATTTTAAGGCCGTATTTGGACTAAAGAGAACCTTGTCCTTTATCAATTTGAGTTTTCATATATTTGTTTAATATGTACTATTTACCACAGACGATTATCAACTGACACAATTAGAACACATAGAAACATGTAACACGTAACGATAAACATACTATTTATGCTTAGCTGTACTGTAGATACTAGTTCCTCACAATTTATCCAATAAAATCCCGTGTCATTTGCTGTTACATTTATCATCTGAAATTCTATAATATTTGGATGTATTCTAAAGTCGTATTTGTTTGTTTCAAATTTCACATAGTCACCAAAATAATTTCCATTTTTATATGAACGGAAATGCCTCAGCGGGTCAATGTCGTTAAATGTCAGATTCATTGTTGACCCTTCCACAGTGTATATGATGCTGGTTGAATCTGTAAGTATGGATTGGTCTGAAAATATTAAAAACAGAGAATCAACTTTAAAATACTTTAGAACGAAAATCACGATTAAGAACGTCATCGTTGTTATAAAAAGTATGGCAGTAATGCGAATATCTATTTATTGATCGTTACGTAGTCTTCCTGTTGCCTGTTGCTGTAGGATTTTATTCCGGGCCAGAATAAACCTGCTCCAAATTGTTTTGCAATAATAAGTTAGAACATGGCTGTCCAGATCGGGGTCAGCAATCTGCGTCTGCTGAAAAAGACGTAACTTCTTCTTAACCATATCGTGTTATGCTTTAACATTAGAAATCTGGTTTAAGCAACTGTTGGTCTAGAACAAAGTCAGTTTGTGTCATAATTGATGACCTAAAGTGGCTTACATTCATGCCATTTGAACTTTGATGGATTGTTGACAGTCATATTGCATCTTCTAATTGTACATATAACTAATATCTACAAGTTAAGAACATGCAAAGTAATACATACGGAGTACCGAATGTTAAAATAAGATTGACAAAAAATTTAAACCGGTTTTCAGTTTATTTCAATCCATTTCAAATCATTTTAATACCAGTCAAATAGATTGAAATGAAAACTAGCGTAAGTAATTTTGGTCTCTCACAATAATTGCTAAAAATAAAACGAAAAAAGTGAAACGAAAGAACATTATAAGATCAAAAATTGATTGTGAAAATGTTGAAAATAGTTGAATTTATTGTGTAAACAGTTTAGTCTTGTTGAAAATTATAAATACATTAACAAATTAATTTGCTTTGAAATCTCGATTAATATTGCAATTTTTGTCACTGGTGCAAAAAGTAAATTCACATCAGAACTTACCAAAAAAAAAAGGGTGCGGTATAATACAAGTGTCGTGAAAAAAGGCAACTCGCTGAATTCATCAAATACCTCAATAGCCAGGCCAACACATATATCAGAATTCATTGCGATTAATGCATGTTAGCTTCAACAATAGAAAATGTGCCAAGCTCTGAATTCACCGCCTCTAGAAAAATTGTAAATGCATTAAACAGTCTGGCTTTAAAGATCAAGCAACTATTACGTATCCCATAAATAACGAATTTCCCGATTTGGCACAGGGGCGCAGAAATGATCATACATTTTAATTTTAAATTGATATTTGTTTTTTTTGGGGGGGAGAGGATTTTTTTACCCTCTTGTAATAAGATTAATGGAAGAGTTAAAGGGGCATAAAAGAATAAGTAATAACAATAAGTAAACCTATGACATAGAGTCATTATAGGAATATTACGCACACACAATATAGAGGAGAAAGTTTCGTTACGTCTAAACATTACACATAACTTAAAAATGCACTCCGGACACTGTTTGACCATGGGGTGTGCAAATCGGTCACATACGCTAATTCACTGGATGCTGTTTGCGTCAGTAATGAATTTATTAGAGTGCGACTAAGTTGTAGTAGAGATATTTGTCCTCTATATTATCTCAAATTAATACATGCATTTATGGAAGTATTTCATATTCACATATTTTGTAAACTTATCACTTCACTTTTTTGCAAAAAGTGGTATTCACGTATCCGATTGAGGGGTTCAATATCTTCCAGAATTCACCTGGTCAGCTCACCTTTCAGTTTTGTGAAGGACAGATATGCAAAAATTATTGTGTATGTATATAAAATTGAGAATGGAAATGGGGAATGTTGTCGCGGAGACAGCTTCTCAACAACACAAATAACCAAAAAGCCGTCAACAATAGACTGTTTACAAAATATATCAAACTGAAAAATGTTTCGATACTATTACAGTTGTAAACTTTTACCAGGACTTATTTTTCAAATTAAGATATGACATACGACATATCCTGTTTTTTGTTGTTGTATTTTGTGTGTTTAAGAGTTTAAGCACAAATATCTCGACTGTGTGTTAAATGAAAAAAGTGTACTGCCGTGATTTGTAATAAGAATTGTTCTATGTCATTCATATGATCCATCGTATATCACAAAAAAAGAAGCAAAAGAGTGTAAAGTATTGTTTCACATAGTTCATTTTCGTTACAATACGAATTTTTTCATATTTAACATGATGAAGGAAGCGCAATATATCTCTGTATCTAGTTTTTTGTTTAACTGATACAATACATACTTTAAAAGCAGAATCTAAACTAACTTGTCGTTGTTTGTCGAATTCTTGACATTCCTTAAGAAAATGAATTTCACGTTCAATTGAAATATACAAATTCTTATATATTTGTCAATCTTTATCAAACGATCCTGCTCGATAACATATTTATGAACTCTCATCAATTGTGTAAGGTGTTTACTAGTATCAAACTTCTTCTCGACATTAGAAATGCCTCCCTTTTGAAACAAATCTTTAAATTATTTCATGTCGCAAACCCTGTTGCTCATCTTGCGATGTACATGTATACCACACATATTTTTTCACATCATTATTCAAATAGATATGGCTTGTAATCCATGAATACTTAAAACAGATGTCATGAAACGATCACCATAAGTTATAAACTCGCTTTAGATTCAGAGAAATAAAAATGAATAAAAACAATTAAAATCGATTTTTTTTTGGCCAATTTTTTCTATTTAAAAAAAATATACAGTGTTTCTGTTGGTTATTTGTTTTCCTCTTATAGTTACTGTGTTTCCCTCGGTATTGGTTTGTGGCCCAGATTTGTTTCAGTTAAATCGATTAATGACTATTAAACAGCGGTATACTACTGTTGCCTTTGTTTAATGATCTCGAAACAATTCAAAATTTACGATGCATTTTTAAATGAGTGTCAACAACAGGTAAATGTCAAGCTTATGGTTAAGAGTGCATTTCTTTCTAACACAAACGATACAAACGGCTAAGTGCGCACATGTTTTGATCATTTGTTTCTAACATACATTGCAAAGTTTACCTAAACTTTGACAAACTTTGCACTCGCTAAAACTGCGTCTACAGTTTGTCGTTCATCGTTTGTTAGTACAAACGCTACATTTGTTTCTAACTTCAGCCTGATTAAACGATGTGTTTGTTTCAACTTTTGTAATGAATCTGTTTACCAACAACATTTGCATGCATTATTGAAAGTTCAAACAGGGTCAGTAAACACTGATTAAACGCTGTATTTGGTTCTACTTTTGTAGCGTTTAGCAAACGATAACAAACGGCACACAACGTTTACAAAATTTTGGTTAGACAGAAATGCACCCTAAGTCGTGTACTAGTACAATTTACAAGATTCGGCGTGTCTGTGGATTGGAAGTTGAATCTGAAATGATATACTTAGGCGTAGACCATGTTTAATACACGTGATTTGCGCTACTGTTATTTTTTTCTCAAACTGTCGCGTGAGTTAAAAATCAATTTGAAATGCATACAAATTTGGTAAATAAAATAAAAAAAACAAGAAAATAAAATTTTGTTATTCATGTTCCGTCAAGGATTTGTATAGTGTATCTAAAATCCTCAATACTTTTGTGGTGTGTTGTAGTGCGGATTCAATGTTAGAACAGAGGGCGCCCGTCACGTTTGATTGAGAAAAGAAAATCTTTTTTTTTTTGCATAAAATCGTTAAAATTTAAATTCGCCTCGCTCGGCTGTATATTTTCGATTTATGGAATTACGCCCCCTTAAATATTCCCGAATCCGTCCCTGTGTTTTACTACTCTTGGGGAAAATAATTTCAAAATCATAGAAAACTTTATCAGCTCTAGTTAGGATATGGACAATTTTATGTTAAAAGGCTCTTGAATTTTGTTTGACAGCTTCAAACATATTAATAAGGGCCTCGGTGGCCGATTGGTCTAAGTAGTTTACTGTAATCACTAGCCAGTCAACACTGAGGTTGTGAGTTCGAACCCCGCCCGTGCGGGTGCACTCGACTCCAATCTTAATTGACTAGGATTGTTAGTTTTCCTATCGAAGGTCGGTAGTTTTCTCCGGGCACTACGGCTTCCTCCACCAATAAAAACTGGCCGCCACGAAATAGCCCAAAAGCGGTGCTTAAAAGTGGCGTTAAAACACCAAAAGTCAATCAATCAATCAGACATACTAATTGTTTACCTTTTTCAACTGGACCAAATCTCTTCATTACTTTGAAATTTACCCGAATTTATTTACAGTGTTAATTAAACCCCTTACTAGCTATTAGAGGCAAAACATGATGAAATAAATTAGGAAGGTTTATGAAAAACAAAAGTGCCAGAAATACATTGTCCACTATTGGGACTCCAGAACGATATTTGTGTTCCTGGGCCTAATACGCTAGATTTTGTTGTCATTCGGGTGTTTTCCCTTACTTTAAAAATATATTTTTGTGAGCTTTGACAAATCGTAAAAATCTACCTGAAGAGCAGAAGATCGTTTGTTCATTCACAGTCTACTTAAATCAGACTTTTGAATTTATGTGTATGGTAACATATATCTCTGTAGACTGTAACGTTAAAAATGAAACTCAGCACACTCGGCCAATAGCCATTTGTCTATCCGTTTGTGTCCGTCAGTCATTATGACAACAAAAATATAGATGAAATTTTTCACAGTTATCGTGCATTTTGTGCAGATATTCATCTATTAATTGAAAAAAATGTTGTTAAAACATCGGAATACTTTTTCTTCATTTCAAACTCTAAAATAAGAGATAGAACGCCGTTAAAATTTGAAAAATGCAGTTCTTGTGCATTAAACGTTTAGATAATGTTTATTCTTTTTTTATTATTTAAATTGAAAAAAAAAAATAGATTTGGAAAAAAAAGTTTACTGAAGCATTTTCTGTGGTAGGATTGAAACAAAGGGGTTTTTCAGTGTAAAAATGTGTGTTTTTTTGTGAAATTTGACAACAAATTGTGGATTTTTTTGAAATTTTGGTTAGAATTATTGAAATATCAAGACACATGTTGCTGATCTTTGATAGCAACGAAAATTGTTATATAGATTTATAGGAACATTTATAGAACTCGATTGGGGTATTTTTTTTTAATCTTTTTGTAATTCGTATCTAAATATGAAAACAAAGGGGGTATACTACCCTGCACTATCCATGAGGATCCTCTGACGCCCGAAAATCGTTTACACTTATTTCATCATTAATATCTTATTAAGAACCTTAATCATGTTAAATTTGTATGTTAAAGTGACTCTTATTTTTTCATATTTTATTAACACCTACCCATAAAATTACAACCTATGCATTCTATACTGCCATTATAACACAACAGGCAAAAAATAGATAAAAAATACCAGTGTCTTATATTTTAGCTTCTTTTTGCTTTTGCAATTTCAGGGGAAATAAATCTTAATTATAAACCGTTGCTGCAACGGTTACTTGCAACGGTTGCTTGAAAAAAAATCGAATACACACAATATTGTTTGCTATAAAAACGAATTATATCCACGTGAAATAATATTTCCAAGTTGCAGCTAAAAATCCCCCAAATTCTTTTGATTATGATTCATATCACATACATTGATACTAAGTGCATACAT
This sequence comes from Mytilus californianus, assembly GCF_021869535.1. Taxonomy (NCBI): domain Eukaryota; kingdom Metazoa; phylum Mollusca; class Bivalvia; order Mytilida; family Mytilidae; genus Mytilus; species Mytilus californianus. The sequence continues at coordinate 47,666,130 of NW_026262604.1, forward strand.
CAATTATTCAAAAGTTCAATGACAGCACCCATTTCGTGCTACGGTTTATACGGTAGCAAATCGGAAAACCTCTACTAAGAATGAACGAAAATAAACACACGGGTAACGTTTCACGATGACGAATTCAAAAATCATATGGTAAAGGTATATACATTTTCAATATAATTGTATTATTTATTAGTTGACAATTTTTCCAGAAGTATTGTTGTACAAATTTTATTTACTGACAGTGTACCAAACAAATTGCACTTTTTCTTTAACCTTAATTTTTGACAACCATTTTAATTACGCTAGGTCAGTGTGTTTTATCTGAAGCTACTTACTAAAACACTATCTATTAAAGTAGTCTCAGGTATTATATTGGATTGACTTTGTTTATTTCTCGATCAGGTGAGCATTGTGAATTTTTTTTTTTTTTAAGGATTTTAGCCTCAATGATACACTGTTACAGGTGTAACAGATATAATTAAATAAACAGATTACGTGAATATCCGATGAAAGTTCAGAGTAACCGGCCGTGTACACTGATACGCTAAGCAGTGAAGCGATGCATGAAGCTGCATTATGTAATTGTGTAATAAGAGTGGAATTCGCTTGATTTCCTGGACGTGTCACCTCACATTACATCTGGCAATAATTCTGTTCGTCATGGTGATGATCAAATTATGGAAGGACTGACTTGAATAAATTTACGTGTTTTACTTTAAAGGGTTATGAATAAATATTTTTTTCGAAACATTTGATACTGCTTATTAATAATGACTTCAAACTTTGCAAAAATTCATAAAAGTAATCGCTCTAAACTTAGTATCCTTAAAACGAAAAAAAAAATCATTTTAAAAACGTTTTCCGACTCTTAAACATTTTTTTAAACATTGTTCCGTATCAAGTTAACTGAAAAGGTTTGCTGATAGGTAGCACAACCATATCTGATATAAAAAAAAATTAGGATCGGAGAAACTGTGTTTGCTTTTATCATTACCTTGTCGGGAAAACAATCGTACGCTTGACAAGTGTTTTGACACTGCATTACGACTACGGTTAGTCCCTACTTGTTTTGGTACTTAATAGTTCTTAGATATCACATGGTCTTTGTAATCGGGAAGCCGTCATCGTGTTTAATTGTAGAGAATTTTTAAAATCGATGTTGATCTCTTATTTATGAGAATATATCGTTAATATTTCTGAATTTGTCTCTATTTATTTTGCCATAATGAACGTTAATATCAATTTTCCTCTTTTTTTGGCGAAGTTTCCTTTTGATGATTCGCTTCTTGAAACGATATGAATTGACTTTATTGTTTAAAATATTCATGCGGAATTGTCAGTTTATTTTTGATATAAGGTATACTAGTACATGAAGTATTAAGGCTATAGAAAACTTTATTTTTCCGGGTAAATTAAACAAAACAGAAAAAACGTATGTTCTAATATGATTTTGTTTTAAATTTCGAGACGGAACAATTCTCTAAATGGTTCATTTCAAGTTTCTTAACGTCATATGGCAAACATTTCATGCATGTTCAGGTCGAAATTACATGGGAGATTCAGTCTTTTGATATGATGATTTCCTTTATAATGATTGCTGTTTGCGTAACCTTAAGTGGCAATTATCAAACATGTTCAGTTCGCCTAAAAAATCAAATACAACAATTGGTTCAAAAGTCAATTTAGTTCGGTCTTTGGGTCGACAAAGATGATGGGTTAAATATTAAAGTGACATTAAACAAAAACAAAAAAATACTTGGGGTCTATGTGTATTAGCAACATTGCAGACAATAATAGCTTTCGAAATTAAATTGAAAAATAGTAAAATTAATAATTTAAGGGATATACTTCTTATAAGGAGTCGATCATCAATTTCGGCCTTATTGATATATGTGTAATGCGTTTTTTGTTTTTTTTTGGGTCAAATGCGATCAAATAAGGTAGCTATACAACAACTTACAATTGTTATTGATGTTAGCAACTATTGGTCATCTTGCAGCAATTCAACAATAATAAACAAACCGCAAACTTTCTAGCAAGCTATACAAGGTAAACTGTACAAATTATACAAAAAGACTTGTATCTAACGAGTGGCAAATGAAGATGGGCAATACATAAGTGTGTGTCCAAAATGGTAATTTGGGAATCAAATGAACAAACCGAATTGTTCTTTCCAATAATGAGAAAGGTTTGTGAACATTGGACTTTTATTTAAAAAGATATAGCTCTGTAACCAAATGTTTTCTAATTATAGTCTAAGAATTGCTGTCGTGACTTTGAAGATAGTATACTCAACATCAGTAGAGGTGTTCTTCACTTCATAGGGCATGTTATCACACCAACTGCGACAACAGATTAACAAATTGAACAGAAAATAACATTTGGAAACCTTAATGATTCCCAGAATCATATGGATCTATAAATACAAAATATTTAGAAAATCATAAATATGTTGCATAGTCGTACTAATCTGATTGTTTTCCTGATGATGATTAGCTGTATTAACTTTGACGAGTATCTCAGAAAGAGCAGTGTGTAACCATGAAAATCAGTGGATATAAAAAAATAAACCATTTTCATATGTCTGTGTTATATTACATGCAAAAAGTATACCAAAAATATCGAACTCCACGGTAAATTCTAAAAGGGACAGTCTATAAAAAGTGACAAAACCACACGTTACCAAGCAACGGAACGAGTGAAAATACAACTGTCGTATTCCTTAGTTGGTACAGGCATTTTCAGTAGTTACAAACCTATTCGTGCATTTTTCATTGTTATTCAACGCAAAATAATTAGTTTAGACACCTGGGACGTTCTCATTTCATAAAGGATCTCTTTTGTTTACTTATTGTACCTCGAACTTATTAACCCGGTGTAGGTCTTTAAGTTGAGGTTCAATTTGCTAAAAGTTAATCGGGCATAACTAATTATACACACCCACTTAAAATCAGGGGGTCCAACATAGGATTGGAAAAAAAAACAGCCAGTGAAATACCAAAATTTACAATTTCAGAGAATCAAAGTGCTTTTGGTTGATTTAATCAGGTTAATTTCGCCGGTCAATAATCAGACGGTATTTGAGTGGAGATACAAACCTGTCCGAAATCGGAAAGGTTGGCTTTTACAAAATAATTATATATCTCAATTACTTATAGTAGCTGTTATTGATTGTAAATTCATGTCGTTTTGTTTTTGACATTTGTCTACGGTGGAGAAAAAAAAGTGAGGAGCTAATAGATTAACTTACGATTTTGATCATGTTTCAACTTTATTCTAGTACGGCATACCACTTATATCTAACCAACGCTCTATCTTATTAAAGTGTCACTCTAACATTGTTATAATTTGCTCCAGGTCGATCCACTATGCATCTCGTCATGAATATGCATGACATATTTGCCACTGGACATTAAGAGAGCAATCAATTAATCAGCTTCATTAAGTGATGTATAATAAGTAGTCTTCAATTGATAATTGTCCCAAACAGTTTTTCAATTTTTATATATTAGATTTTTATTTATATTTGTTTTTTTAAGCGTAAATTTTAGCATGTTTTCCCTCATTTTTCTCTTTGCAGTAATTTTTTTTAACATTAAATAACGTAGTCCACATCAGGGGTTACATTGTATCTTATCCAACCAAACTAGGAAGAGGGGAGTAGAACATCAAAAAATCTTCATTGAGTGGCATAACACATGTACATGTATTGAAGAGTACAACGACGGCAGTCTCGTGTAGGTGACAAAATTTGCTGTTTGAATTTTTTTTTATATCTGGTATAGTTGTATTAAAATTAAAATGGATAAAAAATGTTTGCAACAATTTATATAAGGATTCAACTTATTTTCGCCGTTTCATTTCTTTTTAAGATATTGTCTTACTGATCGGTTTTGTTATTTAAAGTTTTTTTCATATACAATTGTCCTTGAAAAGGCGCAAAAAATGTGTTAAAATCAGCCATGAGACTTATTTGAAGATTTAGCAGACCTTTGCTGTTGTTTAGAGATTTCAATCATTTAACTTGTGCGTAGATCGTATTTCCCCATCAAAGAGTTATTCAAATGGTTCTTTAACGTATAGATAGCGTGAAACTCTCACTACACCAGGCATCGGATATACGACATTTCTATTTCGACCTTACGAAGCTGTGTATTTATACATCCGAACAGCCAAACGGACGCACCCCTTTAGCAACTGTATACTGTCGGACGAGAGATGTCCAGAGATGTCAATATTTCTATACTCAAGTCAATCCGTTGGTTTTGATGATGATGGATGGATGAATTGATGCTTAACGTCCAGCGGCACATTAATATGCATATTCAGGACGAGAACATGCTAATGTAATATGAATATCAACCTTGCTTTGTACTAGACCGACACGCTGAGCCAGATTCTTAACGTGCTAGTTCACAAGGTAACAGTCCGCAGGAAGACATGTCACCTTACCCGGACACATTATTCTGACTCCGAGCCGACCAGTCTTTGCTCTTACTCCTTAATGCCGCGTGGTTAGTGGAGAAGCAGCAAATACCAATTTTAATGTCTTTGGTTTGACCCGGCCGAATTTCAAACTCACGAACTCCCGCACTCGAGGCGAACACGCTATCACGAGACCACCGCGGCGGTCCTTTGTTTTTGAATAAAAGGCGAAAAAGTTATACATTAATGCGACAGCAACCCAACGACACAGACAAATCAAACCATGAAGAGTCAACATACAGACTTTTGTAATAAAAAGATGCCTATGCAGAATAATAAGCTCAAAACCGCCCCATGACAAAAAAAAACGGATTAAATTTAATAATATTTACCGTCAAAGATATCCCAATAGGCACATTTAATTTAATATTATTTATCGTCAAAGATATCCAAACAGGTACAAGTGTTTGGTTGACAAATAACACCTTTCCTTTTTTAATTTCGACCGGTGGAAATTAAAGAAGGTGTAATAAAAACCAGTAGAAAAAAAACACTTCACTGTATAGTAACGGTAAAATAAATGAAGATAATGGATGACGTCTAGCGGCGAATCAAATGTATATTCAGGATAATAACATGTTAATACAATATGAATATTAATCCTGCTTTGTACTAGACCGACACGCTGAGCCGCATTTTTAACGAGTAAGTTCGCAAGCTAACAGTTTGCAGGAAGAAAAGTCACCCTACTAGGACTTTTTTCTGACTCCGAGCTGACCAGTCTGTTCTCTTACTCCTAAATGCCGCGTGTTTAGCGTTGAAACAGCAAATACCAATTTTAATGTCTTTGCTTGACCAGGTCGGGATTTTTAACAACGACCTTCCACTCCCACGAGAGCAACTATGAGAGCGGTAGTATAGAATATCATAACAAAAACTCAATAAATATCAAAAATTATTACTTCTATGTAGGATATATATGATATTATAAAGACCTAAACAGAAATGCCAAATTCGTCTAAGATAAGCATTGTATGAAGGAGCTCAAACCTTTGTTTCTCTTTTATTTTTCTTTATTTATAAACGGGGAATTTCAAAGTATTGTAAACAGTATTAACAAAAATACCGAACTCCAACGTAAATCGGAATCGAAAAGGGTGAAGTCCATAAAACATAACAAAATCAAACGTTAGACTATATAAACTATATTTGTTATAAATCATGTCAGTACAGAAGCTCTGACTACTGACTTAAGTGTACTTTCGGGGACGAAAAGTCAATCAACAGCGGTATCAATACAGTGATAGATAGAATAAATACTTTAAAAAATGTGTACGTCCGACTTGATTCACCTACCAGAAATGCTCAAACCTAAACATGTTAATTTGGGGCCCTTTTTAGCTTGGTGTTTGGTGTGAGCCAAGGCTCCGTGTTAAAGGCTGTACTTTGACCTATAGTTGTTAACTTTTTATATATTGTGAATTGGATGGAGAGTTGTTTCGTTTGCACTCATATCCCATCTTCTTGTTTATATTTGAACCTCAGGGATGCGAAAATACGATGCAATAAATACATGTTGTACAAGCATAACTGTAATGAAGAACTTGTTCAATATCTAAACCACACTTAAAGAAAGGATTCTATATAATGTTAGCCCCGACAAGTTCATTGTTACCGAATTAAGAGGATCATCGCTGATTTAAAAAAAATCTAAGATTTAGATAGAAAGTAAATGTTACGAATTATTGGATTATGCTTATTCAAATTTTAAATTATAAAAGGTCTAGAAATCTATTGTCCCGTTTTTAGACCTTTCACGAAACAAAATTCAAATATGCTTAATGCAAAATTGTCCAACAGTACCGTGGAATATTTACAAACAGGTCGAATACAAACTTATATTTTCAAGTAGTTCGGTACATTTGGCTACATTTTGTATTTATTTTACGCAAAGCAGTTTGTTTTATTGACACTTTTACCAATAATGTATGCTAGTTCAGCAAAATAGACGCCTTACTAAATTCAAAAACATATATTGAACCAAAATTTTAAAAAAAACACAAGACTAATAAGGATAGAGGTTCATGACTTATGCGCAAAACTGCGGCGGGGATAAACATGTTTTGTGAGATACAACCCTCCCCCTATTCGTCTAGCCAATGTGGAATAAACAAACACAACACCAATACGCACAGTAAAACTCAGTTTAAAAGATGTCCGAATCCGATGTTAGAATAAGTAACAGAAGAAACCAGGCAAAATGACAATAATAAATAAACTAACAAAGGACTACTAGCTCTTTTTCATATAAACCAAGCACAATCCCTACCCGTAGGGGGTTAAGTATAATTCGATCATGTCAACAGAACGTTTTAGAATAAATGTGTATATTTTCGATGCAAAGACCCTATAAATGAACTCAATATAGATACCAGGATTGAAATTGTGCACGCCACACGCCCGTTTTGTCTGCGGAAGACTCATTAGTGAAGCTCGAATCAAAACAATTAAAAAAGCCAAATAAAATACGAATTTGAGGAGCATTGAAGACCCACAATTCCAAAACGTTGACAACAGTATCGTAACTATATCCGTAGTGAATAAGTCGATTTAAAGGTTTAATTATCTTATGAGGTCAATGACGACATTTGCATGCTTTGTATAGAATATTACCGTAAAAGATGGGATGTGAAATACCTGAACGTATAATATAAAATGTATGCACTTTGATTTATATTTACGAATGATGTTCTTGTACCGATGATACAGTTTAGTAAAAGTTTTGACAAGTTTGTGACATCGAAAACCCTTAAGTAATAATTTTTAAGTAATACAGAGATTTCTTTCGTTAAAATCAAATACTCTGTTATATACACGAGCGAGTCAAACAAGTTGAGATATATAAACACCATACGATGGTGCCAAGGAAACGTCACCATCTTAAAAGGTATCTAATAATAGGAAATGAAAAATCATCTCTTTCTATCTTTAATTTTAGTGCTTAGCTTCCAATTAAAGATATAGATATCAAAACCCAGGAAAGAACAGTGTTCATTGCTAGTATTTGCTATATTTAAAGTAAGTCCAACATGATAAATCTCTTTAGTGTATATATTTAATTTGTCATTATGGAGAGCCGAAATATCATACAAATATCTAAAGGCGTTATTTAATTTTTATATTAGCCGTTGTTTCGATAGGTCTTTGCTGATTTTAGACATAAATTGTGATTCATAACAATACAGAAACAGATCTGTAATAAGTGGTGCATAGTTCGTCCCCATTTCAAATCCGATAACTTGGCGATATACGAAATCTTCAAAGCGAACGTTATTTAGTAAACATGTAAGTGCCATTGAAACTTTGATAATTGAATAGTATGTATTAGTTGATTAATTTATGAATTGACTGTTTGGTTTATTTTTGCATTGATTGAATGGTTTGTGCTCAACAAACATCGTCCGGCAAAATACAGCTGTTCTATCTGAAGATATTTTTTTGTTTCAAAGAGAATGTGAGGAAGAAAACGAGAATATAGCTGTTGCTGCATTTTTTCTGTTTTATTCATAATTTAATTTAAAACGACGATTAGTCTATACGTATCAGTTTGTACGAATTAAAAATACAGACATATGCAATATGCACGGTATATTTTTTTGCAAACTATTTCAATAATAAAAAAATGAAAATAGAAAGGTTTCCGTTATTCATTTCTTAATAATATGCTTCATTATGGAATTGTTGTTATTTTTTTGTATAGCGAATATGGTCATTACAAATCTTTTTACGCAAATTTTTATCAAGAACAGGAAGCAAAAAAGTAGCCACACAAAATATTGATGCATGGATTAAGAAAAAGACATAATGAAATATCGATTGTACACTTTTTTATTTCGAGGACTAAACTTCATGCTCCGGTTGCACGCTACGAGATCTCAATGACAAGCAAAACAATACCGCATTTGAAGTTCATTGTTTTGTACAAAGCATACATCTGAAAGGTATGTATTCGTGTAATTTCGATTTAAGTTAGCACTATTCTCAATGTTTGCTGAGTCAAATATATGAATATACTTTAATTTTATCATTTAAATCAAATTGGCCAAGATATACTTTCTTCTTTCACATGCATTTCCTATCGTTAATTGTCCATTTTTAGATGGTGACGTTCCCTTGTCACCATCTTACGGTGTTTATATATCTCAACTTGTACGATTCGCTCGTGTATGTAACAATGTTTTAGATTTTAACGAGAGAAATTTATGTATTACTGAAAAAATATTACACCAGGGTTTTCGATATCACAAACTAGTCAAATCATTTACTAAATTTTATCATCGGTATAGTTTCTTGTGTACAATTTGGAGTTTAGTATGGCGTTCATTATCACTGAACTAGTATATATATTTGTTTAGGGGCCAGCTGAAGGACGCCTCCGGGTGCGGGAATTTCTCGCTGCATTGAAGACCTGTTGGTGGCCTTCTGCTGTTGTCTGTTCTGTGGTCGGGTTGTTGTCTCTTTGACACATTCCCCATTTTCATTCTCAATTTTATGTTTAATATCAGCGTTCATTTCACTATATCACAACAAAGCATTAATGTATATTTTACATTGTTTAAACGCACATATTTTGAAACAGTATCTGCATACCCCTTTGGAGTATATGAAATCACACACAGTTTTTTATTGGTTGTGTGTTGCCTAGTCGTTAGTTTTGTAACTTATTTGCTTATCGTCGTCTCCTATTTCCTGTCATGGCGTTGTCGATTTCTCCCCACTTATGAGTTTGAATGCCCCATTGTTATCTTCATCCTCTTTAATATACCTATATCTGTAAGCATCTGTCAATAGCCTTAACATAATCTTACCTTGTAAAAATAACCAAATAAGACAAAGTGTCACCAAAACCTAAAATAAATAAAATTGCTTATATTTAGATAATATAAAAATGAATGCAAGAGTGAAAAGATGAACAAACTCATAGAAAATACCAGCTTTCTTATTTAGCACGCCACGCAAAACGGACGTTTTATGTAGATAAGACTCATACGTGACGCTGTATTACATTAGTTAAAAAACTAAATCAGTTTGGAAGTCGGAGAGTATTGAAAAACGAAACATAAACAAACAACTGAGTCAAGTCTAGACACAATGAATGCAATCAATGTCTAGTGGTTCCAAATCCTTGGTGTTTTGATTGATTTTATCGTTTTATAAACAGTACTGGCACCTAGGCCTCTGACCTACAAATCTGTAAGTTAGTTTAATAAAAAAAATTAATTTAGCTGAAATCATACATCCAATTTCTTTTCGAGTGGCAAGTAGTAATCAAATATAGAGATATCGTTTAAAACAAGGATTGTTTGTTGACCATCAACAGTCTGTAGCTATTTTTTTCTTCTTCACAATTTACTGTTTACACGTTCCAACATACAATAGCATCAACTATAAGGTTATGAACTCAGGTATACACAAGCTACATAAGCCGTGAACACCAAGGAATGGTTTCATCTTCATGGATTTACCTTGTAGAGTGTTCCCGTCTATTTACTGTCATTAGAAACAATATGTATTTATATTAATCAAATTTAAGCGTCACCGATTCCATGTGTTTTCATATTCACACTCTCAACATAACATACCGATATTTTAAGCCATAGAAAAGCATGGAAGAGTAATATGTACTTAGGAAATGCGTGAAAAATGTAAAGATCAAGAACGTAAATAAAAACCAGCCTACCATTTTGAATGTCATTTTGCATGAACTAGGTCATATTTCCTTGATTAACATTTTAGCATCACAAAAGGTCAAAATCGTGTTATGTTTCCGTTATTTTTCAATTGGGTCACTTTTTGTGATTGTTGATATGGATAGGAAAAATATAATTTTTGTTATATACCCGACAAAAATTAAAGGATCAATTAATTTTTAATAATGTTATTTTATATATGTATTTTTTTTTATCCAGGTTCGACAAGGAAAGTTACTGAAAATGAAAGCTGATGCTACGTAAATATCATATAAACAATTGCCTAAAATTAGCTGCCTCCTACTAACTTTAAGTTTTTGAGTTTTTTCTAAAATCCTTATTTTTATTAAAACAAATTGATTATTTAGTGTTTAGTGAATTTAAACACCATTTAAAGTCAACTGCGTGGGGATGGAGCACATAATCATTTATGAAAAAATACCTATTTACCTCAGCGGATGAAAATGACCGCATATATCGTACTTCCAATATAGCGTCTATCTTTTCACACAGTTGAAATCTAATAATGGTTGATAACACAGCAAGTCTTCGTAATTAATTCGGCCTTTTAACTGTTTTAATTCGGGCACAACTGATGAGTTATACGTAGACGAGCGCGGTGAACCATATACAAACCCTTAAATCATTGATGAGTATAACGATCGTAGTGATCGTAGGTAGATGTTTCGTCAGAATGATTATTAGCAGTGCAATAGTCAGTACTTTGATATCTTTATTTTTTGTAAATCTATTGTTTAAAAAATGTTGAATTATTCGAAACATTAGGGTTTTTTCCTCCCCCACCTCCCGCTGACTATTATGTAGGCAAAAACTCGCGTCTGTTGTATCAATATACATGGAAGCCTGGTATCTTTGATGAGTATCAACAATGAAAGGTATCAACAAAAAGGAACATATCTGAAAAGCGCTCACATATCACAAATCATTACTATGTCTCATATGTCTCAATATGTGTACTACCATGATCAACACGACTGGTGCTGCTTCAGGAGCTTCTGAGATCGCATCCCGGTTTTTTTTTGGGGGGTGGGGGGGAGGGTCATATTGCTCAGTCCTCAATTTTCTATGTTAATGTTTGGTCCTTTCCTTTTTCATGGCGTTGTCAGTTTATTTTCGACTTAAGAGTTTTAATGTGCCTTTGGTATCTTTCGTCCTCTTCTTGAAGAAGATTTATCAAATTATAAAAATTTACATTTTTGTAGAAATAGATATCACCTTGAACATCGACTTCTTTAACTATTCAAATGTCTTACAGTCAAATGTACAGCATAAAATGTTTCCCAAATCACCTTAACAATTGTAATAGACTGATACTTTAATGTTTCATTAAATGGAAATATGCAAAGCCGGTCAAATGTATTTTATTCCAATGAAACTACGTCTTTACTGTTCAAAAGGTTCTCAAACGATATTGTTGATTTGAAACTATTTTGCACATAATAGTTCGTAATTTTATCTTGCATGTATATTCTATTTTACGCAACCGAATCCTGCTTTAATTTTCTGTAATGAAAACATACACTATAAAGCATCCGATGTACCGGACAATGTTATGGTTGGTTCAATTAGCTACAATTGGCATGGTCTGTAATGTAGAAATACAAGTGTGACTGAAATAAGTGCAGATAAATTTTGAAATAGTGATAACGATAATGGTTGTTATTGACATACATTGTAACAGAAAGCATGTGCCGTCAATGTACATTTATAAAGAAAGATAAGGTAACAATCAAGGCGCATTAATGCATATTTGTTAATTTAGTGAAAATAGATATATGCAGCAACAAGGTGTTGTTTCTTTTTTAAGTCACACACGTTAAACACACCATACAGCTCATTGGTTAAATCTTAAATTTGTTTAAAATGTAAATATATGGTTAGTCTTGAACGTCATTAAAGTTACGTTATATAAAAATCTTACCACATATTACCCCTCCCCTTGCTTTCTAACATATTGTGTTTTCAGGAACATTTGATTTTGTTCGTATATCGCAGAAGGGTTGCTAGAAACCAAACAGCAAAACGATACACACAAAATAATCTTCCTTCGTGAACGTCTTTTAGGGCGAAAAAGGAAATTCGAGTCTTACTTTAGTGTAAAAACAGGTTGTAGTAGGTGTGAGGTAATGTTAGTGACAACCGTTGTGTTGAACATTCAGTTATATATTTGAATGGTATTAAGATGTCACATCAAAAGGTAATAGTGATGTAATATTCAACTGATTGCAATGCTTTGTCATTAAACAGTTATAGTGTACAGATACTGAATTTAGAAAAAAAAAGTAAAATAACAAAAACACTTATCTCCAAGAAAAGTTCAAAACAGAAAGTCCCGTATCAAATGGCAAAATGAAAAGCTCAAACACAGCAAACTAACATGTGTGAGCCAAACAAACAGTTATAAAAAGAAGAAAAAGGGGGAACAGCAGTCAACATTGTAACACAATCTTTGTCACTATAAAAGCAAACAACTATGTCAACAAAGAAAAGTAAGTACCGGTCCTAAATCAGGAACGTTGTCAGTTGCTGTCGTGTACCTTATCCGGAAAGTATTTTAATATTTGAGGATGTTATTGTTGATGGCAAATTAACAAATATTTACAATACGGAACATCAAGGCAAATTTATAAAGTTGGTAAAACCTGAAAAATCAAACGTTCGTCTGTATCAACCAACAGAACGAATTGACAACAACCGTCATTTTCATGACTTGGTACAAGCAATTTCCGAGGAAAACATTGGGTTTTACCTAGGTTTAAAGCTTTTATGTCATTATCCAGACATTTGCTAACTATCTGTTACATTGATAAAACTGTGTGAGATCTAGAAGTGTCTCTGCTTTTTATGAACTTGGGACATGTTAGAGCTTCGCATATTCGAAAAAAGAACACATTTCTAACATTAAAGATTATATGTTTCTCTTTTGGTTGAGTTGCTCTTATTATACTGCGGACGTTTACATGAGATAACTTATTTTATATAAATGAAATAAAAACAGTAATAACAGTAATAGTGTTAACAATTTCAGTTTCACAAGAGAAACTCTATGGAAAAACGTATGACAAAAGATACAGTTTTTTCTAACAACAGTTAGCCGAATAGTTGTCCAATTGTTATAATAAGCAGCCATGTAGGGTCATATTTACGCTGCTCAATGAATACGTTTTGTAGTGGATGACAATTTCATATCGTATATCATAATCATAAAATTAATCTGTATGTTGACATATAAATTAACAGATGTATTGGCAATCATAATCTGAGGCAAATAAACGATTTGTGCGTGTAAATTCGTAATTTATTTGTATATTTCAATGCATATATGTGACACTTTGAAAATTCTCAATAATGTAATTATAAATGTACAAGATACCCGAGGGATGATGGCAAACTAACAAAACAAATAACAAAGATGCATAAAATCATGAAATATACATTATAATATACTAGTAGCAAGACATTGATTACCACAACACATATATACTTTTGAATGTATGAAAGCTATCCTGTTTTGTAAAAACGACCCTAATGGTTTGCAACTATCCCAAATTGAATAGCTGTCTGATGGTGCATGTGATAAAGTTATATTTGTTTAGAAATTAAAGATCCAACTCCATCAGCCAAAACTAACCTTATATACATTTGGCTATTTGTTTAAGGTCTCGTTCGACAATAAAAATATATAACGTACGCAATGACGTACATCGTTTGCTTTTTAATTTTTGGACTTGACCTTTCTTGGTGAAAATGCAATCTTCAAACTCAAAAATAACTACGGACGCACCTAATTCTTTAAGTTTTCATGATCAGCATCACCATAAACAGTGCATAGAGTGTAACGTCAAACAAATACAAGGTATATGTAACTTAAATAGCGTTTCCTTTAATCAATCTCATAACTACAAACTATGACCACAAGATCATTTGGAGGAATAATAAAAAAAAAATGCTAATCAAATACATATACAGAAAAGCAATTAGGAAGTATAACATGTATAAGGTTAAGGGAAAAAATGAAATAAGAGAATTATCTTAATACTATTGACTGACACTGCACGGAAATGAATCAACTGCTGATATGATAGAAATTAATATCATTTCGGTCAATTACCCATTTGCTTTAACGAAACATCAACCCGATTTTCTGAATAATGGTTGTTTCAATATGCATTTTGTGTGTTTAGTTTTTTTTAGAGACAAACAATGCAAAGGATATGACTCATTAGACATACATCATGTCTTAACCGGACATATGCTTAATCAAAGTTTCATTTGAAGGGCAAAAAATCAAGTTTAATCAAGGAAGTGATAAAACTGGAATATCGATTTCATAATATTTGATAATGACGTGATGTTAATATACAGTCTAACGGGGTGTCTAGTTCAATGTTTCATCAATGGGTACTACAGATGATTTTCAGAATTATCTTAGGCTTAACATACTGTTTGTATATGTATATCTATTTCAACTGAACATCGTTACCTTTTCTGATAATAAAACAATATTGAAGATTACAATAAAACATTACAAATGCTGGTTTCATTGTTAATTCTATATTTACATGTCATACCACTGGACTGTTCATGGTTTTCTGCAATGATCAATTTGCATATCAATTATGATAGATGCAACTGCTATTGGCATGTTCCATATACGAGTTATTCTGAATAAACCCTAAACAAATGATTAATAATTTTTAAGAAGTAATTATATATCGAGTTTCTGGCGGCATACTCTGTACACATATATATGTATCGATTTCATTTATAGTTTCTTCATGTAGGCGACTTATTGAACATTAGTCTTCTCCATATATCAAGTCAGGAACAGTTTAACCTAATTCAGATAAAGCTTTATCGGATTTGTTGTTAGCAAATAATCAGATAATCACAAAATGGAATTCCTTTGTGGATACCTTTTTTTTAGGGGAAAAAGGAAACAAGAACAACTGTGTACGAAGACAGGTGGTATAAATACACAAAGTTCTATATCTTAACTGTTGACCCTTACGAGTAACAATCTAGTTTCGTTTGATATTTGAGTTTTTAGTTGGGTGTTGGTTTATGTCTTATCGTTTGTGATTTTAATTCTATTTTTTTTCTATGTGTATGTAAAAGTAAAGTTATTAATCATCTCGTTCATTTATATGATTTTTAGTAAAGCAACTATATGCACAGTATTTCTTTGTTTTTACACAGTTTTATTTAGAAGAAAAACCGACATTGTTATAAATTACAAATAATAACACCATTACTTACACGATTCTATATCAATATTCTTATACTGGTTAGAAAATACACCAAATAACACCATTACAAACTTAATTCCAATTTCATATTGTATTTTTAGAGATTTACCTGCGACGTCACTTTTTGTGGCGTTGATTCATTCGAGTGACGCACAGTTCATTATTCTATTGTGCTGTATTGGTGTTCTGTCGTAAATTAATTTTACGTGTTGGTTGTTTTTCTGTAATTTACATGTTGAAATGAACTATTATATTATTCATTTATGTATTTTTCTGTCCAGAATGTTCTTGCGTTTATTTATACTGTATTTCTGTCACGTAATATTGTCATTTTAGCGGTATTTTAAACATTGCCATATACGCAGGAGGTTTGGATAGCCATAAAACCAGGTTCAATCCACCTTTTTTCTTAAAATGTCCTGTACCAAATCAGGAAAACGGCAATTGTTATCACATAGTCCGTTTCTATGCAAGTTGGCGTTTGTTTTTGTAACAGTGTTTCTGTTGTTCCGTTTTGTTTCCTCTTATAGTTGATGTGTTTCCCACAGTTTTGGTTTGTTACCCGGATTTGTTTCAGTTAAATCGATTTATGACTATTGAACATCGATATACTACTATTGCATGTAATTCCTTTATTTAGATGTCAGATATAAATGCAGTTTTAATGCAATTTCCATCTTGGCTATGTACAACTACGTGTCTTTCAATCGTTTCATGTTTAGCTGACAACAAATAAAGTTTAGAAATATATATAAACAAAACATAGTACTTTATTCATCTAAAACATTTCCTCTCATCAATAATATCATTTAACAAAACGAATATTGGCACGTGATTTATCGACATATGTTTCTTACATCCTTTATGCCATTGTGTTAAAGGAAATAGAACACGGAGATAGACTTCATGGCATCAGTTTGTTGTAAATAAATGTTGCACTTGAATCATTTCTAAATAGACCCAAATTATTATTTTGCATAGTTATTGATACGTATTTTGTTCCTCGATTGTGAAATTTCGACTAAGTGTGAATTCGCAGTACGAGTGACACATGCACAATTACTTGAAATGTTTTCTAAGTTCTTTCATGAATACGAAACTTTGGCGGTACCTGTAGAACGTATTACAATTTGACGTATATGACGTTTACAAGTAAACTAATATTGACTGAACTGGTCAGTTAGATCTGAACTGCACTTGAAGTAAAATTTGAACAATAAATTATCAAGGTTAAGTTACTGTTAAGTTTTTTTTTTTCTATGTACATTGTACTGTAATTTAAAAAACAATAAAGATGTGAAATTATTGCCAAAGAGACAACTATTCACACAAGACCAAAGAGGAAGATTTACACTATAGGTCAACATACGGCCTGAAAAAATGAGCAAAAACCATAGCTACCAACAGCCCCACTCAAGAGATATTTAACGTCCAGATATATTAGCACTCTCTCAACACAAGGGCATTGATTGCAACGTCTCTAATTAAACCGGATGTGAATGAGATAAATAGTCCATTCCGCACAGCCAAGCAGAAGCCTTACCTTGGCAAGAATGTGACTCCTTGTCAAAAGACCAAAGTTCCCATATAACTATATCAAAAAAACCTTGCTGTTAATTCATTTACAGATGTATTCTTCTAATGTTTCAGTCTCGTTGAAATCTCGTTCGGGAATTATTACCAAAACATGTGATACAAGTGGAAAATATCAAGGAATTCAGAATAATATCATAATCAAACCAAATTCTGTGAAAAATTGTGTTCTTACAATTAGTGGTTCTTGAGTAATAAAATTTTCAAAATTCTATAACCGATCCGGACAGTGTCATCAGCTAAAATGTTTAGAAAATGTGTCAGGGGTACAGAAAATGATTTTACCAAAAATATGTACATCCCATATCAATTTTTTTTCTTTTCAAAATTCTTAGATATGTTTTGTTTCAATCATTTATAACAAAGAAGTTAAAATAATATGCTTTTTGTTCTAAAAAAAAAGCGAGAAAATGTCAATTTTGTCAATTTGACACGAAAAAACATCAAACTTGTGTAAAACTTTCTAATATTAACACCAACCTATGGGTTCTTCGTAAGTTAAATTTATTAAGATTGTTCCACTTCATCTTCAGTAAAAGTATGAAAAAAACGTTTAATTGTAAAACTGTGATTTTTTCTTCTTCATAATAATAGCCCCAAAATAAGTAATAAAACATTGATGGCAAATTGGAACATCATTAAAAATGGGGTACTTTCAAATGACCGTAGCAAAAAAAGAAGTGCACCACCATATGCGTTTGTCTTCCTCAATTACTTTCTTTAAGTCATATACAACCAAAAATCAGGTTAAGAAAAACAGTTTAATTCTTGAAATGTTTGGCTCCTCAGAGGTGTATATCCTTAAGTCAGAGATATTACATTTCAAGAGCACAAAGGCTTTGTTTAACGTTGCC
Organism: Mytilus californianus; assembly: GCF_021869535.1. Taxonomy (NCBI): domain Eukaryota; kingdom Metazoa; phylum Mollusca; class Bivalvia; order Mytilida; family Mytilidae; genus Mytilus; species Mytilus californianus. Next base: position 47,684,010 of record NW_026262604.1, read on the forward strand.
AGAGATTATACCATACTTTACTTAATAATAAATTGTATGAACTAAAAACGTGTAGTGTTAATTAAAATCGTGAGTTATATCTTTCAGCGGTTGTATTCAATGAAATATGACAATAGTTTTGTCAGTATTCTAGCTAGTTTTGTGAATTGTTTTGTTATTGCGCAAGGAAGGTACATACAAAAATACCATCTACTATTGGCACCATGCAGATAAAGACAAAGGTAAATTTTCATTTTGAAACTATACCTTATTATGGCTTGATTTAACAACACTATCAATATTTTGGAATATACCATATAGTGTAAAAGTTCATCGTCTTGTTCTATAACGATGCAATAGTAAAAAGATTACTTATTGTTTATGTTATTACCGATGCATACACATGATAACTATGTTTACTTAACAGAAATATTATCTAGCATCTTGACCATACTAAAAATAACCACTAACAACGGAATTTCAATAATTGACCTGAAAATGATGTTAGATTTTGGTGTATATATACATGATATATTTATTTATGTTTAAACATGAAGTACACTGATCATTGTCTTTTTTTTTTTAATAAATAATCATTATTTGTTAACTGTGTGTGTCTAAAATTGTAAACTTAAAACTGTTAACATGATTTGATAAGCATATCGAAATGCAATTTAAAAGAAATTATTACGTAACTTTCTGCCACCGACACACATTTAGCACTATTCTTCTACTTAACATGTTTAATTCTTATATGATAAATTGTAGAAATACAATTTTATCCTTTTTGTATAGTTCACTACTATGAAAGTGCGGGTTACAATAATTTTTCATTACCCTATATTCGTGTTTTCCTTATAAAAAGATTCATTGATATTCGATGTCGTTTTGACTGCATTTGACGTATTCTATACTGTTTGTCCAAAACCGTGTTAACCTGTATTTAACAAATGGTTTCTTTCTTATTTTCATTCAGTTTCGTCTTACGAACACTGTTAAAATTTAAAGTGTATCATGAGTTTCTATCAATAACAACCTTCAAGCCTATTTTTGGTAATCATATATCATCCTGGATTTTATCACAGTTTCCGATCCTGTCTATTTGTATCACAATTGTTCGCCTACACACATCAATTAAGCCCCATTACTCCCCCCTCCCCCCCTCCCTCCCCCCCCCCCCCCCAAGCAACCAAACCACTCTTCGAATGAAATTATTGTGTAAATTAATATGGAAAAATTACAAAAATTATGAAAAAATTATCTACAAGTAAACAAATTAACTCAACGCCTTAATATTTTAGCATACTATTAAAGTGCTTTCATATGATCAAGAAGACCTGTAAGATTTGCATTAGTGGGACAATAACCCAACAACTCGTCATAAGTCAAAGGAACGAGTGATGTTTAACAAGTGGTGTTGGGCTCTCAAAGGATCTTTTTCTTTGTATTAAATTGTTGATACTTCAAACTTTAAATCACAAACTATAATATATAATACCTTTCATTAACTGGTATGTTTAACATCACCATATGCATCTTTTTATCAAAATAAAGAATACATAATACTTGAAACCCTTTATGTTCCAACCATGTCTCTCCATCTACATACTAAAATATACTGTTAGAATTTTAAGTTTTAACAGGATTTTTGAAACGCTATTCATTGCTCTAACACTCGTGAATGCTTCTTTTTGCTGTTGTTTAGCTTTCATTTCAACTGTTAGTTCTTTTTTTTATAGTCATGTTTAACATGTGCATTATTATTTATTTTATTGACAACAAACTTTGAGTATAAGATAAAAAAAAAGTAAAAAAAAGACGATCAAGGAATTATGTTAGGAATTGATATGGGAATCGAAGGAAAACGAATGACCCGAATAACCTTATATGGTCCAAACAAAGATACACCGGAATTTTATATAACACTAAGTGAAATAATAGAAATATTAAACAACCAGTCAGTTGTCATAACTAGATAGATATAGGAAGATGTGGTATGAGTGCCAATGAGACAACTTTACATCCAAGTAATAATTTATAAAAGTAAACCATTATAGGTCAAGGTACGGCCTTCAACACGGAGCATTGGCTCAAACAGAACAGCAAGCTATAAAGGGCCCCAAAAATACCTAGTGTAAAACCCTTCAAACAGGAAAACCAACGGTCTAATTTATATAAAACAAGAAACGAGAAACACGTATGAACTACATAAGCAGACGACAACTACTGTACATCAGATTCCTGACTTAGGACAGGTGCAAACATTTGCAGCGGGATTAAACGTTTTAATGGTACCAAACCTTCTCCCTTTTCTGAAATAATAGTATAATATCACAACATAGAAAGACACACTATAAAATATCAATTGGAAGGCTTAACTCAATCAAAAAACGTAAATTAACACACAATGAACGAATAAATTTGATCTGTGATACCTGAATGCAAATACATAGTTAATAAAAAATATAAGGGATAAATAATTAAGGTCAAAAGTAAATTAACAGGTTAAACAAAGTAAAGTATGATACCACTGTGAAAAGTTAAACAATATTAAGAAAATCATCACTTTTGAAAAAAACCTGCGTCAAATAATACACAGGTAATTGATAATAATTTTGTTGTCAAGTATACTTCTTCTTCTGTGTATATAAAATCTTCCGTTTAGGAATACCAAGAAATTTCTTTAATATCAAATAAAACTAATTTAACATTTGGTACATATGGGGTGAATATCAACAATAAACCTATACAATAAGTGCTAGATAAAACTTCCTGTACAGGTGCAAGAACAGTATGTAAAGAGAAATGAAATATTTTTTTATGTTCATAGTACGAAGAAGTGAAAATTTGTAGTAATACCAAATAATCATCGCTGGAATATAGACAAGATCCATGTTAACATTGAATAACAAAAGAGCATTACAAATAGTATCAACAGGTCAAATTAAAAGGAAAGTACGATTTGAGAGTACTCGCAGTTACTGATAGCTAGTTAAAAGCCAAATCAATTAATAATAAAACATCATGCATCAAAGACTGAAATCAACTAAAACACATCCCAGGGATTTAGTATTTTAACGTCATGAACAGTCAAAGAAGACATGACTTGTGCACTGCCAAAAATAAATGTATCGACAGGTAGTAGGATATTTAGGAGTGACTTCTTTATAGATAAAAATAAACGTGTGTGAGTCTCTATACATCCTGTTTGAAAAGAAAATACAATTTTAGTTATGTTTTAATTTGCTAATGAAAAAATCGATATTAGTGCCAATGTAAACTATATTCAGAGATCTTATTACAACATGGGTACGATAACCCTTACTAATAAGTTTGTTTAAAGGTTCGATGAGTTTACACGGATCACAAAGAGCTCGAGACTACAATTTAGTACAAAACCAAAGTCTTTATACATATAATAATCAAAATATTAACAACCCAAAAGCTAAGGCGAAAGTTCTAAACTTAAAAGAATTTATAATTTAACAGACCTATTTAGGGAAATTAATCAAGACTTCATTAAATGCACATGGAGAAAAGCTAATCCCATAAAACAAGCAAGATTACATCTTTTTTTAAATCCAAAGACCTTAATCAAAATGAATATGTGGTACAAATTCACAACAGCTATAGATCCGATCACTCCCCAATAATATTAAATCTGAAGATGAATGATTTCATAATTGAAAGAGAATTATGAAAATTTAACAACTCACTTTTACATGATATTGAATAAACCAAAACTATAAAAGACATTATACATAAAAGACCAATATGCATCTTTAGCATATAATAGAGAAACTGTAGGACAAATAAATGATTTAGATATCCACTTTACAATAAACGACAAACTCTTTTTAGAAACATTACTTGCTGAAATCAGAGGGAAAACTATTTCATATGCATCTTATAAAAAGAAGGAGAGATAAACTGGAAAAATAGTTATCAGAAAAAATTTAGAAATTAGAGGAAAGCATCTTAAAAGAGGAAATTTTAAAAGAAATTAAAAAAACATAAATCTGATCTTAAAATAATAAGGCAAGAAAAAACGCAATGGATTGAAGAAGGGGAAAAGCCATCTATTTTTTTTTTATATGGAAACTAAACATTTTATAAATAAAACCATTCCCAAAGTAGTCAACGTGAAAGGGGGCCCAATTTGTTAACAAGATCAAATATTAGATGAGGCCAAAAATTACTCTAAAAACAATTGTATACTAAAACAGAGAGCTTGGGTAATGTAAATCGTAACAGCGAAATTCCTGATTCTTATATTGAAAAATTAAATGAAACTTTAAAAGCATCTTTGGAGGGGGGATAACTTATAATGAATTGACAACAGCTTTACGTAGAAAGAAAAATAAGAAAAGCCCTGGGTTGGATGGCTTTAAAAATTATTTTTTTAAATTCTTTTGGACATGTTGGACAAGAACAGGAAAATTGGTTTTCAGATCTAAAATGTGTGGTTATAACAGGGGGGGGGGGGGGTGGGGAGGGGGGTGTCATTAACTCAAAAAAAAGGGTTTTATTACGTGTTTACCAAAAGGCGATAACGAGGCCGGGATGAGGTATTTCTGTGTCTAACTAACAAAATGGTAAAATTTTCAATATAGTATGATGAAATTTAAAAAAAAAAAGAACCTAGGAATGCAACATCCTTGCGAACATAAGATCATAGACATTTTTTTATAATTTTGACATATCTGCTTGAAAACATTTTCGATTTCTTGCTTTCAAGCGTCTAGTGTTTTCCACTATATCTGATAACTGCTTTAAAAAACTCAAATTAGTACCATGCGTCATTGTACTGAGAAATCAATGGTACAATCTAATTCCTAGCTAATAAACAGATGATGTTGGTCCACTTTTATTATGAAAAAACATGATAATTGTTTGTTTTAATCTTTAACATTGTTTAAAAACTTATCATAATATTAATGATTCTAATATGACGTCCTTATTTTGCTTTGTTAACAAAGCCGTGTTCTAATAAGCACAAAATATATTTGACACATGCACACAAACTTACTGTTTACAATCTTGTTATTTTCATTTGTATCCTAATAAAATATATACATTTTAGCTGCTTACATAAAATTTCTTATATATTGCTATTGATACCAAATACATTTACCAAAAGGTGATAAACCTAGACAGTTAATGAAAAACTGGCGACCAATAAGTCTATTGAATACAACATATAAACTAGCATCAAGCTGTATAGCAGTGCGTATATAATATTAACAATGAACAGACAGGTTTCATTTCTGGAAGATATATTAGAGAAAACATTCGTCTTATATATGATAATTTATTCTATACAGCAGAAAATGACTTTCCAGGCTTTTTCCTTCTCATAGATGTTGAAAAGGCATTTGGTTCCGTATTATGGAAATCCATAAATAAAGTGTTAGACTTTTCAACTTTGGATCCTCGATAACACATTGAATAAGGACCTTTTACACACATATAAGTTCATCAGTATCTCAAAATTGTTTTTTGTCAGATATCTTTGAGATCCAAAGAGGCTGTAGACAAGGGGATCCTTTATCACCTATCATCTTTCTTAATGTGCTGGAATTCTAGGAATTCTAATAAGAAAGAACAAAGAAATTAAAGGAAATAAAATTGATGATACAGAATATTATCTCTCAATACGCAGATGACACATCAATAATAGTTGACGTTACTCCAAAAACTCTAGATGCATCTCTTCGCCTATTGCAAAAATACGCTGAAATGTCTGGTCTCCATATGAACCTGGACAAAACAAAGGTGGTTTGGAGAGGCAAAAAGAAATATAGTCAAGACACATGTGTGTAAAATGGAGATTGGAATGGGGTTCCAGTAGGTTTACATTATAAGGAATAAACTTTTCTGTCAATTTGCATGAAATGGAATTGTTGAACTATGGTAAAAGAATTAAACAAATTGAAAATATAATAAAAAAATTGGTCTAAACAAACATTAACACCATTTGAAAAAATAACAATCATCAAGACACTAATTATTTCAAAATTAAACCATCTGTTTTTAATATTACAAGCACAATGCAAAAAATACCTTTAGGTGTAATACCACCAAATCATAGTACGTCAATACGGTTGCATACGAAAATAGGTCTAAAAAAAATATTCCCTTGAATTTGACGTTTTGTAGGTAATTATCCTACATTTCATTGCAGTAAAACATTTCTGGGTCATAAACATATATCTTGGGTGTTCCAAAGCACCATTATTTTTTTATTTGGGGTTTCCATAGAATATTTTGGAAACTTGAAGTTACATGGTTACTAAAGCTTGTACACAGGTTAAAAAAGGGGGGAAATTTGATTGGTTAACTTCCAGTGATGGTTATTTTCTTATATGCAATGAAATGTTATGTGGAATTTTTTCTATAGTACTGGACAGGATAAAACTTTACTCATGCCAAGTATTTCTTTATTTGAAACAAAGATAAATTCTGCACAATTTTTTGAAAAGTGCAAATTTAACAAAGACTAATAGGGGAAAATCAATGGTGGTATTACACCTTAACACAACTTATTCATAAAATGTATTCATTTATTTGGGAAAACAAACCTGAAAAGATAAAAAGAGAAATTTTATGTTTTGAACATAAATTAGGAGGGCTGACAATGATACATATTGACAAATATATTAAATGATTGAAACTAACATGGATTAGACGGTTGTTAAAGGAGACGTGACACGATTTTTTTTTTTCATAATTTTTTTTTATTAAATTAATAAATATTAGTCTTAAAACATGTTTTGTACAATTTTGCTGGTCAAAACCTGATAAATCGGCAATTTGTTTAGGTCGAAGAATCCACCGCTTGTCATAATAAATGATTTTTTTAATTAGATAATGATCACGTGATCGTGCTAACGTCAGTGGTTACAAGCTTGGAAAATGACTCTAACTGGATGATGTCGATACACTATGGACGGTACTGACAGCACTACTCCCAATTACTGACAAACTACAAAGACAATTGAGCTCATCAATTTGAGCCATTGTGTGTGGAAAACAACCAAGAAAAGGATATTAATTATTCATGCAAAAAGTCCAACAACGACGATTTTTCAGACAATACCGATTGGATTGTTACCACACATATGGGTTTGTCCGATGAATAAATTTTATAAATCGCGCTTTCCTCATTTTTTTTTTTTTTTTTTCTTTTTTTAAATAAAACTACTTTTAATCATGATTGAAAATATAAATTTTATAATAATTGATGATCAAATTGTTCATTTCTACTCTCTGTTACGGTAAAAGTATAATTATGTGTGCGCCAGAAGCAGAAAGAAAAAAGAAAAAAACGATAGCAAAAGTCAAATAAGGCGTTTGCAAAGGGTACGTTTATTTTTATTTTTTTTTTTTTTTTTTTTTTTTGGTAACGTAGAGACTTAAATACGTATAAAGTATCTTCAAAAGTTATGCTTATAATATTTTTGGTTTGAAACTATACATCACGCCAAGGATTTGTTTAGTGACAAATCCTTTATCACACTTTTTCTGCATTAGGATATTTAATTAACAATTTCATTACTTTCCCCTCTTTTATGTAAACAATTCAATTCAATATTTTATTTACGTCTCACCTTATGTATAAAATTAAACAATACAAAACATTTATTGGAGGCTGTTGTTTTAGTAATTAAATTTTGACACCTGTAGCATTCTTGGCCAGGTGAAAGGTAAGAAGGCGCTGGTATTGTGATTTAGTCACGTGTTTGATGTTATTTACCTTTTAAAACCAAACATTATTAAGAACAAATACTATAGTCTTATGTTGAATAATTAACATAGTTATATTACAATTCTAATGTGTGCAATTTCATCCAAACCCTTATAAATCTAACTTCAAATTTAAGGAATAACACAAAGTAAATTCAAATTCACATATGTCCACCCTCTCTTTCAAATATCGTTTAGCAATCAATTTGTTTATTGCTACCTGTCCAGCAAAATGCTTGAGTCCAGGAAAATATTCATAACACATAATGTCCATTTTCAAAATATTTCTTCAAAAAAGGGGTCATTTGAATAAATGTTAAATTGTTAATCGGATTGAGCATGAAAATGTTTACATGTGACATACTTCAGTCTTCGAGAACATGAGTTATGTATTACTTGTTTTTGGCTTTGATCCAACTTACACTATGTGTGCGTTACCTCTATTGTGTTTACGTTAGTTATTTCTGTACTACGTACCGATCTTTTGAGTTGGACTGGTTTTTATAGTTCTTATGTACTGCTGTAAGACCACTATCACACGTTTTTTTTTATCATTATTTTTTTAGGGGAAAGGAGGGTAGGCGCTCACAAACATATACCCCGACACATTTTGAATGTTCCTGTCTTAAATCAGGAGCATGTAGATCAGTGGTTGTCGTTGGCTCATGTCTGTCAAATTTTTTCTGCGGAAATTATTTTTTATAAATAAGTTAGTTTTCTCATCAAAATTGTTTCACATTTTCATGTTGAAACTTTATCGTCTTTTATAGCCGAATATACAGTAGAGAGTTTTTTCATTGTTGGATGCCGTACGGTCATACCAAATAATTGTTTCAAACGACACTTTCTTCATTTATTATTAAGTTTTCATTTTAAAAAGAAATGTCTTTCTTCGTCTAAATCTTTACCAACTAGATAGTTGTCAATAACTTTATTCGATGTTCAATATAAGAATGTAAAAAACGTATGATTCACATTCTCGCATCATTTCCTTGTTTGCTTTTTATGCTTTTGCTTAATAATTTCGTATGAAGTTATAGACTTGCAAGCATACAGGAATATTACTTTTTCATCTCAAGAAGTCAATTGAAAAAATGCATCTGTTATAAACTTTTTTATATCTGCATATTCTTAAAAGCAATAGAAATAAAATTTATATACAGGTTGTCTATAATTAGTTATTAACACTGCCTGGTTAGGGTATTTAATTGTTGGTGCATAGGGTATTGTATGCATGGTCGTACTACAGGTATTCATTAAACATCAGATAGTTGTACCTGTATTACTGTAACAATAATATATTTCAATCTCACCTGTGCCCTCGGCAAAACTAACATCCAGGATGTACACAAAGAGCTTATGAAGTAATATCGCGTAATAACTATATCTTATTAATCCCCCATGTGGAGTGACACCTGAAGCTTGCAACTTCAAACGGGACCTGAAATTGCGAAACTCAATCACCTGTACCGTACACCTGTGACCTATGGTAAACTCATGTCATGCCACCCGAGACCCCAACTCTTGATTCCTTATGAAAGTGGGCGGAAAGAAGTATAGTTTGGGCTTGTTAAAAAGTCCCATTTTTACACCTTCTAAGTCCGCGTGGTATTAGAAAAACAGAAAATATCACGTAAATATTATTTTTAATTATATTGTTGAATCCATCGGCATCACACATAATCATTTTTATCACTGTCGTGTGTTTTGTTGGATAATAGTCGAAACTAAATTTGCGCTGTACCTATATGTCAATATGAATGAAAGGAACCACTGACGTAGAAGCCTCGTTCTGAGTGACTTCCGGGATAGAAATATGCATATGTGATAGGTCGATAAATCGTTTCATTAAAATTTCATTAAAATACATATTTTACCAAATATTTGACACTTATATTGCTATCGATGTATTTTTGGGGAAAGTTAAGTATAAATAAACATTTTGAAACACAAATTGAAAATCGTATCATGTCTCCTTTAAAAAAACAACCCGAAACTAAAGAAGCTATTAGAAAGTACTGAAAAATGAGGACTGAAAACCTAGTTTATTTAGGCCCACAAAAAATATGTAAAAACCCTTTTTGGGACGAGGTCTTTAAACATGTAAAAGCTTGGACAGATTTACAAAAAAATGTATACCGAAAAATGAAGTCAGATTCACTCTGGAATAATGAAAATATTAACAACATCTATAAAGACTGGGCAGATAAAGGAATCTTTTTGATAAATGATCTATTAGATGATGAGGGAAAACTAATGACTTTTCAACAATTCCAAAATATTTTAAAAAAAATAAGTCAAACTTTCGTACTTATAATCGGGTAATTTTATCAATAAAATCATATAAAAAAAGCTCTCAAGAACGAGATATCTATAAACAATCTTAATAAAACACAAAGACCAATTATTTCAAACAGTATACAAATATTGTTTTTAATCAAACAAAGGATCGAAAGATATGTATAATGGTTTATTAGAAAATAACAGTACTAATTTAGCTGTGAAGACAAATGATCCTTAACATTAAACAAAAAATTTGATTGAAAAACTGTGCATAATATGTTTTTTCACTCATTTCAAAAGCTAAAAACTTGATTGGTTCCAGTATAGAATAATACACAGAATCTTGGGCACAAATAAACTTTTATTTAAAATTTAAATAAAAGAAAGCGATAAATGTACTTTCTGCAATGGAGCTTTTGAAGATATTGAACACATATTTTGTACATGCCATAAAATAGCAGATATGTGGATAAGACTCGGTGACTGGATTTATAACCAAACACAAAAAACAATTCCATTTAACATGGATATAATTATATTTGGAAATTATGGAAAAACAGAAAAAAAATAAAATAAAAAAATTATAATACTATTATCAAAATTCTTTATTTATAGAACAAAACTATGTGAAAATCAAGTAGTTTTTACTGGGCTCAACAAGTATCTCAAAGACAATCTAGTACTAGAAAAGAATATATTTTTTTAAAATAAAGCCTCTTCACGTTGCAAACCGCAAACCTCTGCGTGGAATACTGGCTTCTATTACTAGAACAATTTACACTTAAACAACTTCGCATTTCCGTATGCAATGTTACTGTGTATATTGTTTTAGCCTTCTCCACACCACCATATATTTCTTTATTTACTATATTGTTATATGTTGTTTATTGTTTTTTGTTCTTGTTTTGAGCCTATAGCCACATGTACGTTTTTTAATATCTGTTTGTGTTTGTTTATTTTTTTTAGAATAGAAAACTATCCTTGCCAAATTTATCAAATGTTGTATCTTAAGATACACGCTAGTTTTCACCAATATACTGCTTCCAAAAATCCAAATTTCAGTGATTTTTTTTTTTGTTTTTAAAGGTCAACGAGGCCGGGATAAGGTACCTGTACTTTATGTATCTTACTAACAAAATTTGTTAAAATTTTCAATAAAGTATGATGAAATTAAAAAAAAACAACCTAGAAATGAAAACATAAAATATATACATTTTAGCTGCTTACATAAATTTTCTTATATATTGTTATTGATACCAAATATATTTACCCTGCAATTAGTATTTAAACTTGTTAATTATTAAAATGGAATGTACATACTCCATGTGGAGGACACGGGAACAACCAAAAATTTGTAAGGTATGTTGTACGCTTCGACGTATAAACATATCGCTTTTGTTCTATTAGAATCGAACTTATTCCTTTTTGTCATGCTCTTTGCTCATTTTATAATGGGTTGGCATTATACTTGTCGATATTTTTCACTGAGCTTTAAATATTATGAGAACGATATTTCAATTTCAATCGAATAACTTCATTTCATCAAACGAATTAAAAAAATCTCGAATATCACATCAGTTACTTCTTAAACATTCTCAAACAAAGGCGTAATATACTATGGGATTTTTAAACTTGTAAGCTGAAAACAAACTGACAATGCCATGGTAATAAATAAAATGATGAAAAGACAAACAGTTTATAAAACACAACATAGAAACGAAAGACTGAGCAACACGACTCCCCTAAATACCAGGTGCAACAGAATGGTTAGAGCCTTCTGTTCCGGGTATAATAGTTGCCTTGTTCATAGCCACACTTTATCAACAAATTCTACATAGGAAATGAAAGCTATTCAATATCGTATCAACTCGGAGATATATACGACATATGCAGGTGCTGATTGAATGTTGATACATATATATGGAATGTTTACGGTTAGAAGCTAACACATATAGTTTGTCTTCCCTCACTGTTGATTTCTATGTGTAAGTTAAGATATGAGGCAGACTTAATTGTTGTATCCTTTATTTCAAGTTCGATGGGATAGATGCGTTCAACTTGCCACCAAACTTTGATTGTTTTAGTGAGAGGACATCATCAATATAGCGGAACATGAAATAAAAGGATATTACTAGCTTCTTTCTGTCCGACCTTATAAGCTCATGTATGAAGTCAGATACGTAGACATAAAGGAATACGTCGGTTTCCAATTGAAAACAAGTAAGAAAATACAGAACACACAAAGATAAACAATAAAAGGGGAAAGAGAACAACCACAAACATATGTCATCACCATACTAAGCAGTTGTATTTTCATTTTAATTTAATGAAAGAAAGTTACAATCACGTATTTTAATAGGCAAAAATATGTAAATATATACAAACACACTAAGTTCATTGACATTAGCAATTGCACCAGAAACGACCCTCCACAGTTCTCTTTAAATAGCAAACAATACGTATTAAGCGAAAAAATAGTTGTTTTGTTTATGTACATTTATAAATCATTTATTTTTTTTCATCTCTCATAAAATATTCTTAGATTTAAAGCAGAGCAAACTATTTCAATACTATATACTTTAGATTTTAAAAAATCTATCTTAAAATACAATTCAGCCATAGTAACTTCATGACAGACGCAAACATGTATACATGTTCATACATATCAAACATATCGAGTAAGAACACGAGAAAAATATAACATAAAAAGTGTTGATTCAATCTCAAATGACAAATATTTATATCAAGATCACATTGTAATTATGTAGTTGTTGGAATTTCTCTCATTTCTACTTTATATCCACTAACTGATGATGCCAATGGTTATACTATTAATATTCTACCTGTGCTTGCGAGATCTCTTGTGTCAATACTTTAAAAGAAGTATTTTCCCATTGGTATAAAACCCTGCGGCTCTTTTCACAAAAATTCTTAAGAGTAAAAATACTCGTAAGTCATACACATTTCAGTATAACTTACGATCAATTTTAATCGTAAGATTTTTTGTGAAAAGAGTCGCAGATGACTTAAACCTTTTTATTTGTTCATCATTGTATTTTGGTATATTTTTTGTATTCTTTATTTTTCTACTGACTAAAGTATTACCCCACTGTCTACTTCAGATTTATTTTTGTCTCCGAGGCACATTCATAAGTTTAAATTCCTTTAACTATTTCCTAAAACAACTCCTTTTATATTATCATGTACATGTAAATCAAAATACAAACAATGTAGGTACAAACAATTGATTTTCAAAAGCGTTATGACATGGTGATTTTTTACTTACATAAACTATAATGTGTAAATGACAATAACAGTAACAAAACAAAACTTATATCCTTAAATGTCTTTGAATGATGGAAAAAATAATAAGGTATAACTGGAGACATATCCTGGAATTGGAAATTCACATGACCTATTGCCGGGATAATGTGATTGTATTCGAAATTCAATTAGTCTTATAACTATTCTGATTGAAGCGCCTCTTATACGGGGCGTTTTTGGTGTTCTACATCAAAACCCTACCGTATTTGTTTGACCTTCTACCTTGAATCTAGATAAGTAAAACTGAAAGTACTATACTTAACAATTGTATTCCGGTAAAATATACAACAGTTGTAAAGATTAAAAGTAAAACGATACAGAATTATACTATTTCACGTGATGCTCGCAGTAATTTTAAACAATTGCAAAGTATTTCAATTCCGATAAATACATTATGTCGGCACACATTTAATCATCAGTATGTTTATTTTAAGGTAGATTCCAAAGATACGATCATGTGCAATTTAAATGTGTTCATAAAATATTTTGTTTGACGAGAATAAACTAATTAAGCATTACTCATCTGTTTTGAGTTAGGTGTAAATTAGAATTGAAGATTGATGTACTCTGCTTTCTTTTCCATTTTTTTTTTTTTTGCTCTTTGCTTTTATCTGATTCAGTAGATGAGATGCTACTATTGTCTTTCTCTGATGCTATCGGTGTACGGGCGACTTTCCGGATGATCTTGTTATACCGTTTGGTAAGGGTTTTTATATGTATCTCCAACAAAGCCTAACATAAAATTACTTGATGATCCACTGTCAGAATCATCACTGTTTTGACTCTTTTCATCATTTGATGTTTCTTTATTTTTACTTTCAATAGTATGATTGCTATTTACGTGATTTTGCATATTAGGAATGACAGTTGACGGTGTCAGCGTCAAGTCTGTACTAGATAAATTCCTAGCATTCAAGGACACACGCTGCAATTACACCTCTGTGTTATCACGTTATTGTAAACCATCTTCTGGAAAGTTTGCATTCAACTCAGTTGTATTGAAATCGTTTAATTGCAGATTGGCACCAGATGATATACTGGTGTTCCTTTCTATTGTTATCTGAATGTATTGATGACTCTCTGGATGATCTTGCAATACAGTCTGATAAGGGTTTTCATATCCATCACCAGTGTTGCCTACCATAAAATTCTGTGATGATTCACTGTCAGAGTCATTACTTGTTTGACTCTGTTGATCACTTGGTGGTTCTGTGTGTGTATTTCTATTTGTTTGATCGCAATTTAGTATATTTTCAAAGCTTGGTACCGGTATGTCAGTGGACTGTATATGCGATAAATCTGTACAAGATAAATTCCTATCATTCATGGAAATAGGCATACGTGGTACTTGGCTATCTGATATATCACGTTGTTGTAAACCATTGTCGGTAGCGTCTGTATTCAATTCAGTTGTATCATCATCGGTTGATTGCAGATTGGCACCAGTTGAGATACCAACTTCATGTTGCTCTGTCCGGTACTGGCTTTGATTGTCGTTGGTGTCTGACGAACGCATGGTTCTGACAGCGTGGTACGAAATTGTTCCAATTTCATCATATGGATGATAATTGTGGTCTTCATGCACATTATGATGTCTTTGATCCCGAGTCTTTACACATTTCACACATAACAAGACGTGAATGATTATCATATATACAAATAGAACCGCAGCTATGCTGCCGAGTATTACGAAATACTTCCTGTTTCTTTTGTTCAACGGAAGATTCTCTGAAATAGTGTTAAAATTATCTATTCAATTTGTCAAGTCGAAAAATTAAAATGTCATATATTGTGTCGTCTACCTTTGATTACGTAAGAATTTTTTACATGTTAGCAACAGAAAAGAAGTATCATAACTGATATCATTTACAGAAACATTTAATTTGACGAGTGATTATATTCAGCGTTGAGAAAATCCATTCAATATTGGAAATATGTGAAGAAAAACTTGTTTGGTACCAATGGCCAAGAGCAACAAATGTTAAAGAAAATAAGTGTTATGTAGAGGTTAATAGTATTATATGATATATCTTAGGGGTTACCATATATTCCGTATGGATCAAGCAGTTCATGCTGGCAACCGTAAAACTCAATGTGATGACAAGTAGTTATCTTCTGTTTCGGCAATTATTTTGTGTTGAAAATCATAATCAGAAACTCAATCTGAGTATCACAAGCGCTGATATACTCTCTGATACTTTCAAGTTGTTAGAGCCATAACTACTGTCTATTTTCATCGATTGTGCTACACCAAATGTAACTTTTTACCGAACTACATTTGTTTTGATCAATCCGACAGGTGCTTAGAGGATCTGCGTACACTTCCGGAGTACTTGATTGTTATCATGCTTTGGTGGTCTTATTCTTGTTCAGTCATTTGGTTTTTTTTTATGTAGTGTTTTGTTAACTGTTCTTTGTTCTTTCGTTGTTTTTCTTTTTTTAAGCAATGGTATCAATGTTAGGTTGTCCTTTTTATGCATATTGTACCTTATCAGTAGTGTACTTACCATTTTCTATAATTAAAAATGATAACTGCTTTCACCTAGACGATTCTTTGCTGTAATGCGATAGACCTCAAAATCATATATGTCCAATACTTCACTTTCAATCAAAATCTCATAACCTTCAATTCCTACGATGTTGTTAAACTCTGAGTAAAGCAAGGTAGAATTATATATGTTGTAATGTTTTAATTTCTTATTTTTGTTGGGTTTCTGTCCTATGTTTTCAATAACTATTTCTATAACACCAGGGCAACTGTAGATATGAAACGACAGTGTTATTGGCAATCCGACTGTTCCAGTTTTTAGATATCTGTTTTCAGATGCAAATACAGGTGGACCTACGACAGACAATATTAATTTTATTCAGTTGGAGAAAACAGTATTCAATCAAAATGCATCACAATGTATTTCAATCATTCAAACCACTAACGCTATCATTATTACTATAAAATATGCATCTGGCGCAGAAAAAAAATTGAACCGTTATTGTTATTACTTCCACTGGGTCGATACCTCTGATGGTGGAATATAAGTCCCCTACTATATAATCAGCCCAGTAGCCATTACTTCGGTACTGGCATGAACACCCGGACATTGTTTTGTTAAAATGTTGGCAATTATTTTAAATTCAGGAATATATTACCCTAATGCAAAGTTCTGATTCATCTCCCGGCTTTGGCTATACTGTTTAGACCTTTATGGTTGCTAAACCCAATTTCCTGATAAGTTTTGGATTTTTAAATATGTTTGCCTCGTGTATCACTTAAAAGACATTTGTTGTCAGCTTGCGCATCAGAAAAATTGGTACCAATTATGTTATTAATGAAAATCAATGTCCAAAATAAATAATAAACAAATAAATAACACCGTACTTAACAATGTGTCAGTTTGGTGAAAAGATTTTGTAAGAATTGTATTTCATATGGGTATACAAACAAGTAGGTTTGCACAAAAAGTAGCCTCTGTAATAACGATTGTTTGTTTATATATCAATTAATTAAACTCATTGAAAATCGTGTTGATCAAAAGGTCATTTTTTATGATATCATCTTCGGTAAACTTGCTATGGGGATTAAGTGCGGTTCTTCACAAAGTAAAATATATGATGAGCTAAACAAATAATTTGTACTTTAGATTATCATTATTGTAGACAAAGATCTTTGTTTAATGCGAAGATGTATTTGATCTTTCAAGTGAGCATGCGTGATAGCAGTGTTAAGCGTTGAAAAATCAAGCGTTTTTAGTAAAAATTCAAACTTGTAATGAAATTGTTTGCAGAACTGTAGATCATTTGAATTTTTAGAATGCACCATAAATTCACAAAGTTGGTTGAATATACCTCAGTTCAATAAGTTGACGGCCATGTTGTACTGTTGAACGAACGGCAGGAAGATCTCGATGTAAACATGGATAAGTCGAAAATATTGACGACCCGGCTCTGTAATAATCCTTCGTCCTGATTATTATTATATTTGAACAAAAAGGTTTACAGTGAATTATTTTAATGCATAAGAATATACCAAAACAAGTTAAACAAACATTACTGAACTCCGACAAAACTCAAAAAGGGGAAATTCATAAAAACTGACATCTTCGAACGTTATCAACTAACGGAACGAATGGAATACAACTGTCATATTCCTGACTTGTTACAGACATTTTCCGAAGAATACTGTGGATTAAACTGGGTTTTATAGCCATCTGAACCTCCGACCTGTATGAGAGTTGTTTATAATTTTCTGTTATATTGATAACATTGAGTGAGCAAACAAAACTTACAAAAATACATGTAGGTTAATATGTTATCGAATAATGCAATTGTAGATTTGATGTTTACTTATATTTAAAAAGAACATGTGTATTTATCAGTTCAGAGGAACATTAAGCAGCATGTCATAAGTAATTTTTTAACCTGATTGAAAATTGAATTTCGAAAATGACAACGAAAAAGTTCATACCACTGATACAGTAAAACTGTAACCGTTAATTTTATTGTATAAACATAAACAAAAATATTAGGTGATTGAAAATAGAGAAATATCCAACTAATACACACAAGAAACATATCTCGTAAATTAAGTAAAACTATGTATTTAGCTAATACACTCACCAAAACCCGGACTAATAGATCCCGGGTTGTATGAAAAGCTATTTCAAATATTCTCGACCGATTAGAAAAGGAGGTTAAATTAACTTAATCGTTTCATTTTAAACAACTGTATCATTCGTTTTATTCTATTTTCATATTTAAATTAAAATTAATCATCCGACATAATCAAGTTATGTTTGAAGTAAAGAGGGACGCTCAAATTTTGAAATTTAATGATTTGAACTGTAAATTAGCAACAAGATAATTCTTCACTTAGATATTACATAATTGTCACTCATTTTCACAACCACATGAGTTGAAAAAACCTTTAAAATTCTCACCATTTCATCATATTGTTGCACATCAAATATGTACAAAACAGTTCATAAACAAAAATTTCAAATCTAATAGAAACTCCTTAAATCACTTGGACTAACATTGCTTTGACAATGACACAAATTATTGATTTAAACCAACCAAGTGGTCATTCTAGAAATACGCACTTAAAATATTCTTAGTTTTTAAGATAAGATGATGCATTTCTTCGTGGTAATTATCCCTTGAAGCTGACTTACAAAGGTAACAACTATATTACATCTAAATGTCGTGTACAAGTTGCGATTTTGTACATTTTATAACATGTACAGAAATATTGTACATGTTATAACTGATACAATTCAAAAATACAAGTTATAACATGTACAAAAGTACATCATACATGTTATAACACGTACAAAAGTACATCATACATGTTATAACATGTACAAAATATTGCTAAAAAATGGGTTTAACTTGTATAAAATTTGAAAATAAAGATATGTTTCTATCATAAAAAAAAAATGTCATTGACCTTAATAATTTTTTGATCATTTTTTTTTATTTTTCATTCATGTTAGTGTTTTTTGTCCTTTTTGATACAGTTAAGGCCCAGATGTATAGTTTTTTTTAATTATTAACGTGACTTAATACCTTTTAAAACACACATGTAGTCAACAAACACTATTTAGTATTCTCACCTGATGAATTATAATTGTGCGTTTCAGCTCACTGAATGCAATAGCAAAATATTTTCATACAAGTTGAGACTTACGATGCAAGTGGATAGCTAGGAAGTATTTTACAATGGAATCCTTGATATGTCGAGGAAAAATTTCTCAGCAAAAAAAAGCCTTTTTCAAAGGAGAGGATAGAAATTCAAAACATCAAAATGACATTTGACTCATACAATGATCTTATCAATTATCACAAAATAATCATTTGATACATAAGATTCACATCAAATATGCTCAAGGCCAAAAATGTTGAAGAGCAGATTCGATAATTCCAAAATTATTTATAATTAAGTGTGGTCCAATAAAAACCATTGTCTCTCATTTGCTTTTATAGAGTATGCATAGGAGACCTTGCTCTAATTTTTGCATGTTAAAAAAAAGAGATGGAGGGGTATGTTGGGCATTATTCTTAAAAATATCAGATGAACCAGTTGTTTACTTTGTTGCCATTGAGGAAATGTATGCTATTATTAAACAGTGTCACACTGCTGTAGGCCATTGTGGACTGCATAAAAAAAATGACCTGAAAACGCAGTATGCCAACATAAACCTCGAAGCAATTAAATCATTTCTAAAACTTTGTGATCACTGTGCCCTACAAAAAAAAAACGTTCGGAGCTTTTGATGTTTGTTCTTTATTATTCAATAAATTTCAACTGAATATCCTGCTTTACTGAAGTTATTGGTTTTTTTTTATTTTGTACAAGTTAAAACCAATATTAAGCAATATTTTGTACATGTTTTAACATGTACGCGGTACTTTTGTACATGTTATAACTTGTATTTTTGCATTTTTCAAGTTATATCATGTACAGTATTTCTGTGCATGTTATAACATTCACGACATATATACTGTTTGAGTTTTTGTATCACTTTTTCATTATTTTTGTGAAATGACTGCATTGGTTATTAATAAATCTGAAATCAATCCTAGATTATCCTGAGTTGTGGCAGGGGCACTGGCTGACTATCGCATAAATCCACGATTCCACGAGGTGAAACAAATTTCGATGACATAATACCCGCACTCAAGAGGAGATGGCTAACTGAGATAACATTGACACTCTGTTTGTCTGTATTTTCGTCCATGTGTATGTTCGTTGCATATTATTTCATCCTTTAAAAAAAAATTTCCTATTTGCTCTGAAACGTTACCATGGTAACAATGGTTATTTTAACCAGGTAGGCGATTATTATGTCTGCCAGGCAGCCACTTTCTGTTTGATGATGCTTTAAATTTCAATTGTACCCTCCGAACATGGAACTTTCCTCCAATGCACACTAAATGGGCATAAAACTTATTCCTATTGAATAGTTGAGTTATACGTAACACGCAAGCACGTGCAACTCCTTTGTGTCCATGATTTTGCTAAAATTTTAACACCATTTAAACTATTTCACACTTCGGATACAATTGAATTTGAATACTAGTTTAAATATATATCGAGTACACTTCTAAGATCATGATAATTTTGTCTACTAACAGCATCGTGGTAAATATGCGGTATTATAGTTCACTAAGATCCCGGCCATGCCTTTTAAAGATATAGGGTAATAAAGTATAATCTAAACTAGTGTTAAGCTTTCAAGCTGTATGAGGAAATTTACCTGATTCTTATCCCATTGTTATTATTTTGCCATTCCATAACATTTATGATGATGCTTACTTGAAAGACCACGGACATATATATATTAATGTTAAGTTAATTTACTTTACCTTCATATTTCACATTTGTTGACCAAGTCTGTAATACCTTTCCATTAATATCTGGTATCCCATTACTAACAACACATTCATATCTACCATTTGTCTGGTATGGAAAAAGTTCCGTGTTGAAAGTGAATGTTTCAATATTCAAATTTACAGAACGGACAAGTTCCCCATACGTTGATATTTGATCTAACCGGTACACACTGTACGTTGCTGGAACTCCATTGCCCTCACATGTAACTGTTGCATTCGTATAATGACTTTTAAGTGTAGGGGCATCTGCAATTCAATGTTAGAAATTTAAATAAGATATGTCCTTTCAATTTGTTACATGAAAGAAAAAGATTTAATACAGAATATATCAATGGCTTTAGCCAATAAGTACGAGTTATAAAGATTCCAAATATACCAAAATGCAAGATATCTGGCTTCAAAACATACCTGTTTCGTCCTTCCATTGTCATTTTTGTGTTTATGAGTGTCAAAGAGATATATGTATATACAATGTAAGTACTAAATGTGATTGAGTCTATGTTAAATTGTACTGAAACCGTTTCAGTGGTCTTATGGAAGTGTGAATCGAGCGCTAAGAAAGAGTATTTAATTTTTGGCTGCCTGTAAAAGTGTTGGAATTTCTAGTTCTGTAATAGAAAAACAACAGGCATGGTGTGTGCCAATTACGCGGCTTTTAAATGTAAAAGAAAAGTTTTGGCGGCTCAAAGCCATGAAAGGGTGTGTGAGTTATGTTATATCATTTCCTGCAGACAGTTATCTTATACGCTTGCCCGTTAAAATACGACTAACATGACTTAGTATAATACAAACCATAACACATTCTTATCTTATCTACCAGGTTATCGACCACAATACTCTTGTACTATTTGCCGTAAGAAGTTATGATACAATCAATTAGGCTATAAAAACTAAGTACAGTGGAAAGTTTATTATATATGAATACATTTCGAAATCGCTTTTTGATGAATCTTCAGCTTGCTTTTAATCAGATTGTCAATAACAATTATTTGCTCAAAATGCCAAGCTTACAAAAAATTAATTTTAACATTTTTACATGCTTTTAAATATTCTGTACACATACACAGCCATAACCATGTCTTCAAAATGATACCTACCTTTTTATTGAAAAGAAAATATTGACGTATTTCCAAATGGTCATATTAGCTGCGGAACCGTAGCTCTTAGGTCATTATGATAATTTTTTGACATTTTGCGGAAATGGGAAAAAGCCGTTGCTCTATGGTCCTCATATTGTCAAAAAATATCATAAGGACCTAAGAGCTACGATAGCATAGCTATGGTCATATATACTTACATCTTATAACTAATTTAACTTCAATCATTATTGACGAGAATGTACTGTCTAGACATTTATAGATTGTCATATGATCTGTTCGAGTTGGTAAAAATGAAAAGGTCACAGTTTGATTATCACCAATGGCTTTGATTGTTCCATTAGATTCTAGCTTTAATGCAGTAATGTACTGTACTGTGTCAGAGGAACACCTGATTTCCAGTTCTACTCCTTCTTGTCCTACTATTGTCTTAAGATTTGTTTGGTTAATAAACCATAAGTCTGTAATAGTGAAAAACTAAAATCGAATAAAAACAATCGAATAACGTACTATGTTTATGTTGTCCACATCACCGTCAATGCTTTATGCTTATGCATTTTGCAACTACAATGAAGTACTTGTTTCAGGTATTTTCACATCTTACACAAATAGCATTTAATGTAGGCCTATTTATTCAGACACCTAATTGATTGTGAGGTAAAACATTCAGTTTATTGAACTTCAGTAATTCATAATATGTACAAGAGTCCAAGCATGTCCTTAGCCAGGATTTCGAATGGTTTTTTTTTATGCCATGAAGCTTTCATGAGGGGTTTTACAGAGATAAAGAAACTTGTAAATATGGTAAACGAAACGTGAATCATGGCGTAGGAATTAGGTGTCAGGATAATGCACTAGAGGAAAAGGGGATAAAAAAAAAGGGAATGTAGCTTTTATAGAGAAAAAAATATTCTGGAAAGGTTTCAGGGAGTAAAGGGGGAAAGGGAGTTGCTATATAGGGAAGTGGGGTATATTGATGTAATGTACATTCGTAGTTATTCGACAATGTCAAAACAAACAATGACTTACACGATTTCGTAAAATCATCTGGTCATATGTAAAGGTTTATATTGGCTTGGATCTCAAAAAAGCCACCGATTACTCTTTTATTTAAAAGAAATCATAGATTATTCAAGGCCACGTGATTATAAATGATCCGTAAAAGAGGCGAAAAATACCAAAGGGGCATCAAACCCATAAGTAGAAAATAAACTGACAACGCCATGAAAAAACAAAAAGAGCTTAACACAAAAAACAGTACACAAAACACAACATTCTGTAGAAAACTAAATACCGAGCAACACAAACTCCACTAACAATCGGGTGTGATATCGAGTGTTCCGGAAGGATAAGCAGCTCCTGCTCCACATATGGTACTCGTCATATTGTTCATGTAACTACAAACCAGGTAATAAGTCGATTTTGGTAGGTCACTTTCCGGGAAAAGAGCACGGATTATAGTTACGACAATTGGAACATATCCGTCGTCATCTGTGAAACAGAAATTCCAGAACGATAAACCAACTCATGGTGGCGTCCGTAAAAATTAACGAAGGCATGATTCAACTTCATCACTTGGAACACTTAGTTTAATAGCTTCCTTGTTAGCAGCAACCCTCTCTCAAGAAAATGATGATAGGAATTACAAGCCTTGGATAACGTATCAACTGGGAGATATATACTCTATGTGCAGCCCTGCTGGAATGTTGCTACATAGATATGGAAAGTTCACAATGGGGAAGCTGAAATTATCTCTTTAGTCGTGAAATTTTGTTTTCAACCGACCCTCACTGCTAATTTCTAAATGTTAGTCAAAATATGTGGCAGATTTAACTGTATATGTTGTATCCTATATCTCAAGTTCTATAGGACAGATGTACTCAACAAAGTCGCCAAGCTTTGAATTATTTAGTGAGAGAACATCATCAGTCTATCGGAAAGTGAAGTTTAAGGATATTGCTAACTTCTTTTATTTCTTCCTAAGCAGCTCTTGTATGAAGTTAGCCATCTATGATTATAAAAACAAGTCGGCAAGAAAAGGGTCACAGTTGGTTTCCATGGGAATGTCGATTGTTTGTTAAAAAACACGTCCTCCAAACGTAACAAATATGTTGTCAATCTGGACATCAAGCATCTTGATAATGTCGGATAGAGATTTTTTTTTTAACAAGATTGATTTTTTTTTACAAAGAACGATTAATCCTCTCTTTGACAAGACACTTGTATTTACATTTACCTTTTTTTTATGAAACAAAACAGGACCAACTCTTTCAATTTGTCTTTTACTTTGAAATGAGGTAATTTGGTATATACCGTTAAGTTACAAAATTAACAAACGCATTGTTTGATGTACTGATTCTAAACAATAAAAGTTAGAAAATAACAGCCGGTTTTCCTTTGAGAAAAGGGTGTATATTTGGCTAAAATCATTGGTAGAAAAGAGATTTGTTTAATAAAACACAAAAACTGCACTGCATCACTTGAGGAATGTTCAATCGAATTAAAATATTTTTCGATGTAAAATCAAGTAAACACACACTCGGTCTTAAAACGACTTATCAATGACAAACTTGTGCACTATATTTCCAGTCTTCAACCAAAAAGCCTGTACACAATACCAATGAAAGTAATGCCTTTTTCCGCTTGAATACTATCTATGACAGAAAGTCACTCGGAAAATGCACTGGAAAATGAAGTGTTGATTATCTATCTGTGTCAATTCTATTTCAAATAGAATCTTATGTGTATAGTGCTGTGCATCGTCGACTGCGGATATTGTTATTGAATTTTAGTGCTAAATTGTAAACGATTATATAACAAAACGATCGCAAAATAAAAGTATTTGTTAAAAATAAGACACTCGCTGTGCATATATCAGTCAATGACGTAAACGCTGCGATCCGTAAAAGATACTATTCTGTGCTATAAAGGCACATTATTTCTTGAAATTTTCAAATATAATTTGGCCGTATAAGACAAAAAATTTTTAGAGAAACCTTGTACATATATCTTGAAATAATTTTTACTGAACATTTCTTTTCTTATCCTGAGTTTAAAAAGTTATTTCACAAGTTCTATATCAGTATTGATGCACACAAATAAGTGATCAATATATTACCTAAAAACATACAAATGGAGGGTTAAGCTAGCTATGAAACCATTTTTATCATTAATTTGTTTCAAATTTGCAGCCACGTCAAATCAGAATGGGGACGTGAAATCCGATCCCTTGTGTAAAGAGAGTGCCACAACTCACAATTTCTTCAGAAAATGCCTGTACAAAGTCAGACTATGACAATTGTTTTTCAATCGGTCCTTTGGTTGATACAGTCGAGCGTTTGATTTTGTAAAGTTTCATGGACTTTTCAATTTAACTTGGAACTCGGTATTGATGTTAATACTCTTTTCACAAATGCCTGTTTGCATACGTGCCATTTTATCTTCCCTCAATTGATATCTGTCCTATATTCCACTGGCAGATAGCAAGATCTCAGGATAATGACAAGGCAAACATATAAAGAAACTGTGTAGAATCTATGATTGTCTAATGTCATTGGATGTTTAGGCATGAAGCTTGTGTCATACTGTCAAAGACAGCAAAGCCACATAGGCATTCTTATCTTCCATTGTATCAGGTTAAACACAGAATTGAAAATACGGCTTCTCATTGACGAATCCAAAACCTGTCTATATTATTGCTTGTCATTTCTGGAAAAGGGTAGGTTATTCAAAAATTGTTGAATGATTATCCCTTTATTGTTCCTTTAGTTTCTTGTCTCCTTGTTCTTAATTCCTACCTTTTTCGACACTTTATAAGTTTTGCAGTCCCGACCAGGAATCGGTTTACCGATACGTTGTGTCCAAGTCTCAACTCGCACTAGCATCATTATTTTGCGCTCATATATCGTAAAATATCGGTTGTGTTGTGTGATCTGTAATCTTTAACTTATGTGGCCCATTCTTAATTGTAACATGTTTACTGAGTGTGGATTTGCGCGTTGGGTAATGCAAGCTCAGTATAATAAACGCTTACTCGGTCGACGCACCCGAATGAAGAATAATCTGTTGAGCTTATTTGAAAATCTAAACTTTCAACTTTGTATAAATTAATCTTTTTGTTTCCAAATCTCTTGTGTTACAATTAAAAAAGAAATAACAAAAGAGTAAAAATATATAGCCTAGGGGAATATTATTTAAATCTCATACTTAATCAGTCATAATTGAAATCAAAACAAAGTCTGCATATCGCTGATTAAAAGTCTTTGATCATCTAATTAGTGAAGAAAAACCGCATTATTTAAACTTTTATTTTCATTTATAAATGACATATCTTTTTAGATTAAAATGGGAAACATATATATATTACTGATTAAAACTGTCAATGCATTGGTTCATTGGCAGAAGGGCTATGTATCCTTTCTTAAATACCATATATGGACGTAAGCTACTGCTAGGGGAAAAAGCAGGAGATATCAAACTTATTCTAAAAGGTTACCTGTTCAACACTGAATTTAATCTTTGAATATTGTTTTTATTGGTGTAAATATTGATTTTGTTATCAGTAAATTAAAACCATACTAAATATTACACATATGTACTGTCACGGTACTTCAATCTGTCGATACTTATAATTTGGCATTGCAAAAAGTCATGTTTTTCTCTGGCTCTTAATGACGTCTTTACACTAAATCTATTGGATGTTGGATGTGTACTGATTGATATTGTAGTCTTAGATACATGATTTTTTTCATTACTTGTTATTGGCTTTGAACTAATTGTCAGTAACTGCGAGTACTCTCAAATCTGTACTTAGTGTCTTTTTGTTTTTGGGATGTACAAGTACCCGTCCACGTGCCCTTTGTGTTTTTGTTAGATGAATTTCTATTTGTATCCATCTGATGAGTTAAGTCTTATTCAACTGATTGTTATAGTTTGTTTTTATGTTGTACTGTTACACCACTGTCCCAGGTTAGGGAGAGGGTTGAGCGCTCACAAACATGTTTAACCCCGCCACATTCCTAATGTGCCTGTCCTAAGTCAAGAGCCTGTAGTTCAGTGGCTGTCGTTGGTTCATGTCTGTCATATTTGTTCTTCGTAAACTGTTTTGTTGTAAATTGGGCCGTTAGTTTTCTCAATTGAATTGTTTCATATTTCTCATGTCGGGGTCTTTTAAAGGCGACCACATGGTATGGTTTTTTCTCATTGTTGAAGACCGTACTTTTGCCTATAGTTGCTTACATCAACTTCATTTGAACTATATATAGTGGATAGTTGTCTCATTGGCAATCATACCACATTTCCTTATTTTTATATTGCATATATATATATATATATATATATATATATATATATACATAAAACCCAATAATATAAGATTTGCTTCAATAAAACAACCGGACCCAACCGATGCGTTTTTTTTTTTTTCTGCAAACCTTTATAGTTCGTTTTTTATTTGAAAACTTTAACTCATTATCTAAACTGGAAAAAAACAATAATCAATTTTTACAATACACACCAATGAAGAACAGGAATATATATATATATAAATGGACTATAGAATATCAGCTGCGACTCATATATGAATCTTTATGTGGAGATAGTTGAATGAAAATACAAAATAGAGGATTGCAAAATAGTCAATTTAACACTAAAAAGAGATACCGCCCTTTACGTTTAAGTTTTAAACTTAAGAAGAGTTACCGTTATCATGTTTTAGATTCAACTTCAATGTATAATCCTATTTTATCAAAATTTTCATTCGTATTTCAAAAAAATAATTGTTTATTACTATGCCTGTAACTTAACATTAAAATGAATCAAAGGTTTATATAATTAAAAATTTCAGCTACAATTAAAAGTAATTCTTTAAGATACCTTAATACAATGGAGTACATAATGCAACTTCATAACATTTTGTTATTCGAATATATAGGGTAATAAAGTACTGTCATTCATTCACAGTTTTTTTTTTCAAAATCTTGAAATTACATTCAATTTGCCGGAAAATATGGTTGAACAGGAAGCAACTTGAGACGACAACAGATCTGAATAAGACATTTGCTGGAACTCTCAAGTTATATGTATACCTTCTATTTTATCTGTACTATTAAATGAAGAATACATTAAGTTATCAATTATAAATTAACAGCTGCATTGAAGACCCATTGGTGGCCTTCGGCTGTTGTCTGCTCTTTGGTCGGATTGTTGTCTCTTTTCTCAATTTTAAGTTTTTTTTCCGCAAACTAGTACATGTAGTTTACTAAAGTGATCAAAATTAAATCCATAAGTACTCGATTGTAACATCATATGTTGTGTTGTAATCGATTAATTACGACTTTATGTAATTATTACAAAAGTATACATAAACTGACAAAGGAGGAAGGGGAACTGGGGGTGATTACATAATATTTTTATTATTTTGATTTAACTAATATATAGTTATAGTAATTACTAGTATGTATTTTGAAAACCCCTTTCGACAGACAACTACTTACTGGTTACTTGCAGCTTTATCTGATCGAAATCATACATAAAACATCTATAAGACCCTTCGTCTCTAGGGGTAACGATGTTTATTTGAAAGTCTACATGTATTGTAAAATTGCTGAATCTTCGAGACATGATTCCAAAGTAGGGTCCTTCTTCAATTGTGCTATAATAAACAGGTCCTTCGAATATAAATGTAAGTATTGGTGATGATCCTTCAATGGCACATACATGTCCGATTCCACTAGGAGGACAAGACATATCTACAATCAAGAATAGGAATATACAAGTTGTATAGTTTATAATTGAGTGCTGCACACACATATACACAGCTTTTTATCTTCATAATCATTACCTTTGTCACATGCTTAATTGTTTATGTAGCACGTCATATTATCATGTGATCTTCAATATATATGATACGTCGAACATTGTTGAATATGACATATAATGGGATTGCATTGCAATAGTGAGATGTATGTGTATTTACTCGAATACATCATATGTACGCTGGATGCTGTCTATACAGTAAACTATGTCTAATACTAATTTACTGATTCATCGTAATCTATATATACATGATAATTATGAACCATTAAAAAGTGAAAAATAGGGACAACGTAATTTTTCATGTTCCAATACTATACCTGAACATGTCTTCGAAAATATTACCAAGTCATTAAATTAAAATAATTCGTTTATTTCTGTTATAATTGTTGCCTTATACTTAGTTTGTAGTTAATAAATCTTTTTTTTTTCTGCTGTGCAAAATGCCTTTGCCAAAGGTTGTCTCACAATAAATAACTAAATAAATAGTTTAAAATTATAATTATATTATTCAGAAAGCAATACAATTATAACTGGCACACATACAAATGTTAAACGGTTTATTGTATATGTGTTACTACGTGGAAAATACATCTCTGGTGATCCGAAATTTAAATCAAAATCTATCTTTATCGTGAGAAATCCCATTTTTAAATACGCATCACACACTTATCATCGCGTGTGAAATGGGTCGCTTACATTTCATGTCAATCATGTATGTTACTGTAAACAAATGCACGATATTTTAAACTTTGGAAAGTAAGCATGTAGTCATCAGCCATGACTATGATTTAACCATAATAAACAGGTAAATAGCAGTAACTGAAGAAATTTAGGATTAATAACAAATGAGAAAACAAAAAGATGTTTTTCGAATGCCAAAAATTGACGGAATTTCGTAATGCAAAATGTTTAGTATTCTAATTTGATTTTGCATTTACTTGTCAACTGCCACCTTTTCAATCCATCAGATAACACGTATGCACGTAACGATAAACTTACTAGTTATTTTTAGCTCTATGGAAGATACTAGACCCCAATCGTCTATCCAGTAAACTCCTGTGTCATTTGCTGTTACATTTAATTTCTGAAATTCTAAAGTATTCGTAGGTAATATAATGTATTTTTGTGTGTTAACCTTCTTATGGTCTATGTTATAATATATATATCTTTCATTGAAATGGAAATCTATCTCTGAGTTTATGATTTTAAATGAAAAATTCGTCGTTGATCCTTCTGTAGTGTAAACTGTATTGGTTGACGACTCTGTATGTATGGATTAATCTGAAATAATAAAAGAAAACAGACTAAAATATTTTAAACTCGCCGTCATGTATAGTTGGCAACAGTTTTTTGGTCGAAAATTTTGAAACTACCCTTCGTGTTCATTTGAGATGACGGGGAGTTTCACATTATTTGCATATTTTTCGGCCCAATCAGAAATTGTTCAAGGTAAGTCAAGAAAAATATTATTTAGCAGGCGATAGGCTACTCTAAAGCTCGGAAAACAAAATTACATCAATGACATGAATTTTACCAGAGAGTAACGAATGATATGTAAATACAGGATCCTCATAGAAACCAAGATCATGGAATTACAATGGAAAACATTTCAGGATAATGTAAAGGTCAGGATTATACCTTGTAATCACAAAAACGTAGATCCGCCGTGGTTTGAAAGGGGGGGGGGGGGGGTTTGAGTTCCGCTAATGGTAATACGTCATTTCGAATAATGGTTAAACAACTGTAAGTATAGATCAAAGACGGTCGTCGTCATAGTGCATTCACATGTTTTGTTCTGAATATATATTTTGGACAAACGAAAACGACGTAAAGATGAATCAGTATCTTGAATTGACAGAAATAATCAATGACAACACGTATAATGTGAGCTGCAAGAAGGTCATAGTTAAAGAATGAAAAAGAACATCGCTGAGTTAATATTTAATTTCCTTGTAGAGATGATATCTTGCAGATTTACTTAGGAGACTTTCGTTTTCAGTTCATTCCCAAATTTGGATACGGAGTCGACCTTGCGATTTGATTCATCAAGCATATTCTATATTTGTATTGTGAAAAGAAAAAAATGATTCGGTATTGAAGAAAGGTAAAAAAATATAACAATAATATCATAACTGTTTCGCAATTAAGGGTTGATTGTTCTTTGTGCACATAAAGGGACAAGATAACATATGTACTCAGATGTCTGTTTTTTTATTCATATTAAAAAAAAATATCTGCAATTGTTTGATCTTTTTCTTCTATACAGAGATTCTTTGCAAGCTTCAGACTGCAAAGTTTCAGTTTAACTGAAAATTTGTAAACCTGTTAAAATGCTTGTGGCTTCCATTTGCAAGGTCGATTTTTTTTCAAGCTTATTTTGAGATAGTTGGTATGTAAGTAAATGCAAGACATGTAACCTTACGGATCACATGAGATCAATCCCCCTTTTTGCTGGGGTTTGTGTTGCTCAACCTTTGTTTGCCATTATGTTGTCAGTTTCTCTCCATCTTTGAGTTGAATATGTTCATTTGGTATATTGTCTTCATTTTCATAACTATATTATTTCAACATAAGCCAATAATCTTTACATGATCTTACCTTGTAAAAATAACCAAAGCAGACAAAGTTTCTCTAATACCTAAAATGAAATACATTGTTTGTATTTAACAAACGATAGTAGATACAAGGGTGTATTTACAACGCTAAACTAATGAATCCCGAGTACTGTATTTTGAAGTTGTGATTGTAACTGTACCTGTCCTCAAAAGCTAAATCTGTTTGAACACATTAGCTTTAGATTGTGCTTGTCACTGTATGTTGGCATATATAACATTCTAAACGCTTTGTCTTGTATCAGGAGAAAGGGTTTAAGGGCAGCCATCCCTCACAAAAATATTTTACGTGTGAACTTAGAAAATTCAAGTCGAATAGTTTGTTTAATTCGTAACCTACTCCGTGTATTGGAAATGGTCATATATAAGACGGAACTACTAAAAGACAAGACAAGTGGCGTCTGATTAAAACAAATAAATCCATTTTGAAGTAGATGAGTATTGCAAACAAAAAATCCAAACAATTTTGTCTATGATCTGAGAAGGGTGTACATATACAGCTGTTGATCCCATGAGTTAGCGATACGGATTCTGTGTTATGCATTTGTAAGCCTTATCACTTTAACAACACTAAATAAGCTTTGATTGAAACAATACATTATGAATTATGAATGTTTTACTAAGGGAAATTATAAATCAGAGCTAGAACTATGTTGCTGGGTCTTTAGTTGTCTATGCTGTGTTTTGTGTACTGTTGTTTGTCTGTTGGTCCTTTTCTTGTTTACCCATTTTTTTTTTCGACTTATGAGTTTGAATGTCCCTTTGGTATCTTTCGCCCCTCTTTTTCTATCTTATCAAGTGGCTTGGGCCGTATGTTGTCCTCTTAAAAACGTGTTGTGCTTTTTCATTAAATCGTTACTGTCTCCTAATTATTTATATCAACTAATATCAACGCATTACAAAATAAACCATAGCGTGTTTCTATCTATTTGTTGTCCTTAACTAAATCAACATGTACATAGTATCAACACCCAAAAGGATCACTGAATGTTCCCGTTCACACAACGAACAAAATATAAAACCATAGAAAAGGCATATATAGATAGATATAATATATAGTCAAGTGGCAAAAATTAGAATATGCTTGAAAAATGAAAAGAAAAAAACGACATTAAATTAAGGCTTACCATTCTTTATGCCTATTGTGGATGTACTGCATGGACTTGGTCATATGTCATTGTTTTTCATTCTAGCAACATAATTGAGCACAATCGTGTTGTGTTTCCGTTATTTTGTATTCGGGTTTTTATATGTAATATTCATAATAATAATAGGAAAAACACAACTATTTTTCGACAAAAATAAATCAGGACCACTTTCAACTGAAATAATGTGACTATATTTTCACCAAGGGGCAGACAACGCTATTGTTTCTAGAAATACGACACATGCAAGGCTGCAACATCAGCATACTGTCAACAATTTGCAAACAATATCACATTCTGTTTTCACGACCTCAAAACTTTCTCTTTATTTTCTAAACAACTTCTATCGTATTGATTAAAGTTAATGTTAACACGTTTGACTGACACTGCATGCAAATGTAGGAACTGTTTTCGAAATAGGTCAGAAATTAGTATCAGTTCGGTTAAGTACCAATTTTCTTTAGCGACACATCAACACGATTTTCAATATATTGGTTGTTTCAATTTGCGTTTTTTTTTTCTATTTTTAGTAACAAACGAATCGGATGCAAAAGAAATAACTCGTTACCCGAATAGCATGATTCAACCGGACAAATCTTAAATTAAGGTTTCATTCAAAGGGCAATACATCCTTTTTTCAAGTAAGTAATTTTACTAGGAATATTGACTTCATTATAGTTTCAATGACTAGATGTTAATAACAGAATAACAGTATTTCTTAGTTCAATTTTTACATTAATGAGTAATACAGATGATTTTCAGACTTTTCTTAGGCTTTATAACACTATTGTAATGGGAAATATATGTGTGTATGCGTACATTTTTTTGTCAAATGAACATCGTTAACTTTTCTGAGAATCAAAAGATATTGATGAATTCAATAAAACAGTACAGATGCAAGTTTGTTTTTGTCTTGTATTTACAATTCATACCACTCGACCGTGCATGGGTTTCGGCAATTATCAGATGGCCTACAAATAATGACAGATGTTACTTCTATTGGCATGTTCCCTATCTAGTTATTCTGAATACATACTAAACCAGTGACGAAGAGTTTTAAAATAGGTTTATATGTCTGGTTTATCATCATAAAATGTAAAAACAAATAATGTCGTTGGACACGAAACAAAATCACTATATTATTAAGACAAAACTAGTATAAGGAGTGTTGTTGATTTCAATATTGACAAATGACCGAAAACTTTCAGCAATTGGTAAAAAATCAACACATAACAAACCGTAGCTGTTCCCACAATCATAGCAATGTCAAACTGTTATCGCGTGACATTATATAAATAACACATATCTGAGAGGGTGATAGAGCAGATTTTTACCCCGAGAAAACATTGTCAACTGAGGCGAAGCCAAGGTTGACAATGTCTTTTCGAGGGGTAACAATTTGCTCTATCACCCTCTCAGATTTGTGTTATTTAATTCATTATACTGAATGTTCTGTTATTACTGTCGATTAAATTTCAAATTCAATGTAATAAACTATGACGTATTTTGTACATAACAACCATCCGTATTTAATTAAGCGCACACTTGATCAAGCGTCTCCGTGAAGGGTAATAGAGTATTTGCCATAGGATAGATTCGTATTTAATAAAGCGCCCACTTGATCAAGCGTCTCCGTAAAGAATAATAGAGTATTTGCCATAGGATAGAATCGTATTTAATAAAACGCACACTTGATCAAGCGTCTCCGTGAAGGGTAATAGAGTAAATTAACACCCTCGTATAAGCCAATCAAAATATGGCATTTTAACGTGAAGTATATAAACAATAAATAGTTTGTAATGTACTAAAGAAAGATATACACCGTACCAAGAAATCCCTTAAATAGTGCACTTTAAATGCATTGCAATTCTCATATAACATTTGAACCAGTTTAGAAAAAATGTGAATATAAGGCTGGTGTTGATGACTTTGATGTGAGCAATTTACTTTACACTGATCCCGGCTACCTCATACAAACACATCCCAATGTATTGTCAGGAACAGTTCCAGTCAATTCGTATAAAACATACACGGTTGTGACGGAAGGAAATAGATAATTACAAAATGCAATATCTTGGTGGGTATATTTTGAAGGAAACACCCCTTTTTAGTATGGATACTGGTGGTATAAATGTATTGTTGACTTGTTGAGTTAACATCCAATTCCCTTTAATATTACATATTTAAGATGTTAGATATAAATGCAATTTCAATGCAATTTTCAATATGGCTATGTACAATGACGTGTCATTGAACCGTTTCATGTTTAGCGGACATTACTATAGCTTAGAAAAAAACCAACGTAGTACTATATTCATCTAAAATATTTCCTCTCATCATTATTACGACTTTTAAAAAACGAATATAAGCACGTGATTTAATAACAATATTTTGCTAACATCCTTCGTGCCATTGTGGTACAGGACAATAACAAAGGAAATAGACATGATGGCGTCAGTTTGTCATAAATAAATATTACACTTGAACCATTTTTAGATGGACCCAAATTTTTATTTTGCAAAGTTATTTATACTTATGTTTTTCCTTATCTCGATTGTGAAATGTTGATTATCACGACGAGTAAAACATGCACAATTACTCAAAACCTTTACATTACTAGTTCCGTCATAGATACAACAATTTGGCGGTACTTGTAGAACTTGTTACATTTCTATTTATAAGGTTATGTTGTTTACTTGTAAACCAATATTGACTGAAACGGTCAGTTTGATCCGAACAGCTCTTAAAAGACTGAACAATTTAAATCAAGGTTTATTTTATTTATTTTTTTTTTCACTATGTATTGGAATACACGTAATTTTAAGATATGGAGATCCGACAAAGATTGCCTAAGGACTAAAGGACGCGGATATACACAACTAGATGTCGCCGTACGGTCGTCAACAATGATAAAATACCTACCTACGACAGATCCCCCACAAGAGTAGTTGCAAGGTTTTTTTAACGTGCAGAGATATACGCATTCTCTCAAAACAAGGCATTCGATTCAATGTCCCCAAATATAACAGGACGCGGCTGTGAAAATGACCAAATCCGCACACCAAAACAGCGAGCCCATTTTGGCAAGAATTTTACTGCATGTCTGACGAACAAAGTGACCATATTATTGTGCCATAGTCACCTTTGCTGATAACCTATGAAAGTCAGAGACATAATATTTTAAAAGCACCAAAATCTAAACGGGCAAACAGAACAACCGAAACCTAAGTTTAACGTTTCCTGAGATTATAGCATCCTTTCTTTAAGTACAATAATGCATTGTTTATACTGAAAACGTGATCAATATGTATCCATTACAAGTGCCACGACTAAAGCGTTAAAATCGTGGCTTACATCTTAGAGTGGTTATATACAGATAGGTAAATATGACATTAAATTTTTTCAGTATTCTTGCTAGTTTTGGCATGTGTTTGTTATTGTGTCTGGTACATTTAAAGTTACGATCTGTCATTGTCACCATGCAGATACAGACAAAGGTCAATTATTTTTTTTTTAAACTATACCTCTAGCATGGCAATCTGATTTGACGAACGTACCAATCCTTTGGAATATAAAAATAACGCAAAAGTGTAAAATTGTAATGAGATATCGTATTGTCTGTGTCAACACCGGTGCATACATATGTTTACTTTACAGTTACATGTAATAGTATCTGGCATCTTAATTCTAGTAAAATAACCAATGATTACACAACTCAATACCAATTCTTGACCTAAGTATGATGTATGAAATTTAATGTAAATCTGAAACAAACTTAAACAATGGATTGCTTGCCCAATTTTGTCAATATAACGGCACTTGAAACAAATATCGTAAGCGTTAATTGTTCAATATCATCTGGATGTCGATATACTTGGTAATATGTATGTATACAGTACATACCGGATTAATGTTAACCTTGTATTTGTAATAGATAATCATTTTTAGTTAATGTCTGTTAAAAAAAAAGTAAACTTCAATTGTTCACGTTATTTGATAAACATATCAAAGTGCAATTCAAAAGAAATTGTTACGTAATTTCCTGCCATTGACACATACTTAGCTTAATACAGGCAACAGTAGCATACCGCTGTTTAATAGTCATAAATCGACGTTTTAAACTTGTTTAATTTTTTGATTAAAAATGGCAGAACTGCAACTTTATAATTTGTTTATAGTTCACTACTAAGACAATGATGACAATGCCTCAGTTGATATCTAACATTTTTTACAAACTATGCATAAAACTTATCCAATCGTTGCAACACTAGTATTTCGATCAATCTGAATTAAGTTACTTGTAACTAACCTGTTTCAGAAATCAATTACCATTTATTTATTTCTGAAACAATTTAGAAATAGCAATCAAAATCATTCAAACACGTTGCTTATCAGATGACATCAGGAAATAGCCATTGCCTTTTCCGGCTAAATGGCTTTGTATTTTTCTACTACTGATAGCTATATTGTAATGTATATAAGCAACACACAATACCTGGAAATAGAGGTTTTAATCAACAACTGCATACATATAATTGTGGGTACAAGAATTGTGCATAACCCAATATGCTTTACTTCCCTTTTAAAAAAAAATGTAATATCGGTTGTCCAAAACTTTCTTAAGTGTATTTAACAAGTTCAGTTTTATCTTACGAATACTGTTAATTTTTTAAAAGTTTATTATCAGTAATTTTTAAAAAAAACCTGCATGCCAATTTTTGGGTTCTCATATATCATCCTGGATTTTATCACACTTTCTGATCCTGTCTTTTTGTTTCAAAATTGCTTATCTTTACACATCGATCGCCTCCACACCAACCCAACCTCTCCTCAAATGAAATTATTTCACCCCGATGTTATACTATTTCTACATGTTTGTAAAACTGACTTACATTGTCCAGTTTGTTCTGCAGCCAATCATACCACCCGAATAGCATGCATTTAAACGAAACTGTCATTGAATAACTGGTCCCCATTTCTTAGTTGTTGCACTTTAAAAAGCGATTTTTTTTTTCAGACAGCCATTTTTGCAATGCTGTTTTGTTATCAAAAAAATCATTGGTTTAAATTCTTAGCTAGTTTATAATAATAACAAGTATTTCGTGCCTTTAAACGACAATATATATATTCTTTGAAAGCAAAACTATCATTTTTGAATGTTTCTTAAACACTTTATAAGTTATCAATATGACTTAAATTAAGGACAATATATATTTGGTAACTGTTTGGTGACATCTATTAATGGTATCAAAATCATAAATGTAATTCAGCTGTCCTAGATTAAGTAGACCATTTTTGCTGAATATGAAATAAATAATACAAATTGCAGACCCATCGATACTGTTGTATAGAAATGAGGATTGATTGCATGTTGGTAAATTTGAAATCATATTTATACCTATTTCTTAATAATACCAGGTCATTAATGTTCATCAATACGTCTCCACTTCTTCGCCCTTTTTGTTTTCTAAAAATTGTGGAATGCGTATATTTCATATTTTTACGGCGCAATTGATTCACGCAGCCTTTCAAATTACTGTTTCTGTGGTTTGTATAACACGAACTGTAGAACCCCATAGTGAATTGATAGGTTGAATCAAGGATTTTTAAAAAATTAAGCAGTAAAAAAAAACATGTTGAAATGATGGTCCAGCTAACAACTAAACATATTAGAACAGCTTCGATTATGAATGCGGTTCCGGTTTGTATTTTAAATTGGATTCAATTAAACATATAAACTTCAATTCCAAGGTAAAATTTACCATGATTGCAATGACCTACTATTGAACTGATATTGCGGACATAATTATATTTGAAACATAAAACAATTATAAATGTATATGGTTAACTTCCTTTATTTGTCAGTTATTGGAAAATGTTTGCATTTATAAAGGAAACCGACATTTTCGGAAATTCAAAATTTGTGTTTATTATTCCATTACTAAAATGTATAATTTTGATCTAGTTGATATTTATTTTAATGATTATTTTTCTATCTGTTAAAAGAGATTCTCTGTCATCATCAATATTTGTTAGCCACGGCCTTCTTCAGGTTTCGTTATTTTTTTGTCATTTTGCTAATTATTCATGAAAACTTTAGAAAAAAACAAGTCCAAATTTGTATTGCAGTATCTTTCATTTGTATAGCAACCACACAAATATTACTAATAGGTAAACTTTGAGAAAATTGTTTTGTGAAATCGTGTAACTCTTTAGCACTTCTTGGGAGAGAGAAAAAACAGTGAATGATATATACAACAATTGTACTGTTAAATTCTAAATACGTTTACTTTCAAATTATACATCAAAGTATAAAATATTCTGTCGTCTGAAAATAGAAATAACTGTTTTATGATACCTAACCTTGTTAGTATGCTCCACTTAAACCATAGTATCACATCTAACTTCAGGGAAAAAAACATATGTACATCAAAAATATAAACGAATTTGAAAAGATCTGATACCTTGCTGTCTTCTACATTCCCATAATTACCATTTGTATTTATCATGAACAACATGACGGGTGCCACATGGGTCCAGTATTTGCTTTCTTTTCGCAGAACATGATATAGTTCAGGTTTTAAGTTGCGTTTGTGTTGCTAAGAGGTTAGTATTTTATGAACTAGCCTTTGAGCAATTTGAAAACAATTTGGTTCTGATAAAACTGAATCTCTTTCCTCATGTGAAGAATCCGTTACGTTTAAATTGTATTGTTGGAATACATCTTAATTCATATCCGCACATATTTTTTACATGTTTTTACATTATTCGCACAGTAATCAAAATGATAAGATGGAAATAATGTTCAATACCGCCGTCACTTAGTGCCCAATTAAATGCTCTTATTTGTTAGGGAATAGAAGGACAACAAAAATTATTAAAGAAGCTAGACCATGTTGATTGCGTTCTGAGGTTTAGAGAACGCTTGGATATGATCATTTGAGGCTATACCAGTAAGCATTTTATGAAAAGTACTTTCATGTGAACAGATTAAGGTTAATCACTTCAAATGTTTTTCACTAAACATTTAAAAAAAAGCATAGCCCCATAACCCTCAAAAGATTATCAACCTGGACTTAAAGATAGTAGAATTAGTGAAAAAATAAAAGACAAAAAACAGAACGGGGTACTTCAAAATCCAGAAGTCAGTATGCACTGACATTGCCATGACAAAAATCAAACAAAAGACAACAAAAATTGTTCACAAAACACAAAAACAAAAAAGACTGAGCTACATGACCCCACAAAAAACTAATGTGATTTCATGTACAGATTCTGCTTCATTAATGACATTCGTCGTGTATTAATTACAAATTTAGTGATGACTCTCACTCGGTAGTATCACAAGGTTACTACATTTTTGCATATCCGTGGTTATTGTTAAAACATGAATTTTTTTTTCCTAAATTGGATTAACTACATGCTGATCTTGCTTTAACCCCAGACTAATATTGGGGGCGTCTAATGTGAGCGAGGATGCGCTGACCTGTTGGGAAAAAAAGACACTTTCATTTTGTCTGACAATTAAATCTTTGTTGTTGTTTTCATATATTGATTTTGCAATGTATAGTGTATGCTTGTTTTGGCTTCTTTATTGGTGCTGGATTTCTGATAATCCGTTTTTAAATATGGTCATCTCTGGACTTCTTCATTCAGACAGTACTAGCTTTGCTAAAGTTGGATATCTGTTTGACTGTATATATTAGCAGTTATGTCCGATCGGAATCGAAACATTAACATTGGTGCTTTATCTAGGGTGTTTACCACTCTTCCGTTACTTAAAACGATTGAACAAAACTCTCGCATAGGGCCGCATGAAGCCTGTTGCAAGACCAATTTGGACCCCTATTCAACATAGCCTTATTTTTCAGTGGCAGTCGATCTACCTATTGTATAAGTTGTTAATGTTGATCTTGTTGTATACATGCATTACATATTTGGACGCAAACTGTAATAATCAAACAATCAATGTTACGTAAACTATTGTTTGCTTACTGCACAGAAAAATCTGTAAAATCTTATCATATACTAATAGTATAGACCTATGATAAATGTGATACAGAGTGATAAGTGTTCTATAGGTGTGTATGAATAGAGTAGAGGCAAAAAGTGAAAACCATAATATAATAATAAGATATCAAATGTCATAATTCATTAAAATCTTGTCATAAAGTTGAGTTGTCCTTCTAAGACGCTTTTTTGTCAAATTTTACATGGCAGACAACAGGTCTTGTCTTAAAAAGTCAACTCTTTATTATACAATGAATCAAAATGTGAATTATAAAATAGTATAGCAAGTTTGATAATCCATCTCTCATTTTTTTTAATTTTTTTTACGTTCCATCGTTTTCAAATTCGTTCATGTCTTTTGAAATTCAAACGTAATACTTATAGGTTTCATAACGAGTGAGAATTGGATATCGCTTGATATCAGCTTTAGTTATTTAATTTCAATTTAACATTGTTTAATAATAAACGAGCCTTCGGCGAGTTTATTATTACTATTTAAATTACATAACGAGAGTTGATATCAAGTTATATCATATTCTCACGAGTTGTGAAACCTATTTTTCTTACGATCAACACTCTTATTGTGTGAAATAAAAAAATCCGCGAATCGTTGCTCTAGACTTTTGCACATACCAGTAGGACGTCATATGTCCTTTTCCGGTGTCAAACTTTAACATCAGACATTCTAAGTATTTTTGTTTGCTTCAGAATGTTATAAAATTTTATAAAAAGAGAATTTCCAGGTGAAAAGAGTGAGTGTTTTGTATATTATTGAAGAAATCACATATGTCCGATGCCATGGACGACATGTACATCGCCTTAACCTTTTCGTCTCCTGATGCTAAATAAGCCAAGCAAAATTAACTCAGTTTTCGTAATTTTCGTATCACATTCTGTGCAGTGTGATACGAGAAATATTTTTTGTGCAAGAAATAGAAAACAGGCCCCAATCATAAATGAATATAATATTGATTTGATCTATGGAAAATTCATGTTTTAAAATGTTTTTTTTTGTTTTCGCGTACGCCTAATTACACCTTGAATGTCAATTAATGCATCCAACCCCATTATGACCCAACATATATGTGCTGGTGTTTTGTCGGTGTTTAGATTGTGAGTATCCCAGAGTCCAGCTTAATCCGTGGT
Source organism: Mytilus californianus (assembly GCF_021869535.1). Taxonomy (NCBI): domain Eukaryota; kingdom Metazoa; phylum Mollusca; class Bivalvia; order Mytilida; family Mytilidae; genus Mytilus; species Mytilus californianus. The sequence continues at coordinate 47,725,557 of NW_026262604.1, forward strand.
GGTCTCATCTGAAGTTTTGTGTTAAAAGTCTAGTTTTGCAAACACCGTGTCGATTGAGTGAAAGAATAATTTCGTATAAGAAAAAGAGGCGGAAGATACTAAAGGGACAATCAAAACTCATAAATCGAAGAATACATCGTTCTCAAGAAGTGTCAAAGAAAAAGAGTAAAATCTGCACCCACAGTTTTACGTTTCCCTTCCTTTTTTTTAATTTTTGTTATTTTGCGTCTTAAGTTTTTGGAACGATTACGGTTCAGTCATATCAGGTATGAAAGTGAAACACACTTCAATCAATAAAAATGTATTAACATATACATGATATGTAACTAAATATACAATTACTAAAACCTTTACCGACACTTTTAAATATCGTCATTCTTTCCTTCTTTGCCATATATCATTAGTTTCCAGTACTAATTATTTTTCAAGGTGTATTAGTGAAATTCCCCTCTAAGAACGATAGTTAATTAATAGTATTAACCAGTAAACGCTCAACCTGTCGACGCACTCTGTCTTGCTTCGTATTAAGTTCATGATATTCCCTCAGCTTTTGTTATCTCCATGAATCTTAACACTGCGGAAAATATTGTAATGATCTCCGTCGGTCCGTCCGAAGTTGTTTGACGTTGACCATTTGTTGGAGTATTTTGACAATAATACCAAGTGAAAGCAACTCCTTTTAGACCTTTTCCCTAAATGTATCATGCTTGATAATGTGTAGTATTATAACGTTTAAACCCGCTGCATTTGTTTGCATCTGTCCTAAGTCAGGAAATTGATGTTCAGTGGTTGTCGTTTGTTGATGTGGTTCAAAAGTGTTTCTCGTTTATTCGTTTTTTATATAGATTAGACCGTTGGTTTTCCCGTTTGAATGGTTTTACACAGTCATGTTTGTAGCCCTTTATAGCTTGTTGTTCGGTGTGAGCCAAGGCTCCGTGTTGAAGGCCGTACTTTGACCTATAATGGTTTACTTTTACAAATTGTGACTTGGATGGAGAGTTGTCTAATTGGCACTCGTACCACATCTTCTTATATATATATTAACAAATTATAGCGTCATTTTGATTTGGCCATGTTATTGAAGTAATTGGACTTTTACAATATTTTAACTATCTTACCACAATGAAACGTTATGACCCACAATATGATTATTCATTTATACAGCGGCAGAAAACATTCGGCTACGGCGTAACCATTTCATTTCATTCATTTTCTACTTACCACCTGCTACTTTACATAAAGGATTTATCTCCCTTTGACTGTTCAGACACGCAACAAAAATTAAAGCGTCTCGATGACCCTCATCTCAATCATATAATCATAGTCACCAAGACGCATGCGTCACCCTACCAAATCAGTTTTACTTTCTGCGCGAAAGAGTTCAGACGTTCTTGAACAACTTCTGTTGTTTCAAGATTTGATTTAAAACGTTGCAGAATGAGAAGTGAAGGCTCTGATATTGTAGCAGACGAAGAAGGGTTGCCAGGTCAGAAACTGTAACGGTCACAGACGAGGCATGCAGTGCAGCTCGCAGACCAATATTACCCTTGATATCTGCTGATGAGCAGCCAAATCACGGGAACTTAGATACTTTGTCAGTTTGTGTGTCAGACAATGAAAGACAGAAGAGTGGTTTTATGTTCAGCGAAAATGCATCTGAACATTCAGAATATGCATCTAGTATGGACAATAGATCATTACTGGATCTTGAAGGTGTAAAATCTACTGAAAGGTTTAAAAGGTATTTAGGTAATAAACCTGAGAATACAAGTACAGATACTAGTACAACAGACTCTAATCAGAAAACTAGATGTAATGTTCTAGGAGAAAAGTTTGGAGAAGATGTTTATGCATATCGCTCCAAAGACAAGACTGGTATCATATTAGAACAGAATCAAATTAATATTTTGAAATGGGCATGGAGGTCAGATACTCCTCAGAAGGTAACTTGTTTTCGAGACAGTTATAGACAAAGTTTTCCAGTAGACCCTAACTGTGAACATTATTTCAATGTGCCTACTTTGACAATACCGTAGAGAGTTTGTTAGTCACGAGATCTGGACATAAATCAGCTTTCGGTAGCGTTCCTTGTTTATTCAGTAAAGAGTTAAAGTCTTTAGAGAAAATTGCATATCAGGACAATTAGCGGCAAGAATTGGTTTAATAACATCTTGCTATACACAACAGGCACTTGGTATTTTATTGGACAATTTACAGTCTGATACACCTAATTTAGATGGTGCTGTGCAAAATGTGAGAGACATTTTTCCGTTATCTACAAAAACATTCGATCAAACTTCTAGGATTGGTTCTTTTCATCATATGGTTAGGCGAAGAGCAACAATGTATGACACAGGACTTAGTGATTTAAAAGAGTATGCTAATACTGTGATGTCTTTACCTCTTACTTCTGAGGGAATATTTGGTTCTCAATTTGATGAGAAACTTAAGGAAAAGACAGAGAGAAACAAACAACTTGCTGAGTGTTTACCGAATTTAAAAAGGGTACCTAGCTCTCTTCCTATGAAGAGGAAAGTAACCAGTACCAATGAAACAAATGACAGTGGTATTAGAAAGGGAAATTTGACAATGGGTTCAAAATACCAAAGGAAACCGGCAGCTGATTTCAAGTTAGGAGCTACATATACAGCAAAGCAGAACTCAACAAATAAAGTTTGGGTAAGTTTTTCTTCTAATGCCAAAAATAAGTATTATTCCTGACGCCAATATATAAGCGCTGCTTCCCCAGATACCGGTGGAGGGACGGTTGAGATTTTTTGTAAGAGAATGGGAAAAAATAACAGACGACAAATGGGTTTTAAAAATTCTAGAAGAAGGTCTCAAATTGGAATTTCAGACAGAACCTCATTGGACAGGTATAAAGCAGACACAAGTCAATGCACAGAGTCTTCCTATTATTTTATCAGAGGTAGACGCATTGTTAGAAAAGGGTGCAATAGAGACAGTACCTCAATCCGAAATAGGTCAAGGTTTTTACAGTACTCGTTTTCTAGTTCCCAAGAAAACGGGGGACTTGAGACCAGTAATCAACCTAAAACCCCTCAACCAGTATCTAGTGAAGCAGCACTTCAAAATGGACACTTTGACAAAAGTCCTTAATTTAGTAAAACCTCAAGATTGGGCTTTGTCTCTCGATCTGAAGGATGCATATTTAGATGTACCCATTCACAAATCACATCAAAAATACCTACGCTTATGTATACAAGGCAAAATGTATCAGTTTGTAGCACTATGTTTCGGCCCATCTCAAGCTTCAAGGGTGTTTACAAAGATTGTGACAGTAATAGCGGCTCATTTAAGAATTCAGAATGTAAGGCAAGCGACATATCTAGACGGTTGGTTACTAGTAAATATGTAGAAATACAGTCTTGTATTAGATCGAGAGAAAACACTCAACCTTTTAACAAGGTTGGGGTTCATTGTCAATGTAGAAAAATCATCATTGATCCCAGCTCAGTCAATAACATACATAGGAGCACTTTTCAATTTCGAAAAGGAAATGGTGTCACCAACTTCAGAGAGACTGACCAAATTAGAAATGTCAATTGAAAATTTAATGACGGGGCACAACACAGCAAGGGATTATTTTGTTCTATTGGGTTTAGTAGCATCATGCATAGAAATGATTCCAAATGCTCGACTTTTTATGAGGCCTATCCAGTTACATTTACTACATTACTGGAAACCCTCGTCAAAAGACCTACTTTGTCAAATACCTATTACACTACACCTAAAAAGTCATTTGATATGGTGGTTAGACAGAGCCAACGCAGCCAAGGGCAGATCACTTCACCAGTGGTCAGCCAATATAACAATAACCACAGATGCTTCCAAACCAGGTTTTGGGGGTCACATGAAGGGTCAGATTTTTCAGGGTAAATGTACAGAAACCAAACAATCATAACACATCAATATTCTAGAGTTAGATGCAGTACATCGCACAGTACAACATTTTCTACCTCAGTTACAGAGACAAAATGTTATGATCAAAAACGACAATACAGCAGTAGTTCAATATTTGAAGAAACAAGGGGGCACCATATTAATAGATCTATGCTACAAGACTTGGGACTTGTGGAAAACGGCAATCAAAAACAAAATAGTTCTAAGGGCAGCTTACATAGCAGGTCGAAAGAATATATTGGCGGATCAGTTGTCACGCAACAAAATATTCCCAACAGAATGGAAACTGAACGATCAAGTGGTTCAAACAATTTTTTCAATATGGGGGAATCTAATGATCGACTTGTTTGCATCGGGAGACAATCACAAAGCACCAGTGTTTTGTGTTTGGATTCCGCATTACAAGGCCCTAGCAGTAGATGCATTGACAATTTCGTGGGAGAACATGTTGACATATGCGTTTCCACCAATTTGCCTAATACCAAAAGTTCTGAAACACATGAGTAAGTACAAATGTCGGTAAATACTAAATGCTCGCTCCACTGTGGCCAGAAGACATTGGTACACAGAATTTCTACAAAAGTCAATAGCAAAACTAATAAACATTCCTTTACTGGAGATCTGGTACAAAACAAAATTACACAAGCAAATTCAAAAAGTTTAATTGCTGGTGAAGTGAGAGGAAAAAAAATCCCTATACAGCAAATCTAGCAGATTGTGCAGATTTTCTAACATCTTTGTAGACATCAGGTTTACAATATCGCACTATTGCGGGATATAGGTCAATGCTTTCATCACTTTTATTACTTATTGACAATATACCCATTGGTCAACAACCTTATATTATTAGATTGTTAAACGGGGTATTCAATTCAAGACCACCAAAAGTGAAATTAGTACCTAAATTGGATTTGCATAAAACTCTAGACATGTTACAAAAATCACCTTTTGAACCTTTACGTGAAGCTGATATTAAATTTGTAACTTATAAAGTTATTTTTCTTACAGCAATCACGACGTTCAGGAGATTCTCAGACCTTCAAGCGTTAAGGATTGGAGAGGGCTTTGTCAATGTTCAAAGTAGAGGTATTACTTTTTTATGACCTGGATTGTCTAAACAGGACAGACAGAATCATTATGGTTCAAAAATTTGTGTACCATGTTTTAAAGACAATAAGAAATTGGATCCAAAGAGAGCAATTGCCATCTATTTAAAGAGAACTGAGAAAGTGAGAAAAGATGAAGGCAAATTGTTTGTATCCTTAGTGAAACCTTTTAAACCCGTTTCTTCATAGACCATTGCAAGATGGATTGTAAATACGATTAAAATGGCCTATGGAGAAGATGATTTTAAGGTGAATGCACATTCCACTAGAGCGATTGGACCATCATGGGCTCTATTTAATGGAGCAAGCATGAAAAGTATTCTTGATTCGGCAGATTGGTCGACAGATACAACTTTTACTAAATTTTACTTTAGAAATGTGGATGTGAAAGTTTTAACTAAAAAGACAGTTTAAAATTTATTGTTTCTGCTTGGATTCAGAAAAAAAAATCATTTAAAAAATAGAAAAAAAAAACATTGTAAATATGTACATTTGTAAATAGAAAATTGAACATCTACTGAGATAAGGAGTAAGAAGAAAAGATATGCAGAGCCATAGAAAAATAACTCGACCTCCAATGGACGGTAAGGCTTTGTAATCTAATCCTACATGTAAAGTAATGCTATTGAATTTTTCGAATCATGTATAATGCCATTCCAAAAACATTGATGCTTCGAAAAACACAAAGAACATGGTACTGAAACACTGCTTTATTTCAAGTATGTTCCTGTTTTGGCGTTACAGGCTGCCCAGCAATATAGATGTAACGACAGACGCATACTTCTCTTTTTTTTTAATTTTTTTTTAAATTCTATATAATTTTATTTGAAATGTACATTTGTTAGAGATACATAAAATACCGGTACCTTATCCCGGCCTCGTTAACATTAGTATATAGCATTTCATTGATAAGGTTAGTACTTGTTAGTACACAATATACAGTTTTGCTAATAGATAGTGTGTAACAGAATAAAAAGAAATTGATATGATATATTATAGATCTTAGTTAAGAAGATAAATTAATTTTTTCTGCAACCAAATTGTCGAAGTTTTTATATTTGTCTTGTTTATTTGTCAATATTTCGTAATGTTGGAGAAGTTAATTTTTAAAAATTTCTAACACATTAATTTGTTTTGTTTTCTGCTCGGATATATAATATACTTTATATATAGTAAAAAGCATGGTTGTTAGAAAATCGTTGATATTGTAATAATTTGTATCGTTTATCTTGTATCCATACAAAATAGTTATCAAAGGTACCAGGCTTAAAAGTGATGCAAGTGATATTATATGATGTCCTATTTTAAGTTTGTCTAGTATTAGTTTTATTTGACCCCAACATGATTTCAGATATTTGCATGTCAGAAAGTAATGTTCATAATCTTCAATGACATTACATATATTACATAAAGGAGTTTTAGTTATTTTCCAAGAGAAAAGTAATTGTTTTGTTGGTAAAATGTAATGTAGAAATTTCCATCTTAACACTCTAAGTTTATTATCTTGGATATAGTTAAAGATAAAGTACAACACGTGTTCTCTTTTCCTTGTATTGTTATCTAAAGTTAGAATTCTGTCTCATTTTTGAAATCCTATTGCTTTCTCATAATATCTATTTAAAAGCGAGATGTAGATATCTTTCGAGGAAAATGTTTTTATTGGTACCATTTTTCCTTCTCTATCTTTGAATTTAAATTCGGAGTCTGTAGCGACTTTTGTTTCAATTGTTTCTTCTTTTATTAGCTTTTGTAACCACTGTTTTGGTATTGCTTTCATCAATTTAGTATATTTTAAAAACCAATTAGCATGGCAAGATAGTATCTAAAATCTTATTTTGAATATTTTTTCCTTTATCATCAATTATGTCGTTTACAAATAAAATTTTGCTGTTTATCCAATTTTTGAAAATAAGACATAAACCATTTAATTTGATATGCTTATTGCCCCATATTAGTTGCTGTCTGATATGCTTATATGTTAGTCGATCTGATTCTTTTTCAGATTTTGAGTTTATCCATGATATGAATAATTTTAAGTAAATTCTGGAACAATTTCTTTTAGTTTATTAATCAAATTAATATTGTTAAATTCCATTTTAAATATAAGGAATTCTTGTCCAAACTTGTCTAAGTAAAATTTTGGTAAGACTTTCCAATTGGGTGATGAGTCTTCATTATCTATGAGTCTTTTTATCCAATTAATATTTATGGATTATATGTATTTTTCTATGTCTATCATTTTAAGCCCGCCAGCAAGATAACTTTTACTTATTATAGCTCTTTTAACTTTTTCTGGTTTATTATTCCATATAAAACTATATATTATTTTTTTAAATTTCGCGAGATATTCTTTATCAATTTCTGTAACTGATGCAACATAGGTTGTATTTGGTAGGATTAGTGATTTAACAAGACTTATTTTACCTAACATAGTAAATTTTCTTTTATTCCAATCTTTAATTTTTTTTTCCGATTTCTCGTATTGTCTTTGCAAGTTTAATTTTTTACCTTATCTGCATTGAATGTGTAAACTTTTTATCAGGACCTGATCTAAAAGTAAGTACATTAATTCAGTATTCTTAAAAATTGTGTTATGAAAAGCGGGGACGGTGCTAAACATAGTTTGTATACTTTTGTTTATCGATGAAGTCCGTCAGTTGCTAATTTTATCCCAAAATATACCTAAGAGGTATTTATATCGTTCGGCTGGTGTCCTATTTACTTGCGTGCAATATCTTCCATCATTTAAATCCTCCGTATCATAGTGTGTGCCATGTTGCCCATTTATGTTTTCTAAAACGTGCTTTGTATATAGAAATAAGAAGATGAGGTATGAGTACCAATTAAACATCTCTCCATCATAGACACAATCTAGTACAGTAAGCTATTATAGGTTACACTACGATCTTCAACGCGGAAAAGTTAGCTTTAAAGAGACCAAAAATGACTAATGTAAAATAATTCAAACAAAAATACCAACGGCCTAATTGATATACAAAACGAGAAGAGAAAGTATCCAATAAATGAGAGAAATATAATAGGTTTAGATCCAACGCTGCAATTTTCACAAAACATTTCACGTCCTTGTCGTACATAAACATGGATAGCATTCTAAATGATTCTATTAAGATTGGCAAATATCCGAGTCCTTTGAAAATATCAAAAATTCCAATATTTACATTAGAAGAAAACGAACTTTGAGGAAGAAAAAAAAAACCAATTAGCATGGCAAGATAGTATCTAAAATCTTATTTTGATTATTTTTTCCTTTATCATCAATTGTGTCGTTTACAAATAAAATTTTGCTGTTTATCCAATTTTTGAAAATAAAACACTTACCATTTAATTTGATATGCTTATTGCCCCATATTAGTTGCTGTCTGATATGCTTATATGTTAGTCGATCTGATTCTTTTTTAGATTTTGAGTTTATCCATGATATGAATATTTTTAAGTAAATTCTGGAACAATTTCTTTTAGTTTATTAATCAAATTAATATTGTTAAATTCCATTTTAAATATAAGGAATTCTTGTCCAAACTTGTCTAAGTAAAATTTTGGTAAGACTTTCCAATTGGGTGATGAGTCTTCATTATCTATGAGTCTTTTTATCCAATTAATATTTATGGATTATATATATTTTTCTATGTCTATCATTTTAAGCCCGCTAGCAAGATAATTTTTACTTATTATAGCTCTTTTAACTTTTTCTGGTTTATTATTCCATATAAAACTATATATTATTTTTTTAAATTTCGCGAGATATTCTTTATCAATTTCTGTTACTGATGCAACATAGTTTGTATTTGGTAGGATTAGTGATTTAACAAGAGTTATTTTACCTAACATAGTTAATTTTCTTTTATTCCAATCTTTAATTATTTTTTTCCGATTTCTCGTATTGTCTTTGCAAGTTAAATTTTTTACCTTATCTGCATTGAATGTGTAAACTTTTTATCAGGACCTGATCTAAAAGTAAGTACATTAATTCAGTATTCTTAAAAATTGTGTTATGAAAAGCGGTGACGGTGCTAAACATAGTTTGTATACTTTTGTTTATCGATGAAGTCCGTCAGTTGCTAATTTTATCCCAAAATATACCTAAGAGGTATTTATATCGTTCGGCTGGTGTCCTATTGACTTACGTGCAATATCTTCCATCATTTAAATCCTCCGTATCATAGTGTGTGCCATGTTGCCCATTTATGTTTTCTAAAACGTGCTTTGTATATAGAAATAAGAAGATGAGGTATGAGTGCCAATTAAACATCTCTCCATCATAGACACAATCTAGTACAGTAAGCTATTATAGGTTACACTACGATCTTCAACGCGGAAAAGTTAGCTTTAAAGAGACCAAAAATGACTAATGTAAAATAATTCAAACAAAAATACCAACGGCCTAATTGATATACAAAACGAGAAGAGAAAGTATCCAATAAATGAGAGAAATATAATAGGTTTAGATCCAACGCTGCAATTTTCACAAAACATTTCACGTCCTTGTCGTACATAAACATGGATAGCATTCTAAATGATTTTATTAAGATTGGCAAATATCCGAGTCCTTTGAAAATATCAAAAATTCCAATATCTACATTAGAAGAAAACGAACTGTGAGGAAGAAAAAAAAACGAAACTACAGCTGCTAGCAAAATGTCGAGAAAATTATTGCTTTTCTACCTTCACAACATAGGGACTAGTTTGAAATAGAAAAGAGTCCAAAAAACTGAAACAAGCAAAAAATCAATACTTATAGATTTTGTTAACATAGTCAGACAAGAATTAAGAAATGTCTTGAGCAGTTTTAGTGAATTGTGATAGATGATATAGATTTCATACATGTTCTGACCTGTCAAATTCTAAATATAAAAATATTACACAGTATTCTATAGTAAATATCTCTTTTCAAGATAATGGAAAACACATCTTTCTGAAAGGCTTTTGTATATAAAAATAAGGAGATGTGGTATGATTGCCAATGAGACCAAAATCCACCAAAGTTCAAATAAAGTGGATGTAACCAACTATAGGCAACCATAAAGGCCTACAACAATGGGAAGACCAATACCGTATAACAGCTATACATGGTCACGATTGATGATTGTCGGTGTTTGCTTCTTAAAGACAAATTAATAATTGCATACCCTTCCTCGATTTAAATGACTTTTTAATCATAAAGGTAAATATCATAACATCAAATTTGTGAAAAGCTGGGAAATTTTATTGACCTCAACAGATATTTGACACAGTCTAAGTCACCCCCTTTTTTACGAACCCAACATTCAGGGATCCCTTATTTTTTAACTATCTGAGTGAGAGTTTGTCGTATGGGTAATTGTGTTTTTCACTTTTGTTTCGTTGCTGTCTTGTGGACAAATACCTGAAATCTTCGTGTAATCATCAATCATATTGATGGCTATATTTCAGGTAATTCAAACACTCGTTTCTTCGCATAGAAACAACTCTTCGTTAATCTGAATGGATACAAATAAAACGAAAAACTACGCGAAATTGTCAATCCTGCAATGCATGAAAAAAATGTGTTGTATTTTAGTAAATAGCACGTGTTCTCGGTTAATCGTAAACACGTAGTAGTCCATCTTGCATTGTTACTCATTTAGTGGATTGGTCAAAACCCAGGTAAAAAAAAATGCGTCATAAACAATTACATGTGTGAGGACATAAGTATGCTAATTTATGCATATTCATATTATGTAGTGTTCCCGACCTGTTAAATCAACAATAAAGCACTTGTTATTTTAGTTACAGTGATTTATCAACGATACATTCACAACAAGACTAATGACAGTTTTTAAAGTCGCCACCAAACAGCAAATTGCATTCACACTAATGAAATTTCGTAACGAAATATCCATAAAAAGTTGGAACGTAATTAGAAAATTCGTTGTAACAATACGTCCAGTTCTAAAGAACATTAAAATGCGTACCTTATTTCAAATTTAGCCCGTCTCATAACAAACCAACGTATGAGTTTGATTTTACGATATTCATGTCAATCGAAAACACATATTTCGAAGACGAATAATTTAGAAATGTATCTAAAAAGATATTTCATATAAACATTTTTTAATCAAAAAGTAAATACCAACAATCACGGATTTGCAAACAAAACTTGACCAAATAAAACAATAATTAATGTAACAGTGTTTTTATCTTTTCTTATATTTAACATAGTTTTATAGATAGCTTAACTTCTCACTTGTATAACGTATGTCATGAATTCTGTTACATTTACAAAACTAGATAAGATCTTTGATTATTTATGTATAAAGTATTCTGATTTTTTCATAGACTTGACGAGTTAGAGCTTTACGAATTGCATAGACACCTGTTGATGTCATTTTGGTTTGGTTCTCTAAAAATATTGGGGACGTTTACTAGAGGAAACGTATTTTTCGTCCTAAGATATATTTTATTGAAATGTGTGGTGATTAACTGTTTTCCGATTTACACAACCTCAGTAAGTACTCTTATTGTGCGGAATATTTTTTAAGTTGCGAACTATCTTGATAATTGTAATAATAAATAAACCTGTTCATCATTTAACTGTATTCATAATCGTATTATGACATTATAAATTTTTATTGCAATCGTACATTCCTAGAATGATAAGTTCTTCCCTCATTGGGATATCTGCTGTATAATTCAGAATATTATACTTTTTAAAAGCATCAAAAATATGTTTCCAAACAACCTTTATATTGTTACAGCTGTGAAAAAGATGTGTGAGAGTTTCTTTTTCTGTTTAACAAAAATGGCATTTACCATTATTGGATTTGCCCATTCTAAATGGTTTTTGCTCCCTGTAGATAATGTTTTGATCAATTTTCCAGCTAATTTGATTTGCTTTCCTAGAGAACATACTTTTATTTAAATTTCACCATATCTTTTTCCAAGGTAATTCCAAATTATACTGAATATTCCAATTTATTTGAAAATTTGGAACTATATTTAAATTAAACGAATATTGGATTAATTTCAAAGATATTTCACTTGGGATTACTACTTTATTCCGTGTATCGTAAAATTCAAAATTATGTTGAATGTAATAACCATTTTTGTGTGGTTTGGGTTGTAGGGTGACATTTTTTAGTCTGTCCTTGAACGATTTTGGAATAGCTAATTTTAATCTTGTCCATTCCGAAATCCAGTTTCTTTTATCTTTAAGGATATTGTATATAAAGTTGTCGCTTATGATATGTTTCGTTTTTTCTTCCCAAATATCTTTAATTGTATGCATTCCACTCTTTCCGAAGTTAGCGAAGAGAATAGGTTTTCTGTTGTATTGAATTTTTATGTTTCCAAATAATTGTAGGTTTAGGATATCGTTTCTATTTATTGGACTTTGTATACTTAAACATTTAGACCTCATTATAATTAAATCTAGAAAAAATTTTGAAAATTTTCCATTTGCAATCCTCGTAAATCAGAACATTTTGCTAAGAAATTTTCACAATTATATTTGATATCATATTTTTGTAACAACCATTTGGCTATCGTATTCCAGTTATCGTTTTCTGATCTTAAAATTGTTTGCATACTTTTGATTTGTTTAGATTTAATGAACAAGTTTATGTTGACCATACCTATTCCCCCTTCCTCTACTGGTAAGCAACATACGTCCCTTTTAATTAAATTTACTTTTCCCTCCCATATAAAATTCCATATGATGTTGTTTATTTCTTTTTTATATTTTCAGATAATCCTCGTATTTCGATTTCAAACCCTATTTTAGATATAATCAATGATTTTAATATTAAGACCCTGCCCTTGGATGTTAGGTCACAAGATTCCCAAACCTCAAGACACGCCTTAATTTTCTTTATTCATATAGCTTCTATATTAACACTGTATCCATGCATAACTCCCAATGCTTTTATTGGTTCACTGACCTCCTAATTATTTTCACATTTTGGTGTTTTATTTTTTCAACGACCCAAATATACCCCCAAGTCTTTTCATAATTCATCTTAGCTCCCGATGCTGCTCAGTCTTCAATGTTCAATGTTGTGTTAGTTTACTGCTAATTGTCTTTTTATCTTTTTTTCTTTGCCATTGCTGTCAGTTAATTTTCAAATAATACGTCTAAATGTCCCTTTGCTATCTTTCGCCTCTCTGTTACATGTATTTGAATTAATTGTAGAAAAGGAGTAGGGCCAGTAAATCTAATGTGCCTGTATTGTTAACTGTATTATTTTTGGGGGTATAGTAGGAAAAACTGTCGATCTGCTTCATATATGCATGTAGTAAATATATTAGTCTAGTCACACTAAATGTACTAATTTTTCTGCACTAGATGCTCATTTTGACAATAAATGGCTCTTCAGTGGTGCTATAGGTCAAAAGATTTGAAATAAAGCCAAAGCCTTCAAAGGAATCTGAGCATTGCGTGAGAGATATATATTCCTTAAATTTAAATAACTTCCAACATTTTATAACAGCAAACAATATTCTTATGTTCATGCTACTTGGCATGCGATACCTTCCATGTTATTCCATTTATTTAAAATCTAGTTTGTCACCTTTTTTGACCAGTTTTCATGGTCTGATATATGGCATCGCGACAGTTAATTTTTAGAAAACTGTCATTACTTAAGAAACAATATGCAAAAAAATAATCTCAACTGAACTCACTTGTATCTTAAAGAGGACAACTTATAAAAGTATTTCATTTTAGTTAAAACCTGTTTGCTTGTTTAAATTACCGTCGTTATGGACAATTCCGCGAGTGACACATTATGTAAAAAGTAAAAGAAAGGGGATGAACATGAAGTAATAACTATAGAAAATAAACAAATTGAATTAATTACATTAATCTTAACATTGCCATAAAAGCGGTAGGTTTGGCTAGCCACAAAACCAGGTTCAACCCACCATTTTTTTTCTTAAAATGTCCTGTACCAAGTCAGGAAAATGGCCATTGTTATAGTATAGTTCTTTTTTGTGTGTGTTACATTTTAATGTTGTGTTTCTGTTGAGTCGTAGTTCTCCTCTTATATTTGATGTGTTTCCCTCAGTTTTAGTTTGTTACCCGGATTTGTTTTTTTCTCAATCGATTCATGAATTTCGAACAGCGGTATACTACTTTTGCCTTTATTTGCTAATGAAATACATTAAAAACATAACAATTTAAAAACTATATACATATAGAGCTATCTAAAATTGTTCATGATATAAAACTGTCGGGATCTTTTCTATATAATATTTGCACACACATTGCTCTGAAATAGAACCATTTCTGTCAGAAACCGTTCTAAAAGTGTCTGGACAACTATCTTATGACAGTTTCTGACAGATTTTTATGGAGGACAGAACTTTCTCAAATAAGACATGACCAAAAGACTAACTCATAAAAGGACATTTTGATAGAATGAATGATTTGTAGTTTTCCGTGGTCGCCATTTTGATTAAATGAAACAACACTCTGCAATTATTAGAAATCAACGTTAAGTAGTAAAGGATAATTAGTCAGACAAATACATCCTTCCGATCCGTCCAGTCAGTGAAACTGATTCTTCAATTAAGTCTGACGGATTGCTGGCGTAAGCTTGATTGATTGCTCGAATACAGATTGTTGACTGCTGACAGATCTCTAAAATGGAAACGCCTAAGGTTGCAAGAACTGTATGGTGTATTTGTGAATTACTGTCTCATTAACACAGACCGGCATATATTTTTCGATATAAACTAATATCAACGAAGACACAAACATAAGCCCTATATACATTTGTAACATTGAGCCTTTTATAAACGGATACAACTAATATTACAGTTATGTCATCGTTGTGCCTTTAAACTTTTTTCATCTATTTACTGTCATTTACCAATGCGAAATCTACATCATTTCTCATTAAAGTTTCGTGAAATCATTGGGGTTTTCCTGTGCAAGATATAAAAATAATATACCGACATTTAAACCAGAGAAGCCCAAACGGTACGACAGAGCTTTTTGTAAAAATGTAACATTTTGTTAAAACAGTCTAACATATATAATGAGACAAAAAATAAACTTACCGTTCTTAATGCCATTGTGTATGTATAATGGGTCGTATTTCCTTTGGAATTTTTAAATTTGGAAACATCATAGTTCACACTCGTTTCATTTGTTCGTTATGTTGTATGCGGGATTCTTTATGTGGTTGTTCTTAGTAATGGGAAATAGAAATTATACACTTGACAAAAATCTCCAGGATCACTTTAATTGCAAAGTATTGTAAGAACGAATAGATTTGTAATAATGTTAGGACCAATTAGAGTTGAAACAATATAAGGACCACTTCAATTTGAAATAATGTAAGGACCACTTTAATTTGAAATCATGTTTTTAATTTTTCATTAATTAAATATAAAAATAGGGAGATGTGGTATGTTTGCGAATAAGACAACCGTACGGCCTTAAATAATGAGAAAACTCTATACCGTATAGCCGGTTATGAAAAGTCCCGACATGAAAAATATGAAACGATTCAATTGAAAAAAACTTACGGCCTATTTTATAACAAAACAATTTACGAAAATCAAATATGACAGACGTGAACCAACGATAGCCACTGAACTACAGGTTCCTGATTTTGGACAGGCGCATACAGAATCTGTCGGGATAATCATGTTTGAAGGCGCCATTCAAGGAACAGGGGTATACCAGAACATCATAAAAACAAACTATACATGTTAACTAACTCTAGATATACGACACATGACAGGCCTTAAACTTTCTTAGCAGTTAACATTTTTGAAATCTTGGTTTAAGAGTGTTATGTTACAATTTTTTTTTTTATTACAATTCATTTTTTTAAAACAATTTCGATATCTTGACTACAGTGAAATTTCAAGGACATTTGACTACCACTGCACGTAGACTTTGACACTGCTATAGACAAATGTCGTAAATAAGTATTTTGTCGACAACTCCTTTGCATAATCTTCACTGATGAGAAAACCATCTCAACCTTAGGTAAAATGCTTGTCGTATTATAAACGAAATGATGACAACATATCTAAGATGTTAGAGCATGTAATTTATATTCCAACAGCGCCTGTATACCGATGAGATATCTCCCAATGGAAGATTGCGTTTCTTATCATGATTTCCATAGGGAAAGGACTGCTGCTTACAATGCATCGATTAAACCGTGAGTATTAAGAGGTAAGGTTGAAATCATATCTTCGAATTTTACGGGCGCCATCACGAGTTAGTTGACCATTATGAAATATATGTGTTGCACATGTGACGACGAATATGTTGGAATTGTCATTACCACATTCCCGTCCTCTTTTCGTCGAATGTGAAATACCAAATAAGATTTATCTCCGGGATTGCATTCACATGAGTAACACGGTAGGTGCAACTAAAGGAACATATCTGCTTACCTTTTCATAACACATGAGATCACTCCCGTTGTTTGCATAGGTGCGTGTTGTTTAATGTCCTTTTTTTGTGGTTTACACTGGTTTGCAATGTTTAGTTTTGTGCACTTTTGTTTGTTGTTCTGGTTGTTTTTCTTGGTTTTTTTTGCCATGGCATTGTCAATTTGTTTTCGACTAATAAGTTTGAATGTTACATGTGTATCTTTGACGTCTCATTGTTTTCCCCCTTTTATATGTTTTTTATTTGAACGTCACTGTTGAGACTTTTGTATCTATGATGAGTCTATTTACATATGCATACTTACTGTGTAATTCTTGGAAACATAAATATGCGCAGCATTGGAAAATATCTTTATATATTTAAGTTCAACTGATTTTAAGAGTTTTAAGCGAAACCGTAATGTTTATATACTATTATATTAGAG
Organism: Mytilus californianus; assembly: GCF_021869535.1. Lineage (NCBI taxonomy): Eukaryota > Metazoa > Mollusca > Bivalvia > Mytilida > Mytilidae > Mytilus > Mytilus californianus. The sequence goes on from NW_026262604.1 coordinate 47,742,403, forward strand.
TTAATGTTATGTAAACATGGTTAAGTAATGGCAATTTCAATGTGAAATGATCCATGACTACAATGATGTGTCGATTAACTGTCATACCAGTCAAACAATAGTTGAATGCGAGTGAAAAAACGAAGAACTATTATCACCAACAAGGCTTACTGTTAACTTTAATGCCAGCTCACAATAAAAAAAAATAAAGGCATATGCCTCATCAACATATGTAGTGTTTTAGTTTGTAGGAAATATAAAACAGAATTGTATACTTCTGTATCATTAATTTTTAATTGATTGTTTACATTCACAATTAGTTGAAACTGACTTTAGTCAAGAATCTATTCAATGTTTGTCTTAGCTTTTATATCAGTCCGTCTTGTCCTTAGCCTCTGATGTCGATGGCAGGTCTCTCACTCTGTTTAATATTTCTACCAAGTGGACAATAAAAAACAATAAATCGTAAAAAGACTAACAATACTATAGTGAAAAGAAAATAGAAAAAAATAGAAAAACGAAAAGGCAATAAACAATTAACAAAATAATATCACATTATTTTCTACTCTCATTCGTTGTATATGCATTCCATATCAACAGTATATTAACACGAGTTATGTAAAAGGTGAAGCAAAATCAGTTAATAATTCCACAGCACCTAGGTTCAGTCCTAGGTTTAAGTATGGTTTGTTAAATTTATTCCGGAGTTTACCTTAATGTTACTGTGAATAGATTTATGAACATGTACTTGTTTGTTTCTAGTGTTGTCTGTCAGTCTTTTAACTTATGGTCATCACGCCAGTAATATCTTTCCCAAAGAGAGGCAAATAATACCAAAAGGACATTCAAACTTATAAGTAGACAATAAACTGACATCACCAAGGCAAAAAAAAAAGAATCAAAAACTACACAACAGTACACAAAACATAAAGTGGGGTATCCGTTTGCGTTGGATGTATAAATTAGCAGTCCTGTCCAGTTGTAATGGAAACACCATCAACTATGCTTTATTTAGGGTTTGTGTAACCACACTTACCTCACGTTACAACTCTGAAAAAAAAACTCCTATATGTAGCCTGTTCCAATGCCCGGTTAACCTACCTTTCAGAACGTACCTATTGTATTGTGTGTGAATATTTATTATCGTCTTATGTATGCTTATCCATTTGCAATATGAGGTTAAGTAAGTTAGCTATAAATGATCAATCAATCAATTCTACATATATTTATGTTTGTAAGCGTACAGAAACTTTTGTATAATCTGAATAAATTTGTTATCGTGTAGGCATGTGATATATTCATAAGTAGACTATACTTGTTCGTGAATGTTCAAATAGAAACAAAAAACATAAGTATCAAACAAGTTAAATCAAAATTCTAATAAGTTTTTCCAAATCTAATTACTAAGTTGAGTTGTATAAAATACGCTTCTTGTTACATCAAACACGGGAAACAACAACTTGTGTCTTACAAAAAACGAACTAATTATCATAAAAAGTCATCATTTGTATAGACCGTTTTATGATCCACCTCTCATTTTCCTATACTGCTCATTACATCTTGTGTTTCATTAATAACATTATATTTTACAGAGTTTCGTTCGTATATAGTTTACACATATAGCAAGAGTCCCTCTTCAACATTCGTCAACTCATTAGGAGTTGAGTGTTCAAGGTTATTTCATATACACATCATGGTAATCGAGTGACAGAATAATTATTCATCTTCAAAAAGAGGCAGAATATAATAAAGTGACGATCAAAACTGATAAGTCCAAGATAACACTGTTCTCTAGAAGTTTCAAAATAAGATAGTAAAATATGCACCCACAGTTTTAAGTTCTTGTATTTTCCGTCTTATATCATACGTGTTTTGAATGATTTGGGTTCAGTTATATCAGGTATGAATATGAAACACACTTCAACAAAGACTCTTTGTATCACGTCATTCTTTCCGTCTTTGTCATATATAAGTGTTGAGTCAAAGTGTTGTAGTGAAACATCATCTAAGAACGATATTTAATAAATAGTATTAACCAGTATACGCTCAGTCTGTAGACGCATTCTGTCTTGCATCTTTTGAAGTGTATAATGTTCCCCCACCTTTTGTCTTTTGTCTCCTATGCTCTTAGCTGCGGGGATTATGTTATGTTAATGATCGCCGTTGGTCCGTCCCAAGTTATGTGAGGTTGACCAATTGTTGGAGTAGTGTGACATTACACCTTCTGAACGCAACTCATTTGAGACCGTTTTTCAGACATCTGTCATTCTCTGTAGGATTGTTTGCCATCATCTGCAGAAAATGCCTATATTAAGTCAGGAATATAACAGTTGTTATCCATTCGTTTGATGTGTTTGAGCTTTTGATTTTGCCTTTTGATTAGGGACTTTCCGTTTTGAATTGAGTTCGGTATTTTTGTTATTTTACTTTTTACCAAATTATAGCGTCATTTTAAATTGACCATATTACTGGAGTAATTGGACTTTTACAATATTTTGACTATCTTACCACAATGAAACATTGTGACATATAATATGAGTATATGATTATATCAAAGTATATAGAAACCATATACATATAGAATCAGTGTAAAATAACCTTTAAGATAGAACCGGAAGTGACATTTGTTTAACTGTAAACAGCTATTGATATCCATTATTTCACAGAAAAGCCCCTAGCAACCATATGTTTTTAAATCAGTTTAAAAAATCATTTCATATTACACCGGAAGTGAAAATTTTATAAAATATAAATACGTAGTATTCAACATTTATTTTAACTGTCTATTCAAAAAATTCAACAATGTTCATTTGTAGCGTTTGCAGATGGATTCCATTCCTGAAAATAAATTCGACGACAACAAATGTCTTTCAATTAAGTATATACTGCAAATCAATATTAATTAATTTAATAATTCACAGAATTATACAAAACTTCAAGCAAACCCTTCACACAAACGACTTATGACTTAATTATAATGCCGACAGTGTATTATATCTCGAATAGTTAATCATCAGTTGAATTGCTCCTTTGCCTTATTCGTATTAAAATCCGTCTCAGTTATATCATTAAAATCCTGAAAAAGTAATCGCAAATAATGTTTATATCGTGTATCCCGTTTATCAACCGCTTCAATAGTTTTTCGTTTTACATTACATGTTACTATAAGGTTCATCTTTCCGATCAACACATCACCACTAGTGCGACTTATTCTTACAAACTTTTACAAACAATTTCTACAATTCTTCATGTTTCGATTCTAAATAATCTTTATCACATACAATAATAGTTTGTTGTTTTATTTCATTTTCTTTACTATGGTTACGTTTCACTATTTGTTTCCCTTTTTCGTTACACTATATTGTCCCTCCTACAGGTAAATTCCGGTCACTATCAATAACCTGTTTCACGGGTATATCAACCGTTACTTCTTTATTAAATGTACATCGTTCCATATTCTCATCCACGTGTTCAAATGAAATACTATGTTTAAATGAAGTGGCTCCCAAAAGGGGAATGTCTGTATTCGTTGTACGTTCCTCGCATTCATACACGGTACACGCATTAATTTTAATATCATTAATATCAAGACTTTAAATTTCATCGACGTTCAAAACATCTGTGTTAATTTTAGTGTCATTAAATTCTTTCAAACATTATTGTCTCTCCTTCTTGCTGAACCAGATGTTTATATCAGTATTCGAAAACATTGAAATGGAATTGCACTAGTACCAGAAAAGTAGGTAAAGGACAGAACATATTCAGATTAACAAAAAAAAGGGAAATAAAGCAAACACAAGCACATGTCATTAACATACTAAGCAGTGTTTTTGTTCTTTTACTTTTAATGAACGAAAGTTACAATCATGTATTCCAAACGGCAAACATAAGTATATATACAAATGCATGTATATTTATAAATCATTTTTTCTTTCAACTCTCATAAAATATTCTTTGTTTTAAAGCAAAGCTATTTCAATAATATATACTTAAGGTGCTGGAAATTTATCTTAAAATACAACTAAGCTACTGTAACTGCGGGACAGAAGCAAACATACATGCATGTTAAGTCATATCAAACCTACCGGTTAGAACATCGAGAAGAACCTGAGAAAAATATAACAGAACATGTTGATTCTATCTAAAATAACAATAACTTATATCTAGATTATAATGTCTTTATGTATTAGTTGGAATATCTCATTTCTACTGTATACCCATTACTTGATGAGACCAATGGTTATACTATTAATACATAAACTCTACCTATGCTTGTAAGATCTTTTGTGTCCATACTTACAAAGAAGTACCTATTTTCGTTAGCGATTTAATTTTGCGTCTTTCGGGAGTAGAAAAATAGAGTGAATATAAAAAGTCTCGAACATTTAAAAAAAGGATCTTCCCTTATCTAACTACATCAAATCAATTTGAAAATCACGAAATTAAATCGACGCGAAGTTGTCTAGAAAGGGCTAAACGCGAACTAAAATATCCGCGAAAATAAGTTAGTTTACAGTATAATACTGTTTTATATATACAAAGCCTAAAAATGTTTTGAAATATTATTTTCACTGATTATTTTGGTACATTTTTTTTATATTTTTATGTTTCCCCTGCCATTTGTATAACACCACTATCCACTTCAAATATACTTTTGTCGCCGATCCACGTTCAACAGCTTTAATTTATTAAAATGTGTCCTAAAACATAGTTTGCTATTATTATCTGCATGTTAATTAAAATTCAAACAACGTAGATAAAGAAAAACAATGTATTTGTACATACATGAATAACAATTGATTTATGACATAGTAATGTATGATATACAAAAGCAGATAACATGTATATGCCAATAAGGCAGTAACATAACAAAACAACTGTCCTAAATGTCCTAGAATGATAAAATAAGACATCAAGGTATAACTGGGGACGTCCGTTGGTTCTGGAAATTCATATGAACTATTGCCAGGTTGGTGACTTTATTCGACATTGAGTTAGTAGTATAACTATCTTGATCGGAACACCCTTTATGCCGGGCATTGTTGGCGTACTTACTCAAAACTACGGTTTCTTTGCTAGGATTTCTACCCTACATCTTGATCGTAAAACAATAAACGAATGACTTAAAGTAATAAACAAATACAAAAACAAAATCAATTAACTATTATATATATAACAGTATGATAAACAGCAGTTATAAATATATAAAGTTAACAACAATTGTTAATCATACCGTTTCAAGGATTGCTCGCAGCTTTAAATTTGATAAGGATGTCAAATCGTCGTGCGCTTAAATATATCGGCAGCTTTGTTTTTATGGTAGATTACAAACAACATTGAAATAAACAGTGCTGGGCGACACGATTATGTGCAATATAAATGTGTGCATACAATATTTTGTTTGACGATAAAAGCTGTTTAAGCATTATACATGTTATAAAAAGTTATCTCAAAGTTTCTCGAAAAAAATATATTTCAACTATCCACACACGTAGATTGAACATTCGCGTTCTTATCTGTTTTGAACATGTTTTGTTTAAATTTTAAATTAAAATTGAAGATTGGTGTAATCTGCTTTTTGGTCGGGCCTGTTCCAATTCGTTGCTCTTTACTTTAATCAGATTCAGTAGATGAATTGCTGTTATCTCTTTCTCTAATGATTTCGGCGTAGGGGTTACATCCCGGATTATCCTGTAATACCATTTGGTAAGGATGTTCATATCCATCACCAACATTACCTACCATTACATTATTTGATGATTCACTATCAGAGTCATCACTCGCTTGACTCTTTTTGTCACTTGATGATTCTTTATTTGTATTTTTAATAGAATGGTTGCTATTTCCGATACTTTGCACGATTCGAACGACAGTGCACGTGGTCAGCGTCAAATCTGTATTATATAAGTTCGTATCATCCTTGGATATAGGCATATTTTGCACTTGCACTCCCGTTATATCACGTTGTTGTAAAACATATTCGGGAAAGATTGCATTCAACTCAATTGTATTACCATCGGATGATTGCAGGCTGGTAACAGATGAGATGCTAGTGTTTCTTTCTCTGGTGATCTGAGTGTACTGATAACTATCTTGATGATCTTGTAATACAATCTGATAAGGGTTTTCATATCCATCCCCATCACTGCCTACCATAACATTCTGTGACGTTTCACTTTCAGAGTCAATACTTGTTTGACTATGCTGATCACTTGGGGTTTCTGTATGGATTTGTTCATTGGTTTGATCGCAATTTAGTGTATTTTCAAAGCTTGGTATATCAGTGGACTGTATATGAGATAAATCTGTACTAGACGAGTTTCTATCATCTATGGAAATATGCATACGTCGCACTTGGCCATCTGCTGTATCGCTTTGCTGTAAACCATTATCGGGAACGCCTATAATCAATTCAGTTGAATCATCATCGGTTGATTGCAGATTGACACCAGTTGAAATACCAACTTCATGTTGCTCTGTCCGGAACTGGCCTTGATTGTCGTTGGTGTCTGACAAACGCATGGTTCTTACAGCGCGGTACGAAATTGTCCCAATTTCATCATATGTATGATAATTGTGGTCTTCTTCGACATTATGATGTATTTGGTCCCGAGTTTTTATATGTTTTACACATACACAGACGTGAGTAATCATCAAATAAACAAATATAATGGTAGCGATGCTGCAAAGGATCACAAAGTTTCTTCTTTTATTTTTGCTCAACGGAAGACTCTCTGAAATAGTTATATTCATAAAACACATGTTTTAAAATTATCTATTTAGTTTATCTTGTCGCCCAATAAAGCTGTAAGACGTTTTGTCGTTTACTTTTGATGACGTGAGAAATTTTAAATCTTTGCAACAGAAAAAAAGTATCACGACATAGACGTTATTATTAAGAAAACATTTAAAATAACGAGTAATCATATTCATCATTGAGAAAATCCTTACACTATTCACAATAGGTAAAAAAAGAGCTTGTTTTGTACCAAAATGCAACCAGCTTAGCATGTTTAGAAAATAATATATGTAACTCAGAAACGTGTCCTGCCCCCCAAAACGTGTCCGATTCTCCCAAACGTGTCCACATGACGTCACTGAACTGCAAAACATATCTAAATGTAAAAGGGCGCCAAAGCGTGTCATTTGTCTAAACGCCCAAACGTGTCCATTTTTTAATGAACACCCAAACGTGTACATATCAAGTTTATTATTTTATCTTTTACTGGAACTATCATTCGTGTCCATATTATAAATAGGTTATTTGGTTATTGTTTTTTCATTAAAGTATACTCATTTTACTATTTCATTAACAAATAGAAATAAATCACTTTAGGTCTTTTTTAAACCGGCAGTATAACCTGAGTTAAAGACCCCGTTCACACTAGGACATTTATATCGATTTAAACTAGATCGGTTCACTTTAGATCGGTACCTTTAAGGGCTTATGTGAACGCTTTGAATCGATCTTCAATCGGTCTAAACTAAAACACCAAAAGAGGTAGTTTAGTTTTAATCGATCTAAAGTGAACCGATCTAACTTTAAATGTGAACGCAAAGATCGGTTTAAACTAGTACGCTTGAATCCAAAATAATCCAAAATAATCTATGCGCATGTATAGCGACAAAACTACAAGTGTAATAACATAACACCCTAGTGAATATCGGTGGTTCGTTGTTTAACCAATATTTCTCTGTTTAAAAACAGACCTTTGTGTACATGCAAGTAAAAACAAATGGAAAAAAAGTTGTCTTCGCCGTACCATAAATTTGTGTGTCTTCTTTTCTTCTGTTTTTGTTGTTTTTGTTGTTTGTTTTGTTGTTTTTTTGTTTGTTTTTTTTTCAGAACCGGAGCATTTTTTCGGATTAGACCGGTAGAGATCGTTACGATTAAAGATAATGTGAACGCTAACTAGTTATATTTAGATCGATTCAAAAAAATACTAGTGTGATCGTGGTTTAAGTGGGGACGTCCGTTCGGCTATGTTGGATGTAAATGTAAGCTGCCATGCTCAATTAAATTGTATATATTAAATCAGATACTTCGTGTAGGGAGAATGTCCCATTCTCTGCGCATTAAAACCTTTGTGGCAATTCACACTTTCATTGTGCCATCAGTTGTATTTTTGAAGGCAACATTTTTAAAAATTTTTTATTTAAAACGGCCTCTATTACATAACGGAGAATGCAGTAGTTTCTTACTGAAGTCATAAAAAAATCGGTCTTCACTCGTTTTTATTTTTTTTTAATTAAAATCCCAACTAGTGTTAATCCCGAATAACCTTCAAAATTTAAGCCCAATCCTTAATTCCCGGTATGATAAAAGAGCCTATGTACAGTATTATTGTTAACATGATGTCGTTCAAATAATGCATGAAATATTTGGCACTGGACGTTATTTATCTTGTTCCGGTGTCTTTAGTGATGCTCGAAACCTAAAATTTATTAAAAACCTGAAAACCAGTTTATGATTTGAAGAGCTTTTAAAATATCAGAACTGTTACAAAAAAGAGAAGTCAATTCTTCTGAAAGCCCGCCGTCGGATTAATATAAAAGGCATCATCGGAGTTTATTAGAACACATAATTTACATAGTAAACGATTAATTCAACTGCACTAGAATTATTTGTATGTTCGCTCTAAATGAGCATGAAATACTTGCAACTGGACAATAAACAAATTCAGTCAAAAGTTTATTCATTTGTTACATATAATATTTGCAAGTATGATAACAATTAACAACCGGCATTGAACAAACTAATGCTAATAAATTACCACCTCATCAACTGTTTCCCAAATCATAGATAAAGGCAACAGTAGTATACCGCTGTTCGACACTCATAAATCGATAGAGATAAAAACGAATCCGGGTTAAAAAATCAAACTGAGGGAAACGCATCAAATATAAGAGGAGAACAACGACACAACAAAAGCACAACATTAAAATGTAACACACACAGAAACGAACTATAATATAACAATGGCCATTTTCCTGACTTGGTACAGGACGTTTTAAGAAAAAAATGGTGGGTTGAACCTGGTTTTGTGGCATGCCAATCCTCCCGCTTTAATGGCAACGTCAAACACAACACCAAAACGATAGAATTGCCGTAAACGTTATTGATTTCATTTAGGACATAGATATAAAAAGATGTGGTATGAGTGCCGATGAGACAACTCTCAATCAAAGTCACAATTATAAAAGTAAACCATAATAGGTCAAAGTACGGTCTTCAACACGGAGCCTTGGCTCACACCGCACAGCAAGCTATAAAGGGCCCCAAAAATTACTAGTGTAAAACTATTCAAACGGGAAGACCAACGGTCTACTCTATATAAAAAACGAGAAACGAGAAACACTTATGAACCACATAAACAAACGACATCACAACATAGAAAGACACACTTTAAAATATCAATTGAAATGGCTTAACTCAATCAAAAGAAATATTAACACAAGTGAACATACATGTATTAGCTCTAAAAGACGTGAGACGTTCTGGCGTTTAACAGTGGACACGTTTTGGCGAATAACAATTATCGGACACGTTTGGGGGTTTTGAAATCAAAGACGTTTTGGCCATATTGAATATTACGGACACATTTTGGGGTATAGACACGTTTGGGGGAATTGGGTACGTTTGGGGGGATGGAAACTTTTGGGAGTGTTACATATATACTAAGGGTTATCATATATTTCATATCGCAGCAAGCAGTTCATGCTGACAAAACGTAAAACACAATGTGATGACAAGTAGTTTTCTTCTGCGGCAATTCTTTTGTGTCGACAATCACAATCATTAACTTTAATTGAGGAACACAAACGCTTCCGTACTCTTAGCTTTTTACCAGTTGTCAGTACCACAACCACTTCCTCTTTTCATCGATTGTACCAAACAATAAATGATACTTTTTACAAAACTAAATTTTTGCAATGAGCAACACGACCAATGCCAAGTGTTGAGGGAGATTTGCTTACACTTCTGAAGCATCTGATATTATTATCAAGCTTTTGTGGTCTTCTTCTTGCCAAGTCTTTTGTTTTTCTATTTAGTAGTGTGCTGGCTGTTTCTTTTATGCAATTGTATTAATGTTAGTGTACTTACCATTATCTATAATTGCAAAATAATAATTGCTTTCACCTAGGCGATTCTTTGCTGTAATACGATAGACCTGAAAATCATCTATATCCAATAATTCACTTTCGATCACAATCTCGTAACCTTCAACTCCTACGATGTTGTTGAACTCTGAGTAAAGCAATGTAGAATTCAATAAGTTGTTATGTTTGAATTTCTTACTTTTGGTGGGCTTCGGTCCTATGTTTTCGATGACTATTTCTTCAACATCAGGGTAACTGTAGATTTGAAACGACAGTGTTATTGACAATCCTACTGTTCCAGTGTTTAAATATCTGTTTTCTGATGCAAATACAGGTGGTCCTACGATAGAAAAAATTATCTTATTCAGTTAGAGAAACAACATTCAATCAAAATTCATTACGATGTTTTTCAATCATTAAAATCACTTATGCATGTTATCATGGTTATGTTATCATTATAACATTACGAAATACGCATCTAGAGTAGAACAAATTGTACCATTAATGTTATTACCACCACTTGGTCGATACCTCTGCTTGTGGGCTATATGTCCCCAATTATATCTCCAGCCCAGTAGCCATTACTTCGGTACTGACATGAAAATACATAAAGTGTGTTGTACAATTTGCTATTACATCATTTTGAAAATCATTTGAAATCAAGGAATATATCTACCTCATGCAATGCTCTATTTCCTTTTGCGGCTTTGGCTATACGTGTTGGCCCTTTTTTGGTGTCAACTATGCATTCTTACTATAAATTTTTGATATTCAAATAATTTGGCTTCGAGCATCACTGTTGAGACATTAATTATCGAATTGCGCATCTGGTGCAGAAGAATTGACACCGTTAATGCTACCACAATGTCAATTTCTCTGATGGTGGGGTATTAGTCCCCACGGTTATGTTCAGAACAATAGCTAGTACTCCGGTACTGGCATGAAAATACATATATTGTTTTGTTACAATTTTTGGCAATTATTTTAAATTTTGGAATATATGGCCCTAATTCTAAACTCTATTATCTTTTGACTTTGGCTACTTTTTATACCGTTTTTGGTTTATAAGCTCGTTTTTCTACTATGTTTTAGATTTTTCTATATTTTGGCTTCGGACATCACTAAAGAGACATTGATTGTCGAAATGCGCGTCAGTAGCGGACAAACTGGAACAGAACAATGATTCAGTTTGCTGAACATGTTTTGTAAGAATTTTGTTTCATATGGATATAAAACCAAGTAGGTTTACACTATAATATACTTTGGACGTGGCCCTGTATTTATATATCCCGCCATAGTGTGTGTGTGGTCATTTTTGTAGTCTTGTCTTTCTTTTTAGCTTATGTTCTTTATCTGTAGAGTTTCTATATGTTTTTGTTTTTCTTTGTTGAAATAATTGGTTGTTTTTATAGTGATTAAGATCATAACACAATGTTATCTGGTGTATCCCAATTTTTGAGATTTTTACCTATTATGTTTGTTTGTTTATCTCACACATTATTGTCAATATAATGGAATTATATGCGACTATCATACAAATGAGAGGTTTAGTTAGCTATACAACAAGGTTAAAAAAAAAACATTTTCTACACACAATGTTAGGAAATGCCTGTACCAAGTCAGGAATATGACAGTTGTTTTTATTCGTTTGATGTGTTGGAGCTTTTGATTTTGCCTTTCGATAAAGGACTTTTTATTTTTTGTGAAAGGATTGCATTTTAACTTATGTATGACAAAACATGTCCAGATTATCCTGTATTTGGCTGAGAACCACCTGAATCCACCATTACAAGAGGTGAAACAAACTTAAATAACCTAACCTTTTCGTATACCCGCACTCAAGAGTGGATGACTAACTGAGATGGCATTGCCAATCCGTTTGTCTGTAGTTGCATCTATTTGTAATTTTGTTTCATTTTTACTTTAGAAAGTATTTTATCTTTAGGTTGAAATTTTATAACGATGAATTTTACCATGAATGCGATTTTTAAATCTGCCAGGCAGTCACTTTCTGTTTGGTGGTGCTTTAAATTTTATGTATACCCTCAGCACATGGAACTTACCTACAATTGATAGGAAATGGACATGAAACTAATCCCTAATGAACAGATGATTTGTAATTAGCACAACATCACATGCATCGCCTTTGTGTCCATGTTTGAGTCAAAATATTTACATGTTTTACAAATGTAATATATTCACACTTTGGATATCATTAAATTTAAATACTAGTATAAAGCGATCTTGAGAAAATTTCAATGATTAGACTACCCAACAATCATGACAAACCACATTATCTACCAACAGCATCTCGTGGTAAATATACGATGGTATAGTTCACTGTAATCCAGGCCATGACTATAAACATATAGGGTAATAAAGTATAATCTAAATGGGTGTTAAGGTTTCAAGGTTTACTGGAAAATTGCCCTGATCAAATTGTTATTCTTTGCCGTTGCATATACATTTAGTGTGCTGCTTAGATAAAAAGAACGCCGATACAATTATTCGTTCGTTTGTAACATTAGTTTGAATCTGCATTTGTTTATGTGACTTCTTGGCTGATTAGCTGATTAGCTACATTCTGCTTACTACCAATAATTTTATACGAACTTGCCATATACATCGTAATAAAAAAAAACTTATACAATAAATGGATAGGACATAAATGAATCAGTTTTAAATTTATTAATGTTACCTTCATATTTTACATGTGTTGACCATGTCTGTAGAACTTTTCCATTAGTACTCGGTACACCATTACTAACGACGCACATATATATACCATTTATCTGGTACGGAAAATGGTCCGTGTTGATATTGATTGTTTCATTACTCATGTTTACTGAACGGACAAGTTCCCCATACTTTGATATTTGATCTAACCGGTACACACTGTATATTGCTGGAACGCCATCGCAATCACATTTTATCGTTTTATTCGTATAAAGGCCTTTAATTGCAGGAGCATCTACAATGCAATGTTAGTAATTGAAAGAATAGGTTCAAAAAGGGTTAAAATTGACTCGAAAGTTCTTATGTTTTTTTCTTTTTTTTTTTATAAATCAGACCAAATACAAACATTTTACAGATGATCAGTTGCTATAATAATTCCTGTACATCAAAACATCTTTTTGGCACCCCACATTATTAATTTACGACAGTATGAAATATTGAATGATTTGTTGTGTAACGTAATTGGTGATCCAATTTTTCATGATTCATGGCAATTTTTAGAACAATTCATAATAGCCGGCACCCTCATTTCACCATTTGAGTCTAGGAATACAATGTCAAGCTTGGCAACTTTTGTTTACAGAACATTTTGGATTGAAGATAGCAGCCAAGATTTTCTTTAAACTTTGAGGTCCAAAAAATATGTCCAAAATGTGCTGCCGTTGGAGCCTATTATGTGCTATCATGAATGTCTTAGGCTTTTGAATTCATCCATTTTAAAACAGAGTGCCCTTTTTGATATCTTATAACAAAGTTCACATTTATGGTCAAAAATAAATTAAACATATACGATAAACTTTTTCAAAAACAGTCATAGAACAAAAATGTAATGGTGGTAGCATGTATATGCCATATAATAGTGAATAATAAATGCTTCTAAACGTACACGTATATCATCTAAATTTTTTCATCGGAAGTCTGCAAATCATTCCTATTGTTTTTTTTTCAGCAGGTTTTCAGCACACACAATAACGTTTATGTTTCTGCGATATGAGATTCTTATTTGATATTTCAACGTACTGTATGTGATAAAGTCTTTGTCTTTCACTGAAACCGATCCGATGGTATGATTTTTGTTAGCGTACATAGAGTGCAGGAGCATGCGTTCTTTGTTTTCCGGCAGAGATAAATAAAAGCTATAATGTTGGAATTTTCTAGTTCTGTGCCAATAGTTTGGTATTAATGAAAAAAGTAATGAAAACATAAAAGTGTGTCTCCCAGCAGACAGTTATCTTGTGAGCTTGCAATGCTTGGTAAACTTTTCGATCCTTTAAATACACTTAATTTGAAAGGTAACCAATTCAACACTGTAATTAGATCTTTGAATATTGTTTTTATTGGTATTAATATTGGTTTTATTATTAGTAAATTAAACTAAAACTAAATATGATTGTTATATACATATGCACATTCATGACTTTACAATTTGTCGATACCTGTTTCTTAGAATTGCACAAGGTCATGTTATTCTCTGACTATTTTATGACGACTTTACACTAATTCATTTGATGTTGGATGTGTACGGATTGATAATTTAGTCCTAGATGCATGATGTTTTATTGGTTGTTATTGGCTTTGGACTGTCAGTAACTGCGAGTACTCTCAGATCTGCACCTAGTGTCTTTTTGTAGTGGGGATATATAAGTACCCGTCCACGTCCATTCTATTTTGTGTTAAATGTATTTTTTATGTGTATCCATCTGATGAGTTAAGCCTTTTTCAACAGATTTTTATAGTGTGTTCTTTTTTTGTACTGTTACACCACTGTCCCAGGTTAGGGAGGGATGGCGCCGTCAAACTAGTTTAACACCGCCACCTTCTGCGTGTGCCTGTCCCAAGTAACTCAGCGGTAGTCGTTTGTTGTTGTGTTACCTATTTGTTTTTCGTTCATTATATATTTTGTACATACGTATGCCGTTAGTTTTCTCGTTTGAATTGTTTTACATTTGTCATTTCGGGGACTTTTATAGCTGACTACGCGGTATGGGCTTTGCTCATTGTTGAAGGCAGTACGGTGTCCTATAATTGTTAAAATTCGGTGTCACTTGGTCTCTTGTGGCGTGTTGTCTCATTGGCAATCATACCACATCTTCCTTTATCTATTGCACGCAACAAAATCGACTTACTTAAACGCAAACTTCTGTTTAATCTCATTTATAGGTTTTTTGTCCTAAATTTGTTATTGCAATTTGCAGTTTGACTTTGAGTTTCAGCTAATCATGTTCTACTGCATATGGTTCTAGACGAAAGTACACAACACAACACAAAAACAGGGATACATTTGAGTTCAAAATCATACCTATAACTCGTCAGTATGATTTTGTATTAAATAGCCAAAAACTAGCCCTTGATCGAGTTTTATAGCTTACAAAACACAATGTCAACATGATTAAGTGGTTTTTTTTTTTTTTGTTATATACATTTCGTACACATACAAAGACATACTTAAGTCTTTAAACCGTACTTGTAATTTATGAAGCAACAACTATCTTTACGTGTAAACCATGAAAATTATACTTAAGGTTTGTCCAGATTACACAGTCATGATTGTACATACTTACACCTTACAATTAATTGAACTTCAATCACTATTGACGAGTGTGTAATGTCCATACATTTATATTTTGTTAAATGATCGGTTCGGTCTGGTTTAAACGAATAGCTCACAGAATAATTATCACCAATTGCTTTAATTAATTCATTCGATTCTATCAATAAAGCAGTAATGTACTGAACAGTGTCAGAGGAACATTTGATCTCCATTCCTATACCTTCCTGTCCAACTAATGTATTGAGCTCTGTTTGGTTGATGAACCATAAATCTGTAATTAGAGAACGGGTTTGAAAATTATCTTTACTTTCTTAATTGATGTAGTCTTACGACACAATTTCAATGTAGCAATATCTCATAGTTTGCAAATGTCCATTTCAAGTCCTCAAAATATACTTTCCCATCAGAATGAGACCATTTATTTTATGTCAACGAGAGTACAAATACATTGTACATGTAGATATTAATTCAGATAGGATAGATACAAACACACAACCTGCATAATGGTATACATTCTACTTAAACAGCGAGAGTTACTTTAACGTGTGGTATTTGTCAAGGAGATAGTCTATATAACGTGTCAACAAAGTATGATAAGTTTAAACGTGGAAAAATCGGTCATCATCGCCTGAATGCCCTACATGGCATCTGACCTTTATTTCTAAATACAACAGCTCCCGACGGAATTTCTGTCTTTGAACCTCCTCGTGAGCTATTCAAGATATTAACGGGACTATTCAAAGTGGGTTTGGCATCAGTAAGTGTAAGCAATTGAAAGTGCAGAGAAAAATTTGTTTCAACATCAGAATTTAATTATTCATTAACTCAGAGTTATTACAATGTTTTTAGCAAAATACATTTGTTCAGTTTTAGATCGAGTAGATGAAATGTACTTGTTGATGTGGTTTATAAGTGTTTCTCTTTTCTCGTTTTTATTTAGATTAGACCGTTGGTATTCCTGTTTTAATTGATTTACACTAGTCATTCTGGGGCCCTTTATAGCTTGCTGTTCGGTGTGAGCTAAAATTTCGTGTCGAAGGCCGTACTTTGACCTAAAATTGTTTAGTTTTTACAAATTGTGACTTGGATGGAGTTTTGTCTCATCGGGTCTCAACCAACATCTTCTTATTTCTATTAGAATTTTGTACACAGGACGCACGTTTCGGCTAAAAAGATTCATCAGTGACGTTCAAATAAAAAAATTTAAAAAAGCCATATAAACTAAAGAGTTGAGAGCATTGGTGACCCAACAGTCCCAATGGTCCTGCCAAGCTTTGTATCGACAGTCATAATTAGGAACACATGATCATTAAACGAACTATTCCATACTCTTGGATACCTTCCAATTGTCAAAACCACAACCACTTCCTCTTTTTGTCGTGAAAATACCAAATGAGACTTTTTAACCGTATTACATTTGCCGTGATCGATACAACCGGTGCCACGTGTTGAGCATATACTTTCGAAGCTCCTGGATATCCGATGGTTTTGGTGTGATTCGTGTTGATTAGTTCTTTTTTTATGCAGTGGTTTGCTTACTGTTGTGTATCTTTTTAACATTAACTGGTTTATTTAATGTTATTCATGTTCTTTCATTATCGTTTTGGTAAGATATTTCTTTTAAATGTAATTTACTTACCAATATCTACAATTTTAAAATGATAGCTGCTTTTACCAAGACGATTCTTTGCCGTAATACGATAGACATGAAAATCATCTTTGTCCAATACTTTACTTTTGATTAAAATCTCGTAACCTTTAATTCCTACGGTGTTGTTAAACTCGGAGTAAAGCAATGTAGAATTCAAAATATTGTAATGCTTTATTTGTGTACTTTTGGTTGGCTTCTCTCTTATGTTTTCAATAATTATTTCTTCAACATCAGGGCAACTGTAGATATGAAACGACAGTGTTATTGACTGTCCCACTTCTCCTTTTTTTAAATTTCTGTTTTCCGGTGCAAATACAGGTGGACCTATAAAAAAAACAATGTTATTCCTATTCATTAGGAAAAAATTGCAATGAATTAAAAAGCATTACAGTTTATTGTAATTATTTGATACTTATGATAATAACATTAACTGGTACGATTCTGCAATAGATCTTTAAAAGTTACAAAATCCACTCTGGTTGACTATCCTGGTTGAACATACCTCATTTAACTATTTTACTATAGAAGTAATTTGGTAAGAACTTTATTAAAAATGTTAAGTCCACAATCATAATGATACGGCTAATAATATTCGTGAAAGTGGATTTTGACGAAGTTTATATATCCATTATGAAGACGTGTTTTAAATATTTCTTCAACATTTGTGCAGCTGAAGATATACAACTACAGTGTTATTGATTATCCTTCTTTTCCTGTGTTTTACGATTTTGATTTCTGGAGATAGGTGGGCCTTTGAAAGACAATATTAATCTGAAGCAATCGTCGAAAAAAAACGCAATCTAAATAGTGATTAATGCTATCATTACCGACTTATGGAATATCAAGTTTGCAATAAATAACACTGAATCGAAAAATCCTTCTTTTAAATTTCGGAAATAAGAGGAAACATATCTATTGTTATACAGATCACATTGTCCTCTGTAAAAATTAAAAAAATAGGTTCATCGGGTATACATAATTTACCATAGGAACATATTTTATGTAATGCATTATAACACCACATTCCTTCATTTCATTTATATTGATGCTCACAATATACGGATATCATTGACAGGGGTGTGCCTTAACATATTCACTTTATAAGTTTTACGATCAACATCAAAATGTGCTAGTCAATCGATTTATCGTGGTTTGAACTGTCAAATAAGGGCAACAGTAGTATACCGCTGTTCAAAAGTCATAAACCGATAAGTTCCCGTAACATCGTATTATCCTTAATTATACTGTCTTTCGTGTGACATTTTGACTGAGTGATAAATTGGGGATGCATGCATAGAAGAAGACGCTCACCCAGTCGTCGCACACGGTCTCAGTTATTTTAGAGTTAAAGCGATTCCTTATTTTTATATAAACTTGAGTTGTCATTAATTAATCGATTTACGACATTTGAATATCGGTAAACTATTGACACTTCTTTAATGTCTATTTACTCGAAAACCTGCAGCTTTGTTATTCTATTTAAAGAGCTTATTACCAATAATTCTACAATACACCTTGGAAGAATTACAACGCAATGCGAGTCTTTATAGACTTTCCTTGAGGTATTCAATTGTTTATCTAAAAAAACTACTATATGGAGCATTAACATTGGTACGTTATTATAAGCTCTTGCCATCACATTGAGTCTGTTGTCCGTTGTCCGTCGGAAAGGTTTGTGTTGATC